>NC_045432.1:23612870-24212870 GCF_902635505.1 Sarcophilus harrisii
GCAGGGGCAGGGCAGACACACAGTGACAAGGAATGAGATTTTGAGAGGTCAGAGGCTCATAGTCTATAGCTAGAATTAGCCTTAGAGGACACTGAGTGAACAATTTAAGAAGGTGGCCATTGCCAAGGTCAATTTAAATGCATTTACAAAAATGTTTTATTACAGAAATATAAGCATAAGTATTGCTCTTTCTGAATTTCGAAGGGCAGTTGATATTGTGGATACTCCAATGCCTTGGAACTTCTGCCTTTGACTTCTCCTGGCTTTGGGTTGTTAAGCCAGCCATTTCACTTTAAAATATTTCCAGCTAGTCTCTCTAACTCCAACTTGGAGGGATATGATGGTAGAGGGAGGTGTTTTTTTTTTTTATTAACCCAGAACTCCCTATATGGACCCAGTTTTTAAGGTTAGCTTCTTTTACAAAACTGCAAAAACAATAAAAGCCACATGCTTAGCCTCTGATGAGATTCGGTGGTAATGAGTAAAATCACTGTAGTCCTGCATCCAAAATTTCTTGTATTTAAGCTTGCTCTGCCGAGCTCCACGCTTACCTCTGAAATTTCTTATTCAATATTTCAAAGTGGTAGACCTCTCAAATCCAATGTCATTACTATTCCACTCATTCTTAGCTCCCTCACCAATTCTGTTTCTCCTTAAAAATTCCTATTTCTGTCCAAGGTACCACCATCCTTCCAGTCAGTCAGATTTGAAACTTCAAGTTATCTCTAACTCTTCCATCCTCCAGATGTATTCAGTTGCCAAGTCTTTTCAGTTCCCCACCATAACTATGGCATCTTTCTTATATTTCTCCTTGCCTCCTCTCACAGTCATCCCTCCTCCTGCCCCAGTTCAGATGCTCATTTATTCTTAACCTGGGTCAAACCAATAGCTTCTAAATTACAGCTTCTCTCCTCCATCTTCTATCCAGCCGCCAGATTCATCTCACTTTGGCACAGGGCTCGTCCTCACAAAACTCTGGGTGTTCTGAACTGTATCTAAGGGAAAAAAGAAAAAACAGCTCAAGTTTGGCAATGAAAACCATTCACACCTCAATTTCTCAGACTGATTTACATTCTCCATTCCCAACAAGCTCATTCATGACATTCTACCTAACACAATCATGCCTTGGACTGGCCAGGTCTCATGCCTACAAGGCTCCCCCTCTTCACCCCACACTCTTAGAATTCTTCGACTCCTTCAGAATTCTGCTCAAGTGCAGTGTCCTATCTCTAAGACCACTCCTTCAGCTTTTATTCTGTCTACTTTGTTTACAATTTGTTTTTGTTTCTGTGGGATATGCTAAGCCCCTCCCTCCCCCAAGAATACAAGCTTCTTGAAGGCAGAAACTCTTTGTGTCTCTGTTTTTCCAGTACCCAGCATAGTTCTCAGTACAAAATAGGGTCGTAGCTCTCCTGATTGATTTTCATTAGTAATATGGAAATGAAGATGCTAAATTTTTTTATGAAAATCCCCCCTACAGCAGAACATGGTACTCGGATGTTACCATATCTAGAACAGCTTCAACATATGGGACCCATCATGGGAAAAGAGCATACATCCACTAGGACCAACCTAGCTCATTCCCATCTGAATATTAAGTTTCCTTTATGTGCAAGACTGTCCTGTCCTCCAAGGTGAGGAAACAAAGATAAAACATCTATTCAGAAGCCGACTGTGTAGAGTTACTGTTGTTATGATAGTTGTGAGTGTTATCATTTTGGTACCCAAGAGATACTTGGATAAAAGAACAGAAAATGATGAAATCAGAAATATTTCAAATTACTTAGCAACTAATGATTCTTTATGATCCCTTCCATGGATACAGTTGTTTATGGTTTATTATGTTTTTCCTTTTCTTATTTTTTTATTATAGCTTTTTATTTACAAGATACATGCATGGGTAATTTTTCAGCATTGACACTTGCAAATCCTTTTGTTCCAACTTTTTCCCCTCCTTCCCCCACCCCTTCCCCCAGATGGCAGGTTGACCAATACATGTTAAATATGTTAAGGTATAAGTTAAATACAATATATGTATACATGTCCAAACAGTTATTTTGCTGTATAAAAAGAGTCAGACTTTGAAATAGTGTACAATTAGCCTGTGAAGGAAATCAAAAATGCAGGTGGAAAAAAATAGAGGGATTGGGAATTCTATGTAGTGGTTCATAATTACCTCCCATGTTAAGAATAAATGAGCATTTGAACTGGGGCAGGGGGAGGGATGACTGTGTGAGAGGAAGCAAGGGGAAATGTAAGAAAGATGCCATAGCTATGGTGGGGAACTGAAAAGACTTAGCAACTGATTACATCTGGAGGATGGGAGAATTAGAGATAACTTGAAGTTTGAAATCTGATTGACTGGAAGGATGGTGGTACCTTGGACAGAAATAGGAATTTTTAAGGAAAAACAGAATTGGTGAGGGAGCTAAGAATGAGTGGAGTAGTAATGACATATTGGATTTGAGAGGTCTACCACTTTGAAATATTGAATAAGAAGTTTCAGAGGTAAGCGTGGAGCTCGGCAGACAGAGCAAGCTTAAATACAAGAAATTTTGGATGCAGGACTACAGTAATTTTACTCATTACCACCAAATCTCATCAAAGAGGCTAAGCATGTGGCCTTTATTGTTTTTGCAGTTTTGGAAAAGAAGCTAACCTTAAAAACTGGGTCCATATAGGGAGTTCGGGATTAATTAAAAAAAAAAAAAAAAAGAACCAAGAGATACTTGGATAAAACAACAGAAAATGATGAAATCAGAAATATTTCCAATTATTTAGCAACTGATGATCCTTTATGATCCTTTCCATGGACACGGTTGTTTATGGTTTATTATGCTTTTCCTTTTTTTTTTTTTAATTATAGCTTTTTATTTACAAGTTATATACATAGGTAATTTTTCAGCATTGACACTTACAAATCCTTTTGTTCCAACTTTTTCCCTCCTTCCCCTTAACCCTTCCCCCAGATGGCAGGTTGACCAATACATGTTATATATGTTAAGGTACAAGTTAAATACAATATATGTATACATGTCCAAACACTTATTTTGCTTTATAAAAAGAGTCGGAATTTGAAATAATGTACAACTAGCCTGTGAAAGAAATCAAAAATGCAGGTGGACAAAAATAGTAAGATTGGGAATTCTATGTAGTGCTTCACAGTCATCTCCCAGAGTTCTATCGCTGGGTGTAGCTGGTTCAGTTCATTACTGCTCTGTTGGAACTGATTTAGTTCATCTCCTTGTTGAAGATGGCCACATCCATCAGAATTGATCATCATATAGTCTTGTTGAATTATGTAACGATCTCCTGGTCCTGCTCATTTCACTCAGCATCAGTTCATGTAATGCTTTTCCTTTTCATAAACTTTCTCATTTGCTTAGCATAGTGGTCCCATATGGGAACTTAGCTGAACGTATCATTCCCTATTTTAAAAATCATTCAAGACTGCAGTCAAATGTCCTCCCCCAACAGAAAACTGTCCCTGATAACTCCAAAAAGAAATTCAGGGTGCTAAGTAACTTATAAAAAGCTACTGGTTGATATTTGAAAAATACTAGAGAGCCAAACACTACCCCCATTTGCTTCCCAGAGCCACCAGCTTGTAGCCCAAATATACACTCACCTGCCACAAACCTTCTGGTATCAACTCGCATGTGCTATTTTTTTTCCTTCTTTGCTCATCTAGCCTGGGTGTCTTTAAGGAGCAAATAAAATGTTCTTGAAGAACAGGGTCAGCATGCTCTTAAGGGAGGCTTGGAAAAGTCTGCCACCTGAAAAAAACAAAAAACAAAAAAACGAAAGTAATGACTAACTGTCCTTAGCCTTAAGCAATGGCTTATATGACCAGTGGGCTGGCGCCCGCTTTGAGGCAATAATGAAAAATGTGGGAGAGGAACATCTGGAGATGAAAAGCCCTGACCCTGTGAAGAAAGGGAATCTAGTTGAATTGGAAAGATAATATATATATTGCCTGTTCATAAACAGAAAGTGAATTTTCTATAGACAAACTTCCTTTGTTTCTCCATACTGGAAACTATTGGCCATTGGTAGGATGGGCTTCTTTTTCTGCTAACACCAGCTTCTTTCTGGACTACTGAGGGAACCCAAACAAATGGACATCCTGGCAGCATAATATGTCAGACATAAAGGAGAGGAAATACTACAAAATGGCAGAGAGGGATTTTACAAGATAGAATGCTAGAAGTATAATTGGTCTTAGAACATAGAAAGTAAAATCAAGGAGGGATGTTAGAATAGATCATGTCAGAGCTGAAAGAAACCTTAGAACAGGGAACATCAAACTAGGGAGACAATCTAGTCCCACTCCCTCATTTTACAAATATTTCACTTGAGATTTAGAAAGGTTAAGTGAGACCTTGTCCAAAATCTCCCAGCGAGTAAAGAACATATCTAGTAGAATCTGGGCCCTAACTGCCTGCCGCCTTCTTTTTCTCATATTACGTACTTCTGAATAAATCTTCCATATGAATGAAGAATTTACACAATTTATAGGCAAATAGTGATCAATTGCCCTTGCAGATAACTAGCCATCTTCCAAAATCTTAGGGTAAAGGCTGGAAGAGAATTTGTCCTAACGACACACAGACATCTGCTAGAGGAGGGACTCAAAGAGCAGTGAGGGGAAAAGCACTGGCCACCCTTGGAATGAAGGCAGAAGAAGTTCTAACCAATTATTTTTCCATCATCTTTGTATAAATCCTATTGCTGGATATGATAGCATGGGATGTAAGAGTACTTCGTTCATTCATCAACATTTCATTCAGTCACCGTTGCTTTCCACCATCAGAGACCTTAGGTTCAATACTCAGTCCTCAATTACCTTTACTTCTCTGTCACACCTTTTTATGGGACACTGGTCAAATCACTTTCACTTTGTGGCCTCAATTTCTTCCCTTTAATTGAATGCACTTGAGGGTTGGTGATCCAGGGCCCCAAGGATGATTCCATGGTTTATAAAGCATCTACTACTATCTTATCTATTTTATCTAATAAGAAGATTGTTATGGGGGAAGCCTGAAACTGCTCTGACCTGCAGGGGGGAGGAGGGAGGACCATGAGGTAAAAGCTTGAGAAACTCCTTGAAAGGGAGAAATTCTCCTTGAACTCTTGCCTCTGTGAAGCACCGCCTTAGGGAATCAAGATAAAGTGGTTTCATTCTGCTATCTTAGTGAGACTAGTTGAGTCCAGGACCACTCCCTACTTAACTCAAACTTAGGTAGCCTCATTTAGCTGGAGATCTAGAGTTCTATTGATCTGTACTGAGCTGAAAATTGGCTTAAGACCACTCCCAGTAAGTGGTCTCATCTAGGCCTGGGGACAGTGACAGCAATGAGGGAATCTCATTCTCTTGAAACTTTTGTCTAAGATTTCCTTATAAAAACAGCAACTTTAAACTCATTTCTTTGCAGAGGACCTAAAAAGCAGAAATCATGCCATGCCAAGGGACCTATCCTTGGCATGTTTGCCTGCCAGGACCCTGCCCTCTGAGAAGAGGCCCCCTCTTCTCAATATTAACACACCCCTGTTATCTCTGACAGGATTTCTCTACACCCCTTGTTTCTCTCTCTGCCAGGACTTTTACTCAAAAGTCAGCCTCCTAGCAAAAGCTGACTTCTCAGTACCAATAAACTTCTTTTTGCCAGTCTAACTTTTGGGGTTTGTAAATTCTTTTATGAAAGATCTGCACCGACTAGAAGGAGTTCCCACAACTCTTTGCCCTGCTCCAAACCTCATCAATTGGATTTAAACTTTTAGGGGTCTATGTGATGGAATCTTCCTAGGCTCTTCCTTGAAACCTGGGGGTTTAACAGCATCCTAATTCAACTCCCTATTTTGGTGTCACAAGGGAATCACTAAAGATATCAGTAGAGAATTGGACAAATTGTAAATTAGACCTATACCCAATGAATTCTGGAGCTAAAAGGTTCTTTGTTTAAACAAAATAAAACAAATACTAGATTCATTAATTTTATCTTACAGGTGAAGAAACTGAGGACCAGAGAGAAGCATTAGAGGGTCCCTCGGAGATCACCTAGTTCAATAGTCTGATTTTACATTTGAGGAAACAGCATTGAAAAGTAGTGAGATGTGTTCCAGATCAGAGTGAATTTCTGGAAGAGAGGAAATTCAAATGAAGGTTTCTCAAGTCCCATACTCTTTTGGCCATAACCATCAAGACTTTCCCCCCTCTCTCTTTAGTGCAGACATCGACTTTAGATTGTGACAACTATTTGCTCTATTCTGTAACTTTGAGGAAGCCCCTTCCATCTCTTTGAATTTCACATTTTCTTCTCCTCTCTCCTTATAGAATAAGGTCCCTTTGAACTTAGATGATCTCAAAGACCCCTTCTAGTTCTGAATCCTGCTATTCTTTACTAGAAATGACAAATACCCTCCATGTGGAATTTTCTTCAACAAATCAGCCTCCAGGAGGCAGAAAGTTCTTGTTTTCCTTCCAGAAGAAATTGTATCCTTCCTCTTTTCTTCTTTATCCCCTTCATGTAATTTTTCTTGTAGTAGAAGCTACTTGATTCAAAAGAAGACACTAAATATTTTAGGGATGTTGGGCCTATCCTTCTCATAAAGGGCCATCCATAATAGAGGAGGCAGGAATTTTATTGCCCTAGGTCATCAACTTAAAGATATTTCATTTTAAAAGTTCTTACAGACTATTCTGCCAGAAGCATTCAAGAAAATACATCTCCTCTGGTCTTTCCCTATATTTCCTCATTCAAAACATTTCAATTTTATCAGTCTTCCTCTATTCAAAGAGTCAATTTCAATATCAAGGAATTCACACTTGACTCTTTAATGGGAAAAAGCCATCAGAACTCAGGCAGTGGCCTCCTCCTTGTTTCTCACTCTCTCAGGTCCCTTAGAGATAATGAAAGGCTTCATTAGCATCATTTTATATGTGTGTGTGTGTGTGTGTGTGTGTGTGTGTGTGTGTATTTTATTTTGCTGAGCTCCTCAGGCAGCACACTGTATTGATTTCTTTGGCAGCCAATACTATGTATGTTGTCAACAATTAGCCTGCGGATTTCAAGAATCGCTTATGGAGTAAATAAAATGTATATTTCTCATTCTTGAGGGGAAAAAAAAAGAATATCACATATGTACTGACTCTGACCAGGAGACAGGAAGAACAAGAACCAGGTGATTTATATGCTAGGTTGGGAAATTCAGAATACATTAGTAGAATAAGGTATGCGTTCTTGATGGTCATATTTGTTATATAAGTCTCCAGTGTCAGCTGGTACAATACAGTTCTTACTTAGCTGAGCAGATTTAAAAGGAATAGATCTGGCTTCAAACCTGAACTCCACTACCTAAAAATGATGAGACTTTCATCCTCTTCACGTTCCCTCAGTTCCTACGATGCTGGCCTAGTTTCTGTTCCTAAACTCAGCATTCCATTTCCTGGCTCCCCATCTTTGCATATGCTTTGCATCTTTGCATTGTTCTCCATGACGGAAATAAATTACTGACAAACTGCTTAGAGAACAGGAAGAATGAGATCCCCACCATTGGAAGGTTTTAAGAAGAAATTGACAATATGTTGAGGAATTAAAGGGAATGCTTGTTCAGTGATGTCCTGAACATTAACTCCGAGGTCCTTTCCAGTGCTAAGATCCCATCATATTGATACAGGACTTGGCAAACATGTGGTACATTCAAAAGTACTATAATTTTTTTTCATTATTCATCAAACATGTAAATTAATTACTCACAGTAACAGTAATTGAGATTCTAAGGGACCACAGAGATTATTTATTCTAACTCAGATAATGAATTCCACCTTCCCCAGAGATGCCTTCCCTTGCAAACTTGTAGAAATATTTTATTATTTTAAGGTTATATACATGCAATCAATATTTAATATGAGTCATGTTGGGGAAAAATTTTTAGAACAAAATGGAAAAAACATGAGAAAACAACAGAAACAGCAACAGGAGTGAAAATACTATGCTTCGATCCACATTTAGTTCCCATATTTCTCCTTCTAGATATGAATAATATTTTCCATTCAAAATCTATGGGAATTGTCTTGCATCTATGTGTGGCTGGGAAGAGCCAAGTTTATTATAGTTGATAATCACACAATCTCGCAGTTATAGTTACAATGTTTTTTTCTGATTTCTTGGTTCTACTGCTCACTTAACTCGGTATCAGTTCATGAAAGTCTTTCCCCCCATCTGAAATCACCCTGCTTATCATTTCTTAGAGAACAATAATGTTCCATTAAATTCATATGGCATAACTTATTCAGCCCTTCCCCAATTGATGGGCATTCACTTGATTTCTAGTTCCTTGTCACTACAAAAAGGCCTACTACAAACATTTTTGCATATGTGGATCCTTCCCCCTTTTTTTATGAACTCTTTGGGATACAAACCCAGTAAAGACACTGCTGGATCAAAGGGTATGCATAGTCTCATAGCCTTTTGGGTATAGTTCCAAATTGCTTTCCAGAATGGCTGTATCAATTCACAATTCCATCAACAAAATATTAGTGTCCTACTAAATCCAACAGCAAGAGAAAGAAACTCCATTTTAAAAAACTGTAGATAACATGAACAATTTGGAGAACTATCTGCCAAGACAAAGCAGGAACAAAATCAATGCAGCCAAAATTAGAAGAGAAGCAGAAAGCTGGCGAAAATGTTTTATATCCATTGTTTCTGATAAAGATCTTATTTCTAAACTATATAGAGAATTGACTCAAATTTATAAGAATACAAGCCATTCCCCATTTGATAAATGGTGAAAGGATATGAACAGAATTTTCAGACAATGAAATGAAAGCCATTCTAGTGATATGAAAAAATCTCTCTCTTGATGCTGGTTGTTTGTAACAGAGATGATGATGATTTAGGTAAATTTATTTTATATCCTGCAACTTTTCTAAAGTTGTTAATCATTTCTAACTGTTTTTACTTGATTCTCTGGGATTCTCTAAGTATCTCATATCAGCCTCAATTTCTTGATCTGTGAAATGGAGAGATGTAGACCATATGATTTCACAAAAATTAAAGGAATCATAACATCATAATAGTAAAAAGAAAGTAATGAGGGAAAATACATCTATTGATGAGAAAGCAAGGAAAAACATCCAGGTCCTAAAACACAGAAACATTCTCAAATAATATTCTAGTGCTGGATGGAGCTGGAAGAAATCCAAAATGTTCTAAAAAAATCAGACTATGATCGTATGAAAAGAGTAATGAATTCTGAATAGGATAGTTGTAGGTAGCCCCAGCTCTGCCATTTTCTGAAATCTTGGTCAAATCAAAAACTTAAAGAATCATAGCATTTCAGATTTGCACAGACCTCAGAGATCTCACACTGAAAAAGAGAATCTCATTTCCACACAGAATACCAGTTTTTGCTTATCTTGCCTTTGCTCACACACACACCATTTCACTGGCAACACAGTAACCTCTGAGGTTGTACATTCTGCTTTGGGATAGATAAAATTATAATGCTATCTCTACTTTTCATTAAGCCTCCCTCCCCCCCTTCCCCCGCCCCACATTCACTTACTCCTCCTGGTTCTATCCTCTGGGAAAAGACAGAACAAGTATAATTAAATTTTCACATAACCACTGTTTAGAAGTACATGAAGAAAGCTATTTCTCCTCTCTAGTCTTCCCTCTTCAGAATTTCTGCAGTTTGCTATGGCAAGGTACATAATTTCTAACATTTGCTTTCATAATGTAAAATATTTATGGGTTCTTTATTCCTTAAATGATAGGGACTCAAGTCCTTCATTCTGTATGTCCTCTGCTTCTTTTTCTCCTTTGGAAAAGGAATACAGTTGGATACCATGGCCTGGATTATGAGCATTCAAAGATCCTATAAGATGTAATGTGCTCTCCCATTCTATTGTGAACATAAACACACTCATGATGTCTAAGTGATTCAAGCTGAAAAAAAAATCATGAGGGAAAAAAGGGGAACTGTTTCCATATATTGCCCTCCTAGTTGCTAAGCCAAATAAAGGAAAAAAAATAAAAAAATCATAATTTTCAATTCTGCTGAAAAGTCAGTCACCATGAGTGAGTTGGTGTTTCAGCATCCCACAGATAAATATTTTCTTATCATGCCCACTTCAGTAAGCTCCATATTTTGGCAGTCTCTCTCTTCCTCCTAACCACAATGAGCAAGGTTCAAAATAACAACAAAGCCAAATCATGATCTAAGTTAGAGATTTGGTGGAGAGTCTGAATTGACTGATGAAGAATCCTTTGTCATCACGTGCATTTTTATAAATTTGACACGGTTGTTTATAATGAGGTCTTCCCTTTTAATCTTGCTTGCATTGGTTTTGTTTGTGCAAAAACTTTTAAATTTAATGCAATTAAAATTGTCCATTTTGCATTTCATAATGTTTTCTAGTTCTTCTTTGGTCTTAAATTCCTGCATTCTCCAAAGATCTGATAGTTAACTAATTTGCTTATGTTATCACTCTTTATGTGCCAAAATCATGTACCTATTTTGACCTTTTGGGCTGCAAGATGTAGGTCTATGTCAAGTTTCTGACATCTAATTTTTTCAGTTTCCCTATAAATTTTTTGGAAATAGTTTGTTCTTATCCTAGAAGCTGGAATTTGAGGGGTTTATCAAATACTAGATTACTCTAGTCATAAATTATTGTGACATGTATATCTGACTTATTCCACTGATCCATTACTCTATTTCTTAGACATACTGTGTCAATATTGTTGGGATCAAAGTGGAAAAGATGGAAGGAAGGTCAGGCCAGCAGGTGCTGACAAAGATTGAGGTTCAGCACAGCAGACCTAGTAGATGCTAAAGTTCTACGTTCTGCCATTGAGTTACAAATCTCCAACATTTGTTTTCAAAATCTGAATTTATCAATAATAAATCTATATTCCTTAAAGGTAAACTATCTCTAGTTTGAGGGAATAACAGCTTGTTCCTCAATTATAATCATAAAGTCTTAAGGTTCTATTTAGCAAATCCTTATAACTCACTGCCATCTACATACATCAAATGACTGATAAAATGTTTTGGCAAAAGCTTCCTTTAAAAAATAATCAAGTTGTATTTAGGAAAGGCAACAATGTACTTAAGGCTAGGCAGAGACATGATGCACTTAAATTGTCCCACAGAAAAATAACATTTTATTTTTTTAAATTTCTTGACATTAATGTGTTAGTAAATATTAGCAACAGTATTTTTCCCCATGTGGATATCAAATAATCTAGGGTTCACACTACACTAGTCTATTTTGTATATTTTCAGTAGGAAAAGAAAGACATGAGTGTGGAACTTAGCCAAAATTTTTATGATGTTAAAGTTAGTAAAGATGTTAAATGTTTTCAGAAGGCCCATTCAATAATTGCTCAATTGTCAGATGTTTTGCATACACTTTTTTTTAGTCAGTATAGTATTTTCTTATACATATCTTGAGTTGATGCAATTTGTATAAGCTTTTATGTAATTTCTAAAATACATAATCAACCTATTTATTTAGAGAAGGAGTCAGTGGCATTTTCCAACTCTGTTAGTAAATATAAAATGAATTGTATGTTGTAATTGTAATAGTGAATAATAGTGTAATAATAATAATATAATAATAAAAGTATAATAGTGAAAAATGATTAGTGAATGATGATTTCACTCTTTTGCCCGAGATGAGGCAGGTAAAGTGCTTTGCCAGTAACTTGAGTCATGTTCTATGGCTCCCGTGTTTGAGCCAATAATTTTGGATCTTATCTAACACTGCTAATTCCCAGACTTACAGATAAGCTAGAGTTTCATTCATTCCTATGACGTAACTATGCTGTCATTCATAATATTAATAGTTTTCATGTTTTGGAAGCTTTATTATTTTCCATTTAATTATCTTTATTAACATTAACTCATTCTTCTTTAGTTTTGATGGTATTCAGAGAGAAATGATTCTCACACTAGTTGATATCCTGACATTATTCTTTTATTTTCAATATTATCCGGATAATTATGTAACTGTATAAAATAACTGTGTAATATACTAATTGTGACTTTTTTTTGCTAAGGTAATTGGGGTTAAGTGACTTCCCCAAGGTCACACAGCTACAAAGTGTTAAGTGTCTGAGGCTAGATTTAAACTCAGGTCCTCCTGACTTCAGGGCCGGTGCTCTATCCACTGTGCCACCTAATTGCCCCCCTTGTAACTTATTTTTCATCTTATTTTTCTAATCTCTCTTTTGTGGAGGTCAGATAGAAATTGCTCAAAAAGAAGTAATTATAATATTATTCATGTATATTCAATGTACAGCAGACTACTCCACAGGTTAAAGAAACAATATATATGTATATATGTATACATGTACACATATATATACACAGTCATTGCTGTTACTAAATCTTCTTTCAGATAGTCCAAATTATGGATTAACATATCTAGTTCATGAGTTCATGATATCAGGTCTGTGGAGAAGTGTCCCACAATGCAGACATTTGATAAAAATGGAATAGGGCCACTAGGATAGAAGGGACTGCGATATGGCAATAGGAAAAAAGTATTCAACTTTGAAGGAGACACAACAACCTCTGCATATTGACAATGGGAAGGAATATGTGGTTTCCGCAGTTTCCAAATGGAATGGTATTCTGAGTATCTGTCTTTATTGGTCTCAGTTCTCTCACTTTGAATATGAGAGAATTGAACTAGCTTTTCTCTAAGGTCCTTTTCAATTCTAAAGTTCTGGGATTCTATAATTTATGGTCAGATAAAACTTTTATTACTTTTGGCCAAAAGCTATTGCAAGACTTAGAGAGAAAGAACAACTCCACTGTGATCTTTAAAGTAAATTATAAAGATCAAAGCAGAACAAAGTTTGCATGAGTTTTTAAGAATAAAAAAGAAGTAACACTTCAAGTCATCAACAGACTCATTTGCCCTCTTGGCTGGCTTTTCTCTCTGATATTGCATCAAATATGGGCATTCTCCAAGACAAAATCCGTGACCTTCTTCTGTTCCCTTTCTTTACACTCTCAACCTTTATCTCATTCTCACTCATATCAGAGAAAAATAAAGTTCTTTTGGATATGACAATACACTTAGCTTATACAATACAATTCAAACCTGATATAAATTGGCAAGATGAGACAATTGAAGCCCTGAGAGGTACAGGAATTTTTCTAAGTTTGATAGCTACTACGTTGAATAGCTCCGATTCACATATAATCTTCTAATTCCTAAGCCAAAGCTTATTGCACTGCACGAACAGAAATGTTAAAAACAAGTATTAACTCATTCCTCTATAATTAAATGAGTTGAGCAGAGCCATTTTGTAGGCAAAGCTGAATAGTGGATCTACATGAATATGGGGAGTTGGGGATGGGCTATTCCATGGCACAGCCTTTATTAGATGACTATAATTTAGGTTCTATGAAGGTTGGCTGAAGGAACCAAGCTTTTTGTACTTGAAGAGAAGATATAAAAGACATCTAAAATCTTTCTTCAAGTATTTGAGTGGAATTTCACACTGAAGAGAGCTTAAACATGTTTTGCTTTACTCCAGAGAACAGAACTAGGAATAATATGCCAAAATTGCAAAAAGACAAAGGTCAGCTTGATAAAAAAGAAAATATTCCTTAACACTTAGAGTTATCCAAAAGTAGAAAAGACTGCCTCATAAGGTAGTAAGTTTTTTACTACTGAAGATCTTCAAGAGAAGTCTAAATGAATATTTCTCAGGGATGTAAGATGTTATTCCAATCCAAGTAAAGGTTAGACAAACTGATTTCTAATTCTGTGAATTCTCTATGTTTTCAATCTACCTCATTCAGCTGGTAGTTTCTCTCCCTCTCTCTCCCTCAGATTCATTACTCAGATTATCAGCAAAGTACAAAAAGTTCCTGGTTTAGTCAAGTTTAGATTGTTCTATAAGTGATCTACTTATCTTTTGGTAGCACTGGCATCTCTATGCCCCTATAGGCCTTAGAAGACCATACAAGTGCTAAATCGGTGACTGTGACATTGCCTCTACTGAGCATTCTCTTAGAATGTGAAATCTATAATAGCTAGCCGATTTCTGAGAAGTGGACATTCTATTATGCAGGTTAAGCCCGAGTTCATTCTGTTGGGAGACAAAGGGTCACACTACAATTGACCGTGTCTGCTCTTTATTGACTAGGGGAAATGAGTGAGCTTACCTTGAAACTGTGTGCATAGAGATTACATCTGATAAAAGAACAACCCCAAAGAGACTGCAGTATATTGAGAAAAAAAAAAGGGTGGGGGGGACTTGAAGGGGACAACCATACAGCCCAAGGAGGAAAATAAAACAGTAGGCTATGGAGAAGCCATGATCCTCAGGCATGGATGATATCAATGAACACCAGGAACTCAACTTAAGAATGAGAAGTGGGTGAAATTCTTAGATACTGCCTTTGATAAGGAGACAGAAAGACAAAGAACAAACAGATTTGTCACATATCTATTACAAAGGAAAAAAAAAAGGTCAGATATACTTTACTCTTCCCCTTCTAGTGTCATTTTCATTTTTATTCAAGTGGGCAGGAAGGAAAGTATAAAAAAAAATGACAAGAGGGGCAGCTAGGTGGTACAGTGGATAGAGCACCTTCCTTGAAGTCAGGATGATCTGAGTTCAAATCTGGTCTCAGACACTTAACAATTCCTAGCTGTGTGACCCTGGGCAAGTCACTTAATCCCAATTGCCTCAGGAAAAAAAAAAGACAAGGATATTACAATAATGTCATATGTCTTAAATATTGTTCCCATATTATAGGTGAAAGAATCTAGGGTCAAAAAGGAAGTTACAATTTTTTTATTTAAAAAAATTAAAAAGAAAAAGAAATAAGTGACTGGTATAGTCTCATAATTAGCACATTTCCAATATAAAGAATATTTCTGGATCTAATGATTTTGGGTCTACAATTAATTCCTCCAACTTGCTCCAGACTAACCTGTAATTGGCTCATATTTGAATGGACAATTATTTTTGCACTTTAAAAATTATTAATTTGTTATAAGACAAATTGTTTAATAGGCTATTGGACTTCAGTCTGACCATTTTCCATTAAAATAGCATTCATAGGTTTTGGGGAAAGGTATTCATATTCTTCAGATTACAAAATCAATATCCTCTAGTGTGGTGCATAACTTGTGACATATGTTTGAAAAATATCTACCACATAAAACTATGACCTTGGCTTCCTAAAATATAATCTCACAGGACCTTGGAAGCACTATTGGAACAGCTTCTTTCTTTACCTTCTTGAGTAGAAAGCACTTCCCATAACCTCAAGAGAAATTTCACTCTCTAACTACAAAATGGTATGGTTCCTTCTAATAATTTCAGGTTTACTCCTATAATAAGTTAGGAAAAAAAAATTATTAGAGCTAGAAGGGACATCAGAGGTCATCTACCTTACCTCCTTATTCTACAGAAGAAGAAATAGAGAAGAGAGATGAGATTTGGAAAAATCATGTCATAAAACCCAGTAGTGACAGAACAAACATTAGAATGTAGGCCTTTTGATAAGAAATTTGCTTTGATTAGAACTTTTACCCTAATCTTTTTTATTAGAAATCTGCTTTGATAGAATTTCTGCTTCAGAAATCTCCCATTCTATTAAATCACTTTGCACATTTCTGCATCTAAACAACTAAAATGGTTGAATTAAGTATCTACTATTTGCCACTATTAGGCAATGATGATGCACTGAGAATCCTTATCCTCTAGGAGTTCACATGCTGCTAGGGAAACACATTTACACAGATAACTTAACCAAAAAAAAAAATCGAAAGGGAGGCAGAAAAAAAACAACAACAACAACAACAACAACTAGAAAAAGAAGATAAATAAAGGCTTTCCAGAGGATGGTGTATATTAACTGGGTATTAAAAAAAGAAAAGTATTCTTAGAGGTAAAGATGAAGAAGGAGTATATTCCAAGTGTGAAAAATAGCTTGTCCAAATACATGGATATAATTACTGGGAACATTGGAAAACAGTTTGAAATAAACTAAGCATGGACCAATATCTCATACTGTATGCCAACATAAGATCAAAATGGTGCATGATTTAGTTATAAAGGATAAGATAAGCAAATTAGGTGAGCAAGGAATAGTTTACCAGTTAGGATGTCTGGAGAAGGGAAGAATTTATAACCAAACAAGAATATTATACGATATAAAATGAAAAATTTCAACTACACTAAATTTTAAAAAAATCGCACAGACAAAATCAATAGTCAAGATTACAAAGACAGCACAAAACTGGAAAGGCTGAGTCAAATTAATAAGAATACAAGTCATTCCCCACTTGATAAGGAATCAAAATATATAAACAGGTAGTTATCAGATGAAGTACTCAAAGCTATCTATGAAAAAAATTTTAATTCCTATTGATTAGAGAAATGCAAATTATAACAACTCTGTGGTACCAACTCATATCTATAGATTGTGTAATATTATAGGAAAGAAAAGTAGCAAATGTTGAAAAATATGCAAGAAAATTGGGACACTACTTCCGGCCAAGATGGCAGAAACATCTATTTAAGCTCCCTCTTTGCTCTCAGAATACTTTATTTCATGACAAGCCTCGGAATTAGTGCTTGCCTGAAAAAAACCACAAATGATTACCAATAGAAGATATCCTTGAAATTCTCCAAAAAAGGTCTGGTTTTTGCTTGTGAGCAGGGACGATTAGATCAGGCGCAGACCAAAGTCAGGTATGGAGAGTATGGAAGGCAGCTCACACTGAGCAAACCTGAGGGGGGTGGGGTTTGATCTCAGCTGTTTATACAGAAAGAACCTTACCCCAGTGTGGCTACTTTGCCCTGGCAGCAAGCCAGTAGATCAGCAGAGAAGCTGTAAACACAGGAGGTAAAGACTATAACCCCAAAAAGCTAGGTTCTCTCAGGATCTGGCCACACCCACCTGGAGTGTCTCAGCACCCTCTCAGAGTCTCAAAGCACAGATGCAGCACAACCATTGCTGTCCTGCTAGTGCCTCACTGCTGCCCCCTGCAGTATGTAGAGGAAGCTTAGTAATACCATCCAGCCCCCCCCCCCAAAAAAAAGGCAGACTGCATTTGTTTTTCTTTTTAATTTGTTTTCTTTGACACTCTGATAAAATGAGCAAAAAATTAAAGCATACTAACTATTGATAGCTTCTATATGGATAGAGAGCAGACTTTATAACCTGAGGAGACTAAAAACAGACTGTCTCCAGATGAATCCCCAAAGGGGGATACGATCTGGACCTCAACACATAAAACTCTCATAGAAGAAATTTAAAAGGATCTCACAAGAGAGCTAGAAGAAAAATGGGAAAAGGAAAGGGAAGCCTGGCAAGAGGGTCTGGATAAAGAAATCAAATCCTTGAAAAACAGAATTAGTGAGTTGGAAAAAGGAAATATCTGTCTAAAAAATAAAATTGGCGAAATGGAAAAAAATACCATAGAACAAAACAACTCTCTTAAAAACTCAATTGGACAATTAGAAAAAGAAATTTTAAAAGTGAGTGAAGAAAATAATTCATTAAAAATCAGAGTTGAACAAATGGAATCGAATGACTCGAGGAGACACCAAGAAGCAGTCAAGCAAAACCAAAAAAAATGAAACAATGGAAAAAAATGTCAAATACTTTGTTGGAAAAACAACAGACCTGGAAAATAGATCTAAGAGAGATAATCTGAGACTTATTGGACTTCCTGAAAAATATGATGAAAAAAAGAGCGTGAACACTGTTTTCCAGGAAATCGTCAAAAAGAACTGTCCAGATATTATAGAAACAGAGGGTAAAATAGACATTGAAAGAAGTCATCAATCACCTAGATAAAGGGACCCTCTAAAATCAAAACTCCAAGAAATATTGTGGCTAAATTTTAGAACTATCACACCAAAGAAAAAATACTACAAGCTGCTAGAAAAAATCAATTCAAATATAGAGGAGCCACAATAAGGATTACTCAGGATCTAGCAGCATCCACATTAAAGGATCAAAGGGCCTGGGATTTGATATTCCAAAAGACTAAGAAACTTGGTATGCAGCCAAGACTAACTTACCCAGCCAAAATGAGCATTTTTTTCCTTAGGAAGAAGATGGATATTCAATGAAATAGGTGAATTTCATCAATTTCTGATGGAAAAAAAAACAGAACAAAAAGTTTGATCTCCAAATATAAGACTCAAGAGAAACCTAAAAAGGTAAAAAGAAATCTTGGGAACTATATTTCTCTTATAAAGATACATAAAGAACACAAGTATAATTCATTCTACAAACTAGGGGTGGAAAGGAAATTGTACCAGAAAAAGGGTAAAATGGGGATACTACATCTCACAAAGTGGCAAAGAAAACCTATTATATCTGAAAGAAGGGAAGGTGATGAACATAGTGTGTATCTTACTCTCATCAGAATTGGATTAAAGGGAAAATTTTAGATGTATTCAATTTGTTAAAACTTCTTCCACCTCACTGAAAAGTGGGAGAGTATACCTAGAGAACCCCAGAGATTCTACTAAAAAGCTATTAGAAAAAATTCACAACTTTAGCAAAGTTGCAGGATACAAAATAAATCCCCATAAATCCTCAGCATTTTTATATATCACCAACAAAATCCAACAGCAAGAGATACAAAGAGAAATTACATTCAAAATAATTGTTGACAGCATAAAATATTTGGGAATCTATCTACCTAAGGAAAGTCAAGAATTATATTAGCAGAATTACAAAAAACTTTACACAAAAAAAAAATCAGACTTAAATAATTAGAAAAATATTAAGTGCTCTTGGATAGGCCGAGTGAATATAATAAATATGAAAATACTCCCTAAAACTAATCTATTTATTTAGTGCTATGCCAATCAGACTTCCAAGAAAATATTTTAATGACCTAGAAAAAATAACAACAAAAATCATATGGAAGAATAAAAGGTCGAGAATCTCAAGGGAATTAATGAAAAAAAAAAAATCAAATGAAGGTGGCCTAGCTGTACCTGATCTAAAACTATATTATAAAGCAGCAGTCACCAAAACCATTTGGTATTGGCTAAGAAATAGATTAATTGATCAGTGTAATAGGTCAGGTTCACAAGATAGAATAGTCAACTATAGCAGTCTAATGTCTGACAAACCCAAAGATGCTAACTTTTGGGATAAGAATTCATTATCTGACAAAAACTGCTGGGAATACTGGAAATTAGTATGGCAGAAATTAGGCATGGACCCACATTTAGCACCATATACCAAGATAAGATCGAAATGGGTCCATGATTTAGGCATAAAGAAAGAGATTATAAACTATCCTATGTTCCTCTAATTTATTTATCTCTCAGACTTGTGGAGGAGGAATCAACTTGTGACCAAAGATGAACTAGAGACCATTACTGATCACAAAATAGAAATTTTTGATTACATCAAATTAAAAAGCCTTTATACAAACAAAACTAATGCAAACAAGATTAGAAGGGAAGCAACAAACTGGGAAAACATTTTCACAGTTAAAGGTTCTGATAAAGGCCTCATTTCCAAAATATAGAGAGAATTGAGTCTAATTTATAAGAAATCAAGCCATTCTCCAATTGATAAATGATCAAAGGATATGAACAGACAATTTTCAGATGATGAAATTCAAACTATTACCACTCATATGAAAGAGTGTTACAAATCACTATTGATCAGAGAAATGCAAATTAGGATAACTCTGAGATACCACTATACATCTGTCAGATTGGCTAAGATGACAGGAAAAAATAATGATGAATATTGGAGGGGATGCAGGAAAACTGGGACACTGATGCATTGTTGGTGGAGTTGTGAATGAATCCAACCATTCTGGGGAGCAATCTGGAATTATGCCCCAAAAATTATCAAACTGTGCATACCCTCTGATCCAGCAGTGATACTACTGGGCTTATACCCCAAAGAGATACTAAAGAAGGGAAAGGGACCTGTATGTGCCAAAATGTTTGTGGCAGCCCTGTTTATAGTGGCTAGAAACTGGAAAATGAAGGGATGCCCATGAATTAGAGAATGGTTGGGTAAATTGTGGTATATGAATGTTATGGAATATTATTGTTCTGTAAGAAATGACCAACAGGATGAATACAGAGAGGCTTGGAGAGACTTACATGAACTGATGCTAAGTGAAATGAGCAGAACCAAGATATCATTATATACTTTAATGACGATACTGTATGAAGATGCATTCTGATGAAAGTGGATTTCTTTAACAAAGAGAAGATCTAATTCAGTTCCAATTGATCAATGATGGACAGAAGCAGCTACACCCAAAGAAAGAACACTAGAAAATGAATGTAAACTGTTTGCATTTTTGTTTTTCTTCCTGAGTTATTTCTACCTTCTGAATCCAATTCTTCCTATGCAACAAGAGAACTGTTCGGTTCTGCACACATATATTGTATCTAGGATATACTGTGACATATTTAACATATAGAGGACTGCTTGCCATCTAGGGGAGGGGGTGGAGGGAGAGAGGGGGAAAAAAATCGTAAGAGAAGTGAGTGCAAGGGATGTAATGTTGTAAAAAATTACCCTGGCATGGGTTCTATCAATAAAAAGTTATTATAATAAAAAAGGGGGGGAGGGTAAAAGTGAAAAGGGAAGGAATAAGCTAAGTGGAAGGGAATACAGAAATTGTGAGGGAAAGGGGTAAGAAAGAGAGAGGGATCCTAAAAAGGGAAGGCTGTGAGAAGCAAGTGGTGCTCACAAGTTTAATACTGATGAGAGGGGTAAGGGGGGAGGAAAGGAGAAAAGGATAGGCAGGGTTAACAAGATATCAAGCAATACAGATTTAGTGATTTTCATCATAAATGTGAATGGGGTAAACTCCCACATGAAGAGGAAATGGTTAGCAGACTAGATTAAAAGCCAGAATCCTACAATATGTTGTTTACAAGAACCTGAAGTAGGGCGATACATACAGAGTAAAGGTAAAGGTTGGAGCAGAATCTACTATGCTTCAGGTGAAGTAAAAAAAAAAAAAAAAAAAAAAAAAAAAAAAAGCAGGAGTAGCCATTCTGATCTCAGATCAAGCAAAAGCAAAATTTGATCTAATTAAAAGAGATAAGGAAGGGCACTATATCTTGCTAAAGGGTAGCATAGATAATGAAGCAATATCCTTATTAAACATATATGCACCAAGTGGTGCAGCATCTAAATTCTTAAAAGAAATTAAGAGAGCTGCAAGAAGAAATACAGAGTAAAACTATAATAGTGGGAGATCTCAACCTTGCACTCTCAGAATTAGATAAATCAAACCACAAAATAAATAAGAAAAGTCAAAGAAGTAAATAGAATACTAGAAAAGTTAGATATGATAGATCTCTGGAGAAAATGAAATGGAGACAGAAAGGAGTACACTTTCTTTTCAGCAGTTCATGGAACCTATACAAAAATAGACCATATATTAGGACATAAAAACCTCAAACTCAAATGCAGTAAGGCAGAAATAGTGAATGCATCCTTTTCAGACCACAATGCAATAAAAATTACACTCAACAAAAAGCCAGGGGAAAGTAGACCAAAAAATAACTGGAAACTAAATAATCTCATGCTAAAGAATGATTGGGTGAAACAGCAAATCACAGAAATAATTAATAACTTCACCCAAGAAAATGACAATAATGAGACGTCACACCAAAATGTGAGGGATGCAGCCAAAGTGGTAAAAAGGGGCAATTTCATATCTCTAGAGGCCTACTTGCATAAAATAAAGAGAAGGTCAATGATTTGGGCTTGCAACTAAAAATGCTAGAAAGGGAACAAATTAAAACCCGCAATCAAACACTAAACTTGAAATTCTAAAAATAAAAGGAGAGATCAATAAAATTGGAAGTAAACAAAAAAACTATTGAATTAAATAATAAAACTAAGAGTTGGTTGTTTCAAAAAAAATCCAACAAAATAGACAAACTCTTAGTAAATCTGATTAAAAAAAGGAAATAGGAAAATCAAATTGTTACTCTTAAAAATGACAAGGGAGAACTCACCACTAATGAAGAGGAAATTAGAGCAATAATTAGGAGTTACTGTGCCCAACTTTATGCCAATAAATTCGATTACTTAAATGAAATGGAAGAATACCTTCAAAAATATAGCTTGCCCAGATTAACAAAGGAAGAATTAAACTGGTTAAACATTCTCATTTTAGAAAAAGAAATAGAACAATCTATTAACTAACTCCCTAAGAAAAAATCCCCAGCAACAGAAGGATTTACATGTGAATTGTACCAAATATTTAAAGAACAATTAACTCCAATACCATATAAACTATTGAAAAACTATTTGAAGACTACTTGAAGGAGTTCTACCAAATTCCTTTTATGACACAGACATGATACTAATACCTAAACCAGGCAATGTTAAAAACAGAGAAAGAAAATTATAGACCTATCTCCCTAATGAATATTGATGCTAAAATCTTAAATAAAATATTAGCAAAAAGATTACAGAAAATCATTCCCAGGATAATACACTATAACCAAGTAGAATTTATACTGGGAATGCAAGGCTGGTTCAATATTAAGAAAAGTATTAGCATAATTGGCTATACCAATAACCAAATTAACAAAATCCATATGATCATCTCAATAGAGGCAGAAAAAGCATTTGATAAAATCCAACATCCATTCCTAATAAAAACACTTGAGAGGACAGGAATAAATGGACTTTTCCTAAAAATAGTCAGGAGCATGTATTTAAAGCCATCAGTAAGCATCATATGTAATAAGGTAAAACTGGAACCTTTGCCAGTAAGATCAGGCATGAAACAAGGTTGCCTACTATCATCATTATTCAATATTGTATTAGAAATGCTAGCCTCAGCAATAAGAGTCAAGAAACAGATTAAAGGAATTGGAGTTCCTCATCATAGAGGAAACCAAATTATCACTCTTTGCAGATGATATGATGGTATACTTAGAGAACCCCAGAGATTCTACTAAAAAGCTATTAGAAATAATTCACAACTTTAGCAAAGTTGCAGGATACAAAATAAATCCACATAAATCCTCAGCATTTTTATACATCACCAACAAAATCCAACAGCAAGAGATACAAAGAGAAATTCCATTCAAAATAACTATTGATAGCATAAACTATTTGGGAATCTATCTACCAAAGGAAAGTCGGGAATTACATGAACAAAATTAAAAACACTTTCTACACAAATAAAGTTAGATTTAAATAATTAGAAAAATATTAAGTGCTCTTGGATAGGTCAAGTGAATATAATAAAGACGACAATACTCCCTAAACTAATCTATTTATTTAGTGCTATAACAATCAGACTCGCAAGAAACTATTTTAATGACCTAGAAAAAAATAACAAAATTCATATGGAAGAACAAAAGGTCGAGAATTTCAAGGGAATTAATGAAAAAAAAAATCAAATGAAGGTGGCCTAGCTGTACCTGATCTAAAACTATATTATAAAGCAGCAGTCACCAAAACCATTTGGTATTGGCTAAGAAATAGATTGGTTGATCAGTGGAATAGGTTAGGTTCACAAGACATAATAATCAGTAACTATAGCAATCTAGTGTTTGACAAACCCAAAGATCCCAACCTTTGAGACAAGAATTCACTATTTGACAAAAACTGTTGGGAAAACTGGAAATTAATATGGCAGAAATTACACATGGACCCATCCTTAACACGTCCATGATTTAGACAAAGAACAAGATCATAAATAAATTAGAGGAACATAGGATAGTTTACCTCTCAGACTTGTGGAGGAAGAAGGAATTTGTGACCAAAGAAGAACTAGAGATTATTGAATACAAAATAGAAAATTTTGATTACATCAAATTAAAAATCCTTTGTGCAAAACTAATGCAAACAAGATTAGAAGGGAAGCAACAAACTGGGAAAGCATTTTTACAGTTAAAGGTTCTGATAAAGGCCTCATTTCCAAAATATAGAGAGAATTGACTTTAATTTATAAGAAATCAAGCCATTCTCCAATTGATAAATGGTCAAGGTATATGAACAGACAATTTTCAAATGATGAAATTGAAACTATTTCCACTCATATGAAAGGGTGTTCCAGATCACTATTGATCAGAGAAATGCTAATTAAGACAATGCTGAGATACCACTAGACACCTGTCAAATTGGCTAAGATGACAGGAAAAAATGATGAATGTTGGAGGGGATGCGGGAAAACAGGGACACTGATGCATTGTTAGTGGAGTTGTGAACGAATCCAACCATTCTGAAGAGCTATCTGGAATTATGCCCCAAAAGTTATCAAACTGTGCATATCTTTTGATCCAGCAGTGTTACCACTGGGCTTACATACCAAAGAGACACTAAAGAAAGGAAAGGGACCTGTATGTGCCAAAATGTTTGTGGCAGCCCTGTTTGTAGTGGCTAGAAACTGGAAAATGAAGGGATGCCCATCAATTGGAGAATAGTTGAATAAATTGTGGTATATGAATGCTATGGAATATTACTGTTCTGTAAGAAATGACCAGCAGGATGAATACAGAGTGGCTTGAAGAGACTTACATAAACTGATGCTGAATGAAATGAGCAGAACCAGGATATCATTATACATTTCAACAACAATACTGTATGAGGATGTATTTCTGATGGAAATGGTTATCTTTGACAAAGAGAAGATCTAATTCAATTCCAATTGATCAATGATGGACAGAATCAGCTACACCCAGAGAAAGAGCACTGGGGAAATGAGTGTAAACTGTTTGCATTTTTGTTTTTCTTCTCAGGTTATTTTTACTTTCTGAATCCAATTCTCCTTGTGCAATAAGAGAACTGTTCAGTTCTGTACACATATATTGTATCTAGGATATATTTTAACATATTTAACATGTGTAAGACTGCTTGCCATCTAGGGGAGGGGATGAAGGGAGGGAAGGGAAGAAATCGAAACAGAAATGAGTGCAAGGGATAAAGTTGTAAAAAATTACCCATGCATATGTACTGTCAATAAAAACTTATGATTATCTTTAAATAAAAAAAAAAACTAAAAGGATGTTGGGAAGGAAGAAGGAAGTTGGTGAAAGATAGCAAGTTCTATCTGGAACATTTTGAGGGCGAGACATCTAAGATTTACTCATAGATTTAGAAACAGAAAAGACTTCAGGAGTCGTGGAGTCACGACTTTTTAGAATCAAAAAGGTTTAAAAAAGAAAACCTTAGTCTATAAACTGATGCTCCTTGACCCTGAAATCACTTGCCATCTGTTATGTTATCACAATGGAATGAGAAGAACACAGATGTATAACAGAAGCCATTCTGAAACCTGGGTTTCTCCCTCCTTTCCTCTTCAGTGTCAAAGAGTCAAGGAGAAAATCTGAAGATTTTTGAACATAAGCAGATAAATCTACCACAAAAGTATTAAGAACATAAAGGAAATATTGCTTCCATATCCAACAAATATGTTTAGGAATCTAGGAATAAGTGCTGCAACATAGTATTTGGAATGATCCAACATTTGATGAGATGGGGGAACCAGTAGAATTTGAGGAGGATAAAAAAAAACACAACATGCTATGCTGTAATGATTCAAAAGAAAAAAGAGATTATGGGAGCAGAATTCATGGCCTGACTGGTCAAAAAAAGAAAGGAAAAGAAAAAAAAAGAACGAAAAGAAAAAGTCAGCATAGGAAAAAAATAACCTGAAATCTTTGATGAAAATCACCACCCACTAAAGAAATATAAAAAAGCAAAAGGATTGATTTAACAATGGAATTCAGAAAAAAATCCCTTCATATACAAAAGGGGAAAAAAGGAAATTTAAAAGTCAAGAATATTCTGTACCAACAGAAAAAATAATAGAAAGTGGAATAATGTATTCCTATTATGCCACAGTTCTCTTTTATTGTCCTGATTCAGTTTCCCTAATTATACTGACCCAGTCCTGACTCAGTTTCTCTAATTGTTCTGCTTCAGTTTATAATTATTAGCTCAAAGTTCAGTCCTGAAAAATCTCCCCTCCCTCTTTAACAGAATATTTGGTAAGGATAAAAGATCTTATGTTTTAGAATATCAGAAGGCCTCTCCCCATCCCAAGCTATCAGAATATCAGATACCATCTTATCAAGATGCTTCTCTCCATCTCTGGGTTTCCTCGCCCCCCCCCCAATTAGGTTATCCTATCTCCGGTGGCTCACCTGTTTCCGTTCAGCACCCTGACTCTACCCCTGCCTCATCCTACCCACTGAGTCTGAGCCAAATAGGTCATTGAGAACTCACATTGTTGGCTGGATTCTTGGAGACTATAGTTTCATTCAGCTCTGGGATGAAACCATGGATCCATTTGGTCCCAGCAAATCTCTCCCTTTTAAATAAATTATTAAATATTCTCTAATCTCTATTTTGCCTCAGTTTCTCTGGCATTAAATGACAAAGAACAATGGGGCTAAGGATATAGTTCAAAATAACCTACACTATCAATGTAAGGTTTTCCATTTATGGAAAAAAAAATGGATGCTCAATAAGAGGTATTTGAAAGATTTTTAGAAAGAAAACCAGAACCAAAGATGTTATTTGTTTCTAAAATATCCCAAATAATAGAATTGTAGGAGGAAACGTTTTTTGCTGTCGTTTTCATCATTTTTCTTTTGTTTTCAAAGAGAACCATTGATGTAATGGGACTATGTGTCTCCCTGATATTTGTCAAGAATGGGCTACCTGGCCTGAGGAAATGCCTAAAAATGATCCCCACCCACATCTCCCTTGGGAAAGTGTTGTGCTGCCAAAAGCTACCTGAAAGTGGCTGCTGGAGATCCAACCCAGATGTGCAGAATGGATCTCCTCGTGTGAGAGGATGATACAAGAAGACTGAGAGGCAATTGCTGTTCACTGAGAAGCACTCGTGTTGTCTGACCTCTCTCCTCTTCCCTCTGCCTCCAATTTATCTCATTCCCAATCCACAACACCTGTGTCAGCAAGGCTGCCCTTCAACTCCTTCAGATGCTATGATCCACAGCTGTGGAGGCTCTTGGAGAATTGACCAGCCCCTTAACAGGAAAGCTACCTGGTTTCCCATGGGAATCACCCATCCACAATTAGTCTGTGAATCACTTTGGTCTGGGAAACAATCACTACCCTTATTGATTTGGAAATTAGACCTTAATCCCTCCCTAACCCCAAACCATAGAAGGCTAATAAAAACAACTCTGTACCCCAAAACCTCTGGTAATTCCTGTTTGGAACAAGCCCTCTGTGAAGTTGTTTTTCAATGTAAAATAAACCCATTTTTGGCCAAAAAACCTTGCCTGCAGACTAGGATTCTTTGGCAAAAACCTGTGACATTGGCCTGGGGACCCCATTGTTGTTAGGGTATCTCTCAACACCATAACATCAACGAGCTGATGCAATGACATGCAAGTGAATGGAATTAAGTGAAGGACTTGTGTAGAGTCAGTAGTCTCATTTTCTCTTCCAGAATCATCTGGGTCCAATGGCAAGATATAGATTAGAATAACTACAGATGGCTCTGGATGCAGGTTTTTTTTACCTTTTTTACTAAAGTCTTTAATAGGTCTCAGTTTGATTTAGCAAAGCCTAATCACTTATGAAGATTAATTAAAAATGAAGAAGAGAATAGCCTCTTTCATAGAGTAAAAAAAAAGAAAAACATTAATCTGGGAGGGTAAAACTCTTAGGGTTTCTGGTCAAAGGAGAAGCAATTGGTATTTATATCCACTCTGAGCCAATTAGGACTCAAACAATGATAAGTGGAAATTGGTTTGGGATGTGTTGTTGGTCAGTCTACGAGAGACAGGGTGATTTGGATTTAAGGCTTGGGCTTAACACATTAAACCCAAAGATATCTTATAGGGTTTATGGGATCAAAATTTACATTACTTTGGGTGGAATAACTCAAGGGAATAAATGTACCAGGCTAGGACAGTAACAATAACAAGAGTTATTCCAGAAAGAACCATAAGAAACTTCATTCTACATGTACAACAAGAAGAAATCTGGAGATGGTATCAGTGAAAAGATGGTCATGGAGAATTTTTAAGAGAAATTGGAAACATTTAGGTGATTTTCTAGACTTTTATGTAACTACACTAAAACAGGACAGAATACAAAAAAGAAAGTGTATAGTGACAGAGAGGAATGTGTAATGTGCCAGAGATAAATCACAGGCTGGCAATAAGGGGAAGTTGACCCCTGTCATCTAACAAAAAGTAGAGTAGGAAGGAGTGGAGGAAGAGAAGGGGTGAGCATTGAAAAAAGGGAGAAAGGAAGGAGACCTTGCTTTTTCTGGCAGAAGGGAGTTCTACTGAATTCTCCTATGAAAGAAGAAAGATGATCTATGAAGGAAAATAGATTATGAGGTTAGGATCTAACACCAAATGATGGGGTTTAGTAGCAATTCACATGTGAACATGTGGGACAGTAATGAGCACAAAAACAGATTCTCGAGTTTAAAAGAAAAAAAAAAGCAAAAAAGAATTTATTATAATCTCACAAGAAAAGGCAACTCCTAATAGACAAGGTGTTGTCAGTAAAGGAGTGCAAAGCACGGACTGCAAAACACAAGATAAAATAGACCAGAAACAACCCCTTCTTTGGCCATTTTTTCCACTGCTGAGGGAGGCCAGACTCACTCTCTAAGCATGGAAATCTATCCCCAGAAAAAATAAATTATTAGTAAATAACAAACTCAATTTAAATTTCCCTAGAGAACTGCTATACAAGTAGATAATTCTTGGATCAGATAATTCTATAACCTGAATTCCCAAAGCCATTATCACCTTTAAAAAAAGTACTTAAATGCTAATTAAGAGGTGGTGGGAAATAGGAGGGGAAATGTTCTTCCAAGACAAACACCTGAAGCTTTTTAGCTATAGGTCAACTTTTTATCCTAAAATCACAATTACAGCATAGTTCAAAGCCAAATTCCCATGAGAGGTCTTCATTCATTTTATCCCACACAGTAAAAATTCACTATTGCTTTCCCCTTGCTAAAAGATAACTTCTTTTTCCTTTTTAGTTTTAATAATGAGAAGAGATTACAGACAAAATGAAGAGGTAAAATAGACACTTATAGGGATAAATATGACATAATATTGGGAGAGCATAGAGTTAGCAAGGAAAGGTTTTGCTTTTTATCCCTGAAACAATTGGAGTCAAGTGGTTTGCCCCTGGTCACACAGCTAGGAAGTGTTAAATGTCTGAGACCAGATTTGAACTCCAGTCCTCCTGACTTTAGACCTGGTACTCTATCCACTGTGCCACCACCTAGCTGCCCCGGGAAAGGGGTTTTTAAACAATCAACAATGGAAAAGACAAATTCCCTAGTGGAACTCACAATTAACCAGGAGAAAGGGAATATGCCATGAAGTGGGAACATGTCACTGACTGGCAGGCTAAATTCATAGAGGAATTTAGCACCCTAAAATAAGTAGTTAACTATAACAAGAAGAAAGACACCATGAGGCATGGGGGAGAAGTAAGGGAAAAGATCAGGAGGCATGAGGGAGGACTGAAGAGAAAGGTAGTATGAGGCATGGGGTTCTGGGTGAGGAGAAAGACATCATGAGGCAGAATAGGATAACTTCAATAGGGATTCCCCTATAAATCTATAGGGGAAATTTAACTTGGAAGTTTGACACAAGTTGGCAGTTTGACACAACTTGGCTTTACAGTAAGGTGGGTTTTCCTAAGACCTCCATAGGGGTGGAATCCTAAGGCTGAGTTGATCCCCGTCAATGCCCTTCCCTTCTGCCAACCCCACTCAATTATTCAGGATCTCATCATAAGGATCTTGTACTGAGTGTGGCTTAGAGAACTTGGTGATTGAAAAAGAAATTCATCTCATTTCCAGTATATGTTGTGGGGGTGAGGTTAGATCATCTGGGAACAACTGGAAGCTGGAGAAGCAGAAGAGTATGGAACAAGGAAAGATCGAGACAAATGGGGGTAAAGGTAATCAGAGAAACTCATTATCAGTGGCAGGCTACATAATCTAAGACTGCGGATGAGAGGATCTCGACTATGTGTCCTCTCTAAGTTCTGTAATAATTGGCATTATTATGAAAATTAGGAACAATGAAAAAAAGGAATCCATGGGGCAAACTCTACAAGGCAGAAATCACTTATGGGAAAAGCCTAAAATAACTTGGTGCCTTTGATTGTATGAGGAATACAAAAGGGGGGAAAAGAGATCAGATAAACATGTGTCATAAATCAAATAATGAGACTCTTTGGTAAACAGTGAGAGATTATGGGTAATAAAGAGAATTAAATAAATCATTTTTGAAAGAACAAAAATGAAATAATTAAAAAAAACTAATGAACAGGAGTAGCTTAAAGGGAGGAGAGAACAGGAGAATCTATTTTAGTAATTGAAAGAAAAAAAAAAAGGATGTGAAAGAAATATATTACCCCAAATGAAGGCAAGAAAGCAAAAGGAACTAATAAACAAAATGCCAAAAGGAAATGGATAACAAACAAGAGGAAGATTCTGGGTAGGAAGATTCTTGTAAGGGCAAGAAAGCTATATATTTAAAAACAAAATAAAGACCTACTAAAAATGAAACTGAAGGAATGAAAAACAAAATACCTATCAAGTAAATAAAAAACAAAACAGAATTTACAGTCTAGCCATCTGACAAATTAAAAATATTTTTAAAAATTAAAACAATTCTAAAACAAAAATTGAAAGAAGAGTTGAAGAAAATATATCATGCTGAACCATAAACAATACACCAACATAAGTAATACATTTATATGCTCCAAATGTCTTAGCATACACATTTATAAAGGAAACATCTGAGCTTCAGGAAGACATTAACAATATAGTGACAGGGAACTTCAAAATCCCTTTCTATTTTTTTGGATAACACTCTCAAGCAAAAAAAGTAAAAGGAAAAATATGGAACTGAATAAATTTCTGGGGAAACTACTTAAAAGACTCATGGCATCTTCTAAATAGGACAGGATGCATATATTTCTTAGTACCACATGAAATTTTTATATTAATTGACCACATACTAGGAGCAAAGAGATATTATGAAGAAATATAAAATAAAATAACCAAAATAATTGACATGCTTTACAAATCATAGTGCAGTAAAAAATAGTAATTGGTCTGGTATAATAAAAGATACACAAGTGAATGGAAAATTAATGAGATCCTAAAGAATGAGTGGTTCAAAGAACCAAATCAATAAAATAATTAATAACGCCATAAAAGGAAATGATAATGAATAAACATGTCAAAATTTTGTCATGCAATAATGCATTGATACATTGTTGGTGGAATTGTGAACACATCCAGCCATTCTGGAGAGCAATTTGGAACTATGCTCAAAAGGTTGTCAAACTGCATACACCTTTGATCCAGCAGTGTTTCTACTGGGCTTATACCCCAAAGAGATACTAAAGAAGGGAAAGGGACCTGTATGTGCAAGAATGTTTGTGGCAGCCCCTTTTATAGTGGCCAGAAACTGGAAACTGAGTGGATGCCCCTCAGTTGGAGAATGGCTGAATAAATTGTGGTATATGAATATTATGGAATGTTATTGTTCGGTAAGAAATGACCAGCAGGATGATTTCAGAGAGGCCTGGAGAGACTTACAGGAACTGGTGCTGAGTGAAATGAGCAGGACCAGGAGATCATTATATACTTCAACAACAATACTATATGATGATCAGTTCTGATGGATGTGGCCCTCTTCAACAACAAGATGAACCAAATCAGTTCCATAGAACAGTAATGAATTGAATCAGAAACACCCAGGGAAAGAACTCAGGGAAATGAATGTGAACCACTACATAGAATTCCCAATCCCTCTATTTTTGTCCGCCTTCACAGTTTAATTGTATACTATTTCAAAGTCCGATTCTTCTTGTACGGCAAAATAACTGTATGGACGTGTGTGTGTGTATGTGTGTGTGTATTGTAATTAACATATACTTTAATATATTTAACATGTATTGGTCTAACATGTTTAATTTTAGATAAGGGGGAGATTTCTATTTCAGACATCCTGGCTCCCAAGTCCTCCTAAGTTATCAAGAATTTATGGTCCTCACCCCCAATCTGTCAGACTGGATTTATGGTCTGTTACTGGAAATTTCCACTCACCAGTGCTCACTCTAACCGCCCCCCCCAATTATGTCCCCTGATTGCTAGAACCCTATAAAAACTATTAGATCTCAAAGAATTCAGTATCTAATGTGAGATTCCAAGTCCAATTCAGCCCTGGAAACAAAATGGATTCTGCTCTGCCCCCAGGCAATTTCTCCCTCTCAGAAATTCAAATAAAATATTAAAAACTCTCTAATCTCTATCTTGCCTCAGTCTCTCCAGTATTACACCTTCAGTTACATTATCTTATTTTTTTAAAAGGTAGTCCTCTTCCCACTGCTTTTCCTCCCCTAATCACTAATTCCCCTTTTGCTTATTAGTTCCTTTTCCATCCTCTTCTTTTCATTTGGTTTTGTGATTTTTTTTTCCTCCTCACTTCCTCAGATGCTCTCATTTTAACAGATTCCTATTTCCTCTGATTCCCTTCAACTATTTCTCTTCATTAGCAATGAAGTTTTAAATGTCATTTTTGTGCCCCTTTTCTAAAATGATTTCTCTGATTCTTTTCACTTTTCTTTCTCCATATAATTGTCTGGCCTTTCTTCTCCGAATTCTTCATACAATCAAATCTTCCAAGTATCCATTCTAAACTTTCTCCTCTAGGAAGTTTCTGAGACCATCTCATTTACAAAATACCATAAAGAAAACAAAATAATAATTGGAGTTATATTTAGCATAATTAATCTTTGTCAATATAACAAAACTATAACATCAAAATGCTTTGTAGATTTAGTAATATACAAATTAAACTAATAAAGGAATATTTTACAGACACAGAAAATATTAGGCAGCTAAGTGGCACACCGGACTGCTGGGCATAGAATCCAGAAAACCTGAGCTCAAATTCAGCCTCAGATATTGACAAGCTGTATGACTTTAGGCAAGTCACTTCTATTCACCACTTTCTTCAACTGTAAAATAAAGCTAATAATAATAATATCTACCTCCTAGGGTTGTTGTGGGATTAAATGAGATAATATTTACGAATCAATTAGCACAATATTTGGTACATATTAAGCACTGTATAAATGCCAACTATACTACCAATGCTACTTGTTCATGCTTCATTCTTAAAAAGGACCATGACATTTGGGAGGAGATACCACGACATGCAAGTGAATTGGACTTAAGTGAGGGAGGGCTGTGCAAGGTCACCTGCCTTACTTTCTCCTCCAGAGCCAGCTGGGTTTATTGATCAGATATAGATCAGGATTACTGGAGATGTTCCTGGGTACAATAGGAGACCAATATTGCTGCTACTACTATTAAATAACTAAACTCTTTTGATAGAATAACTTTTTTAGCATCCTGGAAAATTATGGTTAGAAAGTAGAAATGAATAATACTTTTAAAATTAAAAACATGTTAATATTATGCATCAAAACTATTTGGTTAAATGGTCAAAACTTACAAATAAGCAGTTTTCAGACAAAGATACTTGTCATTTTATCAAAAAATTATCTAAATTAGGGCTTTTTAAATGTTTTTCCACTTATGCTCCCTTTTTTGCCCAAGGAATTTTTATGTGACTGAGTATAAAGGCAGATAAATTAGGTATACAAATCAAACATTTATTGATAATAAATTATAATTCCATGACCCCCACATTCAATTACAAGACTCGATATGTGGATGTAATGCGCAGTTTAAGAAACTAGGCTCTAAATCACTATTGATTAGAGAACTGGATATTAAAGCAACTCTAAGGTACCACCTAGGAGATTATTTACTGTGGTGTTCTTGTTCTTTAAAATAATATAATAAATGGTTCTCTCTAGGAGAGCAGGTTTCTCAGGGAGGTTTTCTGGAGGCAGCCTTAGTTTCAGTTAAAAGTAATAATCACCTCAAATGCAGCCAGGTGATAAAAGTTCAAATTTTTATTTCTTATCTCTTTCCTTGGGCCCGGTTAGCTCAGAGGCCTCTCTCTCTGCTTGGTTCCAAGAGCTCTTGTTGCTAGCCCTTTGCTTCTGCCTCGGCCTCAGCTCCGACTTGTGGCAATCTTCCAAATGATGCTCCTCCACTGTGTATCTTTTCAATTTGAACTCACTCGACTGGGCCTCTGTCTGCTTCTTATATACTATCTCCTCTGAGAGAGCGGGATTATGGGTTTCTTCTCAGAGTGCTCTCTGGCCCTAAGAGTTTCGAGGGAGGTGTGAATTCACAAAGTTACAAAATTTACTTTGTGAATCTCCCATACTTGTGAACTCCAATGAGTACTTAAATACTTCTTGCTTATATGAGCTCTCTAAAGGTGTGAACACAAGCATTGTTTCTATCAGTTGTACTTAGTACCTTGTTTCTTCTGGCCCATAACATCTCCTTGAAGGATCAGATTACTCATACTGAACCATGCTAAATTAGATAATTATTGTCTCTATCAACTCTAATGACTTAACAATTTGTAAAGATTCCAACAAGTTACTATGACAAAAAAAGAAAATTATTAATGTTAGAGATGTGGAAAAACTGGGATACTAACACATTGTTGGAGGAATTACAAACTGATCCAATCATTTTGGAAAGCAGTTTAGAACTATGTAAGGTTGTACAATACACAAAACCCTTTTATCTAGCAATATCACTGCTAGGTCTATATCCTAAAGACATCAACAAAGGGAAGAAGATGTACAGAAATGTTTTAATAGTTCTTTTGTGACAGCTAAAAATTGGAAATCAGAGGGACATACATCGATTGGAAAAGGGCTGAACTGTGATATATAATTATAATAGAATATTATTTTGTTATAAGAAATAACAAGCAGAATAATTTCAGAAAAAACCTGGAAAGACATAAACTGATGCAAAGTGAAGAAAATAGAACCAGGAAAAGGTTGTACAGTAACAGCAATATTGTTCAGCAAAGACCTGGAAATGGCTTGGCTATACTCAGTAATACAATGATCCAAGATAATCCTGAAAGACTATTTGTGAAGATACTAACCACTGCCAGAGAAAGAACTGATATTGACAATACAGAATGGAATATTACTTTTCACTTCATTTTGTTCTTTTGAAAATCAAGTATTATTCTACAAAATAACTAATATGGAAATGCACATGTATAATTTATATCTTTATTGCCTATCTTCTCAGTAAGGGGAGAGGGTACGAAGGGAGGGAGAGACATTTTGTAACTGAAAACTTTAAAAAATGTTAAAATTGTTTTAACATATAATTGAAATACTATTGTGCTATTACAATGAGTAGGATGTCCTCAGAAAATCCTGTAAAGATTTATATGAACTGATGCAAAGTGAAATGAGCAAACCCAAGAGAACATTTTAGGGACTGCTTTCTAAAAAAGAGTGGTAAGAGGTATTCATTTCCCACCAGCTATGCTCCTTGGACTATGTTCCACCTCACTGGATACCTTCTTCTCCATCTTCCCATCTACTCCCACTATATTTTTCAGCTTCCTTTCATGTGTCTTCCCCTCAATTAGGATTGTAAATTCCTCGAGGGCAGAGACTGTCTTACTTTTTTCTTATATCCTCAATTCTTATGCTTGGCATATAGTAGGCAGTTAATAAATGTTTATTGACCAACTGATTGGAATATAGATCATAGTAAAAAAAATTTTATCAATAATAACAATTTATTGTGGTTTTAAATTTCAATTAATTTAAATTATATATTTCAGAATTATTTGTTGAGTTGACTAGTAATAACAATAACAAGCACTAATTAAGCCTCTTCTGCATAATAGGCACTATGCTAGGCACTGGGGATGTGAAGACAAAAGTAAGTCCATCTTGCCATCAAGGAGCTAATGTTCCATCAGAGGATACAACATGTACCTATATTTCATAATGTTATATGTGAATATTCTTCAAAATATATGTAAATTATAAAATATATTCCATTAAATATTTATGTGAATTTGTGAATATTTTACAAAAATGTGTGTGAATATTTTATTAAAATATAAGTGAATTACCTAAAATGTATTATATACAAAATAAATACAAAGTAATTTTGTGGGGATTATGGAAGAGGTGCAGTTCAGGATAAGGTTCCTGTCAAAGGTGACACTTCAGTCAAGCTTTGCAAAAAATGGAGTGTTGCAAGTGCATCCTCTGGTTGTCATCCTCTGGTTGTCATCCTCTTGTCTGCTGACATTCCTAATCAGGCTTCCCTGACCCCAAATATATGTTGCTGATATGAGAATTTCTTTTTTTTAATAGCTTTTTATCTACAAGATATATCCATGGGTAATTTTACAGCATTGACAATTGCCAAAACTTTTGTTCCAATTTTTCCCCCCCTTCCCCCCCACCCCCTTCCCTAGATGGCAGGATGACCAGTAGATGTTAAATATGATAAGAGAATTTCTATTCAGTTAATAAAAGTGAAGGAAATTATGCTGCTGTTAATCTCAGAGAGCAAAGGAGATGAAAGATTTCCCCTGTGTTTACAGAGGGTTCTACAATAGCATTGACCTTGAGAAGGGAAATAACTGTTTCAGTACTCAACTTTTGGGTCCTTTAACTTAGAAACATTGTTTCCATTTCAAAGGGGACCAGCTTTGGGAAAGGAAAAAAAATAAAACACAATGCAACAATATTATGGACCAGGACAAATTAGAATTTTCATTATTAAAAGAAAATTACTAATCTCGAGATGTTATTACATCTAGTCATTTAGCAGAGAATGTTTCAAATTCAACAATGTTTGCTAATGTTTACAGAATGACTGCAAGACACATGATGCATGCTTAGCAATAATTAGGTACTTAGCAGGCTAATTATTCTGTGAATAAAATCAAGTAATTAGACAATGGACAGAATGTCTGAAGTCTTGTACTGACAATGGTTGATACTCAGATTTAACAGAGTGGGTTATGAATAAATAACATATATAATAGTATACAGACAAACAAAAGGATCTTTCTGAACTATACAAATATAACCAGTCAGGGTCTTGTTTTCACCCAGGTCAGAATGCATGAAGATCAAATTGCTTCGTTCTTTATGAACTAAATTATTTGATTGTGAGCAAAGGAGGGAGAAAACAAGAGCTTTAGAAATGCCTTTTTTTAAAGTTTTCTTTTCTTTATTATAGCTTTTTATTTACGATATATATACGTGGGTAATTTTTCAGCATTGACAACTGCAAAACCTTTTGTTCCAATTTTTCTCCTCCTTCCCCCCCACCCCCTCTCCCAGATGACAGGTAGACCAATACATGTTAAATATGTTAAAGTATAAGTTAAATACAGTATATGTATACAAGTTCATATAGTTGTTTTGCTGCACAAGAAGAATAGGACTTTGAAATAGTGTACAATTAACCTGTGAAGGAAATAAAAAAAGCAGGCGGACAAAAATAGAGGGTTTAGGAATTCTCTGTAGTGGTTCATAGTCATCTCCCAGAGTTCTTTTGCTGGGTGTAGCTGGTTCAGTTCATTACTGCTCTATTGGAACTGATTTGGTTCATCTCGTTGTTGGAGGGCCATGTCCATCAGAATTGATCATCGTGTAGTATTGTTGTTGAAGTATATAATGATCTCCTGGTCCTACTCATTTCACTCAGCATCAGTTCATGTGAGTCTCTCCAGGCCTTTCTGAAATCATCCTGCTGGTCATTTCTTACCAAACAATAATATGCCACAACATTCATATACCACAATTTATTCAGCCCTTCTCCAATTGATGGGCATCCACTCAGTTTCCAGTTTCCGGCTTCTACATAGAGGGCTGCCACAAACATTCTTGCACATACAGGTACCTTTCCCTTCTTTAAGATCTCTTTGGACCATTTGGTATTGGCTAAGAAATAGATTAATTGATCAGTGGAATAGGTTAGGTTTACAAGACAAAATAGTCAATAACTATAGCAATCTAGTGTTTGACAGAACCAAAGGTCCCAACTTTTGGGATAAGAATCCATTATTTGACAAAAACTGCTGGGTAAACTGGAAATTAGTATGGCAGAAATTGGGCATGGACCCACACTTAACACCATATACCAAGATAAGATCAAAATGGGTCCATGATTTAGGCATAAAGAATGAGATCATAAATAAATGAGAGGACCATAGCATGGTTTACCTCTCAGACTTGTGGAGGAGGAAGGAATTTGTGACCAAAGAAGAACTAGAGACCATTATTGATCACAAAATAGAAAATTTTGATTACATCAAATAAAAAAGGAAAGCAACAAACTCAGGAAACATTTTTACAGTTAAAGGTTCTGATAAAGGCCTCATTTCCAAAATATATAGACAATTGACTCTATAAGAAATCAAGCCATTCTCCAATTGATAAATGGTCAAAGGATATGAACAGACAATTTTCAGATGATGAAAGTGAAACTATTTCCACTCATATGAAAAGTGTTCCAAATCACTATTGATCAGAGAGATGCATTATTATTAAATGCATATATATTAAGACAATTCTGAGATACCACTAGACACCTGTCAAATTGGCTAAGATGACAAGAAAAAATAATGATGAATGTTGGAAGATTTGTGGGAAAAGTGGAACACTGATGCATTGTTGGAGTTGTGAAAGAATCCAACCATTCTGGAGAGCAATCTGGAATTATGCCCAAAAAGTTATCCAACTGTGCATACCCTTCGATCCAGCAGTGATACTACTGGGCTTATACCCCAAAGAGATACTAAAGAAGGGAAAGGGACCTGTATGTGCTAAAATGTTTGTGGCAGCCCTGTTTGTAATGGCTAGAAACTGGAAACTGAGTGGATGCCCCTCAGTTGGAGAATGGCTGAATAAACTGTAGTATATGAATGTTATGGAATATTATTGTTCTGTAAGAAATGACCAGCAGGATGAATACAGAGAAGCCTGGAGAGACTTACAGGAACTGATGCCGAGTGAAATGAGCAGAACCAGGAGATCATTATAGATGTCAACAACGATACTGTATGAGGATGCATTCTGATGGAAGTGGATTTCTTTGAAAAAGAGAAGATCTAATTCAGTTCCAATTGATCCATGGTGGACAGAAGCAGCTACACCCAGAGAAGGAACACTGGGAAATGAATGTAAACTGCTTGCATTTTTGTTCTTCTTCCCAGGTTATTTATACCTTCTAAATCCAATTCTCCCTGAGCAACAAGAAAACTGCTCGGTTCTGCACACATATATTTTATCTAGTATATACTATAACATATTTAACATGTATAGGACTGCTTGCCATCTAGGGGAAGGGGTGGAGGGAGGGAAGGGAAAAATTGGAACAGGAGTGAGTGCAAGGGATAATGTTGTAAAAAAACTACCCAGGCATATGTACTGTCAATAAAAAAATGTAATTATTTTTAAAAATCTCTTTGGGGTATAAGCCCAGTAGAAACACTGCTAGATCAAAGGGTATGCACAGTTTGATAACTTTTTGAGCATAGTTCCAAATCGCTCTCCAGAATGGCTGGATGTATTCACAATTCCACCAATGATGTATCAGTGTTCCAGTTTTCCTACATCCTCTCCAACATTCCGCATTATCTTTCCCTGTCATATTAGCCAATCTGACAGGTGTGTAGTGGTATCTCAGAGTTGTCTTAATTTGCATCAGAAATGCCATTCTTAAGCACTCAATGTCATTTATCAGCATCTTCATTTTTCAGTATTCACTCACTAAAGGTCTATGGGGGTAGAAAAGCCTGTGCTGGATTCTTGAGGCAGGATAAGGGAACATGGATGAAGCAGAGCCAGAGGTAATTTAAATTCTACCAAAAAATACAAATTGATAAAGATGAAAAGTATTGTAACTTAGTTTGGGGGGAAGCTTTGAAGTGGTTCTGCATTCAATACCCAGGCTTATTTCTGGGAAACCTTGATAAAACTGCTTTGCCTGTCTAGACTTTTTCCTTGTTGTTTAATAGTTTCACCTTCTGGATTTGTTATCATTCAGTTGTTTTACATTCATGTCCAACTTTTTGTGACGCTACTTAAAATTTTTTTTTAGCCAGGATACTATAGTGGTTTGCCATTTCCTTCTCCAGCCATTTTGCAGATAAGCAACTTAGGCAAACAGGGTTAAGTGACTTGCCTGGGGTCACACAGCCAGGAAGTGTTAAGTGTCTGAGGTCACATTTGAACTCGGGTCCTCCTGATTTCAGGGCTGGTGCACTACCTATTTGCCCTCCTCATGGGTATTCGGGATTAAAATGTCCATGAAGTGACACAGTGACTTGGGGTTTGATTCCTGCCTTAGATACTCCCTAGCCAAGTGACCTTCAACATGTCATTGAATTACTATTTCTCAGTGTTCTCATCAGTAAAATGGGAATAACAACAGCATCTACATCATAGGATTGTTTAAATGTTAATTAATTTAATCCTTTAATATAAATGTTATTATTGCTGTTGTTAGTAAGAGTATCCTATTCAATTCCATCATCATCATGGATAAGATAGAATGAGAAGGAAACTTGAAGAGCAAGCAAGTTCTGGAGCCCCTGAGATGCGGATAAGATATTTCAGCATAGTATATATGTCCCACCATTTCTAGGGGCCCGCCACAGAATAATTCCTATGAAAGGCTTCGGGACAAAACTGAAAAGGGAATTTGTCAGAAGAAGCCCAGCCAGAAGTCGTTAGGCTTGGTAGATCAAGAGTGAGCTACTGAGTCAGGAAAAACTGGCTTCGAGTCCATCTCTGACACATACTAGCTGATGAAGCTGAATAATTTATTTATCTACTCAGTGACTGTGAACTACAAGTTACAAAGAAAGGGTTAAACTACTCTGCCAGAGATCATTTTCTCACTGAGAATTCCCTAAATTGATGACATGATAGTCCTGCATATATACATACACATATATACACACACATATATATATGCACATTTCTCTATATACATATACCTATATATGCACATGTACATACATATATGCACATTTGTATATACACGTGCACTCCTATGTACATATATATGCATACATGTATGTGCACACACATGTATATGCACATTTATACACACACACATATATATGCACATTTATATATTTATATGGAACGAATGTGAATTGATCAAACCCACTTTGGCAATGGTGATTTGTTGAAACGGGACCCCTGGAAAAATTTCCAAGAGCCCTAAAATGTATGAGCCACAGCAAAGGAAGTGTCTGGGAAGAGAGAGAGAATGTGCTGTTCACACCCTCATTCAAAGCTGTGAGTTATGGGGATTAAATAGTTATTAAATGCATCCAGAGGCTAGCACTGGAGTGAAGCAGAAGAGGAAAAACCTCAGAAAATGTTCGTGTACTTTAAGGGGGCCCCAAAAGACTCCACTGAACTTATTAGTGGGTGCTCAACTACCCTGGTACTGCTGCCCGGAAAACAGTAGAGAACATCAGCATAGATAATACCTAATTTAAGAATATCTTTCTTTGGAGTGGGGGCGGGGGAGAATAACCACTCAGGACATCATGGGACACTCCCCACCCAGTATGTCTGCAGATTGATCTTCTGAAAGAATCCCAGATATTCTGAGCTGGAAAGAAGCTCCTGGGCCATCAATCCCAGGCAAAGATAGCCTGGATTGTACTTAATCAAGAGTTCATATATCTATGGAACCTTTGACAAAATAGTAGACATTTTCTTGTGAGAACATGCTGTCCCCCAAGCAAGTCTCTGCTTTTTCAGAGAATAGTAGAAATCATAGGTCCTAGGTCATCCCTAGAATAATTCCCCAAGAAGCAAAGTGATGTCCCTCACTAATACATTATTGGTAGAATTGTGAACTGATCCAACCAACCTTTTTTGGGAGAGCAGTTTGGAACTCTTCCCAAAGGGCTATAAAACTGTGTATACCTTTTAATTCAGCAGTCTCACTACTGGCTCTGCATCCCAGAGACCATGCGTCCTTTTCTGTCTTTTGTTTGTAGCAAGCTTTTTGTGGTGGTAAGAAATTAGAAAATGAGTGGATCACTTAAGGAATGGCTGAATTAAGTAATGGTATTTGAAAGTAACAGCATATTATTATTTTATAAAAATGAGGAACAGGTTGATTCTAGAAAAGCTGGTAAAGATTAACATTACCTGATGCTGAGTGAAGAATAAGATGAATGAAGAAATTATACACGAAAGAAAACATTGTATGAACATTGTATATGTGTACATATATATGTACATACAACCACAAGACTGTATGATGATCAACCATGATAGATTTGGCTTTTCTCAGCTATTCAATGATACAACACAATTCTATTTAACTTTGGATGGAAAATGCCACCCACCTCCAAAGAGAACTATGAAAACTGAATGCACATGGAAACAGTATTTTCACCTCTTTTCCTTGTCGTTTTTCCTTTTGGTTGGATTTTCCACTCCCAATATCACTCATATGGAAATGTAAAAAAAAAAAATGAATGTATATGTATAATCTAAACAAATAAATATATTTTTTAAAAGGATTAGAATTTTAACCCCCACCTGGAAAGGGATTCCTAGTCAACTAACCAACAGAGGAAGCACAGTGGACATTTGGGGCTTGTTGACTTCTCAGATCTCTTCAAGTCCCAAGATTCCACGTGATTCAAATTCCCTAACTTGTCACAATATTGTTTGACTAAAAGCAAAAGGAAAGGACAAGTTCAGGATTAGAAATATATCTATGCAACCTCCCTTTGCTCAGCAAATGTTTACTGAGTACCTGCCCAGAGCTACATTGTGGCACAGCTCACCAAAAAAAAAAAAAAAAAATCTGAGGCTGAATTAAGAGATGCTTAATGTACAAGAGGGAGGAGGGAGGAAGAGGCAAGGAGAAAGAAAGGGAGACTGAGTCTGTCCTCTATCCTAGAAGGACATGGGTCCCACATTTAGGAAGCTGGAATGGTTTTAAAAGAGTATTATCAGAATAGTGATAGAGCTGAAGGCCACATCTTCCAGGTTAATAAACTTTTTTTCAGCCCCATCTACATGCAAATCACTGTACCAGGCACTGGGGATAAATCTGAAATGGGAGAGACAGATTGTTTTCCATCTTGATTTCTTTGCACAATGTCAGGCAACATCCAGGACAGTTTGACTGGAATGCCACATGGAAGAATTTAGCCTGGAACAATAAGTTGAGGGCAGAATGATAGGCTTTAAATGCATATACTGAGAAGAGCAGAGGCTCATACACCTGATTCAGAGCGATTGTGCTAGTTATGGAAAGCTGATCAATGTTGGTATTAAGGTGAAGATGGCGATGGAGACCACGGGTGGTGGTGATGAAGAGAATGATGGCAAAGCTGCATAGGGTATAATCATCAACCCATTCAGTTGTAGGTAAAATAGTCATCACATAGCAGAATTCAACTTCCCAAATTCCAGAAAGGGAACTGTGGTTACATGACAGTTATCTCCCCAAAAACTTACCAATATGCTCTCATAGATTGTAAATTCAGTACAAGCCAACTGTTTGCTATGGTTCCCCCAAATTCTAGTATGATCTTTTACAGAATTAGGAGAGAAAACTTAAGTGACTTCAACAGAATGCCTTTCACCCTCTTCTCCAGATACTGTGTTCCCACAAAAAGCTACATGGCACTTATGTCATATCTATTTTATGTCCTTCTCATCTAAAAGTTGTCCCCTCTGATGAATGTAAGCTCTGTAAAGGCTTGGGACGGTTTCATTTGGGGATTTTCCTTTCTAGTTTGTGGCACTGGGGTACTTTATAAATATTGATTGATTGAAAGTGTGCAGGAATAAGAAGGTGATAGTAGATACATCCTGGATTACTATTCCCTGATTATATCTCTTCTGAACATCGTGTTCAGTTCTGGGTTTCTTAACAGGCTTTGATAAGTTGGAGAATATACAGAGGGGAATGATCAGGAAGGTGAAAAGCCTTGAGTCACACGAAGATCAAACCTTTCCTTTGCAAGGGAAGACACCGATACCCAGGGAAGGAGAAAGGATTTCCCCAAATCCCCACAGTCTTCAGTTAGCATTCAGATTTTGAGCATCTGACTTCCAATCCATTGCTCTCAGGACATCGATTCTGCTTGTGTTGACCACTTATTACTGGGGTGACTTTAGGTAAAACTCTTTGATTTCTTGGGCCTATGTTCCCTAATCTAAAAAATTAGAATGTTGAGCTAGAAAATATTTAATATTCCTTTCATCTTCTTGCCTATCTTTGCTCTTCCCTCAGATGTGAAAAATAAATATTGCAAATTTCTTTGACATGTCCTGTCTCCCTAACAGTATGTATTTAACCACCTCTGTCTGAAATAGCTAAATTCCACTCTAAACATGAATGTAAAACAACTGAATGATAACAAATCCAGAAGGTTAAACTATTAAACAACAAGGAATTCCACTCTAGCTAAATTCAGATCCCCTTTTAGTAGGGAGTCTTTCCCCAAATCCCCAAATGCCTGATCCTTCCACTTCAAGGCAGTGCCCATTGACTATATGCATATTCTATGTTGTCTCCCCTATCCACTTTTCTTAGACTGGGAATTCCTGAAGGGCAGGGACTAATCCCACCTTTGTATCCCACCAGCTAAAAAAAGGGCCTGGCTCATAGTGGGCAGGTAAGAAATGTTTCATTAATTTTGCCAGTGGTCAAAATGTCTGAGAGGGAACAAAGCAAGTTTGCTAGATGTTTAACATCTTGACAATTCTTTTAGACCTGTTACCTCTTTAAAACTGCAAATGGCGATTGAGAAATAATAAAAACCTTCTATAATGCTTTACCCTATTGCCCCAAACTCTATTGTAGCTCTAGGATACACGTATTTTAAAAAAATTCCTCATGTTGACATTTAAAGCCCACTACCATCTAGTTCCTCTCCATCATCCCAGACATTTTCCATCACGTTCTCTTCATTTCTTCATTTGACCCAAATTGATATACTTGCTGTTCCTTAAACTCAACACACTCCACCCCCCCCAACCAGACACCATAATATAGGCTTTCCTTGATGTTTAAAAGGAAATCCCTTCTTACTTGGATCTCCTTAAATTCTTCCATCTATCATTTTCTGGGACACAAAACCTAAATATCTTTGTTGATGAAGGAAGGACACACACCGAGAGTGAAATAGCCTATGATGACTCTGGGATAGGAAAAAGTAACACATTAATAACAGATTCACAGTTTCAGAGAATATGCTGTAAGCATAACAGAGTCTCTGTGTTACCTGAAGATAGCCAAGTATCCAGCAAGGATTCAAAGTCCTTATCTCTACATTTTTGAGAAGTCGTCATCCACCTCCTGCTTGAAGAACCTTTCTGAAAAGGAATCTACTCTTCTTGAAGGGACTCATTTCATCTTGGGACAGCTCTAGTTTTAGCAAGTTTTTAAACTTCCTTAAAGCCTGAACTTTTCTCTCTGAAGAGAGCTCTTCCAGCTGGCAGCAATCCTAGGGGGGAGGGGGGAGCTTAAATACCTCGTGAAAACCCAAATCACCTGGCTCTCACTCATTGGCCAATAATAGGTTTCAACCTAAGCTTCACTTGCTCATAGTAGGGAAGTGTTATAAGGAAATACTGTAGAGATTGATGAGAATGTGGAAATCAGTCCTGGTATATTTCAGAAACTTTAATTCCATGAGAAATATAGATTGAAGAAGAAATAAATTTGCCTCAGCCTGCGAGGCAGAGTGTATGAACCCTGGAAGAAGAGAGACAAAGAGCAAGATACAGGGGACAAGCAGAAGGGAGGCAAGACAAAATAATCTGATCAAGCCTCGTTTTAATGAGTGCAATAGTACAGGTCTTTATAGCAATAGGAAAGGAAGCAGGGTTGTGCAAACTCAGTACAGGGTGGGGGTCCTAGACAAAGGATTGGTTTCTCGCCAAAGGATGAGCTGATCAGGTGTCTTTGGTCATGTAGGAAGCTCCAGGATATGATTAGGAGATGCCTAGATATCTGCCTATTTAAGGTTAAGGCAGTCTTAGGAATGTGGCCTTATCTAATTTGTATGGCCTTATCACCTGTAGATTAGTGCCAGCTCCCCACATAAATTGAGGAAGAAATAAAAATATGACCCACAAATTAGAGAATAAAATTTAAGAATAAACAAGTAGAGGAAAGAATTAATCAAGAGAACAAAACAAAGAGATTTCTTAGGGATAAAAAGGTACAGTAAAAAGAAGCTAATAAACAAAAGAAAATGGACAGGGGAAAAGGAAAGGAAATTTTGAATTAATTTAACCAAGAAGAAAGAAAAGAGATAAAAAACATACCAAAAAACCTAAATAAATGGAAGAAAATTAAATTAATAATGAAAGAAAATACCAAATTTGGAAAAGGATAGAGAAATGGCAGCAGAATATGGGAACAGAGGAGATGGAAACAGAGCTTCACTAAAGCAGTTTAAGCAAACCAAGTGAAAGGGAAGAAAGAAAACTACTGATCTAAAAAATGATTTGGAAAAAAAAATAATTCTTTTAAAAATATAACAAAATAACTAGAGAAAAACATAAGCCTTTCATAACTTATAATGAGAATGGAATAAAGAATTCAAAAAAAATGACAGAATGGATATCCTATAATCAGTTATATACAAGAAATATATCAACATTGCACAGATAAGATTCTGGAATTAAATTTATTATGCATCAATGAATCCCAAAAAAGCAGGAGTCTCAATCACAATATAAGACAGAACAAAAATAAAAATTCACAATACCCACAGAAATATGCAAGTACATTATGTTTAAAGAAAACTACAAATAACAAAAATAATACTAAAATGCATATACCCAACTGGTATAGTACCTAAATTCTTATAGGAAATGTTAGAATGCAAAAAGATATAGTAAACAAATATTAGTAGGAGACATTAATGTTCTTCTCAGAATTGGAAAAATCTAATAGAAAAATAAACAAAAAGGAAGCTATAGAACTAAGCTTGTAAATTTAAGAGATAAAAGATTTCTGGAATCCGTTGAGTGGTAACATTTAAGAAAATATACCATATTTAAGCTTCAATAACTTCAAATAGTACTAAGAGTTTTAGAACACCCTAAAAGATTTTTAAGTGTAAGATGGCAAATATACAAAATTAGACCATGTCCTGGAAATAAAGAAATTATAAATGATTTTTTTTTCAAATGCAATGAAACATTTCAAAAAATTCAAAAAGATTAAAGTGGTCTTTTATGCATTTGTATAGGGACAAAAATAAAATCTAGGTAGGATATCAAAGGAAACAATGAAATAAATGACATAAAGGGAGAATAAACACTTCCAGATCTCTAACTCTATGATAAGCAGAAGTCATAAAAATTATTTGGTACAGATTAAAAAATAGAATGTTAGATTAATGATATAAACTAGACAAGACTAATCAGAAGTAATTAAACTCAATAAATCACTGCATGATAATTACCAAAAGAAATTACCCATGGGAATAAGGGAAACTATTTTTCATTATTAACAACAATTCATATAATAAAATATCAGAAATCAGATTTAGAACAAAATCTTTTACTATGTACTACATATTCAGAATATATTCATGAACTGACTTTAAGGTAAGGAAGTATTACTATAATCCACTAAGATTAAACTGGCTCCTTTCACATTGAGTATAGTAGAGCTCACAAGGGAGTGGCTACATCATGCAATAAATGTAATTCTATATAGTATAGGAAAATTCTGAATTTAAATTCTGGCTCAAAGGTCAGTCTGTTTTCTCATCTCAAAGATGGCAAGTATAATAGCACCTATTTAACAATGTAATTGTAAGGATCAAATGAGATAGATAATATTTAAAGCTCTTGCAACATTTAATTGTTATATAAATGCTATCTACTATCTACTATTGTGAGAAACTGGTGTTGCTATTCACTATGGGAGTGAACTTCTTGAAGATAAATTTCCCTATCTACCTAATTGAGTCTTTCATTTCCAACTGGAAGGGACATGAAGTATTCAAAGGAATTGCATTTAAACTGGATCATAATCGAATAGAGAGATTTTAACATGCAGAGAATGAAAGAGAGCCCCATTTTAGGTCTGATCATGTAACTTTGCCACTCCAAAAACAAATGAACCACTCCTCCCCCATTGTCCTTATAGTTTCTTGGAAAATACAAATATTTTAGTTTGGCTTATAAATTCCTTCACAGCTTGATTCCAATCAACCTTTCCAGACCCTATGCAAGCGTATTCCTTCTTGTGCAACTGGTTTCCATCCAAGTTGACCAATTTATGTTCTCACCCGTGACATTGCATCTTGTTTCCAGGCCCAGAATGCTCTCCTGCATCATTGCTAATGTCAGGAATCCTTACCTTCATTTAAAACTCAGTTCAAATGCTATGTTCCAAGGAGGTTTATTCTGATCCCTTCTTTACTCTTCAATTACTAACACGCTCTTTCCAGAAAACTGCTTTGCATTTACTCTGTATATAGGTTTTGCTTGGTTTCTGATGCCTTTGCTAGTTCTTCAATATCATGATAAGCTCCTTTAGAGAAGTATGTTTTGCCTGTCCTTGTATCCATAGTACTTAGTATAGAAACTGACAAATAGTAGGCTCTTATTAAATGTTTTTAAATAAAATGCTTTACGAATAAAACAAACATAACCAAGATCAGAAAGGAAGCAGAAAACTTGGGTGGGGGGATTATATAGATAAATTCAGATAAATGTCTCTTATTTAAAATACATAAAGAACTTTGTTAAATCTATAAGTAAAGAGTTATTCCCCAATTGATAAATGGTCAAAGGAGATGAACAGGCAGTTTTCCAATGGAGAAATCAAAACATTTTATACTTATGTGAAAAAAACACTCTAAATCATCATTGATTAGAGAAATGCAAATTAAAACAACCTTGAGATATCATTTTACAGCTACCAGATCAGCTAAAACAATTGAAGGGAAAGATAGCAGAATAAAGCCAACAAAGTACTTGAGCTCTCCAAGTTTCCCCTGAAAACCACATGACACCAAGCCTCTGAACAGAGTCTGATGCAATGAAACCACTTTCCAGCTCAAGATAGACTGGAAAATTGGACTGGACTGGAAAAGAAATGTCAGTCTCATTGGAGTGAAAAGGGTGTTCAGCCCAAGTCAGATTTCTGCCCATGCGAGGGGCTTAATTACAGCAAATCAGGAACTAAGACCCTCAGTCCTGGCTCAATAAAGAAGCAAATCAGTGGGGCAGCTTTCAGTTTCAGCTTAGAAGGCAAACTCTGGAAAACCAGACTGTTTTCTGAAAAGAGTAGGCAAAGCTACTCCTACAAACACAAAATGTTCATAAGCTCAAAGCCAAAGGCTCAGAGCTGCACAGAAAGCTTGGGGCAGCACCTCTTTTACCCCAGAAGCAGAGCTCAACCATAAAAAAGTAAAATAAAAAGAGGAAATCCCAAGTGAAAAGGAAAGAAAATGAGCAAGAAACAGAAAAGAACCTTGACCATAGAAAGCTACCATGGTGATAGAGCAGACCAAAACAAACTCAGATGAGGACAAAATGTGCACAGAAGAAATATCAGAGAAGGATATGAATTGGTCTCAGGGCCAAAGAGGCTTCTTAGAAGTGGTCATAAGAGATTTTAACAGGCAAAGAAGAGACGTAGAAGAAAAAAATGAGAAAGGAAATGAGAAGTATACATGAGCAAGTCAACAGCTTGGGAAAAAAAAGAAAAAATTGTCTGAAAAAAATTTTTAAAAACTGGAATTAATCAAATGGGAAAAGAGATACAAAAACTAATTGAAGAAAATCACACATTAAAAACTAGAATAAGGCAAATGGAAGATGATGACTCTGTAAAAGTGGATAGCATTCTTCAAGAGATCATTAAAGATAATTGCACAATATTTTAGAAACAGAGGGGGAAATACTCATTGAAAAAAACCAGTGATCAGCTCTGGAAAGAGATTCCACAAGGAAAACCCCAAGGAATATTGTTCAAAACTCCAAAATATAACCTCAAGGGAAAAAAATACTGCAAGCTGCCAGACAAAAACAATTCAAATATCAAAGATTATCCAGGATCTGGCAGCTTCCACAATAAAGAACAGGAGGGCCTAGAATATCATATTTGGGAAGGTAAAGGACCTGGAGTTACAACCAAGAATTCACTATTTAATGAGACTCAGCATCATCTTTTAAGAGAGGCAATGGGGTGGAGCTTCAATGAAGTAAGAGACTTTCAATCATTTCTATTGAAAAAACCAGAAACAAACAAGTTTAATCTACAAACCCAGGACTGAAGAGATGCATAGAAAAGTAAATCAGGGAAAATATATATATTATTTAAAGGTTAAACTGCTAACATCCCTAGTTGGAAAAATGATATCTATAAATCTTGAGAATTGTATATGTCACTGGGGGACACATAAAGGGGTAACACATGGATTGAAAATGTGGTTGTGAATGGACTCTGATGTTATGGGATCAAAGAAAAATACATTAAGAGGTGGGAAAAGATCAGTACTTGAAAAAAGAGGAAAGAGGAGGTATAATGGACAATCAGTTCACAAGAAGAGGTACAAAAGATCTATTACAATGGAGGAAAAGTAGAAAGGGGGATGAGCATGATCTGAAGCTTCATTTCATCAGTTTTTTGGTTCTAAGAGGCAATAACAACCATTCAATTGGTTATAGAAATTTATCTAACCCTATAAGAAGTAGGAGAAAGAAAAAAGAAAAGGGAGAGACAAGATGGAAGGGAGGACAGAAACATTAGGGGAAAAGTAAAAAGAAGAGGGGAAGAGATGATAGAAGATAATACAGTGGGTTAAAAAACACTACTAAGAGATGCGGAAGGAGTGATAGGCAATAAGGTTGTGGGTAGGTTGGGTAATTAAAAAAACCACTATTAAGGACAAGGTGGAAAGAGAGAACAAAAGTACATACAGATGAAAAAATAGGATGGAGGGAAATACAGAGCTGGTAGTCATAACTGTGAATGTGAATGGGATGAACTCTCCCATCAAAAGGAACCAAATAGCAAAGTGGATTAAAAACCATAATCCTACAATACGTTGTTTACAAGAAACATATCTGAAACAGAGAGATAGACATACAGAGTAAAGGTAAAAGGCTAGAACAGAATTTATTATGCTTCAGCTGAAGTAAAAAAAAAAAAAGCAGGGGTAACAATTCTGATCTCAGATAAAGCAAAAGTAAAAAGAGATCTTATTAAAAGACATAAGGAAGGAAAGTATATCTTGATAAAGGGTACCATAAACAATGAAGTACTAAAGATACTAAATGTTTACCAAGTGGTAGAGCAGCCAAATTCTTAGAAAAGGTTTTAAGCCAGTTACAGTAATAACCAGCAATACTATAATTAGTGGAGGACCTCAACCTTCCTCTTTCAGAATCAGACAAATCTAACCACAAAAGAAACAAGAAATAAACTAGAGAGGTTAATAGAATCCTAGAAAACTTAGGTATGATAGGCCTCTGGAGAAAATTGAATAGGGACAGAAAAGAATATACCTTTTTTTTTTCAGAAGTACACATGGCACCTTCACAAAAAATGATTATGTATTAGGGCTTAAAAAATTCACAATCAAATGCAGAAAGACAGAAATAGTAAATGCTTCCTTTTCAGACCACAATGTAATTATCTTTTTAAAATAAAAAACTAATTGGATGTTAAATACTCTAAATTATTATTATTTATATATAATATACAATATTAAATATTCTAAATTAAATTATTAGAAAATTCTAAAAACTGAGTGGGTCAAACATCAAATCACAGAAACAATCCATAATTTCATCCAAGAGAATGACAATAATTAGACAACATACCAAAACCTATTGGATGCAGCCAAAGAAGTTCTTAGTGAAATTTTTATATCTCTAAATATAAAATTTTATATTATATAAAATATAAAATATTAAATAAATATTAATAAAATAGAGAAAGAGGAGATCAATGAATTGGGCATACAACTAAAAATGCTAGAAAGAGAACAAATTTAAAGCCCCTAATTAAATAACAAATTTGAAAATTTGAAACTCAAAGGAGAGATTAATAAAATTGAAACTATTCAGATGTGTTTCTTGTACAAAATAGATAATTATAATAATAATTAAATAGATAACTAATAATAATTTTTATTAATTTGATTGAAGAAAGGAAAAAAAAAAACAAAGCACCAGCATAAAAAAATGAAAAGGGTGAACTTACCACCAATGGCAAAGAAATTAAAGCAATAATTAGGAACTATTTTACCCAGTCTGACAATCTAACAGAAATAGATGAATATTTACAAAAATATATATTGCCCAGAGTAACAGAAAAGGAAATAAACAGTCTCATTTTGGAAAAAAGAAATTGAACAAGTCATTAGTGAATTCCTTAAGAAAAATTGTCTAGTACCAGATGGACTCACAAATGAATTCTACCAAACGTTTGAAGAACAATTAATTCTGATATTATGTAAACTACTTGGAAAAACAGGTAAAGAAGTAGTATTGCCAAATTCCTTCTATGACACAAATATGGTCCTGATATCTAAACCAGGAAGAGCCAAAACAGACAAAGAAAATTATAGACCGATCTCCCTAATGAATATAGATGCTAAAAATTTAAATAAAATATTAGCAAAGATTACAGCAACTCCTCAGCAGGATAATACACTGTAATCAAGTAGGATTTATACTAGGAATTCAGATCTGGTTCAATATCAGGAAAACTATTACCATGATCCACCATATGAATAGCAAAATGAACAGAAATCATATAATAGTCTTAATGGATACAGAAAAAGCTATTGAGAAAATACAGCACCCATGCCTATTAAAAACACTAGAGAGCATAAGGGATGAAGGTAGATTTCCTTAAAATAATAAGCAGTATCTATTTAATACCAATAGCAAGCATTATTTGTAAAGGATCACAATAAGATCTGGGGTGAAACAAGGATGCCTATTTTCACCATTACTATTCACTACTACTATTAGCAATAAGAAACCAAAAAGTAATTAAAGGAATTAGAATAGGCAATGAGGAAATAAAAATATCACTCTTTGCAGATGATATAATGATATACTTAATCCTAGAAAATCATTCAGAAACAATTCACAGCTTTAGCAAAGTTGCATGATACAAAATAAACCCACATAAATTGTCAGCATTTCTACATAGTACTGACAAAGCCCATCAGCAAGAGACAGATATAGAAATTCCACTTCAAATTATGGGAGACAAAATAAAATACTTGGGGGCCTACCTGCCATGATAAACCCAAGAACTTATAAACACAATTATAAAACCCTTCTCACAAAAAGTCAAATATTAACAATTGGAAAAAATATCAATCGCTCATGGAGGGGCTGAGCTAATAGAATAAAATGACAATTCTGCCTACATTGATTAGTATGGCACTGAAAAAGTAGGTCAAATAGCCAAAAAATATTTTATAGAACTAGAAAAAAATAATAGCAAAATTCATCTGGAAGAACAAAAGGTCAAGAATATCAAGGGCATTAATGGAAAAAAAAATCCAAAAGATGTTGGCTTAGCAGTACCAAATCTAAAAATACTATACACACACACACACACACACACACACATATCAGCAGTCATCAAAACCAATTGGTACTGACTAAGAAAGAGTGGTGGATCAATGGAATAGATAGATATACAAGAACTATAATAATATAGTTAAACCCCCAAATTCCAACATCTAGAATAAGAATTCACGATTTGACAAAAATTTCTGAGAATACTGAAAAATAATGTCAGAAACTGGCGATAGATCTACATCTCACACCCCATACCAAAATAAGGTCAAAATGGGTACATGATTTGGGCATAAAAGATGATACCAATGCCAAAAATAAATTAGGAGAGTAAGTGATAATTTACCTTTCAGATCTTTGGAGAAGGGAGAAATTTATGACCAAAAATGAACTAGAGAGCATTATGAAAGGCAAAATGGACAACTTTGATTACATCAAATTAAAAAGGTTTTGCACAAACAAAACCAACAGAAACAAGATTAAATGTGAAGTACAAAGCTGGAAAAAAATCTTTACATCCAGTGTTTCTGATCAAGGTCTCATTTTAAAAATATATAAAGAACTGTGTCAAATTTATAAGAATACCAATCATTCCCCAATTGAAAAATAGTCAAAGATATATACAATTTTCAGATGATGAAATTATATATATATATATATATATATATATATATATATACAAAAAAATACTCTAAATAACCATTGATTAGAGAAATACAAATTGAAACAATTCTGTACTACCACCTCACACCTCTCACATTGACTAAGATGACAGGAAAAGATAATGATAAATCTTGAAGAGGATGTGGAAAAACTGTGACACCAGTGTATTGGTGGGATTGTGAAATGATCCAACCATTCTGCAGAGCAGTTTGGAACTGTGTCCAAAGGGCTATAAAATTGTGCATATTTTTTGTCTCAGAAGTGCCATTATTGAGTCTATTTCCCAAGGTAATGTTAAAGGAGGGAAAAGAACTCACATATACAAAAATGTTTGTAGCAGGTATTTTTGTGATAGCAAAGAATTGGAAAATGAGTAGATGCCCATCAACTGGGGAAATGGTTGAGCAAGTTATGTTATATGAAGATAATGGAATATTATGGTTCTATAAAAATGATTAATAAGCTAATTTTTAAAAGACCTGGAATGATTTACATGAACTAATGCTGAGTGAAATAAGCATAACCAGAAATACATTGTACACCATAACAGCTTGTTGTGTTTTGATCAACTATGAAAGACTTGATTCTTAGTGGTTCAAATATCCAAAGCAATCCCAACAGACTCTGGACAGAAAATGCCATCTGCAACCAGAGAAAGAATTAAGGAGACTGAATTTAAAACACCACATGCTATGTTCACTTCTTTTTTGTTTTGTTTTTTTAATCTCTCCATTGGTTTTTCTCTTTTGCTCTGATATTCCCCCCCAACATGATTCATTAAGTATTGTATAGAAAAAAATAAATAAATTTACCAGGAAAAAAAGGATCAGAGGACCTGGAATACCATATTCCAGAAGGCAAAGAACCTAAGGTTACAACCAAGAATTAGCTACTCAGCAAGACTGAGCATCATCTTTCAGGGGAGGTGAAAGATCTTTAATGAAGTAAGAGACTTTCAAATATTTCTGTTGAAAAAAAAAACAGAATTAAACAGAAAATTTAATTTTCAAATACAGCACTCAAGAGAAGCATAAAAAAGTAAACAGGAGGAAATATATATTATATAAAGATTAAACTGTTTACATCCCTAGATGGGAAAATGATATTTGTAACTCTTGAGAACTGTGTCTGTTACTTGGGCAGACGGAGGGGAACAGAGGTTGTGGTTGTGAATGGACTCTGATGTGATGATATCAAAGCAAAAGACAATAAGGGGAAAGGTCTACTGAAAGAACAGGAAAGGGGAAGTATAATGGGACAAAATAAGTCATAAGAACAAGCAGAAAAGACCTATAGCAATGGAGGGAAAAAAGAAAGAGTTATGAACACTGAAGTTTGATTTCTTCAGTTTTGGCTCAAAGAGGGATCAACTTTAACCATTCCTTTGGATATAGAAATTTATCTCAACCTATAAAGAACTAGAAGGATAAAGATGAAAAAAAAAGGGAAGGGCAGAATAAGGGAGGGCAGAAATGCTAGGAAAAAAAGATAAGAGAAGGGGGGAAGGGTTGATAGAAGATAAGGTTGTGAGTGAGATGGGCCAAAAAAAAAAAAAAAAGAGAAAAGAAAACATTGCTTAGGACAGGGTGGAAAGAGAACAAAAGCATATACAGGGGAGAAAATAGGGTGGAGGGAAATAAATATAGAGCTGGTAATCATAACTGCTAATGTGAATGAGATGAATTCTCCCATAAAACAGAAGCAAATAGCAGAATGGATTAAATAACACAATCCTAAAATAAATAAATAAATGAAACAAGTTGAAGGGGAAAGCCAATTGTTGAAAGATGTGAAAAAAATGGGATACTAATTCATTTTTGGTGAAATTGTAAATTGCTCCAAGCATTTTGGAGAGCAATCTGAAATTATGCCCAGAAAGTTATTAAACTCTCTGCTCTGTGACCCAGCAATATCACTACGAGATCTGTTTCTGAAGACAACTAGGGGAAAGGGAAAAGAACCTCCATGTTCTAAAATGTTTATAGCGACTCTCCTTGTGGTGGCAAAGAACTTAAAATTTCAGGTATGCCCATTAATTAGGGAATGGCTGAACAAATAGCAATATATTAGTGTAACAGAACACCACTGTGTTATTAGAAATGATGCGCTCAATAATTGTTTAGGGGGGGCAGCAAAAACCACAACAACAACATGGAAAAACTTCCACCAAATAAGGAAGAATGAAATAACCAGAATCAAAAGAACATTATATAAATACAGTAATAACAATATAGTTTTCAGACCAACTTTGAGCAAATAAGTCATTTTTTTCTATTTATAAATACTAAAACTAATGAAGAGGACATATGAAGACACTATCTGCATCCAAAGAAATAATAAATAGAAGTATGTCTAGAATAATTTTTACATGTATATAAATGTATATATATACACATATACTCCAATTTGTGTCTAATGGTAGCCATCTTAGGGTTGTGTGGAATAGAGAGATAAAGTAAAGAACTTACAGGAATATGTGAATTCTTTTTCTGTATTTTATTTTCATTATTTCTGCGTTTCCCCTATGACCTGTATAATATGTGCAGGCCCATATTTACTTGGGCCTTGACCAACTATAAACATATTTACTTAACCTGAGCTGATGACATTTATCAGTATTTGACATTTGTTGATATTTAGTCTATTATCTTGATCACTATCTGCTTGATTAAGCCTGAAGCCCTGATTTTCTGTTTCCTAGAAAATCAGGTGATTTTGGGAAAACAGAAACCTTCCATTCCAATCTCTCCAAATAGCAACAATCAATTAGATGCCTCCCCCTCTCCTTCTCAATGCTCTCTTGTCATGTAATCTCTTGTATAAAAGCTGTGTATCTTTACTGCTTCTTTAGGCCTCCTACCCCGAGCTTTCTCTTTCTTGTCTTGTGATGGGACGGCTCATCCTCTGGAGGATTTAATAAACAACTTTTCTGCTTTCTACTGAGTGATCTTTGAGTACTAATTTTGGGTAAGGGTCTTCTATATCCTTTACAATTTGGAACAGGGAAGACTCATGTTCATCAGTCCAATCTGACCTCAGACACTCACTAGCTGTGTTACTTTGGATAAGTCACTTTACCCTGTTTCCGCCTCTGTGAAATGAGCCAGAGAAGAAAATGGCCAACTGTTCCGGTATCTTTGCTAAGAAAACCCCAACTGGGTCACAATCTCACTAAGACACTTGAACAACATTCTGATTGTTAGAGTGGAAAAAATACTGGCTTTGGTACTAGAGGACCCAAGTCTGGATCCTAACTTTGTCGCCAATTACCTGAGCGATCTTGGGTAAATTAAGTTAACCTTCTTGGATCTATGTTTTCTCATAGGAGGAGGAGGAGGACAGAATAGATGATCTCAAAGGAAGTAGTCTCCTAACTTGTTTTGATCACATTCACCTCTATCAGCAAAACGTTTTTGAACCTCTAATGTGTGTGCTTATTTATAAATTATATATATATATATGTGTGTGTGTGTGTGTGTGTGTGTGTGTGCATGTATGTATCCCTGTTAACAATGATACCTGTTATGAAGCTTACTCCAAATTTGAAATCCTGAAGGGAGGAGATCAACATGGAGATTCTAATATTTGATGTTGGTCAGTGAGGAACCACAGGGATTTCCTGAACCAGGCTTTGACATGGGCAGCTTGGCATTTTGGGGATCTCACTGCAGCTTCTGGGCACAGAGAATGGAACAGAGGGGAGAGCCTGGTAGCAGGAAGACAAGCAGCCCACTCCTGCAATGGTCCAGAAGGAGGGCTGGGGGTAGGACAGTGGCTACCTTAGCATCAAGGTGACAGACAAGAGGGGGAGAAGAACAAAATTCTCTCTCTTTCTCTGGGTGTATCTGTCTCCTGTCTCTGTCTCTTTGTATCTTAGTTTGTCTCTCTTTCTCTCTGCCTCTGTGTCTGTCTATATGACTGTCTGTCTCTGTCTCCCCCCCCCCTTTCTTTCTGTCTCCTGTTTCTCTTTTTCTGTATCCTTATCTCTTGATCTATTTCTGTCTTTTCCTTTCTCTTCTCTTTCTATCTTTATCTCGGTCTGCTTGTATGTCTCTGTCTCTGTTTCTGTGTCTCTTCCATATCTTTGTCTGTCTGTCTGTCTCTGTCTCTCTACTTTCTCTCTTGGTCTCTTTCTCTGTTTCTGTTTTTGTCTGTATCTCTCTCTCAGTGTCTATCACTGTCTGTTTCATTCTCTCTTTGTCTCAGTCTGCCTCTGTCTATCTCTCTCTCTGTCTCTCTCTGTCTCTCTTTCTCTCTCTCTCTCTCTGTGTCTGTCTGACTCTGTGTGTTTTTTTTTTGTCTTTCTCCTGTCTCTCTGTCTCTATCTGCTTCTGCCTCTGTCTCGCTGTCCCTCTTTGTGTCTGACTTTCTCTGTCTTTTCTTTCTATCTCTGTCTCTGTATTTTTTGTCTTTGTCTTTCTCTGTCCCTCTTTCTGTCTCTGTGTGTTTCTGTCTCTTTCTATTTCTATCTCTCCATCCTTGTCTCTTTGTGCTTGTCTCTTTCTGTCTTTCCATCTCTGTATGTTTCTCTATCTCTGTCTCTCTTTCTCTTCTCTTCTGTCTCTGTCTGCCTCTGCCTCTCTCTCTCTTTCTATCTCTGTCTCTGTCTGCCTCTGTCTCTCTGTTTCTGTCTGTCTATGTCTCTCTCTCTGAATCTCTCTCTGTCTCCCTCATTCTGTCTTTGTGTGTGGGTGTGTCTGTCTGTTTCCTGTCTCTCTGTATGTCTCTGCTTCTGCCTCTGTCTATCTCTGTCTCTATCATTGTCTCTTTCTCTTTCTGTCTCTGTTTCTGCCTTTCTGTCTCACTTTCTCACTCTGTCTTTATCTCTCTATCTCTATCTCTGTGTCTATATCTCTGTCTCTTTCTGTGTCTGTATCTCTGTCTCTATCTCTGTGTGTGTCTCTGTCTCTGCCTCTTTCTGTCTTTATCCCTTTCTCCATCTCTGTCTCTATCTCTCCGTCTCTCTTTGTCCCTTTCTCTAACTGTGTCTCTTTGTCTGTCTGTCTCTGTCTCTGTGTGTTTCTCTCTGTGTGTCTCTGTCTGCCTCCATCTGCCTCTGTTTCTCTGTCTCTGTCTCTCTGGACTGAAATCAGCTCCGCGCTGTCCCCGCTTCTGGGGGATCGAGTCTTGTGGCCGGTGACCTTTCATAGGGAAAGAATAAACAGGACATTTTTCTGGGCCGGATTTCGGGTGGATTCCTGCCGACACAGGGAGAATTTATCCCTTCTCTTCCCTTTATTTCTTTCGGCTCCTCCTGCTCCTTCACACGAGTTAAATGAGTGTTAAGTGGCTCCTGTCAGTGAAAAGCCAGAAAATCTGAGATTTAAAATGAGCCAAAGTGTAATACCAGGGTTTGGACACCGGATGGCAGGCGAAATGTGTAATATCCGGGCCGGCCACAGGTCGGCGCGCTTATTATTGTGATTAAGCTTTTAAATGGCAATTAATTCATAAAAAAGTATTAATTTGGCACCTATTGTTTACCAGGCCCTACATTGAGTGTTTGGAATGCAAAGACAAAAATGTAACAGTCCCTGATTTCAAGGATTTCATGTATAAATGCTCATTATCTCTAGTTATGTCTGTTTCTGTGTGTCTCTATCACTTATCTCTCTGTCTCTATCTCTGTTTCTCTCTATGTCTCTGCCTCTCCCTACTTCTCTCTCTGTCTGCCTCCTCTCTATCCCTCTGTGTGTGTCTGTCTCCTGTCTTTGTCTCTCTCTATTTCTGTCTCTCTCTCTCTCTCTCTGTCTCCTCTTTATTTTTTCTTATCTCTTTGTCTCTGTATTTATCTCTGTCTCTTCCTGTCTCAGTCTCTTTTTTGTTTTTATCTTGGTCTCTGTCTCTCTCTTTGTCTGTGTCTATCTGTCTTTGTGTATCTCTCTCTGTGTGTCTCTTTCTTCTCTTCTCTTTCTGTCTCTCTGTGTGTGTGTGTGTGTCTGTGTCTCTCTCTCTCTCTCTCTCTCACTCTGTGTGTTTGTCTCCTGTCTCTGTCTCTCTGTATATCTCTATCTTTCTCTGTGTGGGTCTCTCAGTCTCTGTGTCTCTCTCTATCTCTGTCTTTGTGTCTCCTGACTTTTTCTTTGTCTCTTTGTCTCTGACTCTGTTTCAGTCTCTCTTTCTGTCTTTATCTCAGTCTGTTTCTGTCTCAATCTGTCTCTGTCTTTTTCTCTTCTCTTCTTTTTTTCTGTATATGTCTCTGTCTCTGTCTCTTTGTATGTCAGTCTCTCTTTGTCTCTATCTCTGTCCTTGTCTCTATCTCTATCTCAGTCTCTCTTTGTTTCTGTCTCCTTTCTTTGTCTCTCCCTGTGTCTCTTCATCTGTCTTTGCCGATCTCTGTCCCTAGCTCTGTCTCTGTCTCTCTCTGTGTCTCTGACTATATGTGTGTGTGTCTCCTATCTCTGTCTCTCTCTTTCTCTGTCTCTCTGTCTCCTCTCTCTCTTTCTCTCTCCTGTCTCTCTTTCTCTGTCTCTGTCTGTCTCAATCTCTGTGTCTTTATCTCAGTCTGATTCTCTCTCTCTCTCTCTCTTTCTGTCTCTTTGTCTCTGTATCTCTCTCTCTCTTTGTCTGTCTCAGTCTCTCTGTCTTTATCTCAGTCTGCTTCTGTCTCTCTCTGAATCTCTCTGTCTCTCTTTCTCTGTCTCTTTGTCTCTGTATCTATCTCTGTCTTTGTCTCTCTATGTATCTTTGTGTGTTTCTCTGTCTCCGTCTCTCCCTGTCTCTTTCTTTGTGTCTCTCTGTCTCTGTGTCTGTCTCCTGCCTCTCTTTTTCTGTCTCTTTGTCTCTGTCGCTATCTTTGTCTGCCTGTCTTAGTCTCTCTTTCTGTCTTTATGTTGGTCTGATTCTGTCTATCTGTGTCTCTTTCTGTCTCTGTCTCTCTGTTTCTCTTTGTCTCTTCCATTTCTCTCTCTCTCACTCTCACTCTCTGTCTCTGTTTCTGACTCTGTGTGTGCCTGTAGAGGGTCACAGATAATGTGAGAACTCTGGGTGAGGTATAAGACCCTTCAGCCCAGAGGGAACCTGGGCTCCCCATCTTCCCTAAGGGCTCTAGGCCTTCCTGAGAAGTCAAGGGGCAGTGTGTGACAACCTGTGTAGAGATTGAGGCAGAGTGAGACAAGGTGGCAAACTACGTACAATAGCAAGTTGTTCGTGTGGTCCCACGTGCTCAGTGTTGTTTTTGTTACATTATAAAAAGGGGAAAGTCCTTGAAATAAACAGACTCCATTTTCCCACCATCCTCAGGAGATCCGCCTCACTCTTCTACTATGATAGTATATCTTAATCACTCTGGTGTGGGGGCTCTAGAAAGCTCATTATGTTTTGTCACCCCAATTTGGGGGCTCCAGAAAGCAGGACACAACATGTGTCTCTCTTCATGTCTGTTTCTTTGTCTCTTTTTCTGTCTCTGTCTCTTTCTGTATCTCTCTGTCTCTGTCTGTCTCTATTTCCTCTCCTCGTGTTTTTCTCTGTATGTCCCTCTGTCTCTTTTTCCATCTATCTATCTCTTTCTGTTGTTATCTTTCTAAGTGTGTGTCTCTTTGTCTCTGTCTGCCTCGTCTCTGTCTGTGTGTTGCTCTGTCTCTATGTCTCTATTGGTCTCTGTCTCTACTGTCTCTCTTTCTCTGTCTCTTTGTCTCTATTTCTGTCTCTGTCTCTCTGAATCTGTCTCTCTATCGCTGTTGCTGTATCTGTGTGTCTGCCTCTGTCTCTCTCATTCTATCTCTGTGTGGGTGCCTGTGTCCTGACTGTCTGTCTCTATCTCTTTGTCTGTCTGTGTCTCTGTCTGACTATTTCTGTCTTGATTTCTGTCTCTGTTTCTGTCTGTCTCTCTGTCTCTGTCTCCCTCTCTCTCATTCTATCTCTGTGTGCATGTCTCTGTCTCTGTCTTCTCTATGTCTGTGTCTCTGTGTCTGTCTCTCTCTCTGTCTTTTTCTTTGTTTCTCTTTCTGTCTGCATTTTCCCTTATGAAAGGTCTGCTTATGATGACAATCTCTGCTCAGTTCCCTTCGGGCCTCAGCCCTCTCAGTGGGACTCTCCCTCCTCCCTCCCCCTCATGGCTCCCTGCTCCCGAGTCTGGCTAGCTCTAGTCAGTCTGTCCTGCCAGACAAGCGCTTTCTCCACCTCTTGGAGGATTTCCTTTCTCCTGGCTAATTGTGGCTTCCCTTGGGAAACTTGTCTTTTTCTTCAGTCTACCTATCTGCGCTATTTCATATTAACCCTTCCCCGTGTCTACTTTATCCCTTCATTTTATCTGTAACCTTTTCGTCCCCCAAATCTTCCTTTTGTCAAAGAGAATGGCCAATGGGAATTTGTCACACTGTCATTTTGAACTAGGTATTGCTGTCCCAGGCACATTATAACGAGGCTCTAAGGAGAATCATGGGTAAGAAAGACCAAGTATTGCAGTCTGGTATTACTGTGGGATCTTCAGAGAGGAGTCAAGAACAAGGAAACTGGAAAGCTTTGAATGGGCCTGGTTGTAAAGAAATGGAAATGCCCAAGCGTGAATTTTATATTTAATGGGGAGCCCAGAGTTTGTTGGGTAGAGGCTGATGTAATCAGAGCTACCCTGTAGGAAGGCCATTTGGACTGCTGAGTCTCTCCTTAATTGGATGTAGAGAGAGACTTTAGACAGGATGTGGAACTGGAAGGCCTTGCAATAGTGCAAGAGAGAAGTGATGGGGGTCTGAACTGGGGGATGAGTGGGGGGTTGGTGAGAGAAATAACAAGAAATCAGTCAAGTGATTGGAAATGTGCAGAGTGAGAAGGAAAAGGCAAGGATTTTTCAGTTATGGTGATGGAGACGTGAGAAGGCTGAGGGTAAACACGATGGTAAAGGTGTGAAAGTAATGGATGTGAAGCCAACTGGGATCCTCCAAAAGTAATGGTGGTAGTGAGCTCTGTAAGACAGTGATGGGGCTTATATTGAGAAGGAGATTCTGGGAATGTTGTGGGGATGATGGGTATGTGCAAGTCTGGGGGTTTAACAGTGAGAGCGGAGATGTAAAAGTCATCCTGGTAGGGAAGGGACATTAATACAGTATTCCTGGTGATGAGACAGTAATATGGCGGCCTTGTTGTTACAGAGCTGATTATTTTAATGCAAATATTAATTGTGTTGTATATGTCACGGTGCTGATGAGGGTGAGACAATGACAGTAAAGATGTGAGAGGGACAAAAGTACCTACATGACAATGACATCACTTATACTGTGACAGTGATTATGGTGAAAAAGAACAAAATAAAAATCCCCAATTAAATACCAAATTTGAAGTTCTGAAAATAAATGGGGAGATTAATAAAGTTTGAAAAATAAGAAATAAAATAAAAAATAAGAAAATTATTGAATTAATAAATAAAACTAAGAGTTTCTTTTAAGGAAAAAACAGCAAAATAGATAAACTTTTTAGTTAATTTGATTAGAAAAAGGAAAGAAGAAAATAAAATTGTTAGCCTCAAAAATGAAAAGGGAGAACTTTCCAGCAACAAAGAAGACATGAGAGCAATACTTAGGAGTGATTTTGTCCCACTATATGTCAATCAATTTGATAATCTAAGTGAAATGGAGGAATACCTACAAAAATATAGATTGCCCAGATTAACAAAGGAGGAAATAAATTACTTAAATAGTCCCATTTTAGAAAAAGAAATTGAACAAGGTATTAATAAATTCCTTAAGAAAAACCTTCAGGTTGAGAAGCAGCAGCAGCACCGAACAGAGGAGGTAGCAGTCGGAGTGGGAGCCAGAACGGGGTGGGCACCATGGCTGGTATCACCACCATCGAGGAGGTGAAGCGCAAGATTCAGGTTCTGCAGCAGCAGGCCAATGACACCTTGGAGAGGGCCGAGCGTCTCCAGCAGGAGGTGGAGGGGGAGAAACGGGCCCTGGAACAGGCTGAGGCTGAGGTGGCTTCCTTGAACCGTCGGATCCAGTTGGTAGATGGGGAGCTGGACTGTGCTCAGGAACGCCTGACTACAGCTCTGCAGAAGTTAGAGGAGGCAGAGAAGGCAGCTGATGAGAATGAGAGAGGTATGAAGGTCAGAAGATGAAGCTGCAAGAAATCCAACTGAAAGAGGCTAAGCACATTGCTGAAGAAGCAGACAGGAAGTACGAGGAGATGGCCCAAAAGTTGGTAATCATTGAGGGAGACTTGGAGCACACAGAGGAGTGGGCTGAGCTGGCAGAATCCCATTGCCGGGAGATGGATGAGCAGATCAGACTGATGGACCAGAACCTGAAGTGTCTGAATGCTGCTGAAGAAAAGTATTCTCAGAAAGAAAACAAATATGAGGAGGAGATAAAAATTGTTACCGATAAACTCAAGGAGGCAGAGACCCGTGCTGAGTTTGCTGAGAGATCAGTAGCCAAGCTGGAAAAGACAATTGATGACTTGGAAGATAAACTGAAATGCACCAACGAGGAGTGCCTCTGCACACAAAGAATGCTGGACCACCCTCTGCTTGACCTGAATGAGATGTAGAAACCCCTTTCCCCCCAGCCCCACCCTGTCACTACTCCTTCCACTGACTCTGACTTCGCTGGAGGCCAGCCTGCCTGAAGCTGACCTTTAAACTGAGGGCTGATCTTTAACCTAAGGCTGCTTTCTTCTCTGGGTCCTTGCTTACCCTCTCCCCACCCTATCCCTACCCCCAACTCCCCATGTCAGTTTCACCAAACTGTCTCTGCAGCTCTCCCCTAGAGATCCCAGATAGGCCAAGGGCTGAGCACTTTTAGGAACAACATCTAAGGAAACATGAGCACAATGCAATAGTGTCTTTAAAAGCATGTTGTATGATGTATACATTTTGTAATTACCTTTTTGTTGTTGTAGCAACTATTTATAAGACATTCCAGATAATTCCTCAGCTCCTAGGCTGCATCTAATCATTTCTTTATGGATGGTAAATATTTCTACCTAAACAAATTGCCCCTTATCCATAGAAGAGGGAACTCTGTATTAGCCTGCCCTACTTGAGAACTGAACGTAGCCCAAGAAAAGACTGTGTCATGGGGAAATCTCAATATTCTGTACCAAGCACCAGCCAAACCAGAAAGTCATTCCAGGAGGAGTTTGCAAAAAAAAAAAAAGAAAGAAAGAAAGAAAAAGAAAAAAAGAAAAGAAAAAAAGTGCTGTTCAGGTTTTCAACTTTAAGGTATCTTGGGATGTGTTTTTCTTTTCTTTCTTTTTTTTTTTTAAATATTTGCATCAGTAGCAAACAAGCCGATTACACAGACAAGACCTCTTTGAGACTATATTATTTTCCCTCTCCTCATTCACTCACAGAATGGATCATGTGCGCCAGAAGTTGGAGTGTCTACTCCTATCCCCACTTCACCTTCTTTGAAAAATAATGTTTTTTGCCACTGATTAGCCAAGTGAAGTTCATCTATTACCCATTATTGGGTCAGAAGCTGTTGTCTCTACAAGTGCCATCTCAGTGTGCTTTTTATCACTCAGTGCTGGAAAAATCTTGAATAGCTTGTATACAAAACTTTTTTTTTAATTTTATATATATTATTTTTGATGCTTTATTTCTCTTGGGTGGGGAACATCAGGACCACTCCTACTCCACCCCACCTCCACCCCCATATGGCTGTGAGTGCTCTCTGCAGTCCAAGGGCTGGCAGTTGCTGATTTTTTCCAATTCCCTTTTCTTTTTGTTCTTTTGTTTTATTTCTTTTATTCTTTTTTTTTTTTTGGTGAGTTTTGGTGAGGCCGGGAAGTCTGTGTTAGGTTTGCATCGTGCAGTTTATTGGCTTAAATGTACTCTCCTTTGGTGTGGTCTATTTTGGAGCCAATCTGGAGAAAGAGGAACCAATAGTGCAAGTGTTTTGATACTGAAAATTGACAAAATGTCCTTTGAAATAAAGAACCAGTCCCTCCACCCTCAAAAAAAAAAAAAAAAGAAAAAGAAAAAGAAAAAACTCCAGGGCCAGATGGATCTTCATGTGATTTAACATTTAAACACTGAACATTTAAAGAACAATTAATTCCAATACTATGTAAATTTTTTGAAAAAATAGGGAAAGAATTCCTTTTGTGACACAGTTAGGGTGCTGATACCTACACCAGGTAGGGTCAAAACAGAGAAAGAAAATCATAGAAAAGTTTCCCTAATGAATATTGATGCAAAAATCTTAAATAAAATATTAGCAAAGAGATTACAGCAAGTTATCCCCAGGATAATACACCAAGACCAACTAGAATTTATACCAGGTATGCAGGACTGGTTCAATATTAGGAAAACTATTAGCATAATTGATTATATCAGTAAACAAACTAACAAAAATCAAATGATTATCTCAATAGATGCAGAAAAAGCATTTGACAAAATCCAACATCCATTCCTAGTAAAAATACTAGAGAGCTTAGGAATAAATGGAGTTTTCCTTAAAATGATCAATACCATCTATTGAAAGCTCTTAGCAAGCATCAGGTGTAATGGGGATAAACTAGAAGCATTCCCAATGAGATCAAGGGTGAAACAAGTTTGGCCACCATCACCATTACTATTCAATATTGCATTAGAAATGTTAGCTTTGGCAATAGGAGAAGAAAAACAATTAAAGGGAGTACGTAATGAGGAAACTGAATTATCACTCTTTGCAGATGATGTGATAGTATACTTAGAGAATACTAGAGAATCAACTAAAAATTATTAGAAACAATTCTTCACAACTTTAACAAAGCTGCAGTATACAAAATAAATCCACATAAATCTTTAGTATTTTTATATATTACCAATAAAATCCAACAGCAAGAGCCATAAAGAGAAATTCCATTTAAAATAATTTTAAATGATATAAAATTTTTGGTAGCCTATCTGACAAGGCAAAGTCAGGAACTATAGGAACAGAACTACAAAACACTTTCCACACAAATAAAGTCAGATTTAAACTATTGGAAAAATATCAAGTGCTCACAGGTAGGCTGAGCTAAATATAATAAAAATGAAAACATTACCTAAATTAATCTACTTATTTAGTGCCATACCAATCAAATTCCCAAGATATTACTTCACACAGCTAAAAAAACAATAATAAAATTCATCTGGAAGAGCAAATCCCAAGAAGAATTTTAAGGGAATTAATGAAATAAAATGCCAATGAAGGTGGCCTAGCTGTGCCAGACCAAAAAACTACAACAAAAAGCAAAGATCATAAAAACCATTTGGTACTGGCTAAGAAATAGAGGAGTCAATCAGTGGAATAGGCTAGGTTTACAAGACACAATTGTTAATGACTATAGTAATCTAGTGTTTGACAAACCCAAAGATCCCAATTTGGGGGATAAGAACTCACTATTTGACAAAAACAGCTGGGAAAATTGGAAACTAATATGGCAGAAACTAGGCAATGACCCACACCTAACATCATATACCAAGACAAGGTTGAAATAGGTTCATGATTTAGACATAAAGAGTGATATTATAAGTAAATTAGAAGAACAAATGATAGTTTATATCTTTCAGATCTGTGGAGAAGGAAGGAATTTGGGGCTAAAGAAGAATTGGAATACATTACTGAATGCAAAATGTATAAAGAAAACCAATGAAGACAAGAACATAAGGAAAGCAGTAAACTGGGGGAAAAACTTTTATATCCATGCGTTCTGATAAAGGCCTCATTTCTAAAATATATAGAGAATTGACTGAAATCTATAAGAATTCAAGCCATTTTCCAACTGATAAATGGTTGAAAGATATGGACAAACAATTTTCAGATGAATAAATTACAGCCATTTCTAGTCATATGAAATTGATTAGAGAAATGCAAATTAAGACAACTCTGAGATACCACTACACACCTGTCAGATTGGTTAAGATGACAAGAAAAGATAATGATAAACATTGGAGGGGATGTGGGAACACTGGGATACTAATGCATGGCTGGTAGAGTTGTGAACTATTCCAACCGTTAGGGAGAGCAATATGAAACTATGCCCAAAGGGCCAATCAAACTGTGCATACCCTTAGACCCAGCAGTGTTTCTCCTAAAGAGATCACAAAGGAGGGAAAGATGTGGCTCTTTTCAAGAATGAGATGATTCAGTCCATTTTCAATGGTCTTGAAATGCAGAGAGCCCTCTGCACTGAGAGAGAGAGCTGTGGATCACAATATAGTATTTTCACTTTATTGTTTTTCTTTGCTTGCATCTTGTCTTTTTTTTCATTTTTTCCATTTTTGATCTGATTTTCCTTCTGCACACATAATTGTGGAACTATGTATACAATAATTGTATGTGTTTAACACATATTGGATTAGTTACCATCTAGGGGAGGGAGTGGGGGAAGGGAGACTGAAAAAAAATTTGGAACCCAAGGTTTTGCAAGGGTGAATGTTGAAAACTATCTATGCATAGGTTTTGAAAATTAAAAACTTTTAGGGGCACCTAAGTGGTGCAGTGGGTAGAGCACCAACCCTGAAGTCAGGAGGACCTGAGTTCAAATCTGGCCTCACACACTTAACACAGCCTAGTTGTGTGACCTGGGCAAGTCACTTAACCCCACTTGCTTCAGAAAAAAAAAAAGTTTTAAGAAATAGAGAGGTAGAACCGACTGCCGACTAGACGAAGGAGGCAGATAAATGGAACAGATTGGCAAAGGAGAATCCGAAATAGTGGTGCTCAATAAGCTAGTGTTCAATAAACCAGAAAAAATAAATTATTTAGGGAAGAACTCTATGTCAATAAAAACTGCCAAGAAAACTGGGAAGCATTCTGGAAGAAATTAGACATCGACAAATATCGTATACAACATTCCTTTATGTAGTCTAAATAGATGTGACTTTGATGTTTAAGATCACACCATTACAAGTTAGAAGAGAAACAGATCCTATTCTTCTCCCTTCTATGGATCAGAATTAGCTTTAACCAAACAAGGGAGAGAAGGAATTATAAAAGGTAAAGTGCAAAACTTTGATTATATGAAATTGAAAAGTTTCTAGTTGGAGAAAATGAATTCACCTGGGATAGGAAAGGAAGCTGGTCGATTGAAAAACAAAACCTTTGTAGCAAATGTCTCTGATTTTAAACCTTTCTGATTCATGGGAATTCGTACATATACCCAGGGGTGTGTCAGGAGCCCAACGGTCCCCAGGTGGGACTTTCACATTAAAACAGCCTTTGCTCCCCTCCCATCTCTCTTGTGCTCCTGAGCACCTGCTGAAGAGCCTTGTGCCTCCTACCCCTAAAAGGATACAATTTTTTTTTTTTTTACAAACTCTGACCATGATGGGCCCTTTCATTTCTTACACATAAAACAACCAAATAAACCAATACAGAATGGATGATTAAATGCTTACTATGTGCCCAGAAGGAAAAGGGAGAATAGGAGAGAGAGCTGGGCCTGAAGGCAGAGGGCCCTGGGTTCCGGTCCTGTCTCTGACTCCCGTCTCGGACTTGGACTCCCTTTGGGGCTCTGGAGAAGCCTCAGCCTTTCAGGGCTTCAGGAAACTACACAGACCGGTCCAGAATCTCGGGGAATCTGAAGAAATTAAAACCTAAATCTGACCCTGTTCCTCCTGCATAGAGAGAGACCCCACAGAGGGGGCGGCTTGCACCGGGAGACAGATTCTCCCCTTGGGGTGAGCCCCATCCAAGGAGATCTCGGACCTGGTGAATATCCCCACAGCCGGACGCTGGGGATCCGGGTCAGAGAAAGAGAACAACGTCTCCTTAGAGGGTGGGATGCTGGGAGGAAGCTCCTGTTCCGGGCCTCCCTTGCCCCCTCCCTGACATGGGAGGGCCCAGGGCAGCTTCCTGGCTCACACTGGTTATCCCGTCCCAGCCGCTGAGGTTCCCAGGGCCCCTGGGAGTCTCTGCCGAAAATCCCAGACAGATCCGTCCCCTTGGGGAGGTCCGGCCTCCTCGGCCCGGCCCCCATTCCCGGGCAGGAAGGCCTTTTACAGAGGGAGGCTGTGGACCCCGGGGACAGAACGGGACTTGCCCAAGGAGGCACCGGGCCTGTAGCTGGAGAGCTCCCCCAGGGGCCAGGGGGTCAGCTCCCTCATCTGAAAGAGGAGGACACTGGTATCCATGGAAGGTCACTGACTTCCTGGCAGTGACAGGGACGAGGACAGAGGCCCCAACCTCTACCTCCCAATCTCAAATCCGTCCCACAGCGCCCACCCCCCCACCTGCCCTCCCTGAGCCCCTCAGTCTGTCCTTGTGCAGAATGTTGTTTGTAAGGAGCAATTTCTCACTCGCTGAAGTGGTCCATGTTGGCACAGAAGTGGGGAGAAATGGGAAGGAGAAGGGGGGCAAGTCCCTTTGGCTCCAGGAGCTGAGTTTGATCACCCAGGGGGAGGCGGCTCAGTCCTGCTGTCCCAGGCTTCCCTTTTCTCCTCCTCCCCCAACAGAGGGCTCATTGAAGGGCTGGATCTCTGCTAACATCAGCTGATACTTTACAGAGTCTAAATCTGGCCTAGACCCACGCTGGACAGGCGGCTCACGGGGACCCACAAATGGTGTTTCCCCCCAAAGTGAATTAATATAAAACCCAAGAAATAAGAAGCATCAAACTCAGAGACTGTTCATCAGCTACTCAGCTGTTCCTTATACTTTTGAGCCCCAGACCTCATTTCCTCGTTGGCTCAGCTCTTCCACAGATACAAACGTCTGTGTGATTTTTGTTCATTTGATTCTCCAATACAAGAAAATGTTTGGGCCTTCAGTCCCTACATCTGACACAAAGGCTTTTTTCACTTGTTGTGGGGGTTTTGTACAATGTCTCTATTAAAAAACCTTCAAACACAAACTTAACCTTAGAACATGACACTTTGGCTGAAATTCCCCCCAGCTCTTTCCTAAATATCGCAGATTCATAATCGATGGCTATGTGGGGTTTAAAGAGAGGAAATCAGATACCAATGGCATCGTGCTCAGTGTTCGTTGTCATTGTGTTCACACAGCACAGCAGAACGATGAAAAATGAAAAAATTTTCCCCCTCGGAAGTGGTCACAACTTGGATTCAGATTTTATAGACAATTTGTTTGTTTGCTCTTTTATTATTTGACTTGGGACTCCGATGTCTATGTCTCTCTCTCTCTAAAATGGGGAGGGGTTAAGAAAGAAATGATATATTTATGTCAAATTCTTGCACATTGAATCTATTCCAAGATCATGAGGATAATATGCTACCTTGTTACCCGAGTCCCCCTTTGAGACTTACAGGATTATTATTAAATCTAGATAGTGTATCAAAAGAAAAAAGAAACTATTGGTAAAATGCAACCGAATCCATGGTGGCTAAACTTTTGTTGCTTCATATTCCTATATATCCACGTTATTTTATTCAGGGCCCGTTGCTAGCTGTTAAGAGGACTCAGCCCTCCCCTGTTCCCATTGTATCCCAGGATCTTCTCTTAAGATGAACCAGAATTTCTAATCTATAGCTTTGGCAAAGGTTTTATACCTTTTATGTGACTGTTTATGTGACATCGTCCTTACAGAAGCCTTCAATAATTGGTGAGGGCATGAGGATTGTATTGAACCTGCTGATATCTGTCACAGTCCACCCTGTCCTGTAAATGCTTCCCCACCTCGTCCTTTCAGTACAGGCTGGAGGTAAGGAGCCTCCTTCATGACAAAGTGTCATGTCATAGGCAGAAATCCCCAGAATTCAGTTCACACTAACTACATGGCACTTTGTATTTGGGGGAAATTATTTTTCCCTTAAAGTTTCAAAAAGAAATTGATCCCTTATTCTTCCAGCCTTAGGGCATCTAGAGAGATGAGTCACCATGTGAGATGAGAGCTTGGAGACAGCGGGATCTCACAGACACACCCTAACCAGGGAGTCAGGAAGACTTTGGTTCGAATCCTTCCTCAAAAGTTCCCCAGCTTCATTATCTCAGGCAGATCTCGCCATCCCCTTGGTCTCTGGCAAATGAAGGGTTTGGACTAATGGTCTCCAGTATTTTCTCTGGGGCTGAGTCTGTCACTAGGGGCAACATTCAGTCCCATCAAAGCCCCTCAGGGGTGACTGGGGGAGGGAAATGAGGCAGGAGGTACAGACTGAACATGAGAGAAGCTGGGCAGGGACTGAAAGGAATCAGGAGCAGCTTTGTTCAGGATGGAGAGCGGGGGCAGAGATGGAGAACACGGTTAAGAACCCTACCATTGGAGGGAGAGGAGCTGGATTCAAATCCCAGTTGGACTCTTTAATACAGTAGTCACCTTGATGCGAATGAACTATGTATGACCCTCGTGAACTCTGTAAAAATTGTGTCAAATCACAAAAACCACATCCCCCTTTGATCTATAGATGCCAAATGGTCTCACATCCTCTCAGAGTGTGATAATTTGTCCCATTCAAGAGCAAAACAAACTCCTATGGATCTTTGGGGAAGTCACAGTCTCAGGAAAAACTTCACATTCAATTGAGTATTATCAAACTATCCCTAGACTTTCCGATAAAATCGTTCTTCTGGAAACGTATTCTTTACAGATTTCTCTCCATTGAGAAAATATGCCCGCCCAGATAATGGCTCTTGGGGTTTCTCAATAAAGCTTCCGATTTTTGCCCCGGCCTCTGGGGTCAGCGAATTCTTTTGCTTCTGAACCCGCATCTCTGAGCAGAAGGAACATCACTCGCTCCTTACAGCACTGCACCAGCCTCACTGAATAAAATGTCAGCGTGTTTATAAAAGAAGAATATAATAAGTCCTGGATACCTAGACAGAGAGTCCTCTGCAGGCCTGATTTAATCATGGTCACATATTAGTACAACTTGGGATATTAATTATGTAATTATATTCAAAGTTAAGGATTATTATTAAAAAGATCAGCTGCTTCCCTTGTACTTCTTTCTCCGGGGATTTGCGCTTGGGGACGGGCAGCAGGTGCGGCAGGGACTGGAATCACCTCCACACTGTGCCTGCTTCTGGGGGATCGAGTCCTGTGGCCAGTGACCTTTCATAGGGAAAGAATAAACGGGGCATTTGTTTGGGCTGGATTTCCTGTGGATTCTTGCAGACACAGGGAGAATTCAGCCCTTCCCTTCCCTTCTTTAGGCTCCTCCTGCTCCTTCACTCAAGTTAAAGGAGTGTTAAATGGCTCCTGTCAGTGAAAAGCCAGGAAATCTGAGATTTAAAATGAGCCCAAGTGTAATACCAGGGTTTGGACACCGGATGGCAGGCGAAATGTGTAATATCTGGGCTGGCCACAGGTCGGCGCCCTTATTATTGTGATTAAGCTTTTAATGGCAATTAATGCATGAAAATGTATTAATTTGGTGCCTATTATTTGCCAGGCCCTACAGTGAGTGCTGGGAGCACAAAGACAAAAAGGAAACAGTCTCTGTTTTCAGGGATTTGAAATATAAATGCATATTATCTCTAGTTATCTCTCTCTGTGCATGTCTGTCTCTCTGTTTCTCTTTTTGTCTCATTCTCTCTGCCTCTGTATATGCGTCTCTGTTTCCTGTCTCTCTATCTCTTTCTCTCTCTGTATCTGTTTCACTCTCTTTGTTTCTGTCTCTTTATCTCTGTCACTGTTTCTGTCTCTCTCTTTTTCTGGATGTCTGTGGGTCTATTTTTGTCTCTCTGTCTCTCTCTTTCTCTTTCAGTCTCTTTCTCATTGCCTCTGTATGTGTGTGTCTTTGTCTCTGCGTCCTGTCTCTCTATCTCTGTTTCGGTCTCTTTGGTTCTGTCTCTTTCTCTACCTCTGTCACAGTCTCTGTCTCCCTGCCTCTTCTCTCTTTCTCTGTCTCTTTGTGTGTCTGTTTTTGTCTCTTGGTCTCTCTCTCTCTCTCTGTCTTCCTCTCTCTCTTTGAATCTGCCTCTTTCTGTCTCATTCTCTTCCTGCCTCTATATTTGTCTGTCTCTGTCTCTCTGTCTCTCTTTGTTTCTGTTGCTCTGTCCGTGTCTCTCTGTCTTTCTTTCTCTATCTCTTTTTTTTGTCTGAGTGTGTCTCTGTGTTTCTGTCTCTGTATCTATCTCTCTGTCTCTGTCTCTGTGTGTATTTGTGTTTGTCTGTCTTTCTCTGCCTCTGTGTGCCTCTGCGTGCCTCTGCCTCTGTCTCTCTCTGTTCCTCTTTCTATCTCTGTTTCTCTCTCTTTCTGTCTCTCCCTGTTCCTCTTTCTGTCTCTGTTTCTCTGTCTCTGTCATCTCTCTGTCTCTCAGTCTGTCTCTGTCTCTGTTTTTGTCACTTTTTCTGTCTCTTTCTCTGTGTTTGTGTTTCTATGTCTCTATTTCTCTCTGTGTCTATATCTGTGTATGTTTGTGTGTCTCTGTGTGAGTCTGTCTCTCTCTGTATGTCTCTTGTCTGTCCGTCTTTGTTTCTCTGTGTCTCTCTCTCTTTCTTTGTCTCTGTCTGTGTCTCTGTATCTCTGACTCTGTCTCTGTCTGCCTCTGTCTCTCTGTGTCCTTCCTGTCTCTGTTACTCTGTATCTTTCTTTTTGTCTTTGTCTCTGTGTCTCTCTCTTTTCTCTCTGTGTCTGTCTGTTTCTATCTGTGTGGGTGTGTCTCTATCTCTGTGTGTGTCTGTCTCTCTGTCTCTGTATCTCTCTTTCTCCATATGTTTCTGTGTCTGTCTCTGACTCTCTCTGTCTCTGTCTCTCTATCTCTGTCCTTGTCTGTCTGTCTGTGTATATGTATGTCACTCTGTGTCCTCTCTTTCTGTCTCTATCTCTCCCTGTCTCTATCTCATCTCATCTCTCTGTCTGTCTGTCTTTCTATCACTGTCTCTTTATCTCTGTCTCTGTGTGCCTGTGCCTGTGTGTCTCTCTTTCTGTCTCTGTGTCTCTGTCTCTAATTGTCTCTGTATTCTCTGTGTATCTCTCTGTCTCTGTCTCTCTCCATCTCTGTTTATCTTCTCTTCCCTTCTTTCTCTCTGTCTCTCTTTGTATGTTAGTTTCTCTCTGTGTCTCTGTCTCTCTTTCTCTGTGTCTCTGTGCCTCTGTCTTTGTGTCTCTGTCTCTAACTTTGTGTGTCTCTCTGTCTCTGCCTGTCTCAGTCTCTTTCTGCCTCTATCTCTATCTGTGTGTGTCTGTCTCTCTGTGTCTCTTTGTCTCTGTTGCTCTGTGTGTCTCTTTCTGTATCTATCTCCTTCTTTGTCTGTGTGTGTCTTTGTCTGTGTTTCTGTCTCTGTATCTATCTCTCTGTATGTTTGTGTGTTTGTCTTTCTCCTGTCTTTGTGACTGTTTTTCTCTGTCTCTGTGTACCTCTGCCTCTATCTCTCTCTGTCCCTCTTCCTGTCTCTGTTTTGCTGTCTCTTTCTGTCTCTGTCTCTGTCTGTGTCTGTCCCTCTTTCTGTCTCTCTCTCTTCTCTCTGTCTCTCAGTCTGTCTCTACCTTTGTCACTTTTTCTCTTTCTGTGTTTGTGTTTCTGTTTCTCTGTCTCTCTATCTCTATCTGTGTATGTTTGTCTGTGCATGTGTATCTTTCTGTCTCTCTCTGTATGTGTCTGTCTTTATCTGTCTTTGTTGCTCTGTCCCTTTCTCTCTTTCTGTCTCTGTCTCTGACTATCTGCCTCTGCCTCTGTCTCTCTGTCCTTCTTTCTGTCTCTGTGTCTCTCTCGTCTTTTCTCTCTGTTTCTGCCTCTGTGTCTGTCTGTTTCCCTGTCTCTTTATTTCTCTCTGTCTCTGTGTGTGTCTCTCTCGTCTTCTCTCTGTTTCTGTCTGTCTCTATTTCTCTATCTCTATGTGTGTGTCTCTCTCTGACTGTCTCTAGCTGTATCTTTCTCTGTATGTTTCTGTGTCTCTGTCTCTCTCTCTCTGACTGTATCTGTCCTTGTCTGTCTGTGTTTGTGTATGTGTTGTGTTGCTCTGTGTCCTGTCTCTCTGTCTCTATCTCTTCCCTTTTCTCTGTCTCTCTCCATCTCTCTCTTTCTCTCTGTTTCTCTCTGTATGTCTATCTTTCTGTCTTTCTATCACTGTCTCTTTGTCTCTGTCTCTGGGTGCCTGTGCCTGTGTGTCTCTCTCTCTTTCTGTCTCTGTCTCTCTCTTTTTCTGTGTCTCTAATTGTCTCTGTATTTCTCTGTGTATCTGTCTGTCTCTGTCTCTTTCTGTCTTTCTTTTTCTGTCTCTCTCCATCTCTGTCTCTTTATTTTCCTTCTCTTCTTTTTCTCTATGTCTCTGTCTTTCTCTGTTTCTTTGTCTCTGCCTCTGTCTCTCTGTTTCTCTGTCTCTCTCTCTCTGTCTCTCTCCTGAAAAAGAAAACTATGCTCAAAGGGCTATTGAACTGTTCATACCCTTTGATCCAACAGTATCTTTACTGGGCCTGTATCTCAAAGATATCCTAAAGTCGGAAAAGGCACCCACGTGTGCAACAATGTTTGTGGCAGCCCTCTTTGTCATGGCCAGAAAATGGAAACTGAGTGGATGCCCATCCATTGGGGAATGGCTGAATAAGTTCTGGTATATGAGGGTTATGGAATATTATTGTTCTATAAGAAATGATCAAAGGCAGAGTCAAGATGGTGGACAGGAGACAGGCCTTTATCTGAGGTCTCCCTGATCCCTCAGATCAACACCAAGTCACGCCTCTGAACTGGATTAGGATAACAGAACCCACTAGTATTTGGAGTGTTAGAAATTTCCAGGAAAAGATATTTTGGAAGTACTTCAGAAAGGGTTTCTTTGGATCAAGCACAGAGGGAGGAGGCCAAGCACAGGCGCGCCACGGAGACCCAGTGTGGTGTGGCATCCTGCCAGCTCTGAAATATAACCTGCTGTCCTAGGCTCCCCCTCTTCTCCTCCTCCCCAACAGAGGGGTCATTGATGAGCTAGTTCTATGATAATATTAGCTGATACTTTACAGGGTCTAAATCTAGCCTAGACCCGCGCTGAACAGGCGGCACACGGGGACCCAACCAATGGTGTTTCCTCCCAAAAGTGAATCAAGTTAAAATCTAAGAAACAAGAAACATCAAACTCAGAGATTATTCATCAGCTATTCAGCATTTGTTTACATTTTTGAACCTAATAATGTATTTCCTTGTAGGCTCAACTCTTCCACATATACCAAAGTTTCTGTGACTTTTGTTTTTGTTTGATTCTCAAACACAAGAAAATGTTTGGGCCTTCGGTCCCTACATCGAGGGTAAAGTTTGTTTTGTAAAATGTCCCTTCATTAATAAATCTTCAAACATAAAATTACCATTAGAATATGACACTTTTGGTGAAATTCCCACCAGCTCTTTCCTAAATATCACAGATTCACTATCAACGGTTTTGTGGGGTTTAGAGAGAGGAAAACAGATAGCCAATGGCATCATGTTCAGTGTTTTTTAAATCATTCTGTTCATATAGCACAATAGAACTATGAATATTTAGATATTTTTCCCCTCCAAAGTGGTGATAACTTGGATTTAGATTTTATAAACAATTTGTTCTTTTGCTCTTTTATAATATCACTTAAGACTCTAATGTATCTCTGTGTGTGTCTGTCTCTGTCTCTTTAAATTGGGGAGTAGCTGAGAAGGAAATGATATATTTATGTCAGATTTTGCAGATTGAATCTATTCTAAGATGATGAGGGCAATATGCACCCTGGTTACCCGAGTGCCCCTTTGAGATTTACAAGAGCATTATTAAATCTAGATAGTGTATCTAAGGGAAGAAAGGAGCCATTTGTAAAATGCAACTGAATCCATGGTAATTAAACTTTTGTTGTTTAATATTCCATTATATTCATGTTATTTTATTTGGGTCCCATTGCTACCTGTCAATAGTATAAGCCCTCATTCCCATTGTATTCAGGATCTTCTCTTAAGACAAATGGGACTTTAATCCTAGCTTTGGCAAGGCATAGAGACTGTTTATAAGTAGTTTATGTGACATCATACTTCAAATAATCTTTTATAAAGGGCATGATGATTGTATTTAACCTGCTGATATCTGTCACAGTCCACCTTGTCCTGTAAATGCTTTTCCTGTCCTTTCAGTACAAGCTGGAGGTAAGGCGCCTTCATGACAAAACGTCATGTCACAGGCAGAAAACCCCAGAATTCAGTTCACACTAACTACATGGAACTTTGTATTTGGGGAAATTATTTTTCTCTCAAATTTCAAAAAAGTTGATTCCTTATTCTTCAACCTTAGAACATCTAGAGAACGAAAGTAACTGTTGGAATGTTTACCAAGTGTTAAGTCATTAGAGTTGATAGAGACAATAATTATCTAATTAGCCTGGTTCAGTATGATTGATCTGATCCTACGAGGAGATGTTATGGGACAGAAGAAACAAGTATTTAAGTACTCATTGGAGTTCACATGTTTGGGAGATTTCAGGGTTTAGTATGAGATATCCAATTCACACCTCCCTTGAAGTTCTCAGGGCCAGAGAGGGATTCTGGGAGAAACCCATAATCCCTCTCTCTCAGAAGAGATCGTATATAAGAAGCAGACAGAGGCTCTTTCAGGGGTTCAGCTGAATTAGATGGAAGAAGAAGGAGTCGTCAGTTCAACAAGCCCCTCTCGGAGGCACAACCAGATTCACTTCATCACACGGCTGTGGTGGCCCTAGGCTCCTGCACTTCCCACTGAGACCAACACTGGTCTGAAAGCTCTCAGAGCTGCCCAGCCCCAGGCAAGGAGGTGCTGGCTGGAGCTGAAGGAGGCAGAAGAGCAGAACAACGGAAAAGCTCAAAAGCTCTTAGAACCAAGGAGAGAAGAGCCCTAAAGCTAACTGGGCTATTTTGGAGGAAGCAATAAACAGATCTGAACTTTTAACACCTGCGATTTGGGTGATTATTTACCTTCAACTGAAACCAAGTCTGCCTCAGAAACCTCTCAGAAACCTGCCCTCAGAAAGAACCATTATATTATATTTAAAGAAAAAAAAAAACACCACAAGTACATGTAAGATGAGAGCTAGAAGACAGCAGTGTTTGGGACAAAAGACCTAACAAATTGACTGTACAGAGATCACTCATAGAAAGCAGAATTATTTATTAGAATCTCGAGAAGCGAACCCCATCTGGGTCTGAAGCCGAATTCACAACAGGAGGCCACTTCCTTGAAAATGTCCAAGCTTTATGCATTTCAGACAAAGAACCCCAAATCCACCCTCTATATGGTGTGATTGGTCACATAAGATCTATTCCCCTATTTGGTCAAGTGAATGTAGTAGACAGTGATGTGCAGCTTCTTTGACCACGTATATGTTTTAATCCTTCTTTAGAACAATGGAATGCAGTACAGGCTTATCTAAAATCACGTGACTCCCGAGAAGCTGACTTAGGTCTATAGGCTTGATCTACTTTAGCTAACAGTGTCTGATCAATATGTGCTAATCTGTAAATTCTTCACCTTTCCACATAGCAGGATCTCACAGACACACTAACCTTCAAGTTAGGATGACTTGGTTCAAATCCTTCTCAGACATTTCAGCTTTCATTATCTCAGGCAAATGTTCATCTTCCTTGGTTTCTGTCAAATGAAGGATTTGGACTAAGGGCCTCTAGTATTTCCTGTAAGGTTAAGCTCTTGTGGATGGGCAGCAGGCGTGGCAGGGACTGAAATCACCTCCACCCTGTCTCCGCTTCTATGGGATCGAATCTTGTGGCCAGTGACCCTTTATAGGGAAAGAATGAACTGGACATTTTTCTGAGTTGGGATTACTGTGGATTCATGCTGACCTCGGGAGAATTCATCCCTTCCCTTCCCTTCACTTCTTTCGGCTCCTCCTGCTCCTTCACTCAAGTTAAAGGAGTGTTAAGTGGCTCCTGTTAGTGAAAAGCCAGGAAATCTGGGATTTAAAATGAGGCAAAGTGTAATACCAGAGTTTGGACACCGGATGGCAGGCGAAATGTGTAATATCCGAGCTGGCCACAGGACGGCACTATTTATTGTTGTGATTAAGTTTTAATGGAATTAAGATGAAAACATAATTGGCCCTATTATTTACAAGGCTTTATAGTGAATGCTGGGAACACAAAGACAAAAAGGAAACAGTCCCTGTTTCCAGGGATTTGTTGTATAAATGTATATTATCTCTATCTGCCTGTCTTTCTGTCTCTATGAGTGCCTCTCTGTGTGTCTCTTTTTATCTATCTGTCTTTCTGTCTCTTTTGTCTCTGTCTCTGCTTCTCTGTCTCCTACTGCCTCTGTCAGTGTCTCTCTATCTCTGTCTCTGTCTGCCTCTGTCAGTGGCTCCCTGTCTCTGTCTGCCTCTATCAGCCTGGGGAAGCCTCTAATCAGCACAGTGGGGACTTGGCCTGGGGCAGTAGAACTTCTCCAGCAGGGCTGTGCTTACCAGGTCAGAGACTTCTGGTCCCTCCAGGGCCATTCACTGCTCAGCTGCTAATACCCACAGCCCCAGGGAGGGATTTGGCTTGGGGTAGTGAAACTCTCACTGCTCAGCATCTAGCCCCAGGGCAGGCGTTATCCCACACAACGGGGGTTCTTTGCAGGGCACTTTTCCAGCTCAGACCTGCAGGCCTGAGTTACTTTTGGGTAGGAAACTCTTTCCCAGAGCACTACAGTACCTGGCTGCTTTTTCTAGCTGGTTGGCAGGACAGCTAAAGGTCCATACACCTATCACTGCTCTGCAGAGGAAGCTGGTAACCTTCTGGCCCTGAAGGCAGACCCTACAGGCTTTTAAAAAGGAGTAAAAAAATCAAAAGGACAACTGATAGTTTCTATACAGAAAGAGAGCAGCTTTTCAACCTTGAAGAGACTAATAGCAGACAGTCTCCAGACAATTGCTGGTCCCCAATACAAAAAGCTCTCCTAGAAGAGACTATTAAAATCCTTAAAAGAGAACTAGAAGAAAAATGGGTAAAGGAAAGAGAAGCTATGCAAGAGAGCAACAACTTCCTGAAATGTGAATTGGAAAAGGTAAAAAACTGCCAAGAAGTGCAGGGTCACACAATTTGTGAATTGGTAAAAGAAAATAATTCACTAAAAAAAATTAGCGAAATGGAAAAAAACTCCATAGAGCAAAACAACTCATTTAAAAACTCAATTGGACATATAGAAAAAGAAGAAGAAAAAGCTAATGAAGAAAATAACTCATGAAAAATCAGAAATGAACAAATAGAAATGACTTCAACAAAGATACTATGTGATGATCAATTCTGATGGACGTGGCCCTCTTCAACAATGAGATGAACCAAATCAGCTCCAAAAGAGCAGGAATGAACTGAACCAGCTACACCCAGAAAAAGAAGTCTTGGAGGTGACTATGAACCACTACATAGAATTCCCAATCACTCTATTTTTGTCCACCTGCATTTTTGATTTCCTTCACAGGCTAATTGCACACTATTTCAAAGTCCGAGTCTTTTTTACAGCAAAATAACTGTTTGGACATGTATACTCTATTGTATTTAACATATACTTTAACACATTTAACATGTATTGGTCACCCTGCCATCTGGGGTAGGGGGTGGGGGTAAGGAGGGGCAAAATTGGAACAAAAGGTTTGGCCATTGTAAATTCTGAAAAATTACCCCTGCATATATTTGGTAAATAAAAAGATATTAAAAATAATTGGATAGTAAGAATTCAGACAGACACAAACACTTTGGGTGGGATTTGTCATTTGCACTAATAGGGCCTAAATGTATTATCAAAGTTAAGTGAAACTTTTAATGCTGCACCAATCAAATTACCTAAAGAATATGTTATAAAACTTGAGAAAATAATGAGCAAATTAATTTGGAAAAACAAAAGTTAATAAATAAAGGGAAATGTTTTTTTTTTTAATTTAATAGCCTTTAATTTACAGGATATATACATGGGTAACTTTACAGCATTAACAATTGCCAAACCTCTTGTTCCAATTTTTCACCTCTTCCCCCCCCCCCCTCCCCTAAATGGCAGGATGACCAGTAGATGTTAAATATCTTAAAATATAACTTAGATACACAATAAGTACACATGACCAAAACATTATTTTGCTGTACAAAAAGAATCAGACTCTGAATTATTGTACAATTAGCTTGTGAAGGAAATCAAAGATGCAGGTGTGCATAAATATAGGGACTGGGAATTCAATGTAATGGTTTTAGTCATTCCCAGAGTTCTTTTCTGGTATGCTAGTTCAGTTCATTACTGCTCCATTAGAAATGATTTGTTGATCTCGTTGCTGAGGATGGCCTGATCCATCAGGACTGGTCATCATCTAGTATGTTTGAAGTATATAATGATCTCCTGGTCCTGCTCATTTCACTCAGCATCAGTTCGTGTAAGTCTCTCCAGGCCTTTCTGAAATCATCCTGTTGGTCATTTCTTACAGAACAGTAATATTCCATAATTTTCATAAAGGGAAATGTTTAAAAGAGTGAGGGATGAAGGGAAACAGCAGTTCTAGAACTGAAACAATTACTATTAAACAGCAGTCATCAAAACAATCTGGGATTTAAAAATAGAGAGGCAGCAGGTCTACAGAGAAGGAAGGAAGTAGTGGCCAAAGGGGAACCAGAGCATATTATGGAACGCAGAATGTTAACTTTGGTTATAATACGTTAAAAAGGTCGTGCACAAACAAAATCAATGCAGACAAGATTAGAAGGGAAGCAGTAAACTGGGGGAAAATTTACGTTCAAGAGTTCAGATAAAGGCCTCATTGTTAATTATATAGAAAATGGACTCAAATTTATAAGAACACAAACCATTCTCCAATTAATACATGGTCAAAGGACATGAACATTTTTCAGAGGAAGAAATTAAAACCATTTCTAGTCCTTTGAAAAAATTCTCTAAATCACAATTGATCAGAGAAATGAGAATTAAGACAACTCAGAGGCACCAGTGCAGGCAGGAGGTGTAGACGGCACATGTCAGAAGCTGGGCAGGGACTGAAAGGAAACAGGAGCAGCTTTGTTCAGGATGGAGACCTGGGGCGGAGATGGAGAACACGGTCCTACGAACTAAGAATGCTGACATTTGGGGGAGAGGAGCCGGATTCGAATCCCATTAGGACTCCTTAATACACTGACTACAGCAGTTGCCTCGCTTAATAAATTATTTCCTTATTTATAAATTAACAACATAGGGACTTATTTAACAAGCCCTGGATACCTGGGCAGATATTCCTTTGCATGCTTAATTTAATGAAGGTCACATATTAATCAAACTTCTGATATCTATTATATCAATTTCTTCCAAGCTAATAATTATTATTAAAAGGATCAGCTGTTTACCTTGTATTTATTTCTCTGGAGATTTGCTCTTCTGGATGGGCAGCAAGTGCGGCAGGGACTGGAATCAGCTCCATGCTGTCTCCACTTCTGTGGGATTGTGGCCGGTGACCTTTTATAAGAAAAGAATAAACAGACTACTGGGCTTATATCCCAAAGAGATTATAAAGAAGGGAAAGGGACCTGTATGTGTACGAATGTTTGTGGCAGCCCTTTTTATAGTGGCTAGAAACTGGAAACTGAATGGATGCCCATCAGTTGGAGAATGGCTGAATAAATTGTGGTATATGAATATTATGGAATATTACTCTGTAATATTCTGTAAGAAATGACCAACAGAATGATTTCAGAAAGTCCTGCAGAGACTTACACGAACTGATGCTGAGGGAAATGAGCAGGATCATTATATACTTCAACAATACTATATGATGACCAGTTCTGATGGACCTGGCCATCCTCAGCAAGGAGATCAACCAAATCATTTCCAGTGGAGCATTAATGAACTGAACCAGCTACGCCCAGAGAAACAACTCTGGGAGATGACTAAAAACCATTACATTGAATTCCCAATCCCTATATTTTTACCCACCTGCATTTTGATTTCCTTCACAGGCTAATTTACAATATTTCAGAATGATTCTTTTGTACAGCAAAATAACGTTTGAGTTATGTATACTTATTGTATGTCTAATTTATATTTTAATATATTTAACATGTACTGGTCACCCTGCCATCTGGGGGAGGGGGTGGGGGGGGGTAAGAGGTGAAAAATTGGAACAAGAGGTTTGGCAATTGTTAATGCTGTAAAGTTACCCATGCATATAACCTGTAAATAAAAGGCTATTAAATAAAATAAAATAAAATAAAAAATAAACTTTTCTAGATGAAAAAAAGAAAAAAGAAAGAATAAACAGGATATTTTTCTGGGTTCAATTTCCTGCGGATTGATGCCGATACAGGGAGAATTCATCCCTTCCCTTCCCTTCTTTCACCTCCTCCTGCTCCTTCACCCAGGATAAATGATGTTAAGTGGCTCCTGTCAGTGACAAGCCAGGAAATCTGGGATTTAAAATGAGCCAAAGTGTAATACCAGGGTTTGGACACCGGATGGCAGGCGAAATGTGTAATATCTGGGCTGGCCACAGGACGGCGCCCTTATTATTGTGATTAAGCTTTCAATGGCAATTAATGCCTGAAAAAGCATTAATTTGGCGCCTATTATTTGCCAGGCCCTATAGTGAGTGCTGGGAACACAAAGACAAAAAGAAAACAGTCCCTGTTTCCAGGGATTTGATATATAAATGTATATTATCTCTAATTATCTGCCTGTCTTTGTCTCTGTCTCTCTAGTCTCTGTCTGTCTCTGTCTCTATCTCTATCTCTCTCTGTCTGTCTCTCTGTCTCTCTATATCTCTGTCTATGCCTTGCTCTGTCTCTGTTTATCTGTCTCTTTGTCTGTCTGTGTCTCTGTCTGTCAGTCCCTATTCTCTCTCGTCTCTGTCTCTTTCTGGCTCTGTCTTTGTCTCTATGTCTCTCTCTGTCTTTACTTCTGGCAGTTTCTCTCTATCTCCATCTCTATCTCTGTCTCTGCCTCTGCCAGTGTCTATCTCTGTCTCTGCCTCTGCCAGTGTCTATCTCTGTCTCTGCCTCTGCCAGTGTCTATCTCTGTCTCTGCCTCTGCCAGTGTCTATCTCTGTCTCTGTCTGCATCTGTCATTGTCTCTGTCAGTGTCTCTCCATCTCTGTCTCTGTCAGTGTCTCTCCATCTCTGTCTCTGTCAGTGTCTCTCCATCTCTGTCTCTGTCAGTGTCTCTCCATCTCTGTCTCTGCCTCTGCCAGTGTCTCTCTCTGTCTGCCTCTGTCAGTGTCTATCTCTGTCTCTATTTCTGCCTCTGTCAGTGTCTCTGTTTCTCTATAACTGCCTATCTCAGTGTCTCTCTATCTTTGTCTCTGTTGCTCTGTCTCTGCCTGCCTCTGGTTTTCTGTCTATATCTCTGTCTCTTGTCTTTTTGTGTCTTTCTGTCTCTCCTTGTCTCTCTCAGTCTATCTCTGTTGGCATCTCTGTCTTGCTGTCTCTCTCTGACTGTTTCTGTGTGTCTCTGTCTCTCCTCTCTCCATTCCTCTGTGTCTCTATCTGTTTCTCTCCTTCTCTCTGTGTGTCTGTCCCTTGTCTTTCTGTCCATCTCTGTCTCTGTGTCTCTCTCTCTCTCTGTGTCTCCCTGACTGTCCCTCTGTGTGTCTCTGTATATTTGTGTCTCTGTCTCTTTCTGTTTCTCTTTCTGTGTCTGGCTGACCATCATTGTCTCTGTCTCTCTCTCTATCTTTCTGTCTCTGTCTCTCTTTCTCTCTCTCAGTGTCTCTCGGTCTCTGTGTCTGTGTGTGTTTGCCTATATGTCTGTCTCTCAGTCTCTGTCTGTCTCTGTCTCTCAAGAAACAAAAAGAAATCACTGTCTGTTGGAATACCCGGGACCCACCTGACAGTGGCTGCTGGGGATCCGGCCCAGAAGGGACCCCCTCGGTGAGAGGACGACACAAGGAGACCCAGAGGCCGTAGCTTTCTCCGACCGAGAGGCCTTGTCTGACTCCCTCCCCTTCCCTCTGCCTCCCATTTATCTCGTTCCCATCCACAAGCAGCACCTGTGTCGGCAAAGGCGGCCCCGCAGCTCCCGCAGAGCCTCTGATCCCCGGCTGCGGAGGCTCTCGGGGACCTGCCCTGCCCCTTCACAATCGGCCACAGTCTAGAGCCCAGGAAACAGTTTGCTCAGGAAGAGAAGCAGACTTTGCCCGGAAGCCCCCAAAGGGTCGAGGAGGGGGGAGGGGGACCCCCCCCCAGGATTTCTGCAGGAGACACTTGGAAGCTCAGATTGGGGGGGGGGGGGGGAGGGAGGAACTCTCAGGCTTCCGGTGTGACTTACTGTCTCCCCCGTCAGGAAGAAGCTATTATGTCTCTATTTCCTGCCTCTGTCACTGTTTCCTGTTTCCTGTTTCCTGTCTCTGTCGCTGTTTCCTGTTTCCTGTCCCTCTCTGTCTCCTGTTTACTCTTTCTGTCTCTGTTTCCTGTCTGTGTCTTTCTCCCTCTGTTTCTCTCTCTGTGTATGTCTGTTTCCTTTCTGTCTCTGTCTCTCTCGATGGTCTCTATCCCTATGGCTCCATCTTTCTCTTTCCCTGTCTCTGTCTTTCTGTCTCTGCCTGTCTTTTTGTCTGTCTCTCTCTCTCTGTGAATGTGTTTTTTGTCTCTCACCTGTCTCTCTGTCTCAGTCTCTTTCTCTGTTTCTGTCTCTCTCTGTGCTTTTTCTCTTTCTGGCTCTGTCTCTATCTCTCTGTTTCTGTCTCTCTCTATCTCTGTCTGTTTCTCTATCTCTTTGTGTGATTGTCTTTATCTCCTGCCTGACTCTCTTTCTCTCTGTCTCTGTCTCTGTGCCTGGTTCTCTGTCTCTCTCTCTCTGGGTCTCTCTCTCAATCTATGTGTTTGTCTGTTCCCTGTCTCTCTGTCTCTGTCTGCTTCTCTTTCTATCTCTGTCTCTCTTTTTCTCTCTGCATGTGTCTCTGTTTCTTGTCTCTCTATCTCTATCTCTGTGTCTCTCTGTTTCTGTCTCTTTCTCTCTGTCTCTTCCTGCCTGTCTGTCTGTCTGTCTATCTCTTTGCATGAGTCTGTCTTTGACTCCTGCCCGATTGTCTCTGTCTGTCTCTGTCTCCTTCTCTGTGTCTGTGTCTGTCTGTGTGTCTGTATCACTTTGTCCCTATCTTTGTCTGTCTGTGTCTGTCTCCGTCTGTCTCCGTCTGTGTCTGTCTCTTGTCTTTTTCTCTATTTCTGTCTGTGTCTGTGTCTCCTTCTCTGTTTCTGTGTCTGTCTGTCTGCATCACTTTGTATATATTTCTCTGTCTCTATCTTTGTCTGTCTCTGTCTCTGTCTCTCTGTTTCCTTCTGTCTGTCTCTGTCTGCCTCTGTCAGTGTGTCTCCATCTCTGTCTCTCCATCTCTGTCTCTGTCTGCCTCTGGTTTTCTGTCTCTTTATGTCTCTGTCTCTCTGTCTGTCTCCTGTCTTTTTGTGTCTCTCTGTCTCTCTTTGTCTCTCTCAGTCTCAGTCTATCTTTGTTGGCATCTCCGTCTTGCTGTCTCTCTCTGTCTTTGTGTGTGTGTGTGTGTGTGTGTGTGTGTGTGTGTGTCTCTCTCTCTCTCTCCTTCTATGTCTTTCTGTCTGTCTCTGTGTCTATGTCTCTCTGTCTGTGTCTCCCTGCCTGTCCCTCTGTGTGTGTGTCTGTTTGTGTCTCTTTCTCTTTCTGTGTCTCTCTGTCTGACCCATTGTCTCTGTCTCTGTCTTTGTTTCTCTCTCTCTGTCTCTCTCTGTTTCTCTCTATGTTTATTTGCCTATATGTCTCTCTCAGTCTCTCTCCGTTTCTGTCTCTTTCTTTCTCTATCTCTCTTTCTCTCCTTCTCTCTGTGTGTGTTTCTGTCCCTTGTCTTTCTGTCCATCTCTGTCTTCGTGTCTGTCTCTTTCTGTCTGTGTCTCCCTGGCTGTCACTCTGTCTCCCTGGCTGTCCCTCTGTCTGTGTCTCTGTATGTTTGTGTCTCTGTCTCTTTCTTTTTCTCTTTCTGTGTCTGTCTGTCTTCGTCTCTGTATATCTCTGTCTCTGTCTGACTCTCAAGAAACAAAAAGAAATCCTTGTCTGTTGGAATACCCGGGACCCACCTGACAGTGGCTGCTGGGGATCCGGCCCAGAAGGGATCCCCTCGGTGAGAAGACGACACAAGGAGACCCAGAGGCCGTAGCTTTCTCTGACCGAGAGGCCTTGACTCCCTCCCCTTCCCTCTGCCTCCCATTTATCTCGTTCCCATCCACAAGCAGCACCTGTGTCGGCAAAGGCGGCCCCGCAGCTCCCGCAGAGGCTCTGATCCCCGGCTGTGGAGGCTCTCAGGGACCTGCCCTGCCCCTTCACAATCGGCTAGAGCCCAGGGAACGGTTTGCTCAGGAAGAGAAGGAGACTTTGCCCAGAAGCCCCCAAAGGGAGATTCCCTGGGAAGGAAAGCAGTCACGCTGTTTTATATAATTGATATAATGGGAGAGCACAAAGAAACAGACTAGTTGATCATGGGAATAGGTCAGTCAAAGGACAAAATAGTCAATAATTTTCATAATCAATTGTTTGACAAACTCAAAGACCCCAGGATTTCAGATAAGAGCTCACTGTTTGACAAAAACTGCTAGGAAAAGTGGAAACTAATATGGCAGAAACTAGCACTGACCCACACTTAATACCATATACCAAGATAAGGTCAAACTGGGTTCATGATCTACGCATAAAGAATGAGATTATAAATAAATTTGAAGAATATAAGATAAGTTTCCCTCTCTGACCTGCAGAAGAGGAAGGTATTTATGACTACAGAAGAACAATCATTATTGATCCCAAAATAGAAAATATGATGATATCAAATTGAAAAAATTTAGTACAAACAAAACTAAAGCAGACAAGATTAGAAGGGAAGCAATAAACTGGGAAAACATTTTTACAATCAAAGGTTCCGATAAAGGCCTCATTTCCAAAATATCGCGAGAATTGACTCTAATTTATAAGAAATCAAGCCATTCTCCAATTGATAAATGGTCAAAAGATTTGAACAGACAATTTTTCAGAGGAAGAAAATGAAACCATTTCTACTCATATGAAAAATGCTCTAAATCACTATTGATCAGAGAAATGCAAATTAAGACAACTCAGAGGCACCAGTGCAGGCAGGAGGTGTAGACGGCACATGGGAGAAGCTGAGCAGTGATTGAAAGGATACAGGAGCAGCTTTGTTCAGGATGGAGACCTGGGGCAGAGTTGGAGAACACAGTCCTACGAACTAAGAACGCTGGCATTGGGGGGAGAGGAGCCAGAATCAAATCCCATTAGGACTCCTTAATACACTGACTACAGCAGTTGCCTCGCTTAATAAATTATTTCCTTATTTATAAATTAACAGCATAAAGACTTATTTAATAAGCCCTGGATACTTGGACAGATATTCCTTTACAGGCCTGATCTAATAAAGGTCACATATTAGTCAAACTTCTGATATTTATTTTATAAATTTTTTTCAAGGATAAGAATTACTATTAAAAGGATCAGCTGCTTTCCTTGTATGTATTTCACCGGAGATTTGCACTTGCGGATGGGCAGCAGGCGCGGCAGGGACTGGAATCAGCTCCGCACTGTCCCCGCATATCGGGGATCAAGTCCTGTGGCCGGTGACCTTTCATAGGGAAAGAATAAACAGGACATTTTTCTGGGCTGTGTTTCCTGTGAATTCATGCCGACACAGGGAAAATTCATCCTTTCCCTTCCCTTCTCTTCTTTCGGCTCCTCCTGCCCCTTTGTGCGGGTTAAAGGAGTGTTAAGTGGCTCCAGTCAGTGAAAAGCCAGGAAATCTGGGATTTAAAAGGAGCTCAAGTGTAATACCAGGGTTTGGACACCGGATGGCGGGCGAAATGTGTAATATCCGAGCTGGCCACAAGAAGGCGCGCTTATAATTGTTATTAAGTTTTTAATGGCAATTAATGCATGAAAAAGCATTAATTTGGCACCTATTGTTTATCAGGCCCTGCACTGAGTGCTGAGAAGCACTTTTTTTTCCAAAGATAAAAATGAACTTTCCTGTTTTCAAATATTTGATAAATAAATGCATATTATCTCTTGTTATCTCTCTCTCTCTCTCTCTCTCTCTCTCTCTCTCTCTCTCTCTCTCCAAACTCTCTCTCTCCAAACTCCCTCCAAGCTAAAAGGGGCTTTTCACTTTTTATACATAAAACAACCAAATAAACCAATCCAGAACAGTTCATTAAGTGCCTCCTATGTGCCCAGAAGAAAGGGAGAATAGGAGAGAGAGCTGGGCCTGAAGGCAGAGGGCCCTGGGTTCCAGTCCTGTCTCTGACTCCCATCTCAGACTTGGACTCCCTTTGGGGCCCCGGAGAAGCCTCAGCCTTTCAGGGCTTCAGGAAACTACACGGGCCAGTTCAGAATCTCGGGGAATCTGAAGAAATTAAAATCCAAATCTGCCCCTGATCCTCCTGCATAGAGAGATACCCCACGGGGGTGAGGGGGCGGCTTGCACCGGGAGACAGATCCTGCCCTTGGGGTGAGCCCCGTCCAAGGAGATCTCGGGCCTGGCAGCCGGACACTGGGGATCTGGGTCAGAGAAAGAGAACAGCGTCTCCTTAGAGGGTGGGATGCTGGGAGGAAGCTCCTGTTCCTCCCCTCCCTTGCCCCTCCCTGACACGGGAGGCACCAGGGCAGCTTCCTGGCTCCACTGGTTTTCCCGTTCTGGCCGCTGAGGACCCAGAGCCCCCCGGGCGTCTCTGCCAAAAATCCTGGAGAGATCCGTCCCCTTGGGGAGGTCCGGCCTCCTTGGCCCGGCCCCCGTTCCCGGGCAGGAAGGCCTTTTACAGAGGGAGACTGTGGACCCTGGGGACAGAAAGGGACCTGCCCAAGGCAGCACCGGGCCTGTAGCTGGAGAGCTCCCCCAGGGGCCGTGGGGGTCAGCTCCCTCATCTAAAAGAGGAGGACACTGGTGTCCATGGAAGGTCACTGACTTCCTGGCAGTGCCAGGGACAGGGACAGAGGCCCCGACCTCTAACTCCCATCTCATGTCTCTCCCACAATGCCCACCCCTCGTCCCTGTCTTCCCTGAGCCCCTCACTCTATCCTTGTGCAGAATGTTGTTTGTAAGGGGCATTTCCTCACTTGCTCAAGTGGTCCACGTTGGCAAAGAAGCAAGGGGCAATGGGGAGGAGAAGTGGGGGAGCAAGCCCCTTTGGCTCTGGGAGCCAAGTTTGATCACCTAGGGAAGGCAGCTCCGTCCTGCCGTCCCAGGCTCCCCCTCTTCTCCCCCCCCCAAACAGAGGGCTCATCGAGGGGCTGGCTCTCTGGTAACATCAGCTGATACTTTACAGAGTCTAACTCTAGCCTAGACCCACACTGGACAGGAGGCTCACAGGGACCCACAAATGGTGTTTCCCCCCAAAAGTGCATTAATATAAAACCTAAGAAATGAGAAACATCAAATTCAGAGACTGTTCATCAGCTACTCAGCTCTTCCTTACACTTTTGAGCCCCAGACCTCATTTCCTTGTTGGCTCAGCTCTTCCACAGATACAAACGTCTGTGTGATTTTTGTTTATTTGATTCTCCAAAACCAGAAAAAGTTTGGGCTTCAGTCTCTACATCTGATATGAAGACTTGTTTTGCTTCTTGTGGGGGTTTTATACAATGTTTTTCTATTAAAAAAATCTTCAAACACAAACTTAACCTTAGAACACGACACTTTGGCTGAAATTCCCCCCAGCTCTTTCCCAAATATCGCAGATTCACAATCGATGGTTTTGTGGGGTTTAGAGAGAGGAAATCAGATACCAATGGCATCATGCTCAGTGCTCGTTGTCATTGTGTTCACACAGCACAGCAGAACGATGAAAAATGAAAAAATTTTCCCCCTCGGAAGTGGTCACAACTTGGATTCAGATTTTATAGACAATTTGTTTGTTTGCTCTTTTATTATTTGACTTGGGACTCTGATGTCTATGTCTCTGTCTCTCTAAAATGGGGAGGGGCTAAGAAAGAAATGATATACTTGTGTCACATTCTTGCACATTGAATCTATTCCAAGATCATGAGGATAATACGCTACCTTGTTACCTGAGTCCCCCTTTGAGATTTACAGGAGTATTATTAAATCTAGATAGTGTATCAAAAGAAAGAAACTGTTGGTAAAATGTAACCGCATCCATGGTGGCTAAACTTTTCTTGTTTCATTGTCCTATATATCCACATTATTTTATCCGAGTCCCATTGCTAGCTGTTAAGAGGACTCAGCCCTCCCCTGTTCCCATTGTATCCCAGGATCTTCTCTTAAGATGAACCAGAACTTCCAATCTATAGCTTTGGCAAAGTTATAGAGACTGTTTATGTGACATCGTCCTTACAGAAGCTTCCAATCATCTTTGGTGAGGGCATGAGGATTGTATTGAACCTGCTGATATCTGTCACAGTCCACCTTGTCCTGTAAATGCTTCCCCCCCTCGTCCTTTCAGTACAGGCTGGAGGTAAGGGCCATGCTTCATGACAGACTGTCATGTCACAGGCAGAAATCCCCAGAATTCAGGTCACACTTAGAGGCATCTACAGGGAACTTTGTATTTTGGTGGAACTATTTTTCACTTAAAATTTCAAAAAAATATATTTTGGAAAGTAACCATGTGAGATGAGAGCTAAGAGACAGCAGGATCTCCCAGACACACCCTAACCTGGGAGTCAGGAAGACTTGGGTTCGAATCCTTCCTCAGACGTTCCCCAGCTTCATTGTGTCAGGCTGATCTCTCCATCTCCCTTGGACTCTGGCACATGAAGGAGTCGGACAAATGGCCTCCAGTATTTCCTCTGGGGATGAGTCTGTCACTAGGAGCAACATTTAGTCCCATCAAAGCCCCTAAGGTCTCAGGAATCATTGGATTCTCTGAGAAATGCTAGCTCAGTCAGTAGAGCATGGGACTCTTAATCCCAGGGTCGTGGGTTCGTGCCCCATGTTGGGCGCCAAATGTAAAGATTGCATATTTTTAAATCAGCAGGAGTCAGGAATTCAGCTTAGGGGAAAATCGTCAGTATTTATTCTCAGTGAAGAAGGATCGGAGGTGGAAGAGAATCGGCGATAGCAATGTGTGTAGCTGAGTCAAGAAGCTAGCTAGACCAGCAGCCACACGACCAGCAGCTAGGAGTATGGAACCCAGGCCCAATCTCCCCCAGCTTCTCTTCCTGTCTCTCTCTGCCTCCACCCACCAAAATCGTCATTTCCTATACAACACATCAGGACTTGCACGGAGAGTGGGCAGGGACCATTCTTTATCCAATCATGTATATTAATAGAGTATAGCCCAATTACTATTTAGCCTCATGTACTTGGGACCTCAGTGCATCAACTCACACCTCAGCCCATTACACTAAGGGGTTACTGGGGGAGAGGGAAATGAGGCAGAAGGTGCAGACTGCACATGGGAGAAGCTGGGCAGGGACTAAAAGGAATCAGGAGCAGCTTTGTTCAGGATGGGTTGCTGGGGCAGAGATGGAGAACATGGTGAATTGTTAAGAACACTGGCATTGGAGGGAGAGGAGCTGGATTCAAATTAAACCTTCATGCGAATGAACTATATATGACCCTCGTGAACTCTGTAAACATTGTGTAAAATCACAAAAACCATGTGCCCCTTTGATCTATAGACACCAAATGGTCTCACATCCTCTCAGAGTTTGGTAATTTGTCCCATTCAAGAGCAAAACAAACTGCTATGGATCATTGGGGAAGTCACACTCTCAGGAAAAACTTCACATTCAATTGAGTATTATCAAACTTCCCCTAGACTTATCGATAAAATCGGCCTTCTGGAAACGTATTCTTTACAGATTTCTCTCCATTGAGAAAATATGCCCGCTTGGGATATTAATTATATAATTATTTTCAAAGTTAAGAATTATTATTAAAAGGATCAGCTCCTTCCCTTGTATTTATTTCTCCAGAGATTTGCACTTGTGAATGGGCAGCAGGCGCGGCAGGGACTGGAATCAGCTCCGCGCTGTCCCCGCTTCTGGGGGATCGAGTCTTGTAGCCAGTGACCTTTTATAAGGAAAGAATAAACAGGAAATTTTTCTGGGCCGGATTTCCTGAGGATTCATGGAGACACAGGGAGAATTCATCCCTTCCCTTCCCTTCACTTCTTTCGGCTCCTTCTACTCCTTCACTCAAGTTAAAGGAGTGTTAAATGGCTCCTGTCAGTGAAAAGCCAGGAAATCTGGGATTTAAAAGGAGCCCAAGTGTAATACCAGGGTTTGGACACCGGATGGCAGGCGAAATGTGTAATATCCGAGCCGGCCACAGGTCGGCGCCCTTATTATTGTGATTAAGCTTTTAATGGCAATTAATGCATGAAAAAGCATTAATTTGGCGCCTATTATTTGCCAGGCCGTACACTGAGTGCTGGGAACATAAAGACAAAAAGGAAACAGTCCCTGTTTTTAGGTATTTCATGTATAAATGCGTATTATCTCTAGTTATCTGTTTGTGTGACTCTGTATATATCTCTTTCTCTCTCTGTCTCTCTGTGTCTCTCTCTGTCTCTGTCCATTCCCTTTCTCTCTGGCTCTCTCTGTATCTCTGCTTCTGTCTTTCTGTCTGTCATTCTGTGTGTGTTTCCTGTGTCTCTGTCACTGTCTGTATTTCTGTGTCTGTCTCTCTCTCTGTCTTTGAATACCTCTGAATCTGTCTCTCCTTCTATGTCTCTCTGTGTGTTCTCTGTCTCTGTACATTTCTCTTTCTCTCTGTCTCTGTATGTTCTCTTTCTTTTTCCTTTTTGTTCTCTTCTTCTTCTCCTTTCTTCCTTCTTTCTCGTCCTCCCCTCCCTCTTGTTCTCTGCTCTTTCTCCTGTCTGTCATTCTTTTTTTTCCTGTGTCTCTGTTGTTTATCTGTGTTTCTGTCTCTTCTCTCTTCTTTTCCTGTTGTTCTCTCTTGTCTTTTGTTCCCCTTCCTTTTCTGTTCTGTCTGTCTGTTCCTTTGTATTATCTCTCGTTTTCTATCTTTCTCTTCCTCTTCTTTTCTCTCTCTCTCTTCTGTCTGTCTCTGTCTTCCCTGTCTCCCTTTTCTCTCTCTGTCTCTGTTTCTTCTGTCTCTCTCTTTGTCTTTCCCTCTGTCTTCCTCTCTGTTCATTTTTCTTGCTCTCTCTTTTCCTTTCTTCTTTCTCCCTTTTTTCTCTTTGTCTATTTCCTCTCTTCTCTTTCTTCCTCCCTTCTTTGTCTCTTTCTTTCCTTTCTCTCTCTCTTGTCTCCTTTTTCCTTGGTCCCTCTCTTCCTGTGTCTCCTCTGTCCCTCTGTCTTGTTCATTCTTCTCTCTGTTCTCTTCTCCCTGTTCCCTCTTTGTGTCCCTCTTGTCTCTTTCCCCTTCCCCCTTCTCTGTTTCCCTTTCTTCTTTTTTCTTCTTTTCCACTGTTTCCTTTCTCTTTTCCTGTTCTTTCTCTCTCTTTTCCTTCCCTATTTCCCTTTTCCTGTCTCTTTTCTTTTTCTTCTCTTCCTTTTCCCACCTTTCTCTCTGTTTCCTGTTTCTTGTCTCTTCATTTCTTCTCTCTCACTTTTCCTGCTCTCTCACCTTTTCCTTCTTTTCCATTCTTTCTATTTCCCTTTTCTTTCTCTCTTTTCCTTTCCTGTCTTTTCCTTTTCTTCTCTTTCCTGTTTTCCGTTCTGTTTCTTTTCTTCTTCTGTTTTCCTCTCTTTTCTTCCTGTCTTCTCTTTTCCTTTTCCTTCCCCTTCCTTTTCCTTTTCCTGTCTCTGTCTTTCTCCCTTTGTTTCTCTCTTTGTGTGTCTGTTGCCTTTCTATCTCTCTCTCTGTCCCTCTCACTGTCTTTGTCTCTTTCTTTCTCTTCCTTCTCTTGCTCCATCTCTCTTTCCGTTTCTCGTCTCTTTCCCTCTTCTCTTCTTATTTCTTCTCTTGTCCCTCTGTGTTCACATTCTCTCTTTTCCATTCTTCTCCTTTTCCTTCTCTTCCCTTCCTTTTCCTTCTCTTCCCCTTTCCTTTTCCTTCTCTATTCCTTCCTTTTCCTTCCCCCTTTTTCTTTTCCTCCTCTTCTCCTTTCCTTCCCTTTTTTTCCCTTTTCTCTCGTGTTTCTCTTCCCTCTCCTTCTTTTTCTCTGTCTGTTTCTCTGTCTCTATGGTGTCAATCTCTTTGGTTCCATCTCTCTTTTTCTTTGTGTATCTGTCTACTGTCCCTCGGTCTATGTCTCTCTGAATGTCTCTCTGTCTCTGTGTCATTTTCTCAGTCTCTCTCTGTTTCCTATCTCTGTCTCCTGTCACTGTTTCCTGTTTCCTGTCTCTCTCTGTTTTCTGTCTCTGTCTTTCTCCCTCTGTTTCTCTTTCTCTGTGTGCATCTGTTTCCTTTCTGTCTCTTTCTCTGTCCCTCTCACTATGTCCCTGTCTCTTTCTATGATCTCTATCTCTATGGCTCCATCTCTCTCTTTCTCTGTGTCTCTGTCTTTCTGTCTCTCAGTCTCTGCCTGTCTTTCTATCTGTCTCTCTCTCTGTGAATGTATTTTTTGTCTCTCACCTGTCTCTCTGTCTCTGTCTGTCTCTGTCTCTTTTGGGTGGATTTCCTGAGGATTGATGCCGACACAGGGAGAATTCATCCCTTCCCTTCCCTTCTTTCGGCTCCTCCTGCCCCTTCATGTGGGATAAATGATGTTAAGTGGCTCCTGTCAGTGACAAGCCAGGAAATCTGGGATTTAAAAGGAGCCCAAGTGTAATACCAGGGTTTGGACACCGGATGGCGGGCGAAATGTGTAATATCCGGGCTGGCCACAGGACGGCGCACTTATTATTGTGATTAATCTTTTAATGGCAATTAATGCATTAAAAAAGTATTAATTTGGCGCCTAGTATTTACCAGGCCCTAAAGTGAGTGCCGGGAACACAAAGAGAAAAAGGAAACAGACCCTGTTTTCAGGTATTTCATGTATAAATGCATATTATCTCTAGCTATCTGTCTGTGTGTCTCTGTCTCGATATATCCCTGTCTCTCTGTCTCTCTCTGTCTCTCTGTGTCTCTCTCTGTCTCTGTCCATTCCCTGTCTCTCTGGCTCTCTCTGTATCTCTGGTTCTGTCTTTCTATCTGTCATTCTGTGTATGTGTTTGTGTCTCCTGTGTCTCTGTCACTGTCTGTATCTCTGTGTGTGTGTCTCTCTCTGTCTCTGAATACCTCTGAATCTCTCTCTCTCTATGTCTCTGTTTATCTCTGTGTGTCCTCTGTCTCTGTATATCTCTCTTTCTCTCTGTCTCTCTGTGTGTCTCTATCTCTCTTTGTCCCTGTCCATTTATCTCTCTGTATGTGTGTATCTCTCTGTCTTCTGCATCTCTGACTCTCGGTCTCTCACTATCTTTCTGTCTGTCTCTGTCTCTCTCTATCTCACTCTCTGACTCCTATCTCTGTCTCTCTCTCTGTCTCTGTGTAAGTAAGTATGTATGTCTCTGTTTCTTGCGTCCCAGTCTGTCTCTCTGGGTCGTGCCCTCTCCCTTATGGCTCCCTTCTCCCGACTCTGTCCAACACAAGCATTTTGCATCCGTCTCACTGCAAACTATTCTTTATGTAAATAAAAATAAGTGTACATAGTTGGAGGAAACTTTCATGTTTGTGGCCAGGCCTTACTGATATAGTAGGAGCGACAATGTAGGATTTATCTCAATTAGTGCAAGGAATCAGCCCCATGAAGTCACCCCATTGTTAGATAGCACAGGACACTTCCCTGGGAAGGAAAGCAGTCACGCTGTTTTATATAATAGATATAATGGGAGAGCACGAATTCAAACGCACACAACCACTTTGGGTGGGATTGGTCATTTGCACGAATAGGGACCTAAATGTATTAGCAAAGTTAAGTGAAACTATTAAAGTTGCACCAATCAAATTACCTGAAGAATATGTTATAAAAGTTGAGAAAATAATGATCAAATCAATTTGCAAACACAGAAGTTAATAAACAAAAAGAAATGTTTCAAAGAATGAGGGATGAAGGGAAACAGCAGTTCTAGATCTGAAACAATTATTATAAAATAGCAGTCATCAAAACAACTTGGAATTGATTTCAAAATAGAAAAGCAGCAGGTCTACAGAGAAGAAAGGAAGTGGGGGCCAAAGGAGAACCGGAGCACATTATGGAACACAAAATGGTAACTTAAGTTAAAAAGGTTGTGCACAAACAAAATCAATGCAGACAAGATTAGAAGAGAAGCAGAAAACTGGAGGGAAATTTACATCCAAGGGTTCAGATAAAGGCCTCACTCTTAATTGTATAGAAAATGGATTCAAATTTATAAGAACGCAAGCCATTCATCAACTGATACATGGTCAAAGGACAGGAACAATTTTCAGGTGAAGAAACTAAAACCATTTCGAGTCCTATGAAAACTGCTCTAAAGCACTATTGATCAGAGAAATGCTAATTAAGACAACTGGGAGGCACCAGTGCAGGCAGAGGTATAGACTGTACATGGGAGAAGCTGGGCAATGACTGACAGGAAAGAGGAGCAGCTTTGTTCAGGATGGGGAGCTGGGGCAGAGACGGAGAACTCGGTCCGTGGCTGAGAACCCTGGCATTGGGGGGAGAGGAGCCAGATTCGAATCCCATTTAGACTCCTTAATACACTGACTACAGCAGTTGCGTAACTTAATAAAATATTTCCTTATTTAAAAATTAACACAACATAAGAACTTATTCAATAAGCCCTGGATACCTGGACAGATAGTCCTCTGAAGGCTTGATTTAATAAAGGTCACATATTAGTCAAACTTCTGATATTTATTTTATATTTTTTTAAAAGATAAGAATTATTCTTACAATAATCCGTGTTTTCCTTGTATTTATTTCTTTTGAGGTTTGCTCACCAAGTGGATGGAAAACAGGCCTATTGTGGACTGAAATCAGCTCCACGCTGTCCCCACTTCTGGGGGATTGAGTCTTTAGGCCGGTGACCTTTCATAGGGAAAGAATAAACCGGACATTTTTCAGGGCCAGATTTCCTGTGGATTCCTGCCGACACAGGGAGAATTCATCCCTTCCCTTCCCTTCCCTTCTTTTGGCTTCTCCTGCCCCTTCATGCGGGTTAAAGGAGAGTTAAGTGGCTCCTGTCAGTGAAAAGCCAGGAAATCTGGGATTTAAAAGGAGCTCAAGTGTAATACCAGGGTTTGGACACCGGATGGCGGGCGAAATGTGTAATATCCGAGCTGGCCACAAGAAGGCGCGCTTATAATTGTTATTAAGCTTTTAATGGCAATTAATGCATGAAAAAGCATTAATTTGGCGCCTATTGTTTGCCAGGCCCTACAGTGAGTGCTGGGAAGCACTTTTTTCCTCCAAAGACAAAATGAAACAGTCCCTGTTTTCAAGATTTGATAAATAAATGCATATTATCTTTTGGTGTATGTTTGTCTGTTTCTACATGTGTCTCTCTCTCTGTCTTTGTCTGTCTGTCTGTCCCTGACACTGTATCTGCGTTTCTTTCTCTTGTGTCTCTCTGGTTTCTGTCTGTGTCTCTCTCTGTCTCTTGGTCTCTATGAGTGTGTGTGTCTCTCTATGTCTCTTTAAAAAATCTCTCCAAGCACAAAGGCCCCTTTCACTTTTTGCATGTGAAACAACCAAATAAACCAAAAGTCTCGGGGAATCTGAAGAAATTAAAACCTAAATCTGCCCCTGTTACTCCTGCCTAGAGAGAGACCCCGCAGAGGGGGCGGCTTGCACCGGGAGACAGATCCTGCCCTTGGGGTGAGCCTCGTCCAAGGAGATCTTGGGCCTGGTCAATATCCCCACAGCCGAACACTGGGGATCCGGGTCAGAGAAAGGGAACAGCGTCTCCTTAGAGGGTGGGATGCTGGGAAGAAGATCCTGTTCCTCACCCCCCTCGCCCCCTCCCTGACACGGGAGGCACCAGGGCAGCTTCCCGGCTCACACTGGTTTTCCCGTTCCGGCCGCTGAGGTCCCAGAGCCCCCGGGAGTCTCTGCCGAAAGTCCCGGACAGATCCGTCCCCTCAGGGAGGTCCGGCCTCCTCGGCCCGGCCCCCATTCCCGGGCAGGAAGGCCTTTTACAGAGGGAGGCTGTGGACCCGGGGACAGAAAGGGACTTGCCCAAGGAGGCACCGGGCCTGTAGCTGGAGAGCTCCCCCAGGGGCCGTGGGGGTCAGCTCCCTCATCTGAAAGAGGAGGACACTGGTGTCCATGGAAGGTCCCTGACTTCCTGGCAGCAACAGGGACGGGGACAGAGGCCCTGATCTCTAACTCCCAATCTCATGTCCGTCCCACAGCGCCCACCCCCCGCCCCTGCCCTCCCTGAGCCCCTCAGTCTGTCCTTGTGCAGAATGTTGTTTGTAAGGGGCATTTCCTCACTCGCTGAAGTGGTCCACATTGGCACAGAGGCGAGGGGCAATGGGGAGAAGGGGGGCTAGCCCCTTTGGCTCCAGGAGCTGAGTTTGATCACCTGGGGGGAGGCGGCTCAGTCTTGCTGTCCCAGGCTCCCCGTCTTCTCCCCCCTCCCCAACAGAGGGCTCATCGAGGGGCTGGCTCTCTGCTAACATCAGCTGATACTTTACAGAGTCTAAATCTGGCCTAGACCCGCACTGGACAGGCTGCTCACGGGGACCCACAAATGGTGTTTCCCCCCCAAATTGGATTAATATAAAACCTAATAAGAAACATCAGACTCTGAGTCTGTCCATCAGTTACTCAGCTTTTTCTTATGTTTCAAGCCCCAAACCTCATTTCCTTGCTGGCTCAGCTCTTCCACAGATACAACCGTCTGTGAGATTTTTCTTCCTCTCATTCTCCAACCCAAGAAAATGTTTGGGCTTCAGTCCCTACATCGGACACAAAGGCTTTTTTCACTTCTTGTGGGGGTTTGTACAATGTCTCTCCATTAAAAATCTTCAAACACAAAATTAACACCAAAACGTGATGGGTGGCACACGGGGACCCAGGAAATGGTGTTTCCCCCCTAAAGTGAGTCAAGTTAGAATCTAATCAATAAGAAACATCAGAGACTGTTCATCTGCTACTCAGCTCTTCCTTCCTTATTCTAAACTGATCTGGAAGTAATCATGTGAGCCGAGAGCTCAGAGACAGCAGGATCTCCCAGACACACCCTAACCTGGGAGTCAGGAAGACTTGGGTTCGAATCCTTCCTCAGACGTTCCCCAGCTTCATTGGCTCAGGCCAATCTCTCCATCTCCCTTGGTCTCTGGCACATGAAGGGCGTGGACTAATGGCCTCCAGTGTTTCCTCTGGGGCTGAGTCTGTCACTAGGAGCCCCAACAAGTCCAATCGAAGGCCCTGAGGGGTGACTGGGGGAGGGAAATGAGGCAGGAGGTGCAGAGGGCACATGGGAGAAGCTGGGCAGGGACTGACAGGAGACATTAGCAGCTTTGTTCAGGACGGGGAGCTGGGGCAGAGACGGAGAACAGGATCCGTGGCTAAGAACACTGGCATTGGGGGGAGAGGAGCCGGATTCGAATCCCAGTTGGACTCCTTAATAGACTGACTGCGGCCGTTGCCTCCTCAATGAAATATCAGCTTATTTATGAAATAACACAACATAAGGACTTATTCACTGAGCCCTGGATGCCGGGGCAGAGATTCCTCTCCAGGCCTGATTTAAAAAAGGTCCCATTGGTCAAATCTGTTCTATTATTAAAAGGATCAGCTGCTTCCCTTGTATTTATTTCCCCCGAGATTTGCGCTTGGGGATGGGCAGCAAGCGCGGCAGGGACTAGAATCAGCTCCACGCCATCCCCACTTCTGGGGGATCGAGTCTTGTGGCCGGTGACCACATAGGGAAAGAATAAACGGGACATTTTTCTTGGCTGGATTTCCTGTGGATTCATGCGGACACAGGGAGAATTCATCCCTTACCTTCCCTTCCCTTCTTTGGGCTCCTCTTGCTCCTTCACTTGGGTTAAAGGAGTGTTAAGTGGTTCCTGTCAATGAAAAGCCAGGAAATCTGGGATTTAAAAGGAGCCCAAGTGTAATACCAGGGTTTGGACACTGGATGGCAGGCGAAATGTGTAATATCCGAGCCGGCCACAGGTCGGCGCCCTTATTATTGTGATTAAGCTTTTAATGGCAATTAATGCATGAAAAAGCATTAATTTCCCGCCTATTATTTGCCAGGCCGTACACTGAGTGCTGGGAACACAAAGACAAAAAGGAAACAGTCCCTGTTTTCAGGTATTTCATGTATAAATGCGTATTATCTCTAGTTATCTGTCTGTGTGACTCTGTATATATCTCTTTCTCTCTCTGTCTCTCTGTGTCTCTCTCTGTCTCTGTCCATTCCCTTTCTCTCTGGCTCTCTCTGTATCTCTGCTTCTGTCTTTCTGTCTGTCATTCTGTGTATGTGTTTCCTGTGTCTCTGTCACTGTCTGTATTTCTGTGTCTGTCTCTCTCTCTGTCTTTGAATACCTCTGAATCTGTCTCTGTCTCTGTGTGTCCTCTGTCTCTGTATATCTCTCTTTCTCTCTGTCTCTGTGTGTACTCTGTCTCTGTATATCTCTCTTTCTCTCTGTCTCTGTGTGTGTCTCTGTCTCTTTTTGTCTCTGTTCATTTGTCTCGCTGTATGGGTGTATCTCTCTGTCTTCTGTATCTCTGACTGTCTGTCTCTTGCTGTCTGTCTCTGTCTCTGTCTCTGTCTCTAACTCTCTGACTCCTGTCTCTCTGTCTCTTTCTCACTGTCTCTGTCAGCCTCTGTCTTTCTCTTTCTCTGTCTCTGTGTCTCTCTATGTCTCTGTGTTTCTGTCTCTTTCTATCTCTCTGTCTCTTCCTGCCTGCCTGTCTGTCTGTTTCTCTGTGTATGAATGTGTCTTTGTCTCCTGCCTGTCTCTATCTGTCTTTTTCTCTGTTTCTGTGTCTCTGTCTGTATCACATTGCATATATCTCTGTCTCTATCTTTGTCTGTCTCTGTCTCTCTGTGTCTATCTCTGTTTTTCTCTCTCTCTGCCTCTCTCTCTGTCTCCCTTTGTCTCTCTCTGTCTCTCCCTCTGTCTCCCTTTGTCTCTTTCTTTCTCTGTGTCTCTGTCTCTCTATTTCCTTTTGTCTCCCTGTTTCCCTCTGTGTCTCTCTGTGTCTCTGTTTCCCTGTGTGTCTCTCTGTCTTCCTCTGTCTGTCTCTCTCTGTTTCCTGTCTCTTTCTCCCTCTGTTTCTCTCTCTGTGTGTGTCTGTTTCCTTTCTTTCTCTGTCTATGTCCCTCTCACTGTCTCTGTCTCTGTTTCCTGTCTCTGTCTCTGCTTCCTGTTTCCTGTCTCTGTCTCCTGTCTGTCTCTGTTTGCTGTTTCCTGTCTGTCTGTTTGCTGTTTCCTGTTTCTTGTCTCTGTCTCTGTTCCTTCTGCTTCGCTTATCCTGTCCTCTAATATCTCACTTTTTGCCTATCTCTAGTTTGCTGTTTCCTTCGTCATCTGCTTCTTTTCACTGTCTTCTATCTCTATCTCTGTTTCTTATCTCCTGTTTCTATCTCTTCTCTGATTTCCTGTCTCTCTCTTCCTATCTCTCGTATCCATTCTCTCTCGTTACTGTTCCTGTCTCTATTTACTGCTTTCCTATCTCCCTTCTCTTTCTATCTCTGTCTCCTGTTTCACTATCTCTATTACTTTTCCTATCTCTATCTCTTTTACTATCTTCCTATCTCTTTTCTCTTCTCTATTTACTCTGTCCTTCTCTTATCTCTGTCTCTGTTTCCTGTCTCTGTCTCTGTTTCCTGTCCTATCTCTCTCTCTCTTCCTATCTCTGTTTCTATTTGTACTCTATCTCTATTTCTATCTCTGTCTCTATTTCCTATCTCTATCTCTATTATTTCCTCTCTCTTTACTGTCTCTACTCTTTTACTGTTCCTACTCTTTCTGTCTTCTATTCTGTCTCTATCTCTGTTCTCTTATCTCTATTTGCTATCTCTCTCATCTCTATTTCTATTTCCTGTCTCTATTTCTATCTCTATCTCTATTTCTATCCTACTTTTCCTTCTCTTCTCTGTTCTGTTTCTACTCTGCCTTCTTACTGTTTCTCCTTTCCTGTCTCTTTCCTATCCTTCCTATTTGCATCTATCTGTCACTGTTCTGTCTCTATGTTCCCTGTCTCTGTCTCTGTTGCTCTCTTCCTTCGTTCTCTGTTTCCTCTCTCTGTCTCTGATTTCCTATCTCTGCCTCTCTCTGTTTCCTGTCTCTCTTACTCTGTTTCTGTTCCTGTCTCTGTCTGTTTACTCCTTCCTGTCTCTTTCTTCTGTCTTCCTTCTTACTGTCCTGATCCTCTTCCTGTCTTTCTGGCACGATCTCCTCTATCTCATCATTCCTGTCTGTTTCCTGTTCTGTTTCTATCTTTTCCTTCTGTTTCCTTCTGTGTCTCTGTTCACTCTGCTCTTCTTCCTATCTCTATCTGCTCCATTCCTGTCTCTTTCTCTTCTTGTTCTCTCTCTCTGTCTCTCCTTATGTCTCTCTCTGTCTCTCTATTTCACTTCTGTCTCTCTGTCTCTTCTTCTCTTTCTGGTCTCCTCTTCTCTGTCTCTCTGTCTTCTGTCTCTGTTCCTCATCGTCTCTCTGTCTTGTTTGCTCTGTATCTCCCTCTGTCTCTGTTCTCTATCTCCATCTCTCTGTAGCTGTTTCCTCTGTTCTGCTTCTCCATTTCTCTCTGTTATGTCTGTTCCTTTCTGTCTACTGTCTCTGCTCTCCTATTCTTATATCTGGCTCCATTCTCGTCTATCTCTTTGTACTCTCTCTGTCTCGTTTCCTTTTTCTCTCTCTTCTGTTCCTACTGTCCCTTCCTGTCTCTCTGTCTCTCTTTGCTTTCCTGTGTCTCCCACTGTCTTACTTGGTCTCTGTGCTCATCTCTCTCGTATTCCTATCTCTAGACGTTTCTCCCTTTCTTCTGTTTCTTTCTGTTCCTTTCTGTCTCTATCTCTGTCTTCTCTTACTGTCTCTCCATGCTCCATTCTCTTCTTGTCTGTTATCTCTTCTGTCTCTTTTCTCTGTCTCTTCCTTCTCCTGTCTTCTCTGATCTTTCTCTTTGTCTCCCTCTATCCCTCTATCTCTGTGTTTCCTGTCTCTGTCTCTGTCTTTCTCCCTCTGTTTCTTTCTGTGTGTGTCTGTTTCCTTTCTGTCTCTGTCTCTCTCTATCTCTATATCTATGGCTCCATCTCTCTCTGTCTATGTCTGTATGTCTGTGTCTCTGTGTCTCTTTTCCTGTTCCCTCTTAACTCATCTCTGTCTTCCTGTTTCCTGTCTCTCTCTTTCCTGTCTCTGGTTCTGTCTTTCTCCCTCTTTCTCTGTATGTGTCTTCCTGTCTTCTCGTCTCTGTCCCTCTCATGTCTTTTCTCTGCCTACTGTCTCTATGTCTATGTTTCTTGTCTCTGTCTCCTTCTGTCTCCTCTCTGTCTTCCATCTATTCCTCTGTCTCTGTCTTTCCTGTCTCTGTTGATCTTCTCCAATTTGTCTTAGAGTGATGACTAATTATCCTATTTAGCTCTGTCTCTGTCTCTCACTGTCTCTATCTAGCCATTCTCTATGCAGTTTATCTAGTCTCTAGTCTCTCTATTCCCTTACTCATTCTGTCTTCATCTATTTCCTCTGTCGTTCACATGTTCTCATTCGGTTTATTGAGATATCCGAATTCACGTCCTTAAGTTGTAGGCATGATTATCTATTCCTGGAGAACTAATCCTCTCCTCAGGAGATCATTATATAGAAGCAGAAACAGTTAGTCTTCATAGTCAACTGAATCTTAGATACACCTTAGAGTCGTCTATAACAGAGCCCAAGCTCTCATGATCCACGATTCTTCATCTCAGGTCTGTTGGCTATCCACTTCCCCCTCCACTGGTCCGAAAGGTCTCTCTGCAGCCCAAATGCCTCTCCTAGAAGCAGAGCAGACCGAAAAAGCTGCAAAGCTCTTAGAATTCCATAGATGGAGAGAGAGAGTCCTCTAGAACCCACTACTGGCTTGGAGGACAATACTCAGAACTTTCTGCACATGTGGTGACTGTTTACTTCACTGAACTAACTGTCCAGAAACTCTCCAGAAACTGCTCCCAGGAGAATACTTTATGAAAGCAAGGAAAAACACAAAAGCTCTCTCTGTTTCCTGTCTCTGTCTCTCTCTATGGTCTCTATTTCTCTATGGCTCCATCTCTGTCTTTCTCGGTGTCTCTGTCTCCTGTCCCTCTGTCTCTGTCTCTCTCTATCTCTTTTGGGTGGATTTCCTGAGAATTCCTGCCGACACAGGGAGAATTCATCCCTTCCCCTCTCTTCGCTTCCCTTTATTTGGCTCCTCCTGCCCCTTCCCTCAGGTTAAATGATGTTAAGTGGCTCCTGTCAGTGAAAAGCCAGGAAATCTGGGATTTAAAAGGAGCCCAAGTGTAATACCAGGGTTTGGACACCGGATGGCGGGCGAAATGTGTAATATCCAGGCTGCCCACAGGACGTCGCTCTTATTATTGTGATTAAGCTTTTAATGGCAATTAATTCATAAAAAAGTATTAATTTGGCACCTATTATTTTCCAGGCTCTACATTGAGTTCTGGAAACACAAAGACAAAAAGGAAACAGTCCCTGTTTCCAGGGATTTGATAAATAAATGTATATGATCTCTATCTGCCTGTCTTTCTGTCTGTGTACATCTCTTTCTGTTTCTCTGTCTCTCTGTGTGTCTCTTTTTATCTATCTGTCTTTCTGTCTCTTTTGTCTCTGTGTCTGTCTCTCTGAAAGCCTCTGTCAGTGTCTCTGTTTCTCTCTATCTCTCGGCCTATATCTTGCTGTCTTTGTTTTTCTGTCTCTTTGTGTCTGTGTCTCTCAGTCAGTCCCTTTTCTCTCTTGTCTCTCTCTATTTCTTTTTCTGACTCTTTCTCTCTCTCTCTTTTTCTGTTTTGTGTGTCTATGTCTCTGTCTCCTGTCTCTCTGTCTCTCTTTCTCTCTGCCTCTGTATCTCTCAATCTGCCTTCTGTCTCTTTGTCTCTCTCCCTTTGTTTCTGTCTCTCTGTCTCTATCTGTGTTTTCATCTGTCTCTCTCTTTATGATTTTGTCTCTCTGTCTCTGTGTGTGTCTTTGTCTCTCTTTGTTTTTCTCTTTCTCTTTGTGTCTGTCTCCTGTCATGCTTTCTCTCTTTCTTTCTCTCTGTCTCTATCTTCCTCTGTCTTTGTCTCTGTATCTCTCTCCGTCTGCCTCTGTCACTATCTCTACATCTCTGTCTCTATCTGCCTCTGTCAGTGTCTCTCTATCTCTGTCTCTGTCTGGCTCTGTCAGTGTCTATCTCTATCTCTGTCTCTCTCTGCCTCTGTCAGTGTCTCTGTTTCTCTATCTTTGCCTCTGTCAGCCTGGGGAAGGCTGCCCCCTTTCCCCAACACACACAGTGGGGGGCTAGGCCTGGGGCAGTAGAACTTCTCCAGCAGGGCTGTGCTTACCAGGTCAGAGACACTTCTGGTCCCTCCAGGGCCATTCACTGCTCAGCTGCTAATACCCACAGCCCCAGGGTGGGATTTGGCTTGGGGTAGTGAAACTCTCACTGCTCAGCATCTAGCCCCAGGGCAGGCGTTATCCCACACAACGGGGGTTCTTTGCAGGGCACTTTTCCAGCTCAGACCTGCAGGCCTGAGTTACTTTTGGGTGGGGAACTCTTTCCCAGAGCACTCCAGTACCTGGCTGCTTTTTCTAGCTGGTTGGCAGTACAGCTAACGGTCCATACACCTATCACTGCTCTGCAGAGGAAGCTGGTAACCTTCTGGCCCTGAAGGCAGACCCTACAGGCTTTAAAAAAGGAGTAAAAAAATCAAAAGGACAACTGATAGTTTCTATACAGAAAGAGAGCAGCTTTTCATCCTTGAAGAGACTAATAGCGGCCAGTCTCCAGACAATTGCTGGTCCCCAATACAAAAAGCTCTCCTAGAAGAGACTATTAAAATCCTTAAAAGAGAACTAGAAGAAAAATGGGTAAAGGAAAGAGAAGCTATGCAAGAGAGCAACAACTTCCTGAAATGTGAATTGGAAAAGGTAAAAAACTGCCAAGAAGTGCAGGGTCACACAATTTGTGAATTGGTAAAAGAAAATAATTCACGAAAAAAATTAGTGAAATGGAAAAAAACTCCATAGAGCAAAACAACTCATTTAAAAACTCAATTGGACATATAGAAAAAGAAGAAGAAAAAGCTAATGAAGAAAATAACTCATGAAAAATCAGAAATAGAAATGACTTCAACAAAGATACTATGTGATGATCAATTCTGATGGACGTGGCCCTCTTCAACAATGAGATGAACCATATCAGCTCCAACAGAGCAGGAATGAATTGAACCAGCTACACCCAGAGAAAGAACTCTGGGAAATGAGTATGAACCACTACATAAGATTCCCAAATGCTTTGTTTTTGTCTGCCTGCATTTTGATTCCCTTCACAGGTTAATAGTACACTATTTGAAAGTCCGATTCTTTTTGTACAGCAAAATAACTGTTTGGACATGTATACTCTATTGTATTTAACATATACTTTAACACATTTAACATGTATTGGTCACCCTGCCATCTGGGGTAGGGGGTGGGGGTAAGGAGGGGAAAAATTGGAACAAAAGGTTTGGCCATTGTAAATTCTGAAAAATTACCCCTGCATATATTTGGTAAATAAAAAGATATTAAAAATAATTGGATAGTAAGAATTCAGACAGACATAAACACTTTGAGTGGGATTTGTCATTTGCACTAATAGGGTCTAAATGTATTATCAAAGTTAAGTGAAACTTTTAATGCTGCACCAATCAAATTACCTAAAGAATATGTTATAAAACTTGAGAAAATAATGAGCAAATTAATTTGGAAAAACAAAAGTTAATAAATAAAGGGAAATGTTTAAAAGAGTGAGGGATGAAGGGAAACAGCAGTTCTAGACCTGAAACAATTACTATTAAACAGCAGTCATCAAAACAATCTGGGATTTAAAAATAGAGAGGCAGCAGGTCTACGGAGAAGGAAGGAAGTAGTGGCCAAAGGGGAACCAGAGCATATTATGGAACGCAGAATGTTAACTTTGGTTATAATACGTTAAAAAGGTCGTGCACAAACAAAATCAATGCAGACAAGATTAGAAGGGAAGCAGTAAACTGGGGGAAAATTTACGTTCAAGAGTTCAGATAAAGGCCTCATTGTTAATTATATAGAAAATGGACTCAAATTTATAAGAACACAAACCATTCTCCAATTAATACATGGTCAAAGGACATGAACATTTTTCAGATGAAGAAATTAAAACCATTTCTAGTCCTTTGAAAAAATTCTCTAAATCACAATTGATCAGAGAAATGAGAATTAAGACAACTCAGAGGCACCAGTGCAGGCAGGACATGTCAGAAGCTGGCCAGGGACTGAAAGGAAACAGGAGCAGCTTTGTTCAGGATGGAGACCTGGGGCAGAGTTGGAGAACACGGTCCTACGAACTAAGAACGCTGGCATTGGGGGGAGAGGAGCCAGAATCAAATTTTATTAGGACTCCTTAATACACTGACTATAGCAGTTGCCTCGCTTAATAAATTATTTCCTTATTTATAAATTAACAACAAAGGGACTTATTTAATAAGCCCTGGATACCTGGGCAGATATTCCTTTGCATGCTTAATTTAATGAAGGTCACATATTAATCAAACTTCTGATATTTATTAAATCAATTTCTTCCAAGCGAAGAATTATTATTAAAAGGATCAGCTGTTTACTTTGTATTTATTTCTCTGGAGATTTGCTCTTCTGGATGGGCAACAGGCACATCAGGCACTGGAATCAGCTCCATACTGTCTCCACTTATGTGGGATCGAGTCTTGTGGCCGGTGACCTTTCATAGGGAAAGAATAAACAGGACATTTTTCTGGGCTGGATTTCCTGTGGATTCATGTGGACACAGGGAGAATTTGTCCCTTCCCTTCCCTTCTTTCGGCTCCTCCTGCCCCTTCACATGGGATAAATGATGTTAAGTGGCTCCTGTCAGTGAAAAGCCAGGAAATCTGGGATTTAAAAGGAGCTCAAGTGTAATACCGGGGTTTGGACACCGGATGGCGGGAATGACCAACAGAATGATTTCAGAAAGTCCTGCAGAGACTTACACGAACTGATGCTGAGGGAAAGGCAATTAATTTATGGAAACACATTAATTTGGCACCTATTATTTTCTAGGGCCTACAGTGAGTGCTGGGAACACAAAGATAAAAATGGAGCAGTCCCTGTTTTCAGGTATTTCATGTATAAATGCTCATTATCTCTAGTTATCTGTCTGTGTGTGTCTGTCCATTCCCTGTCTCTCTGTATCTCTGGCTCTGTCTTTCTGTCTGTCATTCTGTGTATGTGTTTCTGTGTCTCCTGTGTCTCTGTCACTGTCTTTATCTTTGTATGTGTGTCTCTCCCTGTCTCTGAATGTTTCTCCTATGTCTCTCTGTGTGTCCTCTGTCTCTATATATCTCTCTTTCTCTCTGTGTGTCTCTGTGTCTCTCTGTCTGTCTCACAAAAAAGAAAAATAACAGTCCTTGTCCCCAGTCTAGAGGCCGGAAACATTTTGCTCAGGCACCTGAGACAGATTTGAAGAGAAGCAGACTTTGCCCGGAATCCCCCAAAGGGTCGAGGAGGGGGGAGGGGACCCCCAGGATTCCTGCAGGAGACACTTGGGAAGCTTGTTCTGGAAAGGGGATAGAAGCTCAGATGGGAGGGGGTAGGGAGGGACCCCAGGCTTGGGGTGTGACTTACTGTCTCCCCCTGTCAGGAAGAAGCCATTATCAGATAATTCCCAGACAACCTAGGAAGGGGCTCTTTCACAACCCAAAGATCCTTCCCCCAGCCAGTGGACCATCACCCACCTGTGACACATGGCCTGGGAGCTGATCTGCCAGCTGCATGTGAGCGGTCTCCTCCCTCAGAGCTCCTGGCTCTTCCTCTTCTCCATGATCCCCCTCCCTTAGGAGTCCCCCCCTTCACACCTGGGAAACCCCCAAACTACATTTCCCCCCATGAAAGGTCTGCTCATGAGGACAAGCTCTGCTCGGTTCCCTCTGGGCCTCGGCCCTCTCAGGGGGACTCTCCTCCTCCCTCCCCCTCCTGGCTCCCTGCTCCCGACTCTGGCCAACACAGGCGTTTTGCATCTGTCCCACTGCAAACTAGTCTTTACATAAATAAAAATAAGTGTAAATAGTTGGAGGAAACGTTCATGTTTGTGGCCAGGCCTTGCTCATAGAGTAGGATTGACAATGTAGGATTTATCTCAATTAGTGCAAGGAATCAGTCCCATGAAGCCGCCCCATTATTAGAATTTGCAGGGGACGCTTCCCTGGGAAGGAAAGCAGTCACTCTTTTTTATATAATGGATATAATGGGAGAGCTCGAATTCAAACACACACAACCACTTTGGGTGGGATTGGTCATTTGCACTAATAGGGACCTAAATGTATTAGCAAAGTTAAGTGAAACTTTTCATGCTGCACAGATCAAGTTAGCTAAGAAATATGTTATAAAAGTTGGGAAAATAATGATCAAATCAATTTGGAAAAAGAGAAGTTAATAAACAAAGGGAAATGTTTATAAGAGTGAGGGATGAAGGGAAACAGCAGTTCTAGACCTGAAACAATTACTATTAAACAGCAGTCATCAAAACAACCTGGGAGTGATTTCAAGATAGAGAAGCAGCAGGTCAATGGAGAAGGAAGGAAGTGGTGGCCAAAGGAGAACCGGAGCACATTATGGCACGCAAAATGGTAACGTTGGTTAAAATACGTCAAAAAGGTCGTGCACAAACAAAATCAATGCAGACAAGATTAGAAGGGAAGCAGAAAAGTGGGGGGAAATTTACATCCAAGGGTTCAGATAAAGGCCTCATTGTTAATTATATAGAAAATGGACTCAAACGCAAGCCATTAGCCAAGTGATACCTGGTCAAAGGACAAGAACAGTTTTCAGATGAAGAAACTAAAACCATTTCTAGTCCTATGAAAAAATGCTCTAAATCACTATTGATCAGAGAAATGCCAATTAAGACAACTTGGAGGCACCAGTGCAGGCAGAGGTGTAGACGGCACATGTCAGAAGCTGGGCAGGGACTGAAAGGAAACAGGAGGAGCTTTGTTCAGGATGGGGAGCTGGGGCAGAGATGGAGAACACGGTCCTATGAACTAAGAACGCTGGCAGTGGGGGGAGAGCAGCCAGATTCGAATCCCATTAGGACTCCTTAATACACTGACTGCAGCAGTTGTGTAACTTGATAAAATATTTCCTTATTTATAAATTAACACAACATAAGGACTTATTCAATAAGCCCTGGATACCTGGACAGACAGTCCTCTGAAGGCTTGATTTAATAAAGGTCACATATTAGTCAAACTTCTGATATTTATTTTATATATTTTTTTCAAAGACAAGAATTATTATTACGATAATCCGTGTTTTCCTTGTATTTATTTCTTTTGAGGTTTGCTCACCAAGTGGATGGAAAACAGGCCTATTGTGGACTGAAATCAGCTCCGCGCTGTCCCCGCTTCTGGGGGATCGAGTCTTGTGGCCAGTGACCTTGCATAGGGAAAGAATAAACCGGACATTTTTCAGGGCCAGATTTCCTGTGGATTCCTGCCGACACAGGGAGAATTCATCCCTTCCCTTCCCTTCTTTTGGCTTCTCCTGCCCCTTCATGCGGGTTAAAGGAGAGTTAAGTGGCTCCTGTCAGTGAAAAGCCAGGAAATCTGGGATTTAAAAGGAGCTCAAGTGTAATACCAGGGTTTGGACACCGGATGGCAGGCGAAATGTGTAATATCCGAGCCGGCCACAGGTCGGCGCCCTTATTATGGTGATTAAGCTTTTAATGGCAATTAATGCATGAAAAAGCATTAATTTGGCGCCTATTATTTGCCAGGCCCTACAGTGAGTGCCGGGAACACAAAGACAAAAATGGAACAGTCCCTGTTTTCATGTATTTCATGTATAAATGCATATTATCTCTAGTTGTCTGTGTGTCTCTGTCTGTATATATCTCTGTTTTTCTTTGTCTGTCTGTCTCTGTCCATTCCCTGTCTCCCTGAATCTCTCTGTATCTCTGATTCTGTCTGTGTGTCATCCTGTGTATGTATTTCTGTGTCTCTGTCACTGTCTGTATCTCTCTGTGTGTGTGTCTGTCTCTGTCTTTGAATACCTCTGAATTTGTCTCCCTCTCAGTCTCTGTTTGTCTCTGAGTGTCCTCTGTGTCTGTATATCTCTCTTTCTCTCTGTCTCTGTGTGTGTCTTTGTCTCTCTGTATGTATCTCTCTGTCTTCTGTATCTCTGACTCTCTGTCTCTTGCTGTCTGTCTCTGTCTCTATCTAACTCTCTGACTCCTATCTCTTTCTCACTGTCTCTGTCAGCCTCTGTCTTTCTCTTTCTCTCTGTCTCTGTCTCTCTGTGTGTCTCTGTGTTTCCGTCTCTTTCTATCTCTCTATCTCTTCCTGCCTGCCTGTCTGCCTGTCTATCTCTCTGTGTATGAGTCTGTCTTTGTCTCCTGCCTGTCTCTATCTCTTTTTCTCTATTTTTGTGTCTGTCTGTCTGTATCACATTGTATATATCTGTCTCTATCTTTTTCTGTCTCTGTCTGTCTCTATCTTTTTCTGTCTCTGTCTGTCTCTATCTTTTTCTGTCTCTGTCTGTCTCTATCTTTTTCTGTCTCTGTCTCCTGTCTCTGTCTCCTGTCTCTGTCTCCTGTCTCTGTCTCCTGTCTCTGTCTCCTGTCTCTGTCTCCTGTCTCTGTCTCCTGTCTCTGTCTCCTGTCTCTGTCTCCTGTCTCTGTCTCCTGTCTCTGTCTCCTGTCTCTGTCTCCTGTCTCTGTCTCCTGTCTCTGTCTCCTGTCTCTGTCTCCTGTCTCTGTCTCCTGTCTCTGTCCTGTCTCTGTCTCCTGTCTCTGTCTCTGTGTCCTGTCTCTGTCTCTGTGTCCTGTCTCTGTGTCCTGTCTCTGTCTCTGTGTCCTGTCTCTGTCTCCGTCTCTGTCTCCTGTCTCTGTCTCTGTGTCCTGTCTCTGTCTCCTGTCTCTGTCTCCTGTCTCTGTCTCTGTGTCCTGTCTCTGTGTCCTGTCTCTGTGTCCTGTCTCTGTGTCCTGTCTCTGTCTCTGTGTCCTGTCTCTGTCTCTGTTTCCTCTCTGTCTCCTGTCTCTGTCTCTTTTCTCTGTCTCTGTCTGTTTCCTGTCTCTGTCTGTTTCCTGTCTCTGTCTGTTTCCTGTCTCGGTCTGTTTCCTGTCTCGGTCTGTTTCCTGTCTCGGTCTGTTTCCTGTCTCGGTCTTTTCCGTCTCATCTTTTCCTCTTTTCTTCTTTTCCTATCTCGTCTTTTCCTTTTCTCTTCTGCTTTTCCTTCTTCTGTTTTTCCTTTTCCTATCTCTCTCTCTTCCTTCCTACTCTCTTCTTCTCCTCCTTTCTCTCTTTGTTTTCTTTCTTTCTGTTTCTCTTTCTCTCCTATCTTTTCCTCTCCTATCTATCTCTCTTCTGTGTCATGTCTCCTTTCTTCTCTGTCTGTCTCTTCTGTCTCTTATCTTCTTCCCTTATCCGCTGTTCCTTGGTCTCTCATTCTCTGTTCTCTCGTTGCTTTTCCCTGTTTCCTGTCTCTCTGTTTCCTGTTTCTTGTCTCTTTCTATTTCCTGTTTCCTGTCTCTCTCTGTTATGTCTCTGTCTTTGTTTCCTGTCTCTCTCTGTTATCTGTCTCTGTCTTTGTTTCCTGTTTCCTGTCTCTGTCTGTTTCCTTTTTCCTGTTTTTCTCTGTTTCATTTCGCTGTCGCTGTTTCCTGTCTCTCTCTCTTTCCTGTCTCTCTCTCTCTCTCTGTGTCTCTGTCCCTCTCACTGTCTTTGTCTCTGTCTGTTTCTCTATCTCTATGGTCTCTATCTCTATGATTCCATCTCTCTTTTTCTTTGTGTCTCTGTCTCCTGTCCCTCAGTCTATGTCTCTCTGACTGTCTCTCTCTGTCTCTGTGTCATTTTCTCAGTCTGTCTCTGTTTCCTGTTTCCTGTCTCTGTCTCCTGTTTACTCTTTCTGTCTCTGTTTCCTGTCTCTGTCTTTCTCCCTCTGTTTCTCTGTGTGTGTGTGTCTGTTTCTTTTCTGTCTCTGTCTCTCTTTCTCTCTCTCAGTGTCTCTCGGTCTCTGTGTCTGTGTGTGTTTGCCTATATGTCTGTCTCTCAGTCTCTGTCTGTCTCTGTCTCTCAAGAAACAAAAAGAAATCACTGTCTGTTGGAATACCCGGGACCCACCTGACAGTGGCTGCTGGGGATCCGGCCCAGAAGGGACCCCCTCGGTGAGAGGACGACACAAGGAGACCCAGAGGCCGTAGCTTTCTCCGACCGAGAGGCCTTGTCTGACTCCTTCCCCTTCCCTCTGCCTCCCATTTATCTCATTCCCATCCACAAGCAGCACCTGTGTCGGCAAAGGCGGCCCCGCAGCTCCCGCAGAGGCTCTGATCCCCGGCTGCGGAGGCTCTCGGGGACCTGCCCTGCCCCTTAACAATCGGCTAGAGCCCAGGGAACGGTTTGCTCAGGAAGAGAAGCAGACTTTGCCCGGAAGCCCCCAAAGGGTCGAGGAGGGGGGAGGGGACCCCCCAGGATTCCTGCAGGAGACATTTGGGAAGCTCCGTCTGGAAAGGGGAGAGAAGCTCAGATGGGGGGGAAGGGAGGCACCCCAGGCTTGGGGTGTGACTTACTGTCTCCCCCTGTCAGGGAGAAGCCGTTATCAGATAATTCCCAGACTCCCTAGGAAGGGGCTCTTTAGCAACCCCAAGATCCCTCCCCCAGCCAGGGGACCTTCACCCACCCTGTGAGACATGATATCGGAATTGATATGTCAGCAGATCAAATAATCTGCCTCGATCTCCCCCCTTAGAGCTCCCTGGCTCTTCCTCTCCTCCATGATCCCCCTCCTTTATAAGTTCCCCCCTTCACACCTGGGAAACCCCCAAACTACATTTCCCCCCATGAAAGGTCTGCTTATGAGGACAAGCTCTGCTCGGTTCCCTCTGGGCCTCGGCCCTCTCAGGGGGACTCTCCTCCTCCCTCCCCCTCCTGGCTCCCTGCTCCCGACTGTGGCCAACACACGCGTTTTGCATCCGTCCCACTGCATTTACATAAATAAAAATAAGTGTAAATAGTTGGAAGAAACGTTCATGTTTGTGGCCAGGCCTTGCTCATAGAGTAGGAGCGACAATGTAGGATTTATCTCAATTAGTGCAAGGAATCAGCCCCATGAAGTCGCCCCATTATTGGAATTTGCAGGGGACGCTTCCCTGGGAAGGAAAGCAGTCACGCTGCTTTATGTAATTGATACCATGAAGAAACAAGCCTAGTTGATCAGGGGAATAGGTCAGATTCAAAGGACTAATCAGTCAATAATTTTGATAATCTAGTGTTTGACAAACACAAAGGCCCCAGCTTTTGGGATAATAATTCACTGTTTGACAAAAACTGCTGGGAAAATTGGAAATCAGTATGGCAGAAACTAGGCACTGACCCACACTTAACACCATACACAAAGATAAGGTCAAAATGGGTCCATGATTTAGGCATAAAGAATGAGATTATAAATAAATTAGAGGAACATAGGCTAGTTTATCTTTCAGACTTGTGGAGGAGGAAGGAATTTGTGACCAAAGATGAACAAGAGACCATTATTGATTACAAAATAGACAATTTTGATTATATCAAATTGAAAAGTTCTTGTACAAACAAAACTAATGCAGACAAGATTAGAAGGGAAGCAACAAACTGGGAAAACATTTTTATAATCAAAGGTTCTGATAAAGGCCTCATTTCCAAAATATAGGGAGCATTGACTCTAATTTATAAGAAATCAAGCCATTCTCCAATTGATAAATGGTCAAAGGATATAAACAATATTCGGATGAAGAAACTAAAACCATTTCTAGTCATATGAAAAATGCTTGAAATCACTATTAATAGGAGAAATGCCAATTAAGACAACTCAGAGGCACCAGTGCAGGCAGGAGGTATAGACACCATGTGTCAGAAGCGGCGCAGTGACTGAAAGGAAACAGGAGCATCTTTGTTCAGGATGGAGAGCGGGGGCAGAGAGGGAGAACACGGTCCAGGGTTAAGAACACTGGCACTGGGGGTAGAGGGTTGGATTCAAATCCCATTAGGACTCCTTAATACACTGACTGCAGCAGATGTGTAACTTAATAAAATATTTCCTTATTGATAAATTAACAAAACAAAAGTACTTATTCAATAAGCCCTGGATACCTGGACAGATAATCCTCTGCAGGCCTGATTTAATAAAGGTCACATATTAGTCCAACTTCTGATATTTATTTTATATTTTTTTCAAAGATAAGAATTATTATTACAATAATCCACTGTTTTCCTTGTATTTATTTCTTTTGAGGTTTGCTCACGTAGTGGATGGAAAACAGGACTATTGTGGATTGGAATCAGCTCTGCGATGTCCCTGCTTCTGGGGGATCGAGTCTTGGGGCTGGTGGCCTTGCATAGGGAAAGAATAAACGGGGCATTTTTCTGGCCTGGATTTCCTGTGGATTCATGGCGACACAGGGAGAATTTGTCCCTTCCCTTCCCTTCTTTCCGCTCCTCTTGCTCCTTCCCGTGGGTTAAAGGAGTGTTAAGTGGCTCCTGTCAGCAAAAAGCCAGAAAATCTGGGATTTAAAAGGAGCCCAAGTGTAATACCAGGGTTTGGACACCGGATGGCGGGCGAAATGTGTAATATCCGGGCCGGCCACAGGACGGCGCCCTTATTATTGTGATTAAGCTTTTAATGGCAATTAATGCATGAAAAAGCATTAATTTGGCGCCTATTGTTTGCCAGGCCCTACAGTGAGTGCTGAGAAGCACTCTTTTCCCCCAAAGACAAAATGAAACAGTCCGTTTTCAAAGATTTGATAAACAAATGCATATTATTTCTTGTATGTTTGTCTGTCTCTGCATGTATGTGTCTTTCTCTGTCTGTCTGTCCCTGACACTGTATCTGTGTTTCTTTCTCTTCTGTCTCTCTGTTTCTATCTGTATCTGTCTCTCTGTCTCTTGGTCTCTGTGAGTGTGTGTGTCTCTCTATGTCTCTTTAAAAAAATCTCTCCAAGCACAAAGGGCCCTTTCACTTTTTGCATGTAAAACAACCAAATAAACCAAAAGTCTTGGGGAATCTGAAGAAATTAAACCTAAATCTGCCGCTGCTCCTCCTGCCTAGAGAGAGACCCCGCGGGGGGGGGGGGGGGGGGGGGGGGGGGGGTGGTGGTGGTGGCTTGCACCAGGAGACAGATCGGGCCCTTGGGGTGAGCCCTGGCCAAGGAGATCTTGGGCCTGATGAATATCCCCACAGCCAGACACTAGGGATCCGGGTCAGAGAAAGGGAACAGCGTCTCCTTAGAGGGTGGGAGGCTGGGAGGAAGCTCCTGTTCCTCGCCCCACTTGCCCCCTCCCTGACACGGGAGGCACCTCCCAGCTCAGACTGGTTATCCCATTCTGGCCGCTGAGGTTCCCAGGGCCCCCGGGAGTCTCTGACGAAAATCCCGGACAGATCCGTCCCCTTGGGGAAGTCTGGCCTCCTCGGCCCGGCCCCCATTCCCGGGCAGGAAGGCCTTTTACAGAGGGAGGCTGTGGACCCCGGGGACAGAAAGGGACTTGCCCAAGGAGGCACCGGGCCTGTAGCTGGAGAGCTCCCCCAGGGGCCGGGGGGTCAATCACCTCATCTGAAAGAGGAGGACACTGGTGTCCATGGAAGGTCACTGACTTCCTGGCAGTGACAGGGAGGGGGACAGAGGCCCCGACCTTTAACTCCTAATCTCACGTCCGAACCACAGCGCCCACCCCTGCCCCTGCCCTCCCTGAGCCCCTCAGTCTGTCCTGGTGCAGAATGTGGTTTGTAAGGGGCATTTTCTCACTCACTGAAGTGGTCCACATTGGCACAGAGTTGAAGGGAAATGGGGAGGGGAAGGGGGGCGAGCCCCTTGAGCTCTGGGAGCTGAGTTTGATCACCTGGGGGGAAGGGCTCCGTCCTGCTGTCCCAGGCTCCCCCTCTTCCCCCCCCCAACAGAGGGCTCATCGAGGGGCTGGTTCTCTGCTAACATCAGCTGATACTTTACAGAGTCTAAATCTGGCCTAGACCCGCACTGGACAGGAGGCTCACGGGGACCCACAAATGGTGTTTCCCCCAAAAGTGAATTAATATAAAACCTAATAAGAAACATCAGAGAATGTTCATCAGCTACTCGGCCCTTTCTTACATATTCTAAACTGATCTGGAAGTCACCATGTGAGCCGAGAGCTCAGAGACAGCAGGATCTCCCAGACACCCCTAACCTGGGAGTCAGGAAGACTTGGGTTCGAATCCTTCCTCAGACGTTCCCCAGCTTCATTGGCTCAGGCAGATTCTCCATGTCCCTTGGTCTCTGGCACATGAAGGAGTCAGACTAATGGCTTCCAGTGTTGCCTCTGGGGCTGAGTCTGTCACTAGGAGCCCCAACAAGTCCCATCGAAGCCCCTCAGGGGTGACTGGGGGAGGGAAATGAGGCAGGAGGTGCAGAGGGCACATGGGAGAAGCTGGGCAGGGACTGACAGGAGACAGGAGCAGCTTTGTTCAGGACGGGGAGCTGGGGCAGAGAGGGAGAACACGGTCCATGGTTAAGGACACTGGCTTTGGGGGAGAGGAGCCGGATTCAAATCCCCGTTGGACTCCTTAATACACTGACTATAGCTGTCGCCTCCTTAATGAAATATCAGCTTATTTATGAAATAATACAACAGAAAGACTTATTCACTGAGCCCTGGATGCCTGGGCAGATGTTGCTCCGCAGGCCTGATTTAATAAAGGTCCCCAAAGATCCCAGGCCCCATTTAATAAAGGTCAAATATGTTCTATTATTATTAAAAGGATCAGCTGCTTCCCTTGTATTTATTTCCCCGGAGATTCGCGCTTGGGGATGGGCAGCAGGCACGGCAGGGACTGGAATCGGCTCCGTGCCGTCCCCGCTTCTGGGGGGATCGAGTCTTGGGGCCGGTGAAATTGCATAGGGAAAGAATAAACAGGGCATTTTTCTGGGCCGGATTTCCTGGGGATTCATGCGGACACAGGGAGAATTCATCCCTTCCCTTCTTTGGGCTCCTCCTGCCCCTTCCTGTGGGTTAAAGGAGTGTTAAGTGGCTCCTGTCAGTGAAAAGCCAGGAAATCTGGGATTTAAAAGGAGCCCAAGTGTAATACCAGGGTTTGGACACCGGATGGCAGGCGAAATGTGTAATATCCGGGCCGGCCACCGGTCGGCGCTATTATCATTACATTTCCCTGTTGTTTAGACTTTGGACAGCAGATGTCAGCAAAAGACCGTGTCATTTTTTTAAATAGCAAAAAATTCATGAAAAAGTATTAATTTGGCGCCTATTGTTTGCCAGGCCCAGCACTGAGTGCCGGGAAAGTAGAGACAAAAATGGAACAGCCCCCCTTTTCAGGCATTTCATGTAGAAAGGCCCATTATCGAGATAATATGCATTTTTATATCAAACATACAATGATAAGGGTGAGAATATCATGCGTTCTAGGCGTCCCAGCAGAGTCCCAGAGGATCCAGCATCTGCAAATCAAAGCAAGCCCATCCCCCCTAGAGACACTTCTCCCAGCTTGGTGCAAGGTGCAGAGCAAACTTCTTTTGTGGCTTCCATTTCCTCTTGTCCTCCAAAGTCAAATTCAGTAAACTGAGGCAATTTGTGATGTTACACTTTGATGCTGGCTTTCCCTTTACAAATTCACATTTAATTGATGAACTAAGTATGAAAACCAGTAACTATTTCATTTGTCTTTTCTTATCTTTCTGAATAGCTCTGTGTGTATCTCGCTTTGTCTCTCTCCTCTCTGTGAGTCTCTCTATCTCTTTCTTCTCTCTGTTTCTCTTCTCTCCCTCTCCCCTCCCTGTCTCTCTTTCTCTCCCCTCCCTCTATCTCCTCCCTCCGTCTCTCTTTCTTTCCCTCTCTCCTATCTCTCTCTTCCCTCTGTTTCTTTCTCTCTCTTCTGTCTCTCTCTCTCTCCCCTCCCTCTCTCTCCCCCTTCATCTCTCTTCACCTGTCTCCTCCCTCTGTCTTTCTCCCCCTCCCCCCCCTCTCTCTCTGTCTCTGTGTCTCTATCTGTCTCTATCTCTGTATGTCTCTGTCTCTCTCTGTCTCCTTCCCTGTCTTTGTCTCTCTCTCTCTCCCTCCTCTACTTCTCTCTATCCTCCCTCTATTTGTCTCTCCTCTCTCCTTCTTCTCTCTCTCCCACCTGTCTGTCTCTTTGTCTCTCTGTGTCTCTCTGAATCTGTCTCTGTCTTTCTCTGTGTGTGTCTCTGTGTCTCTCTGTCTGTCTCTCTCACAAAAAAGAAAAATAACAGTCATTGTCCACAGTCTAGAGCCCAGGAAACAGTTTGCTCAGGAACCCGAGAAACATTCAAAGACAAGCAGACTTTGCCCGGAAGCCCCCAAAGGGTCGAGGCGGGGGAAAGGGACCCCACAGGATTCCTGCAGGAGACACTTGGGAAGCTCTGTCTGGAAAGGGGAGAGAAGCTCAGATGGGAGGGGAGGAGGGAGGGACTCCAGGCTTGGGGCTGTGACTTACTGTCTCCCCCTGTCAGGGAGAAGCTATTCTCAGATAATTCCCAGACTGCCTAGGAAGGGGCTCTTTGACAACCCCAAGATCCCTCCCCCAGCCAGGGGACCTTCACACACCCTGTGAGACATGATATCGGAATTGATATGTCAGCAGATCAAATAATCTGCCTCGATCTCCCCCCTTAGAGCTCCCTGGCTCTTCCTCTCCTCCATGATCCCCCTCCTTTATAAGTTCCCCCCTTCACACCTGGGAAACCCCCAAGCTACATTTCCCCTCATGAAAGGTCTGTTTATGATGACAACCTCTGCTCGGTTCCCTTCAGGCCTCAGCCCTCTCAGTGGGACTCTCCTCCTCCCTCCCCCTCATGGCTCCCTGCTCCCCAGTCTTGCTAGCTCTAGTCAGTCTGTCCTGCCAGACAAGCGCTTTCTCAACCTCTTGAAGGATTTCCTTTCTCCTGGCTAATTGTGGCTTCCTTTGGGGAACTTGTCTTTTTCCTCAGTCTACCTATCTGCTCTATTTCATATTGACCCTTCCCCTTGTCTACTTTATCACTTCATTTTATCTGTAACCTTTTCGTCCCCCAAATCTTCCTTTTGTCAACGAGAATGGCCAATGGGAACTTGTCACACTGTCATTTTGAACTAGGTATTGCTGTCCCAGCCACATTATAACGAGGCTCTGAGAAGAATCATGGGTAAGAAAGAGCAAGTATTGCAGTCTGGTATTACTGTGGGATCTTCAGAGAGGAGTCAAGAATGAACAAACTGGAAAGCTTTGAATGGGCCCAGTTGTAAAGAACTGGAAATGCCCAAGCATGAATTTTATATTCAATCTTAGAAGGAATGGGGAGCCCCAGGGTTTGTAGGGTAGGGGCTGATATAATCAGAGCTACCCTGTAGGAAGGCCAATTGGACTGCTGAGTCTCTCCTGAATCGGGTGTAAAGAGAGATTTTAGACAGGACATGGAAGTGGAAGGCCTTGCAATAATGCAAGAGAGAAGTGATGGGGGTCTGAACGGGGGGGAGGGTGAGAGAAATAACAAGAAATTAGGCAAGTGATTGGAAATGTGCCGAGTGAGAAGGAGAAGGCGAGGATTTTTCAGTTATGGTGGTGGAGACGTGAGAAGGCTGAGGGTAAGCACGATGGTAAAGGTGTGAAAGTAATGGACGTGAAGCCCACTGGGATCCTCCAAAAGTAATGGTGGTGGGGAGCTCTGTATGACAGTGATGGGGCTTATACTGAGACGGGGATTCTGGGAAGGTTGTGGGGATGATGGGTATGTGCAAATCTCGGGGTTTAACAGTGAGAGCGGAGATGTAAATGTCATCCTGGTAGGGAAGGGACAGTGATGATGTTGGGGACATGAATACAGTATTCCTGGTGGTGAGACAGTAATATGACGGCTGTTGTTACTCAGCTGATTGTTTTAATGCATATATTAATTGTGTGTATCTGTCACGGTGCTGATGAGGGTGAGACGAAGACAGTAAAGATGTGAGAGGGACAAAAGTACCTACATGACAATGACATCACTTATCCCGTGACGGTGATTATGGTGATATGACCACCATATTGGCCACGAGCAAAGCAAGGTATAGTAGATGAAGAGCTGTCCTTGAAGTCGGGAAGCCCTAGATTCAAGTTCCTCCTCTGACATACACTGGCTCTATGAACCTTCCAATTCTCCTGGTCATTCTTTAATTACAAATTGCAGAAACGTGCTGACCTTGATTGGGAGAGGGGCTATCCTCAACTGGGAGTTCCCTATACCAGTAAAGTCATAGCCCATCCTCATCCCTGTTTCTATGTGTAAGCACTGGGGACATAAATATAATAAGTATAATTCCTATTTGCAGGTAGCCTACATTCTCACATATTTCTTTTCCTAGAACCTACTCCGGTAAACGAAATGCAGTAGGCGCTTTTCAAATGTTTGTGGATTACTTCTATAACAATACTAATGTTTATTTAATACATTATAACAATTTGGCATAAATTATTTTGTAGCCATAATCTCATTTTATCTCTCTCTCCCAAAGCCCTGTGAAGCAAGCCATTTTACAGATGAAAAAAGTGATACCGATTTGCTCGAGATCAAGAAACAACAGGGCCGGGACTCAAACTCAAGTCATCTGACTTCAGATATAGCATCATTTGGACTCTCTAGGTGAGGCAAACAGAATTATTGAATTAAACATCAATCATCTATCTATCGGTCTTGCTTTCGTGGCAGATATATTGAACCTTGAAGGATGAGGAAGTCTCTAATAAATAAATACGGAAGACCAAGGCTTAAGCCTATGAAAACACGTGCATATATATGTGTTTACAGGTGCAAGTTTGCATGTATATGTGATAAGGACCCAGTATGATCATTTAGAAAGCAGTCCAGGTGGGAAATATTTGAAATCAGAATGCAATAGTTCTAGATTAAGCATCCCTAGGTCAACTTTGCTTTTGGATCACAAGGTAATTTATGGCCATAACATTTCATTTATCTTAACAATTTTGAGACAACACAAGAACAAATGCGTGTTCAGGTAGTTCATGAAAATGAATCATATATATTATACTACAGATATTTTGACACTCTTTTGGTTTTGCGCTGCTCTTTCTTTTCAAAGGATCTATGAACATCTCATCTATCTGTTCATGACAGGTAATTGTTTAAGTTCATACAAAGGGGAAAAAAAATCCAGCTACTTGTCAAAAAGGAGTGGGAGAAAAGTGAGATGCTGTTAACATTCATAAGAAGTAGAACAAGGTAGTCTTTTAATGTGCTCTCAAAGAAGCCCTCATTTTCATCAGGACCATTTCTCTTACTGTGGTTACCTATTTTAAAACATACAAAGCTTTTATGGTCTAAAAAGATGCTTCCATTATGAGAAATTTGACCCGATAGCCATTAAATACAGCACAACAAATGTTAATTAAGCAACTGCTGTGGGCAGTTAGGTGGCCTTGCGTGGATAGAGCCCTGAACTTGAAGTTTGGAAGAACTGATTTCAAATATAGCTTTAGACCCTCGCTAACTCTGTAACTCGATAAAAAACTGTAAATTGTAAACTGTGTGACTCTGGAAAAGTCACTTGCATTCTCTAAGCCTCAGTTTTCTCATTTGTAAAATGGGAATAATAATACCATCTGTCTCACAGGATTGTTGTGAGGATAAAATGAGCTACTATTTCTAAAGTGCTCAGCAGAGGCCTGCTATATAATACGTGCTTATTTAAAAACAAGTCACTTTGTTAGAGATTGGGGATATGGAAGAATAAATGAAAAATGATCCCCCCCATCCCCCAAAGAGCTTGATTTCTCCAGGGAATATACAGATATATAAAACCAAAATAATAGGAAAAGGAAGAAAGCAAGAATAAGTGTGGGAAGGGGAAGAGGGACATGGGAACTTTGGAATAAAAGGGGGCACTTATAACTCACCCTTTAGGCAGGATTATAAGAGGCAAAAGTATAGTGTTCATTCCAGATTTCACCATATGAGGGTGTTCATAAGGTAGTGGAAACACCAGAAGCGTGACTGGATTGCTACATTAGCATTGCTAAACCAATCACAGTCAGGAAGTGATGCTGTCTAGCTGGGCCATTCCACTCTCTGTATCCTCATTCTTCCCTTCCTTACTGGAGACTGGTTTTTTAAATATATACAGAAAAAGTCTGAGCCTCTTGTGATTTAAGTATGGGTTTCCCATGTTTCCGCACAACAATCATTAATTGACCCTAATAGACAACAAAGCTTTCCCCCGGGCTTGATTGGCCCCTGACTCCCTCGGCAGCTTCCTGATCACTTAAACTCCCAACTGTGTGAAGTTTGGGCCCTTCTAACTTGGTAGATTTTTTTAAGACCATTTAAGACCATATACCTTGCCCAGTTCATCAGACATATTTCCATATGGAGGCCCAAAGGGCCACCTTCAGAGAAGCTTAGTACCACAGTATCTTTTTTTGCTGTATTTGGGCCAAGTAAACCTTCTTTTGTTAACTCGAATTTAATGACGCGCAAAGGCCTTGTTTCATCTCAACGTGGAACCTAAACTAACAAGATGCTGGCATTAGGCCCACCTAACATTTGAGCATAGTTGTAATTTGGGACGGGATGAGATGGCCTCACCATGGCTTACACCATGGCTGAGTTGGGGATGGCTGGAGAAATATGTCCAAGGAAAGGGAACCGACAAGGACTCTTCTATTTCTGTATGAGGGGTCCTTTCTGTGGGACAGGAAGTAAGCAGAAATCAGCTCAGTGGGGCTAAAGGAGGCTTCCTGGGAGGGCCCAAAGTCCAGAACTATCCTGCAAAATGTGGAATATCTGACATGAGAAAACTGACAGTGACCTGAACTATGCCTTCGGCATCCCGAGAAAGCGCTCTTGGCTTTCAGGGACTGTGTAGTGAGAGCTAAGGAGCAGCTAATGGAGCCGGTGATTGTGCAAGTGAAGGTTCTCTCCTGATTGACAGGCCACAGGCAGGAACTCACTCTGGTTTCTGACCCAAAGGTATCAGTTCCTATTGAGATAAATCTGAGCCATGAGACGGGAGAAGGAAAGCAGACAATGAAACAGAGACTGGAGAACTCCTACCAATGCTAATGAAGCTCTGGCCTTTTCCCATTTAGCTTTAAGGAAAAGGTGATTGCAGAAGTTCAAACAGAAACCTAGGAATAATGACTTTTAGAGAGTTTGGTCTAATGGAGTCAATGCTGAGAAGTTCTCTCCAACTGAATGACATCAACTAGGGCAATGGTTCTCAAAGTGTGGTCCAGGGAATCTTGGGGTCTCTGAAACCCTTTTAGAGAGTCTACAAATTCAAGATTAGTTTTTATTTCGAATATGGTAAATATTTATAAACATAACTCACAAACAAAAACTCTTGGGGCACATCCTCAGTCATTTTTAATAATATAAAGATACTGAGAACAAAAGTTTGAAAACCGCTGAACTGGGGGAACTCTCCGAGGATTTACAATTCCAGAATCAGCTAAATGGATTAGAGCCTTTGTCCCCTTTTAGATTGCTGAGATGGGTAATTGTACCTGGCCCCCTAAAGAGCAATTCCCATTGCAGCCAGTTCCCCATGGGGATTTGCAAGGGAGGAGATGAAGTTCCTAAAGGAAATGGCTGGAGAGATTGGATTTATATCTCCCTCCTAGAGCCCGAGTGACTAGCCTACCTAGCACTAGATTCTTAACTTAAACATCCTCGTCTGAGCACAGTTTCTGAACTGAATCTTATATTTGCTCAAAAAACAATCTCATCGTGGAGCAATTTAGCTCCATAGAACAAACATCCTCTCACCTCCTCCTATCTCCCTTCCCCTCTCTCATCCCCAACACTGAGATAAAATTAAACTGTCAAGTTTCATTTAGGTTCCACTGGAGAAAAATAATGTTTGAGAAGCAGGAAACTGTAGCCTGAGAAAGGCGCAGAAGCTTATAAAATCTATACATTTGTTAACATTACCTAATGATTTTGAACTACAAATTGGAAGGCATTTAAAATGAAACATTTCATAGATTATGTCTCAGAACTTACCTTCGGTAAGTCTTAGAAGGAAAGGCTGACAATTTGGGGGGAATTGGGGGAGGGATTTTCATTGGAATCAAGATGATCATATTTTTAGGTTGGGATTAGATAAATCTGTGTAACAACACATGGGAGCTATTAAATCAATCAATTAGAAGGCATTAGTAGGCATTCCTACTATGTGCCGGGCAGTATTAATCATTAGTTACAGTATAATAAGGTTTATTATACTCAAGAAGCAGTTGATTTTAATCTTTTTATGGTAAATCATATATGATTCTTTTAAAGATTTGGTAGAGAGGAGGAATTGTTTCCATCTTTGTCTCTTTGCATCCCCACCACCTACAAAGCTGGTGCTTAACAAATGCTTATTGATTGATTAAAGATAAGTATGATAAAGTGCGAGCAGTATTATTTTACATGATTATTATTTATTAATGATAAGCACAAGAATGCAGAGAGCAGCAAACACTTTCCAGGCCACTGGTTTTTCCAACCTGGTCCAAAGAGCCACCATCTGGAACCTGTGGAGAAGAGACCAGCCATCCCCACCCACTGCCACTCAAGAGGCAGGAGGGCCAGTCTTGTTGAAGTAGCAGGGGATCCTTTGGGGAAGGCAGGAGGCAACATGTGCCAGGCAAATTGAATCACCACCACTGTCAGCCTGACTACCTCTCAGATCCTGTGGGAAACAGCCCAGGACCCAAAAGCCAAGGGCCTTTGAAAAACCCCCACAAAGAAATCTGGGAGAGTCTCTCAAAAGAGCAGCCCACAAGGTTAATGCCAGTCCCCTACTTTCAATCACAATAAAAAACAATTCTGCAAACATCACATACATCAGAGAATTCTAGTAATTCTGACTTGTAATAAGTCTTCTTCCATCATAAATGTTCTTTAGGGCTGCTGACCCTCTCACTCTTCTTTCTTTCTGCACCTTACTCACTGTGGGCTCTAATGGGTGAGCTTTGACCTTACCTTGCTTGCATTTGTATCCCCATCACTTAACATCACACATACTAAGTGATTAATAAATGTTCCCTCAGTATTTCTTTTTTTCCTTCCTTCCTTCCTTCCTTCCTTCCTTCCTTCCTTCCTTCCTTCCTTCCTTCCTTCCTTCCTTCCTTTCTTTCTTTCTTTCATCCCTTCCTTCTTTCCCTCCTTCCCTCCCTCCCTCTTTTCTTTCCTCCCTCCCTCTGTCCCTCCTTTCCTTCCTTCCTTCTTTCCTTTCTGTTTGTCTCTTTTTGTTTCTATCTGTCTATCCCTCTGTCTTTCTTTGTCTCTCTCACCATATGTGTACTCTCTGAAAGTAGAAAGGAAGAAGGAAGAACTTTCCTCTCCTAAGCTATTCTGGCAACTCTTTTACTCATACAGGCACACAATATTATCATTTTCTCTGCCAACGACAGAGTTTCATGCAAGTGCTCCATGTTTAAGATCAGGGATACATTAGTATTTGGTGGATTTTTCCAATCTGAGAACTTTTCAGATGTTAGAAACAATAATATAAAAATTAACTTGAAATCGTGTAATGAGGATAATTAGCTTGAAGTCCGTTAATTCACAGCTTCTTTATCTGGCATCTGCTGACCCCCAAGAAATCACTGGATAGATTTCAGGGAAGCCATGACTTCATTTTTGAAAACATTTTGATCACTAAATTTCAATATAATTTGCTTTGTATTCTCAAATTTTATTTTATACCTTTAAAAACATTATTCTGAAGATAATAATGAATGTTGCAGAGGATGTGAGAAAACTGGGACACTAATGCATTATTGGTGGAGTTGTGAAATGATCCAACTACTCTGGAGAGTGATTTGGAACTATGCCCAAAGGACTTTGAAATTGTACATACCCTTTGATCCAGCAGTGTCTCTACTGAGCCTGTGTCCCAAAGAGATCATAAAAGAGGAAAAAAGGATCACATATGCAAAAATGTGGCAGCCCTTTTTGTAGAGGCAAGGACCTGGAAATTGAGTGGATGACCCTTAGTTGGAGAATGGCTGAATAAGTTCCGGTATATGAATGTTATAGAATATTATTGTTCTTTTAGATATGAGCAGGCTGATACTTAGCAGTGAGTAGTACCAAGAGAACATTGTACACAGCAACAAGGTTATGTGATGATCAACTGAGGTGATTTGAGGCAATTCCAATAGATTTGCGATGGAGAGAGCCATCTGCATCCAGAGAGAGAACTATGGAGAGTACTCAAAGCACAGGATTTTCACCTTTTTGCTGCTGCTGTTGTTTGTTTGCTTGGTTTTTTCCTTTCTTGTATTTTTTCCCTTTTTGGTCTAATTTTTCTTGTGCTGCATGATGAGTATGGAGGTATATTTGGAAAAGTTGCGTGTGTTTGGCCTAAATTGCTTGCTGTCTTGGGGAGGGGATGGGGAGGAGAAGGAAAAAATTTGAAATACAAAGTTTTGCAAGGTTGAATGTTGAATACTATCTTTGCATATATTTGAAAATAGAATTCTATTAAAATAAAAAAAAAACATTCTTCTGAAAAGGAATCCATAGGCTTCACCATACTGCCAAGGGATCCAGGATACAAGAAAGGTTAAGAAATCCTGCTCTAACTGGTATTATATAAATATTTCCTTTATGGGGTAGAAAGGCAGAGATTTCGTTGCTGTGGGTGATCTCAAAAGTCATTAGCTTTTTTTTTTTGATCTCGTCTACCCACCTTAACCCCCTGTGATGTACATGAAACGTGGGGGGCCTAATATGGAGTGAGGGTAGTTAAAGTTTCATTCATCTCCTCTGAAGTTTTGTTAAGTGTGTTCCCTGGGGATGATTTACCAGAATGAGAAGTATATAATAGTAATTAAATAGTATTTTTTGACCATAATTTGGTAAGCATTGGAGTCCAAACAGTAGCAAAGGAGACTTGGTTTTCAAAAGTATAGATTTAAACGCCTAAGGGACTTTCTAGCTAGTGAGCTAGCTGTCTATGTTGACAGGGTTCTATATCTCAAATAACTAAAAATAGTCTGAAACTATGAACTCTTCAGAGCCGACGTCCTGGCAGTTATCGCAACAGCTTAGTCAATACATTGTAATAAGACTGAATGGCAGAAGATGGTTAAAAAAAAAAGAGCAGCTCAGCAGAGAAACCTTACAGAAAGAGCAGCTCAGCAAAGGTGCTCAACAGAGAGAAAACATCACCACTGGGGGACTTCGGTAGCTTTGACGTGTCAGATATATGAGTTGCTCCTAATGTGTGTATCCCTTCATGTGGGTTCTCAGATCACACTCATTCTCTGGTTATGTCCTCTCCCTACTAGTCTTACAGTAGTAATCTGTGGAAAAGTATATTGGAGGGTGGCTAGATGGCCCAGTGGATAGAGTGTTGGGCAAGTAACTTCACCCTGTTTTCCTCCATTTCCTCATCTGTCAAATGAGCTGGAGAAGGAAATGGCCAACCAATCCATTATCTCTGCCAAGAAAACCTCTAAAGGGGTCACGAAGAGTCATATACAATTGTAAAATGACCCAATAAGAAAAATGTATGTTGGGGAGAATCATGAAACTTCTTTTGCCATACTATTTGATTCAATGTCTTTTTTGAATTCTGTTTCCTGATCAGTCTAGCAAAAGAGACGTCAATGGGGGCTCGTGAAAAATAATTTTCAGTTGTTGGTTCACAAAATGCTTCAAACTTTTGGAAAAGCTATGTGAGAGGGGAGCTTTGCTTATGTTAAAATACACACATCTTAAAGGAAACTTTTATAGAAAATATGAATCAAAATGAATAGAAAAACTAGATTAAATTTCTTTCAGATTCTTTTCTTGAGGACTGTGGTTCAGCATCACCTGCGAAAGCCCACTTCCCAACTTCCAGCCTAAAGGCCCAGGCCTTTTCCTCTTACTTGCCTTTTTGCCCAGTGGAGAGGGGACACATGGGCAACTGACAGACAATTGGTCTCTCAAATAACCCTTCTGTGTCCCACAAGAGCAGGAAGGGGAATAGCTCAGTCCCTCATGGAAGGTGCTAGATGCCATGATGAGAGAAGCCGATCCCTTTTCATCCTGCACTGATGCCAAGTGATCGCATTTATAGCTCTCCTTTAGTAACTGGAGGGGAGATCTAAATGGCCTATTTAAACTGCCTGGGTGCTGCTCTTGCTTCTCAACCAGGCACAACAGCTGTAACTTCAATAGAATGACTGCCTTCTCCCTATGCTCTTTTCAAAGTCACTGTTAGTAAGACTGTCACAGCTTGGAGACCATTCCCAGTGTCGTAAAGCCGTGGAAATGCCACAGAAGCTTATTTCTCCCAGATTCTCATCCGGTATTAATGAACAAATGAATGAAAAAGCATTTATTAAGCACTAATTATGTGCTAAGCTCTGGGGATACAAACAAAAAAAATGAGAAAAGCCCTCTTCTCAAGGACCTCACATTTTAATTGGGAGAGGGAACACATAAAAGACTGTTTAGTTGTAGGGTGAATGGAAAGTCAGTCAACAATAATTTTTAAATGCTTACTGGCATTGGCAGTGGAAGGAAAGTCCTGGAAGTCCTAAAGGTGGTACAGCTGTGTGGATAACCGGGCTCAGGGGCCATTTCTGTAGGTCAGATGTGAGAGAGAGCTCAGAGAGTCTTAGGATGCAGTAGCAAGGCAAATGGTTAAGGCCTGGTGGTCCTTCATTTCTTTGGAAGGAATAGTTGGCGACTTCTATCTCCATCCAGGCTCTGGGAGCCTAGACCTAGATGACCTAGATAAGTTTTGGATATTCCAGGGAAAGGAGGAGGCAAAGAATGCTTTCTTGCAACCTCAACTCCCCAGCCCCTTCGAGGGGGTTAGCATGAAGGTAAGAAGGAAAAGGTGCTTCCATCCACCCAATTTGATAGAATTTCCCCTCATTGGCCCACATGCACACCACCGAGAATAAGAAGCTTGTCAAAGGGTATGGGGAATATTTGGTAAATAAATCCCAAAATGAATCTCTTAATTTTATTTCCGTGCTGTACTAGATTGAATTTACTTTTTTATGTTCAAGAGGGAGTAAGGAACTTAGGGGCCAAAAAAGTAGGGAGCTTATTTGCCAGATGTTTGTATATTTCATAGCTACTGAGCAGTATAATATTTATACTGTTCTTTGCTTGCTTTTGCTAGCATAGGGATATGGAGAGGATCTGTGATTTTATTGGTATAGGGAACTCCTAAAGGAGGGTGTGCTTTTTATTGATATCTTTCAGCACTTTCTCGGAAACCTCCAGTCTTAGAGAATTACCTAGAACATTGAGTGATTAAGTGACTTGTCCAGGATCACACAGCCTGTCTATGTCAGAGACAGTCTTGAAACTAGGTCTTCCTGAGGTTGGCCCTTTAGCCCCTAGGCCATGGATCGCTCTTATCATGCATTTCCTCAGTGATGTACCTTATGCCATATGAACGTAGGCCATCAATGGAAATATATCACCACATATTAATTAATGACAACAACCACTCTTTTGGCTAATATGATTTTATTTTTAGAATTTGAAATGTAGAGTTTAATGAAGACTTTAATAATAGGTAAACAAAACAATACGCAGCAAATCGTTTTTCAACTTAAAGCCTGAATATAATTGTTATTAAATGGGGTTAGGCATATTGTTATTGCATTGATGGTAAATATACTTTAGCAGTTTTACATACATATATATATACATATATGTATACACACATACATATATATTATATGTATATATAATAAACCTCTAAATTAGACTAATTATTTAAGCCTTTAAACTATTGCTGCTACTTCCACTAGCTATTTCCCAAGGCTCAGGAAGGAGGCAAAGCTCTATCTCCCTGCTAAGCTTCTGGGTACAGCGGGTGCTAGGTGCAGCAGATACTACTGTTGCCTTTCAACTTGCATTTAAAAGAACAGGATGTCGAAGATGAAGGGGGCCTTGGGGATCATCCAGTCTAACTCTCTGGGTTAATTTATGAAGAAACTGAAGCTCAAAGAGAAGAAACTCAGCCAAGGTCATACAGCTAATAAGTAGCAGAGTGAAGATTTGAACCCAGGTCCCTTAAACCTAAACCATCGTGATTTATCTAACTCTGGAGGAGGGAGAAGATACCAAAGAACTTTCCGATAGTTCTTGCCCTCAGGAATCTTAGAGGGTGGGAAGAAACAAAGCAATGTGACTGGGGCTAACCGCGACCGACTACGAAAGCAAATCCTCGACTGTCCAAAGCAATGAATCCTGGGAGTGAGTGTTGCCTCCTAAAGTGACTGCTTTGAAGGGGACGACACCCATCGGGACCTACAAGTTCTGAGTTGTTTTTTCAAAAATTCGGTCACACTTTCTACGAATTAGATGCCTTACCATCACTTGAAAATCAACATTTATTAGCAACTATAAAACCGTATAGAACAAGGCTCAGTTCCAACGCTGCCTTCTCCATAAAGCCAGTCTAGATGTTAGTCCCCTCTGTCTTCAATTTGCCTTGTATTTTTGACTCTGTGTACATGTGGCACCCAACAGTAGAATGTAAGTTCCTTGAGGGCAAAGAGTTTGGGCTTTTCATCTTGGGATCTTAGATTTAGAGTTGTAAGGGATACTTGAAGGCCATCCCCCTCATCTTACAGAGGAGGAAACTGAGGCCCGGAGAGGTTAAATTACTTGTCTAAGGTCACAATAAGATCTGGAAGGGACCTTAGAGCCCTCTTATTTGACAGATGAGCAAACTGAGGCACAGAGAGGTGACTTGCTCAGGGTCACACAGCTAGCAAGTATCTGAGACGGGATTTGAACCCAGGTCTTCCCAGCTCCAAACCTTCTTCCGCACTATGCCACAATGTGGTGCCTTCCTGATAGTAGACATTTAATAAATGCTTGTTGAAGGGGATACAATCAATAAGTGGTTATAGTCAGGGGAGATTGGTAAAGGCAGGCTTTCCTTCTCCTACCCAGGGAGGTAATTTTCAAAACTGGTTGTGATGGTGATGGTTAGGTTAGCAGAGGAGTGGCAGCTACAAGTAAACTGAAAGCAGCTTTATATGGAGCTGCACCAAGAAGTGAGTTCTAAGTGGATTTGGGGGTAGGAGCGGGAGAGGCCTCTAAAGGCTGGTCTAAAAAAAACGGAGATTTGATGCCCTATTCAAGTATATGGTCTTGGACAGGATAGTGACTTCCCTGGGCCCACTGTGGCGTTGAGGGTGGTGAAGGTTGAGGATTGGATGAGACGTGGGAATTTCCATGCAGCCTAAGATGCACTGATTAGGGAGAACAAACATAAACCAAGCCAACATTTTCTTTCACTTTCAAGTTTCAGCTGACTTTGGGAGCACAAGATTTGAAGGGGATCTCTTTCCAAGTTGGAAAAGGCAATTCAGACTTTTGGGGTGGGTGCTAGCTGAAAGATATTCCCAAATAGAGTGCTGATTCATCCAATCTTATAAGGCAGAAAGGCTGTCAGAAGTCAATGAGTCCAATCTGTAGGAATTCCCTCTGCAACATCTATGACAAGGAGTCATCCTTTTAGTCTCTGCTTACAGACCGCCAACGACAGAGAGCTCATTCTCTACAAAAGCAATCCGTTCCACTTTTGGACAGCTCTAACCGATCAGAAGATTTTCCTGATGTTGAGCTGAAATCTCTCTAAAACTTCCACCCAGTGGTTTCTGTTCTGCCCTCTGGAACAAGTGAAACCAATCTCATACCTTTTCTACAGGACAGCCCTTCAACTATCTGAAGAGAGGGATCATGTCCTTAACATCTTCCTTTGCCTTCTAAACATCTCTAGTTTCCTTACTCATAAGGCACGACTTCTAACCTCTTTACCATCTACACTCTCTTTCTCGAGATGAACACCGGCTTTGCAGTGCCCTTCCTAAGACACAGCATGCAGAACCAAATATGGTGGGACTCACCTACCTCCCTAACTGAGGGGCGGGGGACATGGTCAAGCCCCCAGTCCCATATATTTTCTTTAAATCATTCACTAGAAGCCAAATGACTCTGCAATGCAGGTATGCCATCTCTAAAGATCTGGGTCAAAATCAAGTCAAAGCCAAAAGTCTGGCTTTTCAAACTATTCCCAACCCAATCTCTTTCCTATCTCTCCCATCTCCTCTTACAAAACTCCCCTCCACACACTCTAGCTTTCCACCAAATTAGCCTTCTCACTCTTGCTCACATACAACACTCCATCTCCGATCTCAATGACTTTTCTCTGGTTGTTCCTTATTCTTGGAATGCACCCTTTTGTGTCAATCTTTTGGAAATACCTGGTTATCTTTAAAATTCAACTCAAGCATCAACTTCTACATGAATCCTTTCCTCATCCCCACACCTGCTATTGCCCCTTTTCCTCAAAATAGCTTGTTTCTGTTTTGCATATATCTACATTATATATATGTATATGTATATATATATATGTGTGTGTGTGTGTGTATATATATCTATACACACATACATGCTCACACACACATACATACACACACACACACATATATATATATACACATATATATGCACATCTTGTTTTCTCCCATTAGAATATAAGCTCCTTAAAGTGGGGATGCTTTTGCTTTTGTCTTTGTACTCCCAGCATAGGGCCTGGCACATAGTAGGCATTGAACAAATGCTTGTTGACTGTATTTAGACTCATAGAATTCGAGTTGGAAAGGAACATCAGAGTTCATTCAGTCCAACCCTCTCCTTTTACAGAAAAGCTCTCTGATGCCCAGAGAGGTTAACTAACGTGATTAAGATCACATGAGGAACAGCAAGGATGCAGATTCGGGTCTTCTGACACCAAATCTAGAGCTCCTTTGGCTGAACCACGCTTCCTGCCTTAATGTTTTGTTAAGGCCCTTGTGGAGGGCCTTGTGGTCTTTTGGGCCTACCAAACCATTCCCTCCATCCATTTCTTCTGTCTGATCACCAGAGTTCACAGCTCATCTTTCTTTGAACCTTTCCATCTTCTGATCAGTCACTGTAGTGCCCTCATCCTTATCTGCTGAAAACTCTAACCCTACTGCAATTCCTGGCTTAGATACCTGCCATCTCTCCTGCCTTGATGTTTTGGGGCATCTGGAAGAACTTCTCCTGACACTTTTTTCTTTCCCTTTAGAGGAAAAGAAAATCATCCCACAAACGTCTTTACAAAATGTTTTACAAAATGAGAGCCCACAGCACCTAAGAACATTTACGGCCAAGGACTACTTTTACAAAAGACAGTCCTCTGAGGTACGTTTTTCAAAATCGCTCTCAACTTTTTTTTTTTCCTGAGCAAGTATGTTATGCAGAAGAAATTAACTATATAAGTTCTGAGCGTGAATTAAACTTAAATGTATCTAATTATTATTATTATAGGCAGTACTTAAAATGCACGTTTCTCAAGTTCAAGCATGACATGTCTCATTTGCCTCAAACCAATCCAAGTTCACCCAGCATTTTTTTTTCTTTTTGTGTCTTTTGAGCTGGTTCATAGAACTTGGCTGTACAAACAGGTAAGAGTTTGTACCGATAACATATTATTCTTTGAAGCAAATTATTTAACATCAAAGTGCATTTTCTTTTTTAAAAAATCAATACAGATGTCAGCAGTTAAAAGGCAAGCCAATTCTTCAGATTATATTATTATCACAGTTATGGAAAGATAATAATCACATTGATTTCTTTAATGCTTAGATTCACATTTTCCTAATTGCTAACATATAGTGTGCCAAACTCTTGATTTGTGCTATGAGAAAAAAGAAAAAAAAATCTCCATTTCTGGCACTATGGTGCTAAGTAACCATGCGTGTCTGTTTTGATAGCACACATGAGAAAGTTAGCGCATACATTATGCCCAAACAGGTAGCTTGGAAAATCCATATGCACTGGCTAGCCAGAGATGGTAGAGAGTGCACCGGCAGCTCTGTCACTTTCCCATCGATCACGAAATCACTGTGGGATTGAGGACAGATGGGGGCGGGGGTAGAGGTACTCGCTGCCACTTAGCTGGATGGTTTCTATGGTATACCACACAGGACATCCCGGACACCTGATTCACGTTGGGATTCATAGGCACAGTAGAAATGGGACAAGACTTAACTTTTCAGTCTAATTATTTCAAAGAGTTCTCATCTTTAAGCAAACTAAAATATTTCATCTACTTATTGCCAACACATTCAGATGAGCCTCTGAATTTCTACCACTACTCATTTGAAAGCAAATTATTATATATGTAGCTAAGGATAACAAAAAATCACTAGTCTTTCATTAATCCTGAGCCAAGATTATATGTTATCAAGTTTAATCCCACTTTATGTGGCCAGGATACAAACCCCTGAAATATATATATGTATATATACATATATATGTCTATAAAGGAAACTCTAGAGACAAATCCTCATTCACTTGGTAATGAACTCTACTGGGTATCTCGGGAAATCTTTTTTTCTTTCTTTTCTTTTTTCCTCCCTTTTTATCGGCTCTTTGGCAACGTGCATAGCTGTAAAAAGACAACCAGTAGCCTTGACACACATGTTGGAGTGGCCTGATTTATAAGACACAAACGACAGCTAATACTTAGCGATTGTTGTTTGTCCTTCATTCTTGAAGGCCATGGCATGCAAGTGATTTGGGTTTAAGTGAGGGAGGGCTGGGCAAGGCCATCTGCCTCACTTTAGTCAATAATAGGTGACTATAATTGTATGGAAATTCTCTCTGCTTGAACAATTCATAATTTGTAGTCATAGGATTCTAGCTCTAGAGCTAGAAGGACCCCAGAACATGGGGAAAGTGAGACCTAGGGAAAGATAAGTGATTTCTCTAAGGTCACATAGGTGTTAAATGGCAGACGCGGAATCCGAACTCCAATCTCCTGACTACAGATCTAGAATTGCCCAAGACTCAAGGAGATTAAGTGACTTGTCCAGGCACTCCCAGCTAAGTGTCATTTGCAGGTTTTTTTAGGGCCCAGACTCGATCTAATTCACTATATTGACTTTCTTCTACTCAACAATCATCAGGAATAGATTTCAGCTGTTTTCAATAATTGGAGGGCAATTTTGAACGTAGAACAGATCAGAAGTGTGATGTCGGTCTTTCTTTGGGGTGAGACTTTAATACATACCCAATTTAAAATTTTGTAGTTTCTGTCTAGCAGGCCAAGAATACAAGTATATCCTTCGTGAGTTGTCAACGCAGCCGTTGCCTATGCAACATTTGAGAGCCTCTTTTTTTAAACCATCAATGAGAGGTGCTAAGGATCACGGGAGACCAAGTATCAGAGGAAAAGTCTCTACACTACAGGGAAATGGGTATAATATGGGGAAAAACTAATATAGATAGATAATTATTACTCTGTGTCTTGGCAAAGTTCAATGTCTACATCATTAAACTCTGCAAGGAGGAAAAGGATTAACGTTTTCCTGTTCTGTTATTGTGTGCTTTTGAAATGAAAGCACTACCTTTGTTTAGTTCATGATATCGTTTCTTTTTTATCCCTATCTTATGACTTAGCATTTGGTTCTACCTTTCAAAAAATTAATTCTGATTTGCATAATTTTTTTTTCTTCTGGGGAGAAAACAATGCCAATAGTTCCCAAAATTGCCTGGAATAAAATTTGCAGCAGGTTTTTACGAATCCTACACTGTAAAATCCACACAGAGTTACTAAGTAAATAAAGGTTAATACATCAAAAGTTAAAGTAATAAAGCTTAAAATAATTCTATAAAAGAGAGCACACCCCTTTGAGAGTATATAGAGCTTGCAATAATTCTCTATGAGCTACATTTCTCATCGGAATTACTCTATGCTACATTATAAGCTGAAAGTTTGTTTTCATCATTTTCCTGAACAATAGAACGGAAAGATAACTGAATGAATGACAAGATATTTGCAGATGAAAAGTGCAAATGTGTGCATGTGTGCAAACTTCATTGTATTTGACATGGTTTCAATCTCTGGAAATATCCAACCATTTCTTCCGGCTTTTACCAGTTGAAGAGCGTATTTTGCCCAAGGGTCATAAAATAAATCTGACTGGAGCCAGATTGGACAGAGGCAAAGAATACCTTAGGGGAGAAAAAAAAGGAAAGAAGTTGAGACATCATCAGTTGGCAGTTTGGACAATTTTAACCTGATGTTTGAGCAAGAGAAAAAAGATTGAACACTGCAATTTCAATTTACTTTCACACATTAAATGAGAATGACACTGCCTCTTGTGTAAATTTATTTATCCAAACTTACTAATTTAGATGATGAGAGTCAGGGCTAGGGATAGGAGAAGACTGAATTAGTCTGAAGTCTGAATTGTAGACTCTTTGAAAAGAAACCCAGTGTTATCACTTTCTAATTCACGTGGTACATTCACAAAAACTTAAGAGGCCTCTAATTCCACCTATCCCTGAACAAGAATCCTCTTTCCAGGATCTCAGACAAATGGGTTTCCTGACTCTGCTTGGGGATCTCCAGGGATGGAGAATCCATTTACTCCCAGGGCAGCCCAGGCCACTTGGGGTCAGTCTTAACTGTGTGCAAGTTTTTCCTTACACATAAACACCCCCGAGTTGCTTCTGGTTCTGCTCTCTGGGCCAAGCAGAAAGAGTCTCATCTCTCTTCCATGTGACAGCCCTTCGAGGAATTGAAGACTGTCTGCTATCATGTTGTGCTTAAGTACTCTCTTCTCCAGTTTCTTCAACTGATTCACACAAAACATGGTCTCAAATCTTCACTATCCTGATAGCCCTGTTCTGGACACAGTCCAGCGAGTCTATGTGCTTCTTAAAATGGCATGGCCAGAACGGAAGCCAATACTCAGTTTCCTTAATCTGTAAAATGAGGAAGTTGAATTAAATGATGACTAAGGTCTCTTTCACTTTTAGAGCTCGTTATACTATTTCCAATGTAGTCTGACTAGGGCAGAGTACCCTTTCATAATTATTGTCTACCTTCTTCGGGGTATTATATTCTTTTTTGGCTGCCATGCCACACTGTTGACTTGAGCCCCAGATCTTTTCCAGACAAATGGTCCTCTTGTCCATTCAGTACTTGTGAAGATGGTTGTTTTAATTCAAATGTCGATCTTTACATTTATCCCTATTAAATTCTAATTTGTGAGATCTGGCCCATTATTCAATACTGTTGAGATATTTCTGGATCCTGACACAGATATAACCAATGAATTAGCTATTGCTCCTAGCTTTGTTTCACCTACAAATCTGCTAGCATCATCATCATCATTGTCATCATCATCAACATAGTGCTTTAAGGTTTGCAAAGCATTTTACCAATACTATCTCATTTGGTCCTCATAACAACCCCAGAAGGTGGCTACTATTATTTTCATTTTACAGAGAAGAAAATTGAGGTTAAGTGACTTGCCGGGTGTTAGAGAACTAGAAAGTGTCTAAGATTGGATTTGAACTCACATCTTCCTGACTCCAGGTCTAGTATTCCATCTGTACCTTGTAAATAACACAAGACCAAGGAGAGGTTCCTGGGTACACTACATTATAGACCTCCTCTCTTGGGTACAAGATGAAACCAATTCTGCCGACTCTCCCACATTTATTCTCCCGAGTACAATCTGTGAGCTGCCCCAGTGGAAACCAAACTCATTCCGAATCATCACAACTTGTGACTTCTTATAGTAGTTCTGGATCATTGGGGGTTCAACAATTCCTTTTCACATCTTATCTGATACTTTTTGCAAAGTTTTTGGAACAAAGATCAAGGAAAAAATGGTGTCTTATTTATAGCAAAATATATTGGTTGGCTCATTTTCATTCTATGTCCCTGGGAACCCAGACTTGCTCACATTATGGCTGCCACAAGATAGGCCTTGATGTAAGACAGCTTGAGCATCTCCTGTGGCCACTGTAAATTCCCAGTGATACTTTGAGAAGCAAAGAATCTTAGAGGTGGAAGGGACCTCAGAAACCACTTGGTCCAAACCATGCCGGAGCAACAATCACCCTTTACAACATCTTTGACAAAGGGTCTTCCAGATGTTGTTTAAGATTTTCAACATGGGGAAAGCTTCCATATCTCCTCTGGCAGCCCATTTGACGTCATGATAGTTCTAATTTTAAGAAGTGCCCTCCCCCTTGACAGCGAGCCTCCATTTACTTCCATGTAACCTCCACCCACTGCTCCTGATCTCGCCCACTACGATCAAGATAGCACATGTACTCCATTGGAATGGGCCAAACTGCATTCAGTATTGGAGTTGGCCCAGAATACACTGCTTTTCCCCTGATATAGCTAAAAGAACCCTTTCCACTCCTCCAGGTCCTCAACATAGATCATACAGAGCAGACACTCAGAGGAGGTAGAAGGGTTCTCCTGCTAAGTAGCTACTTTGATGGGTTCTATGCCGATAATATATTTCTTATTGACAGTTATGATGTATAACGACTCTTTTCATCTAATCAAACAGATGTATACTTAAGGAGCCAACCAAAGATGCCATTCAGCAGGATGTAATTCATTGACTTTAATATCAAAAGACCTACATTCAAATCCCTACTCTGATACTTATTACCTATCTGGCCTTTTGGATGTCCCGTCTTCCTGGGCCTCAGTTTCTTTCTCTGTAAAATGAGGCAGTTAGATGACCTCTGAGGTTCCTACCAGCTGTAGAACTTTTCACCCAGGATTCCGATTCTGACCCAATGGCCTCATCTGATTGATACATTCATGCTAATTCACCTTGGCTGTGCACTAGCCCTGTCTGCTAGCCACTTTCAGCCTCATGTGTTTTCTAACTTAAGCTGGACAAAGGTCCTCTGTCCTAAGCTCTGCCCTCTCACCCCTCCTAGCTTCTTGCCTGGAATCATTTACTTTGGTTGTCAATAATGATCAAATCAAAGGCAGGTTCCAAACTTCCACTTTAATTTGGGCTACCCAGACAGCTTTAAATGACTCTTATGGTGTGTTTAAAGGCCTGATTTTAATCTGAAAAGAAAAGGGCCTGTGGCTCAAATACAATAACTTGTTCTACAGCAAAAGAAATAATGGCTAAGCTCTGCTTGGGACATGACTGGAATCTTTGATTTTTCTTGCAAATGTTTTTCTTTGAAAATCACAGTTAATCATTTACTCAATCAAGAAATGCTCCAGCTATTTCTGCTGGGAAAGGTGAATTTGCCTTTGGCAACATTATGCAGACAGTTACTTCTTTCTTAACGAGCAACAAGAAAAAGCACATCTCTCACTTGATTAAACTGGTTAATTTCCAACTAGTTTAACCAACTGGGTTTAACTATCTTGGGTGGGGAGCATGGTTGATTCTTAATGAGCAGTGAGGAAAAGCATCTCTCTCACTTAGTTAAACTAGTTAATTTCCAACTTTTTGCCCGTTAATTGTTCCTCCGGAACATACGTACCTTGTCATTTCGTTCACACAGAAATTTGAGCTTCTGGGATTTCTTGTGCATGAACACTCCTTCCAGGTTTCCAGCTTCTACAGAGCGGAGCTCAATTGCTTTTTCTCCCCAGCCCATGACCTGGTTTGACTGGAGATAGGCTAATGATAGAAAAGTAAAAGAAAAAACTTAGAAAGCTGCCAATCGTAGTCCATCTGGGGTTACTGAGAGACCGACTATCCAGTTTGTGAATGAACCCTTTGCCTCCTTTACTTGTCCCAGTGGCCCGGCCATAGTTCGCTGCCAGTGGCGCTGCTTGGGAACATTTCTTGATGCTCAGAACTGTTCACTGTGCTAATTCTCTGCGCCTTCTTGGGTAAGGAACTGTGACATCTGGTAAACGCAGGGCTTCTGGATTTCCATTATCGATCTGATCTCTGATCCTCATTGCAAGAAAGAATCAAGAGTGGATTTTTTAAAACAGAAATTCAAATCTACTCTCTCCCCTTATTTAAATACAGTATAACTGGTCAATAAACATTTAACAACACCCTCCTTATTCCAAGGCACTAGGGATACTAAGACAGAAAAAGAAACCGTCCCTGTCCTCCAGGAACTTACTTTCTAACAGGGAAACATCTGATTACCTTATTTTGGAGGGAAGGTAACTAATACCTGGGAGGATAGGGAAAGACAAGATCTGAGACACTTGAGGTAAAAGGCCGCACTTGGGCTGTGCTATGAAGGAAATGAAGATTTTAGGGGAACCACAATTTATCTAGGTTTATATTCCTGTTTAAATAAAGTCTGTGGCAACCAGATGGAGTCTTAAAGAATGAAAACTTAAGGAAAAGGACTAGCTCAGGGAACTGATTATAGCATCTGTCATGTAATTGAATAGATTTTCATGTTCTAAGCAGGACTTAACCAGATTTGAAATTTTTAAGGCTCTCTCTTGACCAGGATTTTGAAGGTTTTAGCAGCTTGATATTACTTTATGGCACTAAAGATTATGACAATAAGTGCTTTAATGCAGAAACCCTCATTATGTAAATAGCTGCTCAACAAGCTGGTGCTGTGAAGGGAATGTCATTAAAGTAGAATGAAAGAGCTTGGAGGCCACATTCTTCATAGGGAAGCCCATTTCCATAAATAAAGAAAACCCCCAACATTTAAATAATATCAAGGTTTTGACAGAAGCTGAAAGGATTCATAAAATATCAAATTAAGTAAAGGAAAAGATCAGAATTCTGGACTCGCTCAATTTTCTTTTTTCTTCTTTGTAAAAGGGAAGAAATTGAACATTATCAACTCATCTGTATTTTTTGAAACTTTTCTGGAGTTAGTAGAATGTTTAAACCAAAGCCGTCCCTAAGCTGTGGCTATGTATATCAAACAGGCATAAAAAGGCTTGTTAAAAGGTTATGGTACTTAAGTAGCAATCTCTTTCCCAAAGGTACTGTGAACCATTCTGAGCTTGAGAACACACCAAGAACGTATCAGCAACTCACATTCCCTTTCCTAGTGCAGTGCAAACTACTTGGGTCAGGATCCCAATGCCCAGAACCAAGGATTTTTGAGGCCCTCAGAGTAGGATGGCCACTCAAAGTAGCCTGCAAATCAGAGCCAGTCATTTACTTGTCTCCTACTGCTCACCTGGTCTCAAGTGGACCCTGGTACTCATACTTGGTCCCCAATTTGTAGCAACAGATTTATTTTTATATATACTCAAACTCAGGGGAGTGAAATAACCCGGGGCATGGCACAGGTATATGTATGGTAACTATTTGATACACTGAATTAACTGTGTTAGTTTGCTTTCTTAGACAGATATTTCTTGTATCCCCAGCACTCATGTTCCCAGGATCCACACCAGCTAAGAAACTTGGCTCCCCCATGAGTTCAGCACCTAGGTGTGCTTCCCCAGCAGATAACATTACAGATCCCACTTGTGCACTCCATTGACTTAAACAGTGTCTTTTACTGACTATGGGACTCCTAGTAAAAGCTTTCTATGTCTACAGGTAACTCTCAAAAACCTAAATTGTTGAACAGATACCCATTGGGAGAGGAAGGGAAGGAGAGTGAGATCAATGTAATCAACAGGTCTGGTCCAGAACAAAACCCCAACATTTCTATAGCACTTCTAAGTTTGCAAAAAGCTTTGCATACATGTTTCCTATTTGAGCGTCACAATAACTTTATGGGGTAGGACTAGATTTCCAAAAATCAGGGGAGAGCGGAGGACTTCATGTGTGAAATGTGGCACACTTAAATACGCTCAATGATGAGGTCCTGAATGGTGTGTTGGACAGAAAGAAACTAAAGAATTGATCCCTCAGGCAAACAGGGGGAAGGAACTGATAGAGATCAGTTTAGTTCCATGATCCCACCCTCTGGGAAGGTCATCCAGTCAGAAATCCAAGTTATGTCAAAGCCCTGAGAGCCATTCTCTGCCACATGTGGTCTCTCCCCTAACTCCACTAGGCTTCCCAATCCCACTTCTCTTCCTTACGGCTAACTCTTGGGGAGTTAGGATTTAGCCTGCCAGCACCTCATGGGGTGCTCCCTTTCTACTGGGTAATTGGGAGTTTCACTGAGGAACTGGTCTTTCATATGCTCTCCCAACTCTATTTCACATTCACCATTCCTGGTGTCTCTTGTATCCCTTCATTTTGTCTGTAACCCATTCCCTTGGATAAATCTACCTTTTTGCCAAAGAGAATGTCCATTGTGAATTCTTCACATGACCGAACCCCAACTTTTGCTGCCTGCCATCATCTGGTGTCTTTATCACTCACATCAGTCAATGTGTTGATGTGAAAAATTTGCCCAACTGGACTTAGTTGAGGGTTCTGTTGGGCAAAGAGGGTCAATGGATAGTAATATAAGATATATAAAAGAGTGCCAATAAAATACTAAAAATATGTCCCAAGTTTGCATCTCCTTACCTACTGACATTTGATGACAAATAGTATGTACAATTAAGCCATGATTTCTCAGTTGTGTGCTTAAACTTACTGAGCGCAATATTTTGGAATCATGGAGCTTCCAGCTTAGTCTTGAAAGCAAAATATGATAGAAAAGTTTTAAGATAGATATATGAATGTTTAGCCTACCCTAACTTGTAAGTTTAACCTGCCTTCAAGTATGTGATATTGTATTAGCTGGGACTGGGGAAAAGATCTCATTACCTTTTAAGCTAGGGACTGTATAGTTAAAGATGGCTTGAGTTTTGATATCATACCCCAATATTTTGAAATCTCTTTATACTGTTGATAGAAAGTTCATGGAAGCTAAGTTATCGACTGTAAAGGTTTATTAGGGCTCAGGACAATTTCTCATTGTGTAAACCTGGATTTGAGGGAAGTTTTAACTCACTGGATTTTTCTGTTGGAAAAAAAATGGCAGCCAATTGATTAATAATTCCAAATTGAAAAACAGGAAAAATTTAGCAGGGCTCTTCTGAAGCAGCAATATACAATTTTGAATTTGAAGTTACTCACGGCCAGGTCTCAGAGTGAGAGAAAAGAAAATATGATGGTTTCGGAGCTTTCCTACAAGTGGGCCAATCCCTACCTCATTTTAGGTCCCAATTCGAGGGCTTATTCTGCATTCTTTCCCTACTGCCAACAAACAGCATGGTGTAGTTAAAAGCACACTGCCAAGGAGAGGGCTGGGTGGCACAGTAGATTGAACACTGATCTGAGAGTCAGGAAGACCAGACCAGAGGTTATGCCCTGATTCAGACACTCACTTCTCTCAGCTTTAGTTTTCTCCTCCATAAAATGAATCTTTGGGGGTGGCCCAAAGTCAGAGAGATGTTCAATCATTTTTTTCTTTCATGTCTAATTCTCATGACCCCACTTGGTATTTTCTCGGCAAAGATAATAGAACAGTTGGCCATTTCCTTCTCCAGCTCATTTTACAGATGAGGAAACTGAGGCAAATTGCATCAAGTGATTTGCCCAGGGTCACACAGCTAGCAAATGTTTGAGGCCAGATTTAATCTCAGGTCTTCCTGACCCCAGACCTGGTGCTCTATTGCAGCACCACCTAACCACCCAAGGTCTCTAGAGCACTTAGAGATGGATTATTCTAGGATTTCAGCAGTTGTGACTGAAGCACACCCTCTTTTCAGTGCTCAAAGAGGGTCACAATTATTTAAATGTTTTATCTATTAGAAAGGCAATTCAAAAAGGGAGCTGTTCTTTTAGCATCACTTGCCCAAGAGTCTGAAAGAGCTTTTTCTGATGTTGATAGCTTTCAGGCTGCTTATTGTAGTCGCAAGGATGACTATATTTTGTGGCAGCAGGGTTAACTGTTTGCCTCAGTGTCCTCATTTGTAAACCAGGAATAATATCACCTACCTCAAGGGTAGAGATAATATCTTTGTTAAACTCTTTGCACTCCTTAATATGCAATAGAAATGCCAACTATTATTGTTTTTAGAGAGATTTAACCTGTAAATCAAAAAATCTTTTCACAATGCTATCATTTATTTTATTTTATTGAAATCTACCCACCAAGTACTTTTAATTATAAGAATCATTCTAGAGATGGAGAGGAAATTAGAATTCATCTATTTAATTCTCGTTTTATTTTTATGGAACTCTCAATTGCTTTTTTGGTTTTTTTCCAGCTAATAAAAATTTCTTTTCTTTCTTTTCCACTCCCTCCCAGCAACAAGACAAAACCAAACGCTTATAGCAAATGTGGGTAGTCCAACAAAACAAACTCCCACATTGACCTTGTCTGAAAATGTGTTTCTCATTCTACATCTTGAGTCTATCACATTTCTGTCAGGAGGCAGGCAGCTGCTTCATCATCTCTCCTTTATTTTACATATGCATAAGGTGAAGTCTATAAAATTCTATTAACTTTAAGAAAAGCATAACCAATAGAGTCTGATAGCCAAGCCGGAGGGGCTTTTGGATCATTGGCCATGCCATGACCCCCTTCTACTCCAGAGGATAATTAAGAGTTCACCACCTCCATAATTAAGTGCTAGAAACTAATTCCCCTGCATACACTTCTTCCCATTTGCCCCCATCCCCTCAGGACAATGTGCTGGATGCCTGGAACCTCACACTAGAGATGTTCCACTACTCTGTCCCCTTTTAAAGATCAGATGTCTTTTGGGGGAGACACGGGAAACCTTATCGAGACAATTTTCATGCTAGAGTGAAAGAAGCACTGGGTTGAATGGGAGTGAGGAGTTTGGGTTGTTGTTCCCATTTTGCCAATGGCTAGGTGAATGATTCTGGGCAGGTCCCTTCTCCCCCTTTATATAGAGACTGGGCTAGATTAAATGGGTTCTCTCTTCTCTTTCAGTTCTGATCTCCCATGTTGATGAAATACTCTAACCTTCTGGGTCAACAAACATGGCGCTGGACTAGAAGACAGTGATGTAACATAGAGTGCTTAATATGGAACCAGAAATCAGAATTCAAATTCTGCCTCTGACTTACTAATTGTGGGACCCTGAGCAAGTCACTACAAGCTGCACGTGCTATCTCAGTTTCTCTGAACCGTCCATACAATATGTTTGACTTTAGGATTTTATTAGAAGGGTGCCAGGAAGGGGAGCAGGAAAAAGATATCAGGAGATGACTGTGGTAGAAAACAGATGAAGTTATCGAGTAAAAGACAAATAAATGATTAAAAAGAAACAGTAAGGTTCGACTAGATGATCTCACAGGTTCTTTCAAGTTCTAAATTTTGAGCCTCAGTTTCCAACTCCATAAAAATGAGGAGGTGGAATTGGACAACTTCTGAAGTTCTTTCCGGTTCAAGATCTATGACTGAACCTCTAACTTCTCACCACCCCTTTGATCCCTATAATTAAATATCCAATAGTGTTATTTGAGTGAACTTCTTTTCATTTCCTAGTAAAATGAACCTCCTTATTTCCGTTTCTGATGAATATGTTGGTTGCAGAGATATCACTGTAAAAATTAGACTCAGATCTGTTATTTTTAGATTCCTTTGCCCCAGATCTGTCAATTATGTCGCAAGCCTTTGCCTTCTCTGTCAGTGAAAATGGGCTCCTTGAGAGCCAATGGTTTTCAACCTTTTCTGGGCTCTCACCTATTTGAAGAATCGGGGACACATTTTCAGGGCACTTTTAAAAATAATGTCACAGACTCCCTTCTTTTGGGATAGCTATAGTCACCATTGGAAACCATAAAGACTTGTGCGAAATCAGACTTCTAGCCCTAAGTGTGCTGCCACATGTTCTTACTGCCACATGCAGCCTAACCTAACTGAGCTTAAGAGAGAAAGGTCAAGAGGGGCCATGCAAATTTATGGAATGTTTGACTCTAATGCAAGGGCAAGGGCACAATGTCTGGGTAACTGATCAGGTGGTTCTTTAAATGGCTACAGTCCAGACATCTAACTTTCCATCACGGATTGGGGGTGAAGACTGGAGAGAATTTGTTTATGGGCTGCAGAGTAACAGGACCAGAAGGGCACATTTGGCTGCAGGTACCCAACTGACCAAGTGAACTTTCTCAAGCATCCGAACACCAAGAAAATATCCTGACCGACATGAGGCTACTAGATTTGACTATTAAGCAAGGATAGAAAGTTCTTTTTTTATGCTAAAGGAGGGCATCCTTGTTATTTAATATCTGGGTGACCCTGAGTAGGTCAATTCCCCTCATTGGATCTCACTTTCCTCATCTGAAAAATCCTGGAAAGAGAGAAGGTCATGAAAATGAAGCTCATTCACCTACTCTGTCATTGGTGCTCAAGGCCAGATACAGCCCAACAGCATCAAACTAGAAAGAGAAAGGTCAAGAGACAATAAAGAACTTTATAGAATTGTTGACCCTAACACAACAGGAAGAAAAGAATGACGCTTCTGGAAAAGTCAGATATCAGGAGGGCCACTGATTAAAAATACAAAATACATAGGAATTGTATCCACAATCATAAATAATTAAGCTGACTTCCTTTCTTTCTTAGAGTATTGCAAGGAGGTCAGAGACACAAAGAAAGGTCCCATGTATGTGAAAACATTCAAAGAAGTATTTGTGGTGAAGAGGTAATAGACCCAAGGTAGGTGTCTTTCCATGGGGAATGGCTAAACAAATGAAGTACATGAATTTAATAAAATCTTATCATACTGTAAGAAATACTGAAGATGAGGCATTTTGAGAAGGATGAGGAGAACGTCTAGGAATTGACATGAAGCAGGATAGACCTGAAGGAAAAGCACCTATGATGACTACCATGATGGAAATCGAAATGATACTCAAAGGTGTCTCTAAGCTCAGATTAATTACAATGATCAATATTTCTCCTGGACAACAGATGTGGAAGCATATACCCCCCTCCTCTCAGTAGAAAAGTGGGGGATGCTGCACATGTTGTCTCAGTTTTTCTGAACTGTCCACACAATATGTTTGGCTTTATGGTTTTATTAGAAGGATTCCAGGAAGGGAGGCAGGAATATGATATTAGGAAATGACTGTGCTATAAAACAGATGAAGTTATCGAGTAAAAGACAAATAAATGATTGAAAAAAAATAGGTTAGACTAGATGATCTCACAGGTCCTTTCAAGTTCAAAATTCCATAGTCCCATGATGGTATGACTACAGTCTGGGTGAGATGGGGAATGGAGTTTGTTAGAAAGAGGAGAGTGTATGGACTCGAGTGTAAATTTTGGATATTTTGTGTTCTCTGTCACAGAGGACCCTATCAGCCTGTGAAATATTTCTGCACGGAACACTACCGTGAGGGATGCAAACATTATCTTCACCTATGTGCTGGTTTCTTGAATAAAGGCAGACATAAGAATAAATCAGCTGGAGGGAGGGAGGGACACATTTTCACTGTCTATTCTACATAGAGTAAATGAAAACAAAATTAATATATAGTTAAAGAATCAAATATCATTAGATTTCAGTGATGTGATTGTTGTGAATGAATACCAACTCCATCATCCCCAAAGTCTGACCTTGCCCCCAATGTTTCAAGCACAGTATGATATTATTTTATTAAATTCATGTACTTCATTTGTTTAGCCATTCCCCATGGAAAGACCCAGAAAATGTTTCAATGTACAGAAGTACATTGATCAGTCAGCCCGTTGCGCCCCACCAACGAAAGGATGTGTGATGCCACGGATGAGCTCTTTTTTCACACTATCTAAACATTTAAGAAGTCTCTCCCAAGCCATTTGGGTGCAGACCATGTCTCATACATACCCACACATGCTGGAGTTTCTCCCCACTGCAAAATTGATTCCTTGGTGAAATGTCCATATATGTCAACATAGACGCCTTCATCTTCGTAGGTGAGCAGAAGCTCTGTGCCACTGGTATTGGGCAGGATGATGATAGTATGTGGTTGAATGGTTCCTGGGATCTGGAATGATATTTTATAAGGATTTAGATGACCAGCCTGACTACAATCTTAATGCCCACATCAATCAAAGGAATTTGGCAGTGCAATGAACACAAAGCAGGTTTACAGCTTAGGGAAGGGAAAAGAAACATCAATTTCACAACAAGACTGTAGGCTTTTCTCTCCAGCCCTTGGAAAAAAGTCTCTTTTCTGTTATTATGTAGAGTCCCTGTTCAATCTTTCACTTCATATTGATAAGAAATCTTAGCTCAGAAGAAATCAAGATAGATGTCAGACCCAGAAGCATCTCCTGGATTCTTCTCAAGGATCCAGTGTTTACAAACCAAGAAAGAAGAGACGCCATTTGATTCCAAAAGGATTTTTCTCAAGCAAGGGCCAGCCAACAGCTCATCAGCTTATAGTAAGAAGACTTGAGGATAATGGACACTAAGCTCCAATACCCTCGATTCATTCATTCCTTATTAATCTTAGAACCAAGAAGAATCTCTAATCGAACTAGAAATGGAATCATTTGACATTTTTTAAAGGTGCACTAAACTTCAAATATTTCATTGTGCTACATGCGAACATCTTTAGTGGATATTCTCTTTCTTATGTGATATTTGACCAAAGAAACTATTGCTACTCAGTAGTTTATGACTACTGCATAAAATCAGGAATTAAATGTGAGGGATTTACTATACAGAAAAAAATAACATCCAGATCATTTACTAAGAGAACTGTTTGAGGAATGAGAGAACATCCTAGCATTTCTAACTCTCCAGCTGCAGACAACAATAGTATATGGCAAAATCTAATTCCAACACTAGACATTTTCCCAGTCAAGTATTTCCCCCCAAAGTAAACGGCATGAAGCTTTTTGATACGATACCATCTCCAAACTAGCAACATGGGGGAAGACTTCTCATAAGCCAGCTCCATCCCTCCACCCTCAAATCCACAGTCCCATGTACTGACCACCACAGAGAGGGCAGGAGCCGTCCTTGCCAAACCGAGAGCACTCAGGCCGAGTGCTTGAGTCCATGTCTCGGCTGCTACTATCCGCAAAACTAAAACTGGGATCCAGAGGCGGAGAGTGATTTTAATGTGCTGCCTTGGTACTCCCATGAGCTACTGGTGCAGAGGAGAGTTGAAGGGCAGGAGAGAAAGAGTTCAGGTGCTAGCGCAAGACCAAGAGAGAGCCAGTGGGTCTCAATACAAGCATTTTCCAGTCAAACTGGACTACAGACACCAAAGGCTAATTCTTGTCTCTTCAACAATCCCTAAAGTAAGCAAAGCTTCTGAATAGGTTGGGGTCCCCTAGGAGAGGCACAGCATTTCTGATCCAGCAACTTGAAGCTAACGTTTATTTTTAGGATGTTCTGTTTTACAAAGGAAGAACCCAGAGGAACGACATCCACACTCTCCTGAGAGGCCAATGATATTAGGGCATTCGGATTAAAAATTTATTTTGGTTACATACATGAGCTATCCTAATTAAGCTGGGTATCTGCTGTCAAAAGGAGTGATTTAAAAGGCTTAAGGCTTAAAGTGTTTCTCCTCACTCCCCTCTTATATAGTAATTAGAAAATGTTCCCTTCTGGTAGGATAGAAAAGAGCAAGAGAGCCACGGACTTGTCAGCTATTAGAATCATAGGATTTCAGAGCTGGAATGGACTTTAGAACAATCTAGTCTGTAGTCATTCATACCTGACCCAGAATCCCCTCTACGGTATCGCTGACAGGTCATTAGCCAATCTCGCTTAAAATGACAGGGAGCTCACTCTCTCCAGAGGCAGGGCATTCTGCTTGTGGACATATCGGATACCTCTCAGCACCTCCAAATCATTGCTCTACCCTAGTTCTGCCCTCTGGGGCCAAGCAGAATAAGTCAAATCCTTCTTGTATTCATATGACAATCCTTCAAAATTTTGAAAATGATTAGCATGTGCTGCTTCCTGAGCCTTATTTTCTTACCATCAGTTCTTTCAACCTGCCCTCCCCAGGGCAAGACCTCAACGTCTTTGGTTGTATTGATCATGCTCTTTGGGACATTCTCCATCTTTATCAATGATCTGCCTGAGATGTGGTACTCAGTAATGAAGATCATTCTCCAGAAGGGAAATGATGGGCAAAATACAGCAGTACTTATCTATCACCTCTATCACCTGGACCAGGATGCTAGGACTCGTAATGAAAGCTAAGATTTTGTTTGTTTTTTGCTAATTAGTTGTGTCAAGTTGGGAATCCCATGTTCAAATTGTGGCTCTGGTACCTCAAACAAGGCATTTCACCTCTCTGAGACAGAGTTTCCTCATCCATAAAACAGGGCTGATGATAATAATAACATATTTATAGAGTACTTTAAGATTTGCAAAACACTAGTACTAGTGAATGTTATAGTTCTAGTATACTAGAAAATTATACTAGTAATAAAAATGTAGTGGTCCATGTGAAAGCTCACAACGGTTCTGATAGAGAGGCTCTGCAGATGTCACTATTGCAGTTTTACAATTGAGAAAACTGAGTCTCAGAGAACCCTGGAGCCACTTAGTTAATAAGGGTCAGAAGTGGGATTTGAACCCATATCTTCTTGAATCCAAGTCCAGCACTCTATTCACTTACAAGTTGTTTTGAGGAAAGTAATTTGTAAAGCATAAAGCGCTAGAGAAATGGATGTTGTTATTTTCTTCTTCCTCTGCATCACTATTGATATCATCCAACTCCTGCTCTTCCTCCTCATCTTTATTACCTCCTTGAGGTAATAATAGGCTTGGAATCCCATCAGCCATTTGCTCAGGAAGGGATTTTTATCATATTAATAATGATTTCTAGATCCTTCCTGGTAGAAGTTTTTGAATATGAGTACCAAGAAAACACATTCAATAAAAGCAAAGGCAAATGAAAAGAAAAAGAGTGGGAGCATGTTTGCATTGAGGACAAGGAACAACCTTGTTCTCTTAACCTTTCTATATTATAGAAGATAGTGTGGTGCAAGGAAGTGACTACTGGCTTTGAAGCCAGATGGCCTGGGTTCAATTCTCACCTTGATGCTTATTACTTGTATGAAACGGAGCAGAAAGAAGACTATTTTTTCCTGATTTTTTTGAAGCCATGTCTCTCTAATGTGGCCCAAGATCACTTGGCTACCAAACTGCTGCTTCTATCTTGTATTTATAAATTTGATTTTTTGATCTATGTAAGTCTTTGCAATTATCCCTTGTACATTTCATCTTATTGGATTTGGCTCCACGTTGTAGCCTGTCAACATTTTTTTTTGGACTGTGACTTTGTCTTCCAGGGTTAGCCCTTTCTATCAGCTTTGTGGCTTAAGTGAATTTGATAAGCTTACCATCTGTGCCTTTATTTATGTAGAAATGTTTAATAGAACAGAGCCAAGCATTAGATCCCGGGGGCACTCCATTGGGAACCTCCTGCCAAGTTGATATCAAACCATTAGAACTCACCATCCAAATTTTTCTAAGCTGACCTTGACCATTCAACTAGATCCAAATCCACCTAATTGTCTATGCCACGTCTCACCTTCTTTTCCACGAAAATTGTAACCTGAGCGATTTTGTTGAACATGTACTAAAATCTCGATAATCTCTATCTACAGCACTCCTCTGCTCTCCCAAGTGAATAACTCAGCCATATCCAAGTTCTCCGTACATCTTTATTGGTCATTTCAGAAAATTATCCTTTTTTCTCTTCATCAGAATCATTTGCCTGTCTTTAGAATTTGATTTTTGAAAACTTCTCAGCCCTTCTTGGCTGACTTTCAAAGTAAGATTTTGGTATATGGGATCCTACCTCTCTTTTCTCTGAACCTTTTGAATTCTTTCCTCAAATTTAGGATGCAATTCAGATTAGGCTTGATATTCCTTTCTTCTAACACAGGGAGTATTCATTCTCTGCCCCCCTCCACTCCAATTTCCATTATTTCCACCTATTGAGAATATAATTTTCCATTGTTGGTTTCTCCCCATCTGAAGACATCTTAACAGAGACTGGTCACTTTGCATTTTGAGGAAAGAGCTAATGAACTGGAAGTCAGAAAGATTAAAGAGCTGTCATTTTTTTTATCCATGGTAAATATACATATACTTGGGCACTCCTTATCAATACTGGTAGTTTCTATAAGAAAAACCTGATCATAATTTTCAAAACTTTATAAGAGTTAGCAAGGAAATAAAACAATTATCATTAAATAATCATTTATGGGGATTAGAAGGAACTATCTTACATGAGTTGGTAGGTATAGGTCATAAACCATCCCAGAATCAACATCAATGGCATGGAATCCTGCTACTGAGCCGTAGATCACTTTCAGTCTCTGTCCATTTTCCACTGTGAGGTCAACTGCCAGAGGCTTCTGATAAAGGGAGGGGAACGACTGCAATCATAAAACAATATGGTGAGAAAGAATGAAATAATATTTCATGGGATTAGCCAGCATAAGATTAATACGGATGGAAAAACCCCAGGGGAGTCAAATTATCCCAGGCAGGTTCCAGAGAACATTTGAGACAAACTACAAGATCTTCTTATTATAACTTGGTCATATTCTGGTCAAGTTCTAAGAATGATATACTTGAGAAATGGAGTCAAGAGAGAACCCAAGAGGTTGCTTCAGCTCTCTCCATTTTCCCTCAGAAATGACATTAAATCAAGTCTCTAAATAGCTTTCTAGAGTGACAGAAGGATGGGATGAAACAATTGTCCACCTTAAGATAACTTAGAAGGATTTCAGAAAAGACATGTCTGATTTGGGTAAAAAGGGAGTGAAGCCCATTGCTGATGGTGTTTGGGCAAGCCAGTGGAAGCCGTGCCCCAGTGAAGAAGACAAACTGCCAATTCTGGTACACCAGCACAATAGGAATGACTTAGGCCAGGCCACCCCAGTGCAGTAAGCAAGCTACCAGCACCCTAGTTCCTGGAGCAGAAAGCCAATGGTCAGGCCCCTGGACTCCAGCACAAGAAGCTTAGGACAGTGTCTCCAGTGCTCTGGGAACAGAGTACAATGTGTCAAAAAGCAAAAAAAAACAAAAAAGAGCCTTTACCATAGAAAGCTATGGTGGCACCAGTGAAGATCCAAACACAAACTCAGAAAAGGGCAAGTGTCAAAATGCCTACATGTGAATCTTCAAGGAGGAATATGAATTGGTCTTAAGTCCTCTTGAAGGAGCTCAAAAAGGATTTTAAAAATCAAGTAAGGGAGAAAAAAATTGGGAAAAGAGAATTATGTAGGAAAATTATGAAAAAGTCAACAGCTTGGGAAAAAAAGCACAAAAATTGAGTGAAGAAAACAACTCTTTTAAAAGTAATATTGGCCAAAGGAAAAAGGAGATACAAAAGCTAACTGAAGGAAATAATTCCTTAAAAATTAGAACTGGGCAAGTGGAGCCTAATGACTCTATGAGACATCAAGAATCAGACAAATAAAATCAAAAGAATGAAAAAAAAGAAAAGAAAATGTAAAATACCTCATTAGAAAATCAACTAACCTGGAAAATAGATCCAGCAGAGAGAATTTAAGAATTATTGGACTACCTGAAATCCATGATAACAAAAAAAACAGCCTGGCTAAGTATATGTGATTCTGAAAAGCAAAACCATGTAGGAAAAGTAAAACGTGGCACAGCATCCAAATTCTTAGAGAAGTTAAGTGAAAAAACAGTCAGCACATATACAGCTAATCTATACTAGTAGGGAAATCTCAACCTCCCTTTCTCAGAGCTAGATAAAGCTTGTCACAAAATAAATAAGAAAGAAGCTAAGGAGGGGAATAGAATTTTAGAAAAGTTAAGCATGAGAGACCTTTGGAGAAATCTGAATGAGAATAGGAAGGAATGTACCTTTTTCTCAACAATAAATGTCACACAAAAAATGAGCACATATTAAAACAGTAAAACTTCACAATGAAATGCAGAAAAGCCAAAATATTAAATGCATCCTTTTTATATCATGATGCAAGAAAAATTACATGTAGTAAAGAGCCATGGAGAGAAAATTGGAAAATCTAATACTAAAGAATGAATAGGTCAAACAACAAATCATAAAAACAATCAACAATTTCATCAAAGAGAATGACAATAATGAAAAAACATGCAAAATTTATAGAATGCAGCCAAAGCAGTTCTTAGAACTGCTTAGAACTTAGAACTTAGAAATTTTATATCTCTAAAATCCTTACATGAATAAAATAGAGAAAACAAGTCAACAAACTGAGCATGAAATTAAAAAGCTAGCAAAATTTTTGTTTTTCTTCTCAGATTATTTTTACTTTATTACTAAATCTGATTTTTCTTGTGCAGCAAGATAACTATATAAATATCTATACATATATTGTATTTAACATATACTTTAACATATTTAACATGCATTGGACTACCTGCCATCTAGGGGAGGGAGGTGAGGGAAAGAGGGGAAAAGTTGGAACAGAAGGTTTTTCAAGGGTCAATGCTGAAAAATTACCCATGCATATGTCTTGTAAGTCAAAAGCTATAATAAAAAATTTTTTAAAAAATAAAATAAAGTGCATGTGAATAAAGGGAAAAAAAGATAGCAAAAGAACAAATTAAAAATCTTTAATTAAATATCAAATTAGAAACTCTGAAAATCAAAGGAGGGATTAATAAAATTGAAAGTAAAAAATTTATTGAAGTAATAAATAAAACTAAGGATTGGCTTTATGAAAAAAACAATAAAATAGATTGATCTTTGATTAATAGGATTTAAAAAAGGAAAGAAACTAAATTACCAGTATCAAAAATAAAATGGGTGAATTCATCATTAATATAAAGGAAATTAAAGCAATAATCAGGAGCTATTTTGCCTAACTATATGCCAATATATTTAACAATCTAAATGAAATGGATGAATATTTATAAAATTATAAATTGCCCAAATTAAGAGAAGAGGAAATAAAATGTTTAAATAACCCCATTTTATTTTTTCCCTTTATCCTGATTTTTTATTAAAGCTTTTTATTTTTCAAACCATGCATAGATAATTCTTCAACATTAATCCTTGCAAAATCTTGTATTCCAATTTCTCCTTTCCCCATCTTCTCCTCTAGATGGCAAATAGTCCAATATATGTTAAACATTAAATAACCCCATTTTAGAAAAAGAAATTAAACAAATCATTAAGGAACTCCCCAAGAAAAAAATCTCCAGGGCCAGAAAAATTTAGAAGTGAATTGTACCAAACATTTAAAGAACAATTAATTCCAATACTATGTAAACCATTTGGAAAAATATACAAATAAGGAATCTTATCATAAATTTTTATGACACAAATATGGGGTTAATACCTAAACCAGGAAGAACCAAAAAAGGGAAAAAAATTATAGACCAATTTCCTAATGAATATTGATGCAAACATTTTAAATAAAATATTAGTAAAGATATTCCAGTAATTTATCACCGGGATATGGTGATATGACCAGGTGGGATTTACACGAGGAAAGCAGGGATGGTTCAATATTAGGAAAATTATCAGCACAGTGAGCACATCAAAAACAAAGCTAAGAGAAATCACATGATTATTGCAATAGATGCAGAAAAAGCTTTTGACAAAGTACAGCACCCATTCCTATTAAAATACATCAGAGAGCATAGGAATAAATGGAGTTTTCCTCAAAATAATAAACAGTATTTATCTAAAACCACCAGCAAGCACCACATATAATGAGGATAAGTTAGGAACATTCTCAAAAAGATCAGGAGTAAAACAAGGATGCCTATTATCACCACCATTATTCAATATTGTACTAGAAATATTATTTTTTACCAAGAAGAGAAGAAAAAGAAATGGAAAGAATTAGACTAGGCAATGAGGAAACAAAACTATTATTCTTTGCAGATAATATGATAGCATACTAGAGAATCCTAAATAATCAACTAAAAAAAACTACTTTAAACAATTAACATCATTAGCAAAGTTGTAGGATATAAAACAAACCCACATAAATCATTGGCATTTCTATATATTACCAACAAAGTCAGCTTACTGAGATAAAAAAATTCTATTTTAAAATAACTGTAGCCAATATAAAATATTTGGATTTTTATTTTACAAGACAAACGTAGGAACTATATGGACAGAATTACGAAACCCTTTTCACACACAAGTAAAGTCAGATTTAAACAATTGGAAAAATTCAAATGCTCATGGGAAGGATGAGCTAATTAGAACAAAAATGACAATTCTACCTAAATTAATTTATTTAGTGTCATACCAATCAAAGTATCAAAAGATATTTTATAGAGTTAGAAAAAATAATAACAAAATTCATTCGGAAGAACAAAAGGTCACGAATATAAAGGAAGAGGCAGCTAGATAACCTATAGAGTATTGTTAATGTCACACTGACTGTTCCAGAATGGATAGATGGAGTTGTTCTACAAAGGTCACATTTATTTAATCTGGAAGAATCTTGCATTTTTGTGTTTCTGCGATCCAAGTGGAATTGCCAGTGGCGTATCTTGGAATGAAGGACATGATCATGGTTCACTTACCTTAAAGGCCATAAACTTGTGGTATGGCTTTGGTGCCCACGCATAGACCTCAACTGAATTCCTCAAAGCGACGACAAGAAATTTGATTCTCTCATATTTAACTACGACAGACAAAAGCAATGAGGTCAAATTCCTAGTTTGGAACGTGGCTATGAGATCAATATTTTTTAAGGGGAACACAGTGTATGTGGAAGGTAATGATTGTAAAGGACTGTATATTCTAAGCTGAAGAGTTTACACTTTACCTCTGAGAAATTAAGAAATGACTAAATGTTTTGAGTGAGGAATGGTATGGTCCATTGTGCCTTAAGAAAGATTATTTTGGCAGCAGAGTAGGGGTATCCATTGGAAAAAAAGAGAGGCTGAAACCAAGGGGATCAAGTAAGAGACTACTGCAAAAGTTCAGGTGAGAGTGAATAAAAAACATGAACTATCGTGTAAGCTGTGGGAGGAAAGGGGGCAGATATACAAGTTGTGGAGGGAGGCTTGACAATGCTTTTGGCAACCAATGAGATATGGGCGGGAGGGGAAGAGGAAAAAAAAGAATTAAATATGACCCTGAGGTCATGAACCTGAGTTTCTGAAAAGATGGTGTTAACCTCATCACAAACAGAAATAGAGTAGGAGTGGGGGGTGGGGAGCGGGAGAATGAGTTCTGTTTTATACATGTTAATTTTAAGATGCCTATAGTATACTGAGGAGGCGATATCCCACAGGTGATGGATGACTGGAGTTCAGAAGAGAAATTAAGGTTGAATAAATACATTTTGGAGTCACTAATATAGAGATGATAATTGAACCCATGGTTAGCTAATGAGATCACCCAGAGAGAGTATTGAAAGAAAAATTCCTTGTTTGGGCTTTTACTCTGATTAAAAAGGCAAAACTTAGGGCAAAGAGAATTAAAAAGGAGCTCTTTCTAAATATATCAAGATAACAGTGTTGGGTTGCCAGGTTGAGCTCTGACGGTCAGCTTTTATTAGTGACTTCCATAATAAGAGAAAGACGATTCAGGTAGGTCAGTGTCAGCAAAAGCGGTTGGGCAATTGAATCTTGATTCTTCCCCAAGATAGCAGGTATAGGACAATTTAAGGATAGGAGTAAGTGACAAAGAGCAGGTATTGAAAAAAGCTGCAGACTCAGTGTTGTCTTCCCCAACAGTACCTCTCCCAACACCTACAAGCAGGGCTGGAAACTGTCACTGAGTCAATATAACTTTCAATAATTATATTGCATGAAAGAAGGCCCAGAATAGAGTAAAACCCATACAAAAAAAGCAGAATGATCTAACAAAATGATTAATGATCAAATAAAACAAATCGAGAAGGGCTGGTCATAGAGGTAGGGGATCCTAGGATTACAGCTGGAATGGACCTTAGAGATCATCTAATTAATCTCATCTTAGTAAAGGGGAGGAATCTAAGACTCATTCCGGCTAACAAGTGACTTGCCCAGGGCCACATAGCGAGCAGATATCTTAGGTGGTATTTGAACTTAGGTCTTCCTAATTCCAAAGTCCAGAGCCTTATCCACTATAACACAGATATAAATAAACCCATGTGATGCTTTACAAAAAGTTCTAGGCACTTGGAAGGAGAAAGAAGCCTGAATAATCCACAGAGTAGATCATCAATGTCTTAATAATCAAGATCTGCAAGCTGGATTATGATAAATGAGAAATACATGAGTAGGGAAAGGGAGACTTTCCAAGCCACTTTTCTCAGATGAGGTCTATGTAAGCCAGACAACTGGCTTGCCATTCACCTGCTGGCACAGCCATTTGAAAGAAAGTCGGGGTAGGGGGAAGGGAAGGGAGAGAGGGAAAAAGAGAGGGAAATCATCAAGGATTCATTGGGAAGTAGGAATCTGATCCTATTATTGAGCGATAGGGATTCCTGTTGAAGTCATTCAGTCCTGTTTCTGAAATGAATAGCAACAGAGCAATCTTTTTGAAGTTTGAACATGTCCTCATACCAAACTGCTTGCCAAGAAATCACTCTACATTACTTTGACAGCAGTTTTAGCACTTCGTTTGCCATGCGTCAGGCACCGGAGAGCACAGCTCTGGAACGTATTGGACGGGAACCAAGATCCAGGGTAGCCTATTTATCCACTTGAATGGGCCTGCCTTGTGCAGTTCCCCAGTTCAAAGAAGAGAGTTCCACATCAGTTTGGATACACTGAGGGGAGAACAATGAGATCTAGATTCCTATCAAAGACTATCTGTCACCACAAGCTATGTTGCCTTCGTTCCGATCAGAATTTCTCTGGTAATGTTTGGGAAACCCAGCTGTAAAAGCAGCAGCATGAACAAGGAAGAAGAGAGAGGGGGCTCTGAGGACAGTTTCAGGACTGTAGATGTTAGGACTTTGAGCATGATGCCAACTAGAAGTGTTGGCCCAAATTAGCAGCCATACTGAAAGCAAGTCAAAGCAGACGTGATTGCAGCTGACAAGTAAGCAAGCCATGTGCGTGTTCTGTCTGCGGAACAAAGTTGTCAAGTCTAGGTCTCAGCTGAAATACGCTGATTGTGCATGTCATCCACTCAGGTGAACCATCCTTTAATGAAAGTTTTCTGGGAAAGCCTCTCTTTACGGTAAAAGAGGACAAAGTTGGCGTACAGGGGCTCATCCAAATAAGCAGCTCAGCTTCTCCACTTCAGATACTCCACCTTTTTTGGCTGATGCTGTCAAAGAACTTTTCCCTGCCTCATTTGTAATCAGGCTATTTTTTTTTCCTTTTTGGAAGGGAGAAAAGAGAATTGGGAGAGTTTAGTGAAAAAAAGCCCAGGAATTTCTTTAAAATAAGTGAGGAAGAAGAAAAAACATTCCTAGCAAAGGGAAAAGTGGCTAAGGAAGGGCTGAGCTTCTGCCAAACTATAGAAGATGGCCTAGTTTGGGGGCCTGAGGAATCTGCAGACATCAGCTACTTCTGGCCCCTTAGACATCCTAGAAAGGGCCTCCTTGCCCATTATTAATTGTAAAAATCAATCTGCTACAATTCCACAGCAATTCAGGGGCAACTTGGGTGGTATTTACATCTGTGGGGAGCCACAAGGAAAGAAGTGGGTTTATGATGGCCTTGAAAGATTTAGGTCTTTGCTCTTTCTGTAATCAAAAACAAGTTGCACCTGGGAGTATTTGTCTGTCTCTCTGTCTTCTCTTTCTTCCCTACCCTCTCCAGGGATGGATTTGTTGGTGGTGATCCTATCTGCACATAGGGTATGATGGTGAAAATGCTGAACTTGAAGTAAGGAGACCTGGGGACCCTGACTCTGACATTTAATTGTTTTTTGATCCTGGCCAAGTCCCATCTGCTTCTCTGGGATTCGGTTTCCTCACTTATAAGCAACAGGCAATAATGTCTAGATATCTACCTCAGAGAGTTGTGAGGAAAGTGCTTTATAAGCTATAGAAACCTATATAAATGTGAGCCACTTGCTCAGATTGGCAGGATGGTTGGTGTCTTTACAGGTTACCTCCAGGAGAACAGGAGAGGGTTCTGATGGAGGTGTCAAAGATACAGCCATTGACTTTATGAAATGCCATTATTGCTATACTGTGCTTTGAGATCTCTAGTAACTCCCAGTGGAGCACAAGAATCTCCTCAGGGATACACCTAATCACAGGGAACACCAACAGTGGCAACATACCATAAAGCCTCTCAGGTGAGCAGGCTATACTGTCATAGCCCTGTTATAGAGAGGTCTCATCTGGCTCTCCTATCTGTGGTAGTGATGGGATGCATAAGGTGCAGTTTCCAGGGGAAATATAGCAGTGATCCTGAGGTCTTCTGACTATAGAATGCTATTGTTCCAATACTCTGTCTGTCAATGATTCTAAAGTCTCCTGGCCTTAGGAGTACTATAGTGCAGTCCTACAAACGTTGCTGACTGTCAGATAGACAATCTGTTGGTCCGTGATAACCAAGTTCCTGAGGCAGTAAGGAATAGACCACCCCTTAAAAATTAGCAAATAAGTAACATGAAATTCTGATCTCTCTAACTTTGTCCTATAAATTTATCTTTCTCTCGGTTCTTTGCTAAATCCTTTTGGAACTTAGCCTGCTTCAATTGGTTTTACAATGATAATAAACTTTGCCCCTTGACTTAGAGATGGGTTCAAGCCTGCAAATTCTTTTGAATTTTTTGGGGAAAATTTTGGGGAAAGACCCCCAACCTTTTTGGGGTCTCTTTTGAACCTGAACAGTAGGAGGGGCAGTTCAGAAACACTTGCCTAGAAGCCTGGGCTCTGAGGGGTTTGGCGGTGACTTCATCGGGTTTTTGGCAACAACTGCTGCCTTCCTGCTCCAAGAATCATAATCTGCTTGTACCCATAAGTATGAAGTAGCTCAATGTGACTTTGAAAACACTTTGCATTTAATTACTTTTTTATAATATGGATCCCCACCCCCACCCCCTCTCCAGAAATGTAGGTTCCTTAAGAACAGAGGCTATCTCATCTCTGACTTTATAACTCCAGTGCCTAGAATAGGGCTTTGCATGTAAAAGGTGCTCAATAAATATTTAAAAATTGAATGGAATTGAAATGACAGAACCTGCAAGTATATAGGGGGCAGCTTAGCTACCGTAACTTCAGAATTGGTCTCTTTCCTTTCTGGGTTCATACTCCTTGAAAGAGCTGTTTGGGTAGCAACTATAAAGAGAGATGATGTTTTCTTGGATTATCTGATTAATTGCTTCATTTCTTCCCCTTCAAACTATCTATGTAGACACAGTTCGATATAAATGCAGATAGGTGGGTCAGTGGAGTTGGAATTAGTGCTTTTAGCACTGATAATGCCTCAAGTGGACAGCTTAGGCCAGCCTGGATCTGTTCTGCTCACTGGTTAGAGGAAGAGCTATTGAGACATTCCCAGCTAGTCATTTTGGAACACCAAGAGAATTTGAGGAAATAGCTACCTATTTAGGTATATCAGTGGCCCCTTGCTATATTGATTGTCTCTTGAGTTCTATAGGTGTCTGGCATTTTTATTTAGTAAAAAGACTGGGTGCCTTTCTGGAGGTAGAGAAGCCAGAAGTTACAGTAACCTAGGTGTGAATTTATGGAATACGAAAGTAGCAGTGGGAACAGGGAGAAAGGGTGGAAACTCCAAAAGACATTTACAAGGAAGAAATGAAGATTTGGTGTCTTTGGTATATTAGATATGGGGGAGAGCGGTGAAAGAAAGGAAACATCAAAGATGATTCCAAAGTTTTAAACCTAGTGGCAAAATAGTAAAATGGAAAGGATTCTGGGAGATATCACTGATCTGTAAAATTTATAAAAAGATAAAAGAACAAGAGCCATTTCCCCCTGGATCGATGTGCAATAGGCAGTTATCAAAAGAAGAAATGCAAGCTATCAACAACCATTTTAAAAATGCTTCAATTCACAGACGTCACCGGAAAACATAAATCAAAACAACTCTATCAAATGGCCAAAGGTACTTCCAATTCTGTCATTTTATATTCTTTATATGTTCTAAGGCAGAGGTGTCAAACATGTTCCAACTATAACACTCTGAGTGCAGCTCGAAGCTGTATATATACACACAGAGAAGAGAGATGATGAACTTCGATTGGGAAATATTTAACAAAATAAATAAAAACACACTAAAACAGATACTATTACCTTTTAGAACTAAATCTGTGGTTCACAGAGATCCTCATGTACAATTTAGTGGCCCTTATTTCTATTTGATTTTGATACCACAACTCTAAAGAGTTCTTAACTTGGGATTCCCAGACTGAATGATTTAGGGGCATGTGTGTGGGGGGGAGGGAGGGGGGTTCTAAGAACTTAGTTGGGAAAAATTATATCTTGATTTTAATAGAATTGGCTTCCTCTGTAACTGCATCTATGTATTTTATTTCATGCATTTAGAAACATGATTCTGGAGCGAGGTCTGTTGCATTCAGTAGTTGGCCAAAAGTATCAACAACACAGAAAAGTGAAGAACCTCTGCTCTAGGATTCCTCACAGCTTTGCTATTCCAAGTTCTAAGTCCCTATTCCAGCTCTAATGTATTAGGTGCTGCTATGGATTAGGCATCAACCATCATGGAAAGAGTGCTAGACTGGGAGCCAACCTACAAGGGGATCAAATTTAGTCGACATTCTAGCCAAACTAGTCTATTAGTCATTTCTCCCACCTAACATACCACCTCCAGTCTCTCATCTTCTGTTAGGCTGTTCCCCATCTTAAAAGGCACTTAATGCTCACTCCCAACTCTCAGCATATTTAAAACAACAAATGGTATTTTCTTCAAGAAGCCCTTTCTAATCCACAATGTCTATGAATGTTTTTTCATCCTTCAATGCCCAGGTCAAGTACTGCCATTTTGTAAAGCCTTCCTTGATTCTCTCAAATTAAAGGTACTCTCTCCTCCAAAACTTAAATTACTTTGTATTTCCTCATTTGTGTATGTATTGTCTCTCCCCAGTAGAATGGAAGCTCCTTGAGGATGGGGGCTGCTTCAATTTGGTCCGTGTGTCCCTTGTGTCTTGCACACTATGTTGGATGTAAAAGATGCTTTATAAATATTTGAGTTAGTTGAATCCCTAGGTCAGGTACTTATGAGCTGTGTGACCCTGAGTAAGTATCTCTCAGTTCCCTTATCTGTAAAACAGGCAATATTATGCCATATTGCAATAGGTCAAGACTATTGTGAAACACTTTGGGAAACCTTGCAGCACAATTCACATGCTTTTTTTTTTTTTTTTTTTTTTTTTTTTTTTTTTTGCTGCTACAAAGAAGCAGAGAAGAGTGAGCTAACATTTATGTAGCTCCTTCCTTCTTACACAAAGTAAAGTCACTGGACCTGCCCAACTCTAGGAGGGAAGAGTAGCAATATTATTCCCACTTTCCAACTGAGGAAACTGAGGCTCAAGAGGTTACATGATAACTTCCTCCGGGTCACACAGTAAATGGTAGAACTCGGTCTCCCTGACTGTATTTTGAAGAGTTTGGGCTGGATAGGGCTTTGGCTTTAGATGGAGATTAAGCACACTGGATTAGGACTGGAAAGGAGGAAGGAATGGCAGGAGGAGGAGGAACCGAAAGCGAACTGGAGAAACTTATCATTTGAGTCGATCAGAATGGAGTGGATGGAGTTAGGGGTGTAACATAAAATTCCTGAAGGCTTTTGAGTCTCACTTACCCCTATATTTCAAAGTGTAATTCTTCTTTTCCTTAGGGACCACTTTCCTGATGATTAATGATACCAAAGGAAGTGGAAGTCAAGAAGGGAGAATAGACCCGAGATGAACCTTACCAACTTTGTAGTGCACACAGCCTTCCAGGTCTCCCACAGAGATCCAACCTTGCCTCTTTCCCATCTCAGGATCATTACGCAGAATCTTGTTTCTCAGCCAGGACAAGTAGTACACTCGCAGCTTATTCTTCTTTCCTGATGAACATGGAAATACACAGAAGTGAAATAACCTCTCTTTCCTCCATTCACTGTATTCAGGACAATTGTTCTCTTCTGACTCCAAGTCGTAGGCTTAGAATACTCTTGCTCTTCCCTTTCCACCTTTAAAATCCTCAGATATTCTTGAAATCAAATCAAATACCAAGAAGGCCTCCCTAAACCACACTACGAGTAATCATCTTTGCTCTGAAATGCCCCTGGCCCTTTGTTTTCAACCTTTCTAATTCATTTATTCTACAGCAATAGAATAATGGGCTTTCTCTGTGTCTTAAGTCTCTGCTAGATGCTAAGGTCCGTGAAGGCAAGGACCACATCTTATCCAATAGAATGTCAACTCTTAGAAGGAAGAAATTGTTCCTTTTTTCTTGCCTTGCATACAGAGCAGCCTGCCAGCCTGAAAATGGGAAATACCTAGGTTCAAGACTTGCTTCTGAAATATACTAGCTGTGTTATCCTAGGAGAGTCATTTAACTTCTTTGTGCTTTTGAAGTTTCAAAACAAGTGTGCCCCTTATTGGTAAGGAGAATGACCTCTACTAATGAAATCCCAGGCCCAGGTCCTGTCCTTATTACTCTGAATGAGAAATATAAAATGGACTGGAGAGGTGAAAGAGATACTGAAGGCAGGGAGATTAATTAAAAAAGCTGTTACAATCACTTAACGTCTCAGTGCCTCCAAGTAAAACTGGAACACTATAAAGTACAGAGGGAAGAAGCACTGTAAGGAAAGGTGTTTCTACTTTAGAATTCCCAACACTTGAAATTAGAGGTCTGGCCTAAGGCAAGTCACTTAATCTTTCAATGCTCTATATAACTCTCTATGATTATAAATTATAGAACAGGCGACAACCTGCTTTAGTAAAGGTAGTTTCCTCACCTGGAAGTTCCCTATACCAATGAAATCATAGTTTTAACCTCTATCTTTATTCCTTGAACATGATAATTGGTTAATAAATGTTAATTTAATGAGGAAGGAATGAACCGTCCCCTGTTTTGCATAAAGGAAAAGGTTAAGGTTAATATTTTGCTTATTTTGGAAATTGAGTGCATGCCCCTCAGTTGGGGAATGCCTGAATAAATTATAGTATATATTGTACAGGACACGATGAGCAGGCTGATTTCAGAAAAGCCTGGGCAGACTTACATGAACTGATGCTAAGTGAAGTGAGCAGAACCAGGAAAACACTATACTCAGTAACAACAAGATTATGTGATGATCAATTGTGGTGGACTTGGCTCTTTTCAACAATGAAGTGATTTAAGGCAATTCCAACAGATTTAGGATGGAAAGAGCCATCCAGAAAGAGAACGATAGAGACAGAAGGTGGATCAAAGCATAGTATTTTCACCTTTTTATGGTTGTCGTTTGTTTGCTTGTTTGTTTTTTCTTAATTTTTTTTCTTTTGATCTGATTTTTCTTGAGTAGCATGATCAATATGGAAATATGTTTAGAAGAATTGCACATCAGATTGTTTGCCATCTTGGGGAGAGGAGAGGGAGGGAAAGAGGGAAAAAATTTTTGGAACACAAGGTTTTGCAAAGATAAATGTTGCAAACTATCTTTGAATGTATTTGGAAAAATAAAATAGCATAAAAAGAAAAAGAAAGTGGCTCTGACCAAAACATGCATTGTTCTATGGCTAACTTGAGAACATAGCTCTCTGAACTTGGCTAGACTAGGGGAGCTTCATGTAGTGGCTGAAAAGCTGAACCTGGAATTAGGATCTCACCTCAGCTATTTACTAGATGTATGACCTTGGGTGAATCACTTAACCTCTATGCCTCAGTTTCCTCATTTGTAAAATGGAGGTAAATCCTACCTTCCAGGATTGTTTAATTTTGCAAACCTTAAACCACTAGCTAAATGTCAGCTATTATTATTAGCCTATTATTATTATTAGACATATAGTGCACTCCTGGACCTTAACTTGAAACCTTTCCAAGTCAAGTTCTGCTGACACAGCTTTTGAGAACTCAGGACTCTCCCAAGCCACAGTGAAGCAACAGGGGAGGACTTTAAGAGGTCCATTTTTTATCTCTTGACCACTCCCCTTCTCTGCCTGCCCCACCTCTACTTGCAGATTCTTGCAATTCATCTCTAGGCAAGAACTTTCAAAACACACTGTGCTTAGGCTTGGAGAGTAAGCTGTCCAAAAGGGAGGTGGGCTGTCTTGGGAGGTAATGGTTCCTCCTCACTGGAGGTCTTTAGGCAATTCCTTGGGCTCCACATGGAAACTGTGGTAATATGGGGACCTCCAGCTTGTTTTTTCTTTGATGTCTCTTCCCTCTTCCCTCCCTTTTGAGGCAGATGTTAGGAATATTTCTGTAGCCAACCTTGAAGGTCTCACTTCTGGGATCAATCTTGAACATATTTCCAGAGTAGTCTGGATGGAGTGTCAGGTTTCTGATGGATACACCCACCCTCAGCCTCTTCTAATGTGGCCAAACTAAACTGTGGGCTTTTGAACTATACCATGGCTTTCAGTTCCACACTTGGATTGCGCTCATAGTGAGGAAGTTCTTCCTGACATCCAGCCTCACTGGGCCCCTTTGCAACTTCCCCCCATTGCTCCTGGTTCTGCCCTCTAGAGCCAAGGAAAACAAGTCTAATACCTCTTCCATATGACAGGCCTTCAAGTATTTGAACACAGCTAACATGGCACTTTTCAGTATTCTCTGCTTTAGGCTCAGCGTGTTCCGTTTCTTCAACCAATCTTCAAAAAACATGAGCTCAAGGCCTTTCCCTATCCTGACCATTTTCCTCTGGAAGCTCAGCAGCTTCTCAGTTTTCTTCCTAAGACATAGACCTTCAACTGAAAATGAGATTCCAGATGTGGTCTGCAAACAGCTAGCATCTCCCTCATCCTGGACACTCTCCTTCTCTCAATGGAGATAAAGATGACGCTAGCTTTTTTAGCGTCCATCATGTTACTGACTTATGTCGACCATAGAGGTCACTGCAAAGCACTGCCCTTTCACAGATAAAGAGCCATTGATATGGCTACATTCCTACTACTTTATATTTATAAAATTGATTTTTTTGAACCCAAGATAAAACTTTATGTTGATCTTTATCATATTTTATTTGAAAGACTTTGACCCACTATTCTTGTATGTCAAGATCTTTTCATATTCTGAGTTTTCCACGTTAGTGACTCCACCCAGTTTTGTGATACCTGCAAGTTTGACATGGTACCAAGTCATTCTGAATAATATGGAATAGCCCAGGGCCAAGCACAAATTCTTGAGGTACTCTACTGGAGATCTCTGAAACCCACATCAAACTATTGCTGGGGATCAGCTACGAATCCCATATGATTCCATCTTTAACACATTAACAACATGAAGGGATTTATAAAATCCTTTGCTATATTTCAGGGAAGCTGTATCTAGAACATTTCCCATAGACAGCAGACTAATAACCCCATCAAAAAAAGGAAACAAGGAGAATCAGGCATGCCTTATTCTTGCTGAGATCACTCTCATTGTGATCACTGGTTCCTAGAATTTTGTTAGAATTGAAGTCAAACTCATTGGCCTGCAGTTTGCAGATTCCATTCCATTTCCTTTTTTTGAATATAGGGACACTTGCTCCTCTCCAGTCTTGTCAGACATCTCCTGCCCTGCCCAAGCGTTTCTTAAAAATGGTTTTTCATACATCTCTGATAGCATCATATCTGCCAGTTCTTTCAGTACTCCAAAATATAGTTCATTTGGGTCAGATGACTTAATCCAGTGATTCTCAAAGTATGGTCTAGAGAATCCTGGGGATCTCTGAAACCCTTTTAGAGGGTCTACAAATCAAAAATAGTTTTTATTTCCAATATGCAAAATATCTATAAATATAATCCAGATAAACAAAAAAGCTTTGCAGAGATCCTCAATAATTTTTAATAGGATAAAGATACTGAAAACAAAAGTTTGAGAACCACTGACTTAATCCATCCACGACACCCAGAGGCTTGGTTACCATCTCCTTACTTAACTTGGGTATCACCTCCATCAATTCCAGCGCTAAGATCATTTTTCTTGGCAGAAAAAAAAACAGAAGCTAAGGAAGAGTTGAGCAGCTCTGCTTTCTCTGTATCAATTAGCATTGGCCCATCCATTTGAAGCATCCATTTGATCTTCCTATTTTTCCCAGTATAGCTAAATGATCCCAACTCCTTCTTTTGCCCTTAGCTTTCTTCACTAGCCACAACTGATTTTGAGTTTAGCATTGTTGCAACTACTCTTATAGGCGTATTCCTCACTTGCATTCATCCTCTTACTATCTGCCCTCACTTTTGTTTTCTGAACATATCTACGGTCACAGTTGGCCCGTATCTACATAGCTGCAGACAGCTGGACAAAAAGCAAAAAAAATATAAAACCATGCAGAATAAAATTTTGAAAACATCCAGATGTTTTCCAATATGTTAGAGATAGTGTAGAACAAAAGGCAATGGTCCCTCTATTTCTTTTTTGGTTTTGCATTGTGAGCTAACAACCTTTCTTATGTGAGCAACAAACTATGAAGAATGAGCATCTGTTAAGATCAACTAGAAATTACAACCTAGTTAATCTGGCACGTGTTTAATGATGCATTTGATCATTATTTGTCTACATGGTAATTAAACCAGTAAGCTCTTTTCATGAATGAGTATAATTAGAATAATTTTTATAGAATCAAGACTATTTTGTGTATTTTTTTCCCTTCTTATTCTGTCCGATCTCGAGAGTCAATGATAATAATCTACCAGGGTACATTGTACTAATTATCATTATCATGATCATACACATTCAAAAACAGAAGTCCCAGATACTACTTCTCAAAAATTTGCATTCCCTGACAGTTTGATGTCCACCACCATCTCACTCCCTATACTCCAATTCTCAGGGCTTATAAGATCATAGATCTGGAGTGGGAAGGATCCTTAGAGTCAATGATCCCGACTCCCATTTTACAGATGAGGAAATTGACGTCAAGGGGGATGAAATCCTAGGGTCACACAGCTTATATCTGAGGCAGGATCTGAACTCAGATATCCCTGACTCCAAATCCAGAATTTTCTTTATTACACTATGTTCCTTCCCCATGGTCTAACCTCATGTCTCCTTGGGAAAGTCTTAGATCCTTGTTTCTGTGTCAACTGTCCTAGGAACTGGAAGAGTTTGTGACAGTAGAAGCTTTGGGCCCTGAGGAACTAGGTTATCTACTTCCATGGAGAAGGGTAGATTTCAAGATACCAAGACAAGGAAAAGGCAAAATGAGAAGGTTTCTTGGCTTGATGTCTACCTTGTGTTGATGTAGAGGGTTGGGGTAGGGAAAAATGTGGAAAGGGAAAAGAGGACAACCACTCGATTTGGTATAGTGGAAAGAGTACTGGTTCTGTAGTTAATATGGCAGGGTTTAAAGCTTACCTTGGGGCTCTGATCTTTGGAAAAGACCTCTTTGGGCATCAGTTCCCCCTTTGTAAAATGAGGGACTTGACCCAGATGGTCCTTGACTCTTTATTTAAGATCCTATGATCCCAAGTTTTGAATCCAAATAAAAAAACTTAGAGCAAAACTAGAAAGATAATTTAAATAGAAATTCAGAAATACAGCTAAGCATAGAAGCTGATAAAGGCTCAGCTTTACACAAATCTTGTTTTGCTTGTGTTTCACTACATAAAAGAAGGTTTTTTTTAACACAATTCACAAGCTAATTTATGGGTGTAATAGCTCCCCTGGTACAGCAATTATTCAATCAGTCAACAAAGTAAGCATTTATGAAGCATTTAATATGTGTGAGGCACTGAGAGAAGTGCTGGGGATTACAAAGGAAGGCAAAAACAGGGTTCCTTTTGGATCATGAACAAACCTGAAATGGTAATCAGCACATTGAGCCCTTCCAGGACATCGATTTGCTGGAATCGGCGTCTATTTATCAGAGAGTAAACTCTTCCTTGGCCACTTCTGTCCAGCAGCCACAGCCCCTTCTCCGTTCCTACCAGCAGATTGACACCTGTACATAGAAAATAGTATTCTTAGTTAGTTCATTGGATTTCTTCTTGCTATCCTGGTTTGTGTAGGGTTTTTTATTTCATTCAGTGTTTCCCAACCATAAGTCTCTGGCAAATTTTTACCAGTTCATAAAACTTTGGCTTTCAAAGGTCTTTATTTCTTCAAACACCTACACACTTTGAAAAACGGATCCTTATCTATTCTTGTTCCTCCCTGTATCTGACACCTCCCACCACCAGCTCCTAATATAAGCTTGGCAAGCCTTAGAAAGTAAGAAGAGTGAAATGTAGAGACTTTGACACTAGGCTCTCTGATGATGATGATGATGATAACTATCATTTATTTGAAGGTTTGCAAAGTACTTATAAATATTATCTCATTTTATCCTCACAACAAATCTTGAAGATAGATGATATTATTAACCTTTTTTTCTAGATGAGTTAACTGAGGCAGCCAGAGGTTAAGTGACTTGCCTGGGGTCATACAACTAGCAAATGGCTAAGGTTGGATTTAAACTCAGGTCTTCCTGACATCAGTGTGCTCATCCACTGTGCTAGTTGAGTAGGGTTTTTTGGTTTGTTTTTGGTTTTTTTGGAAATCATCCATCCTACTTCTCCATACCTCTGACCATGAAATCCATGAAAAATTACAAAAGTTACTTACATATCTCTGAAAATACATTTGAACATTTTTATTGGAAGTCATTTACTGGACTGACTCAGAACGAGAAGTTATGATGGCTTTCGACACCTTTCATCAAAATCTGTCACTTAATGGCTTTTGTACTTTTAGAATATTTCTTTATTTAAAAAAGAACTAATATTAAGCTACTTTTTCCTTGGGGAAAGCCAACAACAACATCACCCCAGTATCAAATGCCTATGAAATCAGTGTCCCATTGACATTCCTTTAGGTTCCAATCTGATACGTGGATAAGTTAGTTCTACTGATCCTTTTATTTACCCTCTAATGGCAAAATAAAAATATCAAAATGAAAAATGAAACTAAAATGGTTAACATGAGATTATTTTTAGAAGCAATGAATTGTAATAGAAACTGGATTGGCAAAGTAGATTATTACAATTGGAAAGTGGTACTGAATTTGGGTATAGAAGACTATATTTTGAGGCCATATATACTCTTAAGTAGATCCATGACCTTGAGCCAGTGATTTAAGTCACTTGATCTCTAGGAATCAGTTTTCTTATCTGTAAAATGGAGATAATCATAACTTGACCACTTTTAAGTAGAACAAGGAGGAGACAGGGATGAACCTTGTCGGAGAAGCATTGAGACAATATTATAGAATATAGAATCACTATTTGGTGATTAGGAGCAATTAGGGCCCAGGTACAAATTGTGAATGGAAAGAATCAACAAGCTGAGTGATAATCAAGCTAGGGTTTAATAGTTAAGCAAATCTGAAGGTCAGGAAAGAGGCAGAAAAGGAGTTCATGGTATTGGTCTAAAATTGGGGAAACGGTAGACAACACAGAGGAAATAGAGAGCATTAGGGAAATGACAGTTCATCTGCCCTCCCTATTCTACTGTCCTGGTACTGGTCATTTGAGATCACAGAAGTGAAGGCTCTAGGCATGAAAGAATTGATGATTCTTTTCTGAGAAGCAATTATCAGATACCAGTTGACTTTCCCTAACCATGGAGACAAGAATAGCTTTCTTTAGCTCATCCTCTCATTCCCGTCTGCCATTCTTTCAGGTCTGGATTAATGGCATGATTAGGAAGTTTGCAAGAGAGGAAGATGAATGGAAGGATGGATGAATGGAGAGAATGAATTGATTTTTACTAGTTACACACACAGAGTTGTATCTTTTTGGTTTCAAGTTAGAAAAATGATAATTGATGCCCTTCAATTAGGAAATGGCTAAATGCATTTTGGCACATGTATGTAATGGTACTTTATAGTGCTCCATAAGAACTGATGAATACAAAGACTACACAGAGGTATGAACTGATACAAAGTAAGCCACGTCAGAAAAATGACATATAAAAAAACTACAACAATGTAAACAGAAAGAAAGAAAAGTAAATGGTGAATAACTGTAATGATGGTTAGGCCCTAGAGAAGAGTTGAGAAAATACAGCTCTTTCTCTCTTCTTTGAGATGAAGCGATGAGGATCTAGGGATGTGCCATACTGTATGTATCGTCAAAAAGGTTTCTTTTGCTGGATTGATTTCCCCCCTTTTTCTTTTTTATTATTTATGGATACACTCATTAATGATGGAGATGCAAAAATAAAATAAAAACAATATATTTCTAAATATATTTCTAGGTCACTAAAGTCATCAGATGTCCCATTATTTCTGGCTGATTTGATCACTGTTGACAAATGTTTTTTGACTGATAGAGAAAATTAGGAACAAATGACTTCATTCTCTAATTTTCATATGGTTGGGACTCAGTTTGGACAAGGACAAAGAGGATCAGCTCACCCCACAAAGCTGCACAGAGGACCTCTGAGCTGAACTTCTTTTTGTATTTGCGGATTTCAGGACTGTCGCTGTGGGGGCGAGCGTTGATAGGATTGACGTTGACAACAGAGGTTTTCCTCGATTTCCTACGACGAAATCCAGATTTCTCTTCACCTGATGGGAAAAAAAAGAAAAAGGAAGAAGCTGTCAAAGATTACTTCAATTCTATTAGCTCAGTAGGGATCAATCCACATTATTTGAATTTGCATTTAATATTTCTACTGGCTGGAACCAATTACCATATTTTGTGTAATTATAATTTCAAAAAGTTAAATTTGAATATGTATTCAGAGAATAAATTATTTGTGCTAATCAGGACACAGCTATACATTCAAATGATATCTTTCATGAGTGGAGAGATACATTCCCCAATCGATAAATAGTCAAAGGATATGAAGAGATGATTTTCAGACAAAGAAATTGAAGCCATTTCTAGTCATATGAAAAATGCTCTAAATCACTATTGATTAGAGAAATGTAAATTAAGACAGCTCTGAGGTATCACTTCATACCTCTCAGACTGACTAAGATGACAGGAAAAGATAATGATAGATGTTGGAGGGCACGTGGGAAAACTGATGCATTATTGGTGGAGCTGTAAAACGATCCAACCATTTTGGAGAACAATTTGGAACTATGCCCAAAGGGCTATCAAACTGTGCATACCCTTTGATGCCACAATGTCTCTACTGGGTCTGTCTCCCAAAGAGATCATAAAAGGAAGAAAAGGACCCACATGTGCAAAAATGTTATTTTTTTCAAAATTCAAAATTACTTATTGAGCACTTGATATGTAAGACATAAAATACTCTTGCATATTCAAAAATAGGTCATATCAAATCGATTTTCCATTTGGAGAGGGTTCCTAGGTCAGGGGTATACAATAGGTACAGAATAACTGGATTCTAACAATATTTTTGACCAAAAAACTTCTTATCTTCATGGATAATATTAAAATATGAGATAAATATAGCTACATAGTTTTAAAACTATTTTAATGACATGCTATTGCAAAAATGTTATTGCAGCCCTTTTTGTAGTGGCAAGGAACTGGAAACGGAGTGGATGCCCATCAGTTGGGGAATGGCTGAATAAGTTATGGTATATGAAGGTTATGGAATATTATTGTTCTAAAAGACACAATGAGCAGACTGGAAAGACTCAAACTGATGCTAAGTGAAGTGAGCTGAACCGAGAGAACATTGTACACAGTAACAATAGGATTATATGATGAACAACTGTGATGGACATGGCTCTTTTCAGCAACGAGGTGATTCGAGGCATTTCCAATACACTTTCGATGGAAAGTGCCATCCATATCCAGCGAGATAACTATGAAGACTGAATGTGGATCAAAGCAGAGGATTTTCACCTTTTTGTTGTTTGTTTGCTTGGTTTTTTTTCTTTCTCGGGTTTTTTTCCCTTTTTGATCTGACTTTTCTTGCATAGCATGATGAATATGGAAATATGTTTAGAAGGCCTGCCTGTGTTTAACCTATATCAGATTGCTTGCTGTCTTGGGGGAGAGGGGAAGAGGGAGAGAGGGGGAAAAAATTGAAACACAAGGTTTTTCAAAGGTGAATGTTGAAAACTATCTTTGTATGTATTGGAAAAATAAAATACTATTCAAAACAAAACAAAAAATTGCTGTTATCATAGTACGTTGAGTAATTAATGACTACAATGAGAAGCAGCAGGGAGAGTTTGTAAGTCTTAAAGTCTGGAGAATGGGATTCGAGTTCCCTTCTAACACATATTGGTTATGTGAACTTCAATAAATCATTTAATCTCTTCGGGCCTCCAGACACCTCTAACTCTCTAAGTTACAGGAGAAGTATTGATCTGAACCTGATCTACACCAATATTTATGAATGGCCAAATCCCTGCTCCTCCCTTCCCAACTACCAGAAAACCACAGAGGCTGTGATATATCTGAGATCACGGCAGGCACACTTACAGGAGCCAAAGATGCGTCTTGAAGGGCTGATAGGAGGCGTGAACTGTAGAAGTCTGGGATCGAAAAACGAGGTGAATGATGAAGTGGAAGAGGAGATGCTCTTGGATGTCTTGTTCTTAGAGCTTGTCATCTAGGAATCAAAGCAAGACCATTTTGATTGGGAGGTGATCGCAGGAGGCTGTCCTCCCAGTTTGGGAGGCACACACTGCTAGAAGAATATAAGCTTTCAGTATCTGTGCTTTGACCTACCCACCAAACCGGGAGCTGCATGCATTGAGAGACTCTCTAGATCTGGGGCCTGGGAGCACTAAGTCCTTAGAGCATGCATTTGCATCTAGTAGAGCTAAGGATGGGGAAAAGGCACAGTCCTGCCTCCTGAACATGCAGCCCTGCTATGGACTTGTAGAGAAAGAAGTCTTAGGAGAGCAGGGCAGGGAAGTCAAAGGAAGAACCCAGGAGAGAGATGATGAGGATTTATATGGGGTTTTATACCTGGCACCAGCTCTCAGTGGGGAATACTATGTTGAGTTGTCTTAATGCTGTTTAATTTCATAATGGCTACCCACCCCTAAGGTGCCCCAAGGCAAGTCTTCTTTTCAAAATTAAAGAAAACAAAGAAAAACCAAATCAATAAGAGATGCCTTTAGGAATTTCATAATGTGCCTTAACATAAATGGAGCCACAGAAGGCAGTGCGGTAGAGTAGAAAGAGCAATGGATTTAGAGTCAGCCGGTTCAAATCCCAGCTTGGCCAATGACTACGTGTGTAACCTCAAGCAAGTCACTTAAGTCTGGGTATCAATATTTTAGCTGTAGAATGACTTGGTCGGCATAGATGGTCTCTAAATTCCCTTCCAGCTCTAGATGTAGGATCCTATGTGTGACCTTGGACAAGTCCCTTTCCCTCCTGGGTTTCAGTTGGCCTAGATGGCTGCTGAGGTCTCTGCTAGTTCTAAATCTAGGATCACTCCTGTCGCCTTGGATAAGTCTCTTCTCCTTCTGGGCCTCAGTGTACAAGGAGAGGGTTGGGCTAAGTGGCTTCTGAAGTTCCTCTCAGCTCTAGTCCTATGATTCTCTGACCCTGAGATGGGACAAAGCCAGCGTTGTGATTCCTCGTTTTAAAATCACATATCCTTACTCATTCTGCTCTGCCAATGTTCTCTGAAATAGTCACCAGAGAAAAAAGCAATAGGGACTTAGAGACACGAGTTCTTTGCTTATAAGGATCTCCCTAGTTAGGAAACTCCCTCTACCGATGCAGCTCGGGACATTCTCTACAATTTCTAGTCATATTGAGAAGTGAAGTGACTTGTCCCGAGTCCCTCAACCTTCACTGTCAGAGGTGGGACTTGACAGAATAATAATGACCTTCATTTGGACAACAAGGTTACTGAGTGTTTGCTGTGACAAACCCATTCTCCTCATACCCGTAGCACCCTACCTCACAGGGCTTCTGTGCAGTTCAAATGAGTTAATGTATACAAAGAACTTTCCAAGCTTTAAAGTCCCAAACAAACTTCAATTATGGTAATATTAACATAATACTAGTCACTGGCAGAAAGTACTTCAGCATGCTCAGGGGGGCAGCACATGGACTCCCCCTTTAGATTCTGTGACCCCTCTGTGATTTGGGGAATTGCTGTAGTGATGTTCTATCAATCAGAACTTTGGGAAGCTAGAAACTCTTCTACATCATGATGAAGCATCAGAGGAGGAAGACTTGGGGAGACATGAAAAACATCGGGGCCCTTTTTGAAAACTGATTCTAGATGGGTTGCTGTCAATCAGGACTTTGGGAAGCTAAGGACTCTTCTACATCAGGATGAAGCATCAGAGGAGGAAGACTTGGGGAAATATTAAAAACATCATGGCCCTTTTTGAAAACCGATTCTAGATGGGTTGCTGTCAAAGACAGTTTGAAAATGAAAGAAGAAGAAGAAGGTGAATTGCAGGAGTTGCTATGCTGCAGATAGGTTCAAGTCAAATAAATAACTGACAGGAGGGGCCAGGAATATGCTACATCCAAAATGGACAGGACGTAGCCAGAGAAGTTTTCTGTTTGGGTAGAACCAATCGTGAAGGGGCTTTCAAGCTCAAACAGAGATCCAGTCTACGCATCCTACATAGGACAAGGATGCAAAAGTTTCAGAAGAAAGGTACGGGTCTTGTAAATGATACAGAATGCTAGAAAGGTAAACCAAGGCACTTCCTTAAGTCTAAGCAGGGTAAACTTATGGGATGATATTACTGGAAAATGAAGAAAAGGTGCCCAGGGAAGCTTTAGGGGCCAAACTAGCTTGAAATCCTCGAAAATAGTACCAGCCCCAGGAGAGATTTAGTTTCAAGACAGGATCCAATGTGTTAAATTGGCCAAGTCTAATAAAAGTCTGGTAAGAAGAGATTAAGTTATGATTACTGAGAAGTGAAGATCATCAAAAGAGTATGAAATCATATTTGAGTCTTTTTTTTAAAGTTTCCTCTATAAAATTATGTATTATGCTATCTAATATTTGCTACTTTGGGCTTTTAAAATAGTTTTATTTTGGGAAAGGGAAGTCAAAAAGTATGCTAATCTCTCGGGAGTCAAGTATATCTATCCTTTGGTTTCTTTAAGGCTCAGTTCAAGTGCTACCTCTTACCGACTTTTCCTGCTGCCTCCAGTGGGTACTCCACCCTTCCCAATTAACTTCAGATATAGTTTGTCTCTGCTTATATGTTATGTAGTATTTGTTCCAAGTGGATTGAAAACACTGTGGGGGCTGGAATAGTTTCATTTTTTGACTTGCGTCCCCGACATCTGGCACACAGTTGGTGCTTAATAAATGCTTGTCAATTGAATGAACTTTCTCTGGTTGGAGAGGCAGTTGGATACCATGTGCACAGCTGGCTTTGGCGTCAGGAGACGCCTGCTTTCGAGTCCTCCCTCTGACAAATGATGATCGGGTGACGCCATGAGTAACTCCCGGCGACTCTCGAGATTCTAAGTGGTGGTGCAGGTGCCCATCTGCACAGGGACAGGGGATTCCTCACTTGGAGCACCCTACCTTGATGAAATCACAGAGCATATTCTCTAGCTTAAGCCTTTGAGTTAGAACAATGCAAAAAAAGGTGCCTGGAGGGAGGGAGGGAGGAGAATCCCTAACTATAGATTCAGTTCTGTTTTCAAGAATGCAATTCTTGAAAGTTGAATCTGCAAACCTTACCATACGTGAGGATGACAGTAAAGTCACGTTTGACCAAATGCTTCTTTTTGATTGACCATCTTCATAACAGCAACAAAAAACCTAAAGAGCAAAACCACATTTTTGTGGAGGGGGAATCCAGCTAAACCATAACATATTTTATCTGGGGATGGGGATCAAATGTCTTTGGGGAATAGTACAGGTTTGAACCTTAAGTCAAAAGGAAACTGGAACTGGCCAGGGAAATGACTGGGGCCCAGTGGAAAAGGATGACTCAGGCCTGGCACGGGTTGGCATGTTTCTCTGCCCCTCCCTTTTCCCTGTCCTTGGCTCCTCTCAGTTTATGGAGCCTCCCACGGGAGTTGTCTTTTTGAACATTTTGCTCAAGCTTCTTCCACTAGAACTGAGATTTCCCACCTATGAGTTGGGATCCTCATGTTTATGGCGTTTTTAAAAGGCCTTTTCGTAGAGACCTTGAGCCATTTTTTTAGGGGGGGAGGTGAAGCAATTGGGATTGTGACTTGCCCAGAGTCACACAACTAGTAAGTGTCAAGTGCCATATTTAAACTCCAGTCCTGACTCCAGGGCCAGTACTCTAACTACTGGGCCACCTAGCTGCACCCACTTCTAAAAGCCACAGGCATGGTTTTCAGTGGAGCAAGTAGGCCTCTGAGAATATGCTTCAGTTGGCTTAGGATCACTGAGCATTTTTATATTACAGGTATTGCTGATTTTATGAGATGACTGATTTGTATGTAAAAGAAGCACTAGGTTGGGAGCTAGGAGACATGGGTTCAAGTAACACCTGTGTCACCTACAAGCAATATGACCATGGACAAGTTTTTTATGTAATAAGGCTTAGGCCCAAAGGTTGTGATATTGCAAAAACGAGATTTGTGGGAAAGTGCTTGAGGACCTGAAAAGGGCTGTGTGAATGTCAGGTGATAGATCACCACTCTTTTCTCCAGTGATTGGGGAAATCTCTGGGGCTTTTGGAGTAACACTTTTAATTGATCTGTTGGTCAGTGAAAGTCAATTCAATTGACTGTTTGGTCCCTGGTTGAAGACAAATTTTTCACTTCTCATCTGGTGGTGTGAAATGAGGGATTGAGAAAGGAAATTCTAAAGGATCATAGATTTCTAACTCTAGAACTGTTAGACACTTTCGAGGCCATCTAGTTCAACTATCTCATTTTAGAGAGAAGGAAACCGAAGTCCAGGAAGATGGGGGAAGAAGTGATTTGCTAAAGGTAACTGGATTATTACGGTTGGAGGCAGTGTTGCTTAATGAAAAGAGTGCTGTGTTTGGGGGTCACAGGACCTGAGTTTGAATCCCAGTTCTTCCATTTATTAACTTATGACCTTGGACACATTTAATTTCTCTGGGCCTCAGTTTCTCATTCAGTAAAATGAGGGGTTAGATGAGATGACCCCTAAGGTCTCTTGTCGCTCTAGATCTATGATCATGTGAACCGAAAGGAAAGAATATGTGTGTCACCAATGTGAGCCAATTGCCACCAGGTATAAGTGATAAGGTCCAACCACATAACCTTTTTCAGGGAAAAGAAAAGAGACAAACAGGTCTCAGTATCCCCTTCATCTAGGGAAAGGACTCTTCTCACCATCAAGAAGGCCGCAGTTATCACCAAATAACCTGAGAGAGTCCTGACCTCTCTCTCCCTTTGAGGCTTCCTGGGCAAGCTTATAAAAACAGAGCTAGCTCAGGCTACTTGGCTGGCATTTCTAAGCATGCTCTGAAAAGGCAGAGTTGACTGGCTTGTTGGAAGAAAGAGCAGAGGAGTAAGGTGAATTGTGTGTAGCTGTCTGTGTGAAGCTCTGTGTAGTCTGGTTACGCCTACCATTTTCCTACTGAGCTCCTCGCTCTCTGGAAAACTCCTTGAAAAAGCAGTCTACAATTGTTTCTCACCGACATCTAAACCGTCAGAAAGCTGGCTTCTAACCTCATCATTCAACTGGAAGTTCTCTACAAAGTCATCAATGATTTCTCAATAGCAAAATCTAATGGCCAGTGTTTGATTCTCATTTTTGATCCCTTAGCATCTGAAACTGTCGATCACCTTTTCCTTCTGGATTCTCCCTCCTCTCTAGGTTTTCATGACACTATTCCCTTTTGGTTCTCATACCTGTCTGACTATTCCTCCTCGGTCTCCTATGCTGATTCTATAACCATATTGTGCCCCTTAATCGTGGCTATTCCCCCAGGCTTTATCATAGGTCCCTTCTCTTTTCTCTCTGCTCTCACTTGGTAACCTCATCAGCTCTTTACTCTCACTCAGTCTATATATCCAATCAGCTGCCAAATTTTGTCATTTCTACCTCTTCAACGTGTCCCCTAATCTCCAATCACATAACCATGACCTTAATTTAGGCTCTTATTACCTCTTACCTAGACTACTGGAATAGCCTCCTATTTGGTCTCCCAACTTCAAGTCGACCCTCCTTCAATCCCTCTTCAGACAGCTGCCAAAGTGATATTCTTCTTGTTTTATTTTATTTTTGTTTTTTTTTCAAAGTGATATTCTTAAAGCACAGGTCTGATCCTGTTTCACACTTACGCTTACTCAAATTCCTATGACTTCCTACTATCTCTAGGGTCAACTAGAAGCTACTCTGATCTTTAAGTCTCTTTACAACCTGACCCATTCCTACCTATCCAGTATTTGTACAAATTACTCCCCTCCATACACTCTTTGATCAGTCACAATGGGCCATTTGTTGTTGCACATACAATCTTCCCTCTCTAGTACCTGAGCACTAGCCTCCACAACTGGAATGTGCCTCCTCTCATCTGCCTCTTAGAAGATCTGGCTTCCTTCAAGACTTAGCTCAAGCTTGGTCAACTCTCTGAAGCCTTTCCCGTGGCCTCCAGCTACTGGTGCTTCCCTCCAAAAAACTTGCTTGCATATATTATGCATATACTTTTCATCCCATTAGGCTATAAACTACTTGAGGGAAGAGATACTTTTGTCTTTGCATTTCCAGTGGGCCCACCTTAATTACTTAATAAATGCTTACTGAATGACTCATTTCCCTGTAGGTCCTTAGAGAGAATCTGTGCAGTATCACAAAGTGTAGGAGGACTTAGCCACAACATACACCAGAAGGCTGTGACAGCTCTGGTCTTTCGTCACTGCTTCCTTGGAGACACCTTTGAACTCATCCTTATTCTCTACTGTTTGACTATGTACAAAGTTAGAGGATCTTGACAGATGGTACTGACATATGAGCATTTGGATTAAGATATCTAATTTTCTTAGATATCTTAGATATCTTTTCCCACCTCCCTCCAAAAAAAAACTAACCAAAACTAGTTTGTAGGATATTACAAATGCTACTCTGAATTGGGTTAATTAGTCAGCCTAGTATTTGTCCCCGATAGTGACACAGGGAAACATCAACCTTAAAAAAAAGTCATTGAATGTTTAGGGAGTGCTCCTCTCTGCCTTATAATGACTTGCTGTGGATCGATGGAGTCATGTAAATCCTTCTTGACCCCATTTATTTTCAGCAGCTTTTTAATTGTAAAAGTATCTTTTCAAATGTGTTTTAATTAAAACCGAATGTATCTGTAGACATTCTCAAACATGTGATTCAGTGAGAAAGAAAAGCAAGCCAAGAGATGGGGTTTTGTCCCTGAAAGCATGGAGGAGCCAAGGGAAGGTATAATTTCCCCAGCTAATATTAAAAGTTTTCAAGGCATTCAGGGAAGGGCTGTTGACCACATACAAATGGAAATTTACAATGACTGGGAACTCATTTTCCCCCCTTCTCAAACAGTTAGTTTTACCTTCGATTCTACTCCTCTGCTTTTGGCTTTCATCTCTTGTCCCTTTGGGGCCCTTCTCCTGGAGAAATTCAATCCTCCATTGCTTAAGGGGTGCCTGGTAACAAAGTCCAATTAATGAAAAGAAGAAATCCAGCAACAAACACATCTGGAAAGAAGCTCACTAAACAGCATTAGGGTGCGACTTTAACAAGGCTCAGCCATACTGCTTTGACGTGCACACTTTGATATTAGCCGAGGGGGAGACCAGAGACGAGATAAATTTCTTATACCACCCACACTTTCAAATGCTTAGGCATTTGTGTTCCCAGCAGCTGCTCAAAAAAAGATTCTCAATTAAATAGAGACCACCCCTGTCAATGTTGGGCCAGAATCAGCCCATAGTCATCCAAAAAGATGGGGACCTCCAACCCAACCTTAGGGAGGTGGAACTACTATTTCCTGTTGGGAACAGAATGTGCTCGCTCTGCAGCAAACACCATCATTTCCCATAAGTGAGAGAGACTCCTTCATGTTTCAGCCATTTGCATGAGGGATCTAGGTCATGTTTTAAAGAGCATTGCGGAATTGGCCATCTTTCTTCATACTTAATTGATAGATGTTAACCCTCCTACTTTTCTTACCCCACAGGATTTAGAACTAGGCGGGGACTTAGTGATTTGAATCTTTTTATCTTCAGATTTACAATAAGCTTGTTGCTTTAGTATCTGTTTCCAAAGTGGTAATAATGAGAATATATAACTTGGTCATCATACAGGAAAGCTTATGTTGAATGATGAGGAAAATGGGAAATGCTGGTTTAGAATATATGTGCCTCATTTTGCATGATATCTAGCTTTCTTTTGGGTTTCACATAAACTGTAGCTGGCTATTCTTTTTTGTAATGGGATCGCAATCGATCCTTTCTATGAATTTAGATATATTGGGCTTGCGTTAAGTGAAGAGCGGATATGGAGTAAATCATGGAGTTTGTCAGTCTCTATCAACCCATACTTTCAAAAATCTATTTCTCATGTACCACCCTCCCTTCTTTGCTGAAGGAGGAGGTGGAGATGGCTGGGGGTGGAGAGCTGGGTATGGAACATCTCATTTTTGGTGTTCTAGATCCCTTTGGGTAGTGTCAGAGTTTATGGATTCTCTCTCTCAGAATAAGATTTTTAGATGCATAAAATAAAATACATAGGATTACAAAAGAAAGCAATCTAGTTTTGAAATTTGTTAGGAAGACTTGTTCTAAGAGATGGGGAAAAGGGATGGGGAGAGATTATCAGAAACGATAATGATATAAAAACAAAATACATCAATAAAAATGTAAAAATAATAAAATCTATTTCTCTCCATGCCTCCCTTTTTTTTTTTTAATAAACCTTTCCTGAGAAATCTCAGAGAAAGAAGAAAGACAAACTGCAAGATGAGACCTAGGTCTAAATCGCACCTGTCACTTAATACGACCATGAGCAATTTTCTGGGATCATAATCTGTCCTAAACTCGTAGGGGTTACGAGGAGGAGCAAATAAGCAACTCTGTATAAAGTATGTAAGACCTAAAAAAAGGCCTTTGTAAATTTCTGGTGAATGAATCCAAAATTAGTAACGGTAGAGGATTTCTTCATAAATATGCAAGTGTGTGTGTGTGTGTGTGTGTGTGTGTGTGTAATGTACATGAACAAATCTACTGTTAACGATTTTCTGAAAAGGGAGAGACTTTAAATGGTTTCTAATGTTCTTTTAAAATATTTTAAATACCAATGGCCATGAACAAATATAAATATGAAAATAGTGTGTGTTTAGACTAAAAGAAGAGGGCCTGTACGAGCTCCAAAGAGCTGGTGATGTGCCCAGAGCACTAAACTGACAAATGTTCAAAGCGGGACAGACAAACAGGCGGAGCAGGACAGGCCTAGCACTGTGTGGAACCTCAAGAGGGGCTCTGTGGGCATATCCCGAGCTCCAGAAATATCTCGTGGTGACAGTATATTTTGCAATTAACTTGTCTGAAGCAAAATGAGAAGTTCTGTTCATGGATATGGGGAATTTGTTTTTCAAACTAAAAATAGCACCTTTTTCTTGTTGCCGTATTCATTTCAGAGAACCACAGTGTTCCATGTCTTCTCCAACCCCAAATCTTCTAAGACTTCAGAGTACAAGTTAGCAGGTAAAAGTGGCTCTTATCCAAACATTGGGATATGGAAGAAAGTTGGGAGCGCCACTCTTGCTACCACTTGGGTACTAAAAAGGCCCCCTTTTTATTCTACTGTGCCTTCTGCTCAGGCTTTGGACTCATTCCATCACACTTGGTAGCACGTGATTACAATACTCAGGGTGTGGGTCTCCTTAAGGATAGTAAGGTGCAGTTTCAGACTTAATGATTCCCGCTCAAGCGAATACTGCCTTGAGTAGCATGTTCTCCAAGTCTCAACCTTGGTCAAAAAGGTTCCTGGCAAAGAAGCCATAATTGGAGAAATACTTCTTTCACAATCCTGTGGTAACAACTGTGGTTGGGGTACCTGACTGGCTGTGCTTGAGTAAGAAAAGGCGCCCCATATCGAGTAGTTGAAATAATGGGCAATCTGCCAGTTGAGAAAAGTGCCCCCAGAAAATGGTCAGGACCCTACAAAGATAATACATTGCAACTACCTAGTGCTCACTGGGAACTGGTTGGGCACTGTGACGGCTAGGAGGAAAGCAGACTTTCCCTCATTTGGACAAGGATTGTGATAGCTAGAGGATGGGTCCTGTAGAGAGGATTCGGCCAGTGATTCATGGGAAGAGGAAAATACCTGTTGGTATGCTTCTGCTCTCATGTCTTGGGCTGGAAAAGTCTACTTTCAGCCCTCTGGTCTCTGGTTTGTGTTTAAAATAGCAAACTGAAGCCAGAGGGAGGCCAGGAACTCTCCTCTCTAGTCACCTGAGCAAATGTAGGTAGTATGTCATGTACCTGTGTGGCAAGTGACCATTAATTGGTGTTTGTGGGAGTGGGGGAAGTGGTGGAATATGAAAACCCACACCACACTCTGCTGGATCCCGGGCTCCACTCTGGAGTCAGGTAGAAGGGAAAAAGCAAAGAGGGAGTGAGCTCATTTTTCAGCTTGCCACAGAGGAGTGTGATTCCCCTAACAAGAGTTCATCACTCTTATGTCCTAATAAGATGCCACTGGGCACACCTAACTTTTTGGAAAGTTGTCTCTTAGATGCTTCTGAACAAACAGTTGTACCTTGTAATCTCATCAAGGTGAACCGAGACACCATTGATCAACAACTCCCCCTACATTATTTTAAATAAATTGTTCTTTTTTTAATTGTTGCTGTTCAGTAATTCAGTTGTATCTAACTCTGTGAACTGGAGCACACCACTTCTGGGCATGGGACTTTCTTAACAACCATACTGGAGCAGTTTGTCAAACAAAGCAGTTTGTTTATCCACTTAGCTCAGAGGATATACTACAATGTATATTATGTGTTTAATATCTGTTGCTTATGGGAAGAGATTCTTATATGGAAAAATGGGCCCTGAGAATTGTGAGTAAATACAAACCCAATGAAGGGGAAGCAATTTATCCCAGTATGGACCATAGAAGAAAGTGAAGATGTGAGCGAGCCCAACCACCTGTCTGATGTAGAAAAGGGCTTTTTTAGATATTACTTGAATACCTTGTGTCTTATTAATTTATTATTGCTATTAATGATAATATTAACTTCTTAAACTTGTTAACTATTTAGCCAATTCTATTTCCTCGGAATTTGATCTTTGTAATGAGCTGAAATCTGATTTCCTGCCATTTTCACTCCTTGCTCCTGGTTTGGTCCTCTCATGCCAATCAGAATGCCCTACTCCTTTTCATGACAGGACTTGATATTTGAGGACAGTTGTCAGGAACAGAGGTATGGCGAAAAGAGCACTGAATTTGTAAAGTCCCCAAATCTGGATTCCCATTTCAGCTCTTGTGATTTGTTAGCAGCATGTAACTTTGGACAGGTCATACCACTTTGGGAGAATTCTTCTTCCCCTATCAAATGGGGGGGGGGAACATCCCAGCTCTAAATCCTTATATTTGTCCCTCCTAGCTCTCATCTCCTCAAGTAAAACAGTCCCATCTCCATGCTGGTTGCCTTCTTGCATTTTAGCTTCCCAGAATGCCTCATAAAATGTGGCCCTTGAAAGCTAATGGAACTATTCTCACTGAGGGCATCCTAGGACATCCCGAATACATGCCTGTTGGGGCTGGCCAACACCAATACCGTAAGAAGAAAGAGAAGAGGCACATATCTGAAACCTAGAGTCAAACTGCAAATGTGCACAAGTCACATGGAATAAATAGAGCTTCTGTTAGTGTATCACTAGGCAGTCAATTAGTCTCTAGTTGTGTTAGGATGCAGATAATACTGAAAAGCAAGACAACCAACCTTGGATAACCGTATTCTTCCTCATCACTGCTAAAAATTTCATCACTGGAGGATGAAAATTCAGAGGCGTTTAAGAACAGTCTGATATCTTTTCCCCTAAAGAAACCAGGAGTCTGTGGAAACAAGTAGAATCACTGAAGTTGCTCTTTGCTTCAGAAGTAGGAGAGACTGTACAAGCTTAAAAAGTCCATTCAAAATATTTCTCACTCAAATGTAAATTCTACCTCCCTGGACAGTCAATATTTGACGGAGGATAATAAACATTAAAGCAAGCCTACATGGCCCCAAGTTTGGGAAGTCATGATTTATTCAGTCGTTTTGTGTCTGGTGGCCCTTGATGGAAAGGAACATTGTCTACACAGGCAGTCCAAGGCAGAGCTCCATCCAGCAGGATATAGTCCCGGCTTTGATACTCATTCACCAAGACACTTTGGGCAAGTCCCTCCAAGCTTAAAATTAGGATGTAATAGGTGACCTTGAGAAAATCCCTTCCCCTCCAGGGCCTCAGTTTCCTCCTCTGTAAAATGAAGGGCTTGGACGAGAGGACATGCGAGGTCCCTTCCAGCTCTAGAGTTCAAATCTACTACGTGAGCTTGGGCCATTCATTTAATCTCTTGTGTTTTAATTTCTCCATCTGTAAATGAGAGTGTTGGACAAATGGCCTCTGAGATCCCATCAAGCTCTCGAGCTAGTGTCCTATGACTAAATGATTTCTAACTTTCCTTCAAGCTTTAGATCTAAGGTGCCTTCCAACTGGTTTTTCTCAGGGAAGTGAATTAGGGTGATTTGTGTGGACCGACACAGCTAAGCCTACTTAGCCTACTTTGGGCAGGGCCTTACATGCAGCCCCATTTGACTTTCTGTTTGCTTCCCAGATAAAGTGAAGTCAAAACCTTCATTTGAGGTACAGGAATGGCTATCTCTCTTAGAGATTTCCCCTGTCTAGTTTGGCCACTTTGCACGATGCATCTAATAACATGAAGGGGTATCCTGAATATCTCAAAAAAGTTCTCCAAAAAATTCCCATTAGGTTACAAAATAAATATATGCCCCACTATACTTTCTGGGCTCAGGAAAGGTTGTTGCAAAAACAAACCAAAAATAATAGGGTGTCAGAACTCTCCAAAGATTGGGTAACCTTGGATTTATAGACATAAAGGTCCCTTTAATGGTTTCTAAGTATCTAACTTCTTCTACTCTAGTCTTTGAGGTTAACCTAGGAAGTATCTGAGGGTTGGCTTCTAATACTAAAGTGATCTATCCTTACCCACAAATATGTTCTATTGAACAGGAGAACATGGAAAGTAAAACAAAATGAGGGGCTGAGATAAGAACATCTTTAGGAGTCTTTCTGGCTCTAACCTTGGATGGGTTTATGAAGTCTTGTTTTTTTTTTTTCCATTTCAGTTTTAATTGTAAATCTTTCATCTCCCAGTGTAACCTAGCAATAAGTCATCTTTCCTAAAGAATTTATGTGTTTTGGATAAACAAGGTTCTTTCATTGCTACCTGCTACCAGGGAAGTTCCAATATGGTACAGTGGAGAGAGAAAGTCCCTGCTCTGCTCCTTAGCAGCTGTGTGATCTCAGACAAATTACAATCTCTCTGGGCCTCAGTTTCCTCATTTGAAAAAATCAAGTTAACCTTTTTCAAAGGGTAGTTATGGGGAACGGGGATTCAATTTATATTTCTTCATTACACTTAATCCGGGATCTGGCATGCAGTAGAGATTAATGAATGCTGGAGGATCAAATGATTGGTTGGACTGAGGGGACAGAATTAGGAGAAAACAGGGAAAGCTCAAGAGAAATAAATTTAGGCTCAATGAAAGAAAGAACTTTCTCACCAATTGAGCTGCACAAAAGTGAGCCACCTTGGGATCTGGTGAGCTAGCTCTTCATTGCTCAAAATTTTCAAGTGGAGGTGAATCACTTATTGGGATTACGTAGAGGGGAATCCTGTTTAAGTGGGCTTGGATCCATATGGCCTTGGATTCCCCTTTCAACTTCAAGATTTCAATGATTCATAAGATCATAGAATTATGAGTAAGAAAAGAGCCTTTGGTCCAACTTGGTTATTTTAGGGATGAGGAAAATGAGGTCCGGAGAAAAGGACTTAGATAAAGTCATATACCCAGCAAGCAGTAAAGTCAGGATTCAATTCCTGACTTCATATCTTTCTCTGATACCATGCTGCCTCCCTTGCTGTGAAATTTCGTAGAAAATAATAAATCTAAAGCTTGAAGAGACCTCAGAAACCATCAAGTTTACCTGTCTCATTGAATGGAGGAGGAAAATGAGACCCAGGAAGGTTAAGTGAATTGCTAAGGGTTATGGAAGCAGTATCATAATGGACACATAATTTGTACTTAAGTAATAGGATCAAACAAGTCAAGCTGCAAGGGACATCAGAGGCTGGCCAGTCCAACTCCTTTATTGGACAGAGAAGGAAAAAAACTAAGACTCACGTGGAGAGCTGAGGTGACCACTCCAAGATCACACAGGTAGTAAGGTGACTTTGGATTTTCAAAGGTGATATCAGTGGAGCACTTTCAGTCTAGTGGACCTGGAAGAGGACTATGTCTCTTCTATGTACCCAAGAGTGCTCACCATCAGACTAACTACAGAGTAATGCATCTTTTAGCCATGGCCATTCATGACAAACATCTCCTAAATCATGGGGGGGGGGGGGAAACCATAATCTAGGCTGTCAGGAGGAGTTCACTGGGACAATGAAATCCCAAACCATGGAAGTAGTGAATTAACCAAAATGATTATGACAAGTAAAAATCAATCAAGAGAAAAAGGCAAAGAAAACTTACTAGGATCTGCACCGGTGGAGGGGGACGTTCACCATTTTTGTACAGTGGCTCCAGGACTCTGGTCAGGGGAAGTTCATGCCTGGAAGAGCCTACGGATTGCCCAAAAGAGAATGAGTGAAAATGCTGATCCCAATGTCCTTTGTACCCATTCAATATCCCCAAAGCATCCCTACAGTGTTCTTTTGATTCCCTCTGAAAAGCACACAGGGCATGTCCCCAGAATAAGTTCTCAGGAGCTGCAGCAACAGGGAACACTTCTGTAACGACTACTTCCTGCTGCCTGAGAAGGTAGGGATGCGGGTCCTCTCTCAGACCACTGAGCAGGAAGAGGGGGATCCAATAAAGCAATGGCTTCTGACTTTTGCCTCTCCCCCTTCCCAAGAAAATCCAAGCACCCAACGGAACCCAGAACTACTTGCTGCTAAACGGGTAAAAAGAGAAATCTAATCTAGAACGATTGGACACCATGTTTTGGCCTCAACAGTTTCAATTTTTGATAGCTTCTACCCGGTCTTAGACACAGTTGAATATTTACTGCGGTTTTGTGAACTACCGTGACGTAAGATAAAGTGGCACCCAGGGATACACGATGAGGTGTCCGGTCCTTTGTTGTGGAGCAGAGATTTGGCTCTGGGAAAGCTGCTTTCTGACCTAACAGGGCATCAGGTTGCTTTGCAGCTGGGGAATGGAGGTTTGGAGAACATTGGGGGTTTGAGGGGAGCTGTTGGGTTTGGGTTTCCCTCTCACTATTATCTACTACCTCAGAGAGAGAAGGTTTAGCAGGAGTGGGGCATGCAGCATTTATTTAGGGTTTCACGTGTTAAGTCACCTAATGGAATAAGTGCTATTATTATCTCCACTTTAGAAACTGAGGCAGACAGAAGTTAAGCCATTTTCCCAGAGTCACACAGTGTCCAAAGCTGAATTTGAACTCGTTTTCCTGACTCCAGGACAGCTAGGTGGCTCAAGGGATAGAATGCTGGGAAATCTCATCTTTCCTGAGTTCAAAGACACTAACTGTGTGACCCCAGGAAAGTCATTTATTTAACTCTATTTGCTTCAGTTTCCTCATCTGTAAAATAAGGTGGAGAAGGAAATGGCAAACCACTCCAGAATCTCTGCCAAAAACCCAGAACAAAACAACTCAAATGGGGTCGTGACTGAAATGACAAAAGCTTCCTGTCTCCAGACCCTGTGCCACCTAACGGCTTTAGGATGAGTTGCCAAGAACCCTCCCTGTTTCTTTGATACCTCACCTCCTTTAATGAATGGAGAATGAGCAACTTAAAAGAACCGGGGCGATTTTTTTCCCCCTAGATGATCTTTTTTTTCTTTGTAATCTTGAATCTATGATAGGAATTTCTGCTTCCTAAGTTAGGATTTTCTTGCTACAGTTACCGGTTTTTCTGTAAAGCGGGGCTCACCTCTTGATAAATCCTCAATTAGAACAAGTTTTAAAGTCTGTGAAGAGCCCTAATCTTCCTCTTCTCCTTGGAAAAGAGGTCAGACAGAGGTCATTATTATGGCCCCTGGTGCATCTGGATTTTGAAAATGAATAGCACCGCCCTTTTGTCATGGTTTCACAGCCTTATAATAGGGTGCTTGGAAATCCGTGGCGAGATGCCTACTTTGTCGCATCAAGGTGCAGGTGCTTTACAGGGGGGGCCAGTGTGCAACAAACCCATCCCCTCCTCCGTCGGATACTTTGAGCCTCCCGACTTGCTTGCTGCCCCTTTGTCCTCTGCTGAGAACGGCTCATTTTCCCCCAAGTTCCTTGGTGTGGCCTCGGCCCAAGGAGGAGGTTTGGGTTAGTGCTTGAGGTTAGAAGGCAAATTTGTAGCAAGTTTCTCTGATTTCCTGCACAAGGAAGCATGCAGTCCCAGGGGAAGCTCCTGGTCTATGAAGCCCACAGAATGCAGGAGAGAGGCAAGGAATTATCCATTCTGTCCACACCCACAGACACACAGCCAGCAGCTAATATGGTATTTTCCTATGCATCCTTTCCTTTTCCCTCCACCCCACCCTAGTGGGTTTTTTTGTTTCTCTCTACTTTCCTACCACCTTTGAGTACTGTGGAACAGCATGGAAAGTAGAATTGAATTATACCCAGCATTTACTCTAGGAGTAGTTGTCTAAGGTCATTTGAACTCCCTGTTAGAAAGAGCTTTCCAGCTGTGCTGAAAAAAGAAGGAAGGAGATCCAGTGTGTGTGTGTGTGTGTGTGTGTGTGTGTGTGTGTGTGTGTGTATGGAGGAGGAGAGAGTTTGGAGGAGGCTTCACTCTGACTGTGGGTGATAGGGGGTTGCTTATTTGGGGGTTTTGACTCTAGATACAAAACCAGTCCCTGAGAGCCAGCACTCCCTAATAGTGGTTACACGGCTAGAAAATAAAAAGAACACTTCACGGGGCAGGTATTTGGATTGATTCACCGTGTGGAAGAACGACGATGTCCCCGGATGAAGCCAGAGATGTTACTTTCCACTTAGCATCTCGCGATACCTTATGTTACAAAACAGATAAGGGCCATAGAGAACGGATCACAAAAGTTACGTGTCTAAAGCAGGGGTTCTTAACCCAGGGTTTATGAACTTGGGAGATGTATAGATCGTTATATCTCAATGTAATCGGCTTCCTTTTTAATCTTAATGTAATTTAATTATTACATTTACAAGCATAATTCCATGAAGGAGGAATTAACTTCACCAGATTGACTGTTGAAGGGATCCGTGAGTCAGAGAACTCCTTTTCCCTTGTTAAGAGCTCCTTATCTAGAAACAGAAAGCGGCTGTGAAGCCTTCTAGCCAAGGTCACGGAACGGAAAGTAACTTTCCCAAGGTCATATGGCAAGCAAGTAGCAGGAGCGCGGTTTCAACTTAAGGTCTGAATACGGTCTTTCTGTTGGATCATACTGTCTGCCTTAGATTCTGAAAAGTTTTGGATAAACAAACTATTTCTAAATGTAATTTGATTTTAATTTAATAAAGAGATTTGCTCTTTGAAAGAAGGTTGTCTTCAGTGAATCCTTATAAATAATATAGATTATATTTTTTTGCAATGAGAATCTTTACCTATAAACTGAGATCTAGATCTCAAAGACTCTCCAAATAGTTTCTTTTATAATGCTTCCTCTAGTTATGACAGTCTATTATTTTATTTATACTAAGATCATTATTTATATGTAATTTTGGAAATATATGGATGCATGTATATGTATATGCATATCCATATATATGTCATACAAATATAGTCATATATTTAAGACCATGAAATATATATTTGGTTCATTGACTTTGAGACTGGATATGAATCTACCATCCCCTCAAATTATCTTTCTATATCTTTTATCCCTTTTGTAGCCAAGACAATTAGAAAATGCTGTCTTGCCTCTGCTTTCTCTCATCCCCACTCCCTCCTCAGTCTCCTGCAACCTGGTTCCTATTCTCATCATCCTAATGGAAATGTGCTTTTTAAAAGCACTACAAAGCTGATTTTTTTTTTCCTGAGGCAGTTGGGGTTAAGTGACTTGCCCAGAGTCATACAGCTAGGAAGTATTAAATGTCTGAGGCCACATTTGAACTCAGGTCCTCCTGACTTCAGGGCTGTTGCTCTATCCACTGAGCCATCCAGCTGCCCCTCAAAGCTGATTTTTGAATGATAAATCCAATAGCCTCTCAATCTTCATCTTGATTGACTTCTTTGCAATTAGTGTTCAATAGAGAACACAATAGTGTTCTCCTCTTTAGGAGAAGTCTCTCTTTGGACTTTTATGACACTTAGGTCTTCTGGTTCTCACACCTTCCTCAGTCATCATCTATATCTCACCTTCAGGCTTCTGTCCTGGGTTCTCTTCTCTTTGACTTTTATATTCTAATTGTGACATCATCAGCTTTCCTGGGTTGAAAATCATCTCTATTTATATAACTTCCAGCTTTCATCTCTCTCCCAAACTCTAATTCCAATATCCAAGCACTTTCTAGGCCTTGTCACGCGGTTGTATTCTAGGCATCATAAACTCCACATAGGACTCACAAGCCAACAGAACTCATCTTCTTGCCCCCCTTCCTTGACGTGGTGAAAAAAATACTTGCCACACTATTAGTCTTTTATCTTTAATGCTCTACGAACTGTTTTACAGCCGGGTCAACTGCCTATTTTTTATACTTGAATAAGAAATGTTTGTACACTCACTAAAAGTATCTTTGGGACAATTCTAGCAGCAGACAGGATGGCGGAGATGATATCTACCTCATCCTATTCCCACGTGGTTTGAATTTCTTCCATTAGGTAACTATATTTTGAGAGCTTTTCAATCTAAGTAGTTGGGTGAGTATGAGTAATTTGGCATGGTGATGTTATTATTAGTATTCTTAAAAACCAAAACACTTGTAGGACTTAGTCTTTTGGAGAGCCATAAGTCTACTTCCCATGTTTTTCTTCTGATTGATATAGAAGCCGAGAGGCAGAAGTCACTCTTTGCAGAGTTTACATCAACCTTTGAACGTGTGTTTCTCGGAAACCCGACCTCTTTCTATTATTCCCACTTCTTTGAGATCACTGCGGAGGCCTTATCAAATTTCAAGGTTACCTACCAGCTTTCTTTCCCTCTCCCATACCCCATCTTCTTATACTGTGGTTCACAATCCCATATTGGGTCTCGTACCTGAATGTGGGGGTCACGAAATTATGATTTGTTATCAGTAAATGTTTGATTTGTATACCTCTATACCCGGGATTACATAAAAACTTCTCAGGTGAAAAGGGATCATGAGCAGAAAAGAGTTCTCAAGCCCCCATCGCCACCTCCAAGTGTTAGGTAGAGCTAGGAGAAAGTTAGGCCAGTAACTTAGTGATCTTATTTAACCCGTTAGTACCAGAGTGTGAGTCCCAGCATGCATTCCGTGCAGACCTCCTTGAGAGAAGGAGGTCTGAGTTTTTACCTCAGAAAGTTCCCGTGGTTAAGGGCCGTGGTTAAGAGCTCAAGGGCTGTGAGAAATGCTATGTATGACCGCAACTTCTAGTCAAACTAGTCAGCACTGGGTGTCTGTATGACCATCTAGAAAGCTTGGTTGATTTCGCTGATGGCTAGAAGATAAGTGGGGGATGGGGACAGTCTAATTTTGTTTTCTGTATCTCCAGTACCTAGCACACTTAAGAAATGAGTGTTGATTAGCTGAAGGCCAGACACATAGACCCAGACTCCATCGATCGGTCTGACCAGAAGCTGTGACTGGAATAGCCCTTGTAACACCATCCTTCCACTGATAGCATCTGCAATCAGGCTTGGGTAACGGTCATCTCAGCTTTGAAAGTGTCGCTTCCCTTCTTATTCTATACTCCAGTGATTTGTATATGGGAAGGGAAAAATTTGCAATTATACAACAGTCTTGTGCAAATGCCCTCCAATCTTCCTAAGCACCCACAGTCCTGTTAGAGGTGCATTTCAAAATTAGACTTCCGATCTCAAACCCCCCTCCAATGCTTCAATGTGTGCTCTACTGATTTCTACTGCAATTTTTTGCTTGGTTGTTCAATTAAATTTCACTGGAGACTTTTCATCGGTTGCTCATTTAAAAGACTCATTTCCCCACCTTGTCTTCCGTTAGTTCATTCCAGTTATAGTGCAGACGTAGGGCAGGAATATTTATGTGTGGCAGTTACTCAGGTATAGGATTTCGTTACGTTAGTAATAAGTGGAAACGGCATAAAGGATTAATAGGAAAGTTAGTTTTTCAAAAAATTGGACCTGTGGATTCACTGACAAAGGAGGAAATACCCTCTATCAAAGCAGACTAGTATCTGCCCTGCAGCTTCTAGTCTTAGAGTTACCTTGTTCAATGAATGGCTGGTTAAGTGAGTTGTCTATGGTCACCCAGCCAGCATGTTTCAGAGGTGAAATCTGAACCCGGGGCTTTCTGAATCAAGGCTAGCTATTTTTCCACTAAGGCATGCTGCCTCCCCAAAACAACTCAGGACTGCTAGGTGGCACTGCAATGGAGAGCAACAGTTCTGGAGTCAAAAGGATCTGTGTTTAAATCCTGACTTCAGATACTTAGTAGCTGTGTGACCTCGGACAAGTCACATCAACCCAGTTACCTCCAAAACAAAACACCTCTATTTTATTTGACCATGTCGTTTTGGCTGTATTTACATGGTGGAGTGAAAACTGAAAAAAAAATCTAGCTAGTTATCTAGACATTCTTATGCATTCAAATGGTGAAATTCAGATGATAGACATTCTAAAAGATGGCAACGATTGATCTCAACTGAGCCGAGAAGCAAACAGGGAAGTCACCTCCAAGTCCTGTCCTATCTGATGCTCAGGAGAAAATGTGGCAGTGTGATATATACTTCTTCAGGTGTGCTATGGAAGGCAGAACCTTGGGTGGGTAGTGACCTGAAGAAAAGAGGGTTCTTTCCAAAGGAGTATGGGAAACCAGTACCAGCTATCTTGGGAAACTTCTAGCTGGAGCACCCCTGCAAGAAACTGGTGACAGTCTCAAAGTGGTGCTGAAGGAAGAAAAATGCTGAAAATACATGTATATATAGAGAGAGTTAGGGTCTAGCTTTGCTCCTTTCAAACTGGGTGAACTTGGGCAAATCTTGCTAGGAGCTTGTTTCTTTCTCTGGTAACAGGTGGATAATAAAGATACAGAAGTTACGAGGAAAACACTTTGCAGACTTTAAACACTCTAAAAATGCAAGTTTATTGTTTTTGTCTTGGGTTTTCATACTTTGCAATAGGATTTATTGTTCTTTTTTTGAAATTTCATGTATCTCATCTTTTTCAGTGGTTCAAAAAGTTCTGGGACAAGCCACTATCCTGGTTTTATTCTTTCATATTTCATATTCTATGGCTTATCGCACAGGTGGAATAAAACAACTACTTTTTTTCTAGTTGTTACTATTATACCAGATTTGTGATTTTATTGGTATAGGAAGCCCCTGATGAGAGGAGGCTCCCTCCACCATATAGATTGGTACCATCTCTTGAACTTATAGTCTTAGAGAATTCCCTGGGATGCTGAGAGTTTTTAAGCGACTTGCCCAGGATCACACATGTATCAGGGACAAGTCTTCCTGATTTCAGGGCCTGTTCTCAATTCACTAAGCCAAGGTGCATCATTAGGAGTTTGTCATTTATTATTATAACAGTCATAGTGATAGAACAAAGGGACAACGTCAAAGGCTTGGGTGGCCAACAAAACCTGGCCTAGGTTTCGCCATCCGTCTGGCTCACTACTATCAAGGATCTATCTTCATTTCTTGCTCTGGAAGAATGGGAATAGGAGGGTGAAGGTGAGGGTGAAGGTGAGGGTGAAGGTGGGATCTCCTCTTTCCATAGCTTCTCTGCAGCTTCAGAGGAGCTGTTTAGACAGTAATTTCATTTATGGCCAAGATATTTGTTCCCTAAAGTTCGCCAGGTCCAATTGAAACAATGAAAGCCTTCTATTGCCTCCAAAAGCAATCCTACTCAGGTATGAACTGTTGAAAGGAAAACATCTCAGGAAACGCAACTATGGCAGTAGAATGGTTTCCCACTCACTGGCAACTGTTGAAATATAAAGGAGGTTTAGTAGTTTTAGTGAACCAGTCTCACTTGTGTTGACCATACGGGCTGTTAGATATTACGCATTAGACTAGAGAAGCTTGGCTTGAAGATTCACCTGATGTTGGTCTGTTGGTCACACGACATTCCATTGCCCACTGTCTGTTGCCAGTGACTTTACTGCCACTCTTTGGCTTCTGAGCCCATCCCCCAGAGGACGGCTGCTGTGAACTACTGAAACGACAGAAAATCACTTGCCACTTGCTGGCATTCAGTAAGAGAGATAACAACTTAACTTACTGGTCAATGAGCGGTAAAGGAAATCAGCACATCACAGATCGATAAAGATGAGCATACGTGTTCATGGTGGAGAAGCGTGTGTGTGAGCTTGGGAATATTATGCAGGTAGGTGTGTACGTGTATCTCACACGTGTGTACAGATATCATAGCACATCATAGATATATCACTAAAGACACTGCTGGCTTGCATTTCCAATCCAAGGCAACATTCCTAAATTTCAGATTTTGTCCCAAATATTTCATCTTATTTATTTCAAAATATTTGTCCCAAATATTTCATCTTATTTAGAATCGAGTTTCTTGATGGGGGCTGTGAGAAGAGGTGGCTAGTTACAGCTCACCCCCCACAGCCTACAAATGTATTTAGTTCTAAAAAACCCGAGGCCATTTCTCTGAATGTCATATTGAGATAATTTGATTACCTAAGTAATAGTGCCTAGTAGCATACTGAATGAATGAGTGAATGAAAAAAAAAAATAACATAATAAAGATCTTGTTCTGATTTTATAGGAAATATTCCTCTTAAGGCAAGAGAGTTTGGGGTTTGGGGGCAGTGTGGCCCAACAAGATGGAAAGTTGGCCTTGGTGTCGGGATGATGATCTCAGTTTAAGTATTGCCTGTGGCTACTGCCACCTTGTGTGACCCCAAATCCTCACAATTTCTTACGTGTCCCAGGCAATTCTCTTTATCTATAAAACTTCGAGTTGCAAAATTGTTTTAGTAGAGAGAATTTTCACACTGGGAAATTCCCACACAAATGAATTCCAAGCTCTGCCCTATCCTTAGCCCACAAAAAACCAATACAGTTACTATAGAGAGGGTGAGCTCTCTAGCAATGGAAAGGCAGTGGGGCCTAGCAGATAGAGTTTGGACCCAGATTTGGAAGGAGCTGTCTCTTGCACTTTCTTAGGATCACTGGCAAATCCTATAATCTCTCAGAGTATCAATTTTCTCATTTGTCCAAAAAAAGGATATTATCTATATAGAGGTTCCACTTCTCATATTTATTCTAAGAATCTTTAAAATAATCAATGGAAAGTGTTTTGCAAACCTGAAAGGGCTTTTTTGAAGGGAGTGCCCATGTATAAAAAGCCAGTATTTTCATAGTGCTTTATAGTTTGCAAAGTACTTTAATCCCCATAACAACCCTGAGGGGTGGATACTATCATCCCTGTTTTACAAATTAGGAAACCGAGGCACAGAAAGGTTAAATGACTGGCCCGGGAGGTCACGCACTTATTAAGTGTTTAAGGCAGGTCTTGGAGTTCCAGTCTTCCTGGCTGGAAGGCCAGAGCATTCTCTGCTGTGTCACTCAATCTCCTCTCACATCTATGAGATCAAAGAGTCATGGGAACACTGAGGAGTTACCAGGACAGGCCAGTGTTTCCAAGCTGCCTAGTAGTTCAAGGTCTCCTTTGTTGCCGGGATGAGAATTGTCTCATGTAGACCTTGGATATATCAGAAGCTCACATGCCAGTTTTTCTGAAAACTTTTATTCATAATCTCACTTTGTGCAATAGCTGGTTTCCTAAAAAGTTATTTGCATAATAACTTCTGTAAACTGGAGACTATTAAAACTGGCCTAAGGGTTTTCTCCTTGGCTTTCTCAAAGGATTCTGTGCTGGCTTTTCCTTTGGCCCTTTCCAATTCTATTTTGCAGTAGTTACTTGTGTCCCTAGCCTGGAGGCTCTTTAAGAAAAGGGACAAGGATAAACCGGGGTTCTAGCACATAGTAGACACCTAGTAAATGTGTCTACATTGAATTAGATGGAAAGGAATAGAGGAATTCTCTGTCTGTCGAAAGGCCCCTGGGACCTCTGCTTTGGTATCTCCTCTCAGTCCGCGTAAAGTTGATTGGTGATTGTTTAAGCAGTACGGCCCAGCTATGTAACAGCTACTGATTTCTAAGGTGTTTTCTTCCCTTTGACTTTGTGGCTTTCTGCCACAACTAACCATTTCTGGGGGTTGAGGAGGAGAGAACTGGCAATATTACTTTCAGATGCTTCTGGTGGGGTTGGGCCTCAGCTCAAGTTTGGGGAAAGGAAAGAAACAAGAGCTTAAGGACTATTATCTGACTAGGAGTGATTAAGAAAAGTCTCTTTAGCTTGGTTCCCTCCCCTAGGCTCTATAGCTCCTGCCATCCATGTTTGCTCCCTGTCCAAAAGGGATCTATGGCTCCGAGACAAAATCCAATGGGAGGGTTTGTCTTATAGTAAAGTAAGAGCACTGTATTCTTCGTGTCAGATCACATAGACCTTGGCATGTACAGTGAAGTATACAATCCCCAAAATGATGCAAAGAAAGCTAGGCCGGGAGAAAAATGAAGCATACAGTCATTAGAGCCATTACTGGGATGTCATCTCAAATCTCGGAATTTTCCCTTGGAGCTTTGGGCCTGATTTTTGCCCTTGTGTCTCCCCTGTCTCTTTGACATTAATTCCTGATGTGAGAGAGTGTGTCGTGTGTGTTGAATGGGTGTTTGCCAATCAATCCATTTGGAAGATTTACCTGTGTCTTTACGTGGGGGACATTTGTTACAAGATGGCCCCCTATTACTGCAGTCGTTTTAAAAATGCTTTATTCTGGTCAACCACGATCACAGCAAACCAAGGCAACGTGGGAGTCAGCCTGGGCTTCCAAGTCACATGGTCATTGGTGAAAGGGGAAGACTTTGGGGCCAAACTGTCAACTAGCTCAAGTTTGGAAATTTGGCTGCCTCGGATGTGGGCAAAATGGATTAAAAAAATAATTTCAAAGGAAATCATTTCAACTGTGGTTACAGTATGCAGACCAAAGAAGATTGGGGGCATTCCGAACATTCTGGGTTTGACTTCAATCGGAGAGAGTCTGGAACCACTGAGGCTGGCTTCAGTTCTCCAAAAGGCCATAAATAAATCACTATGGGCTTGAACACAGAGCGCAGAGGTACTTACATTGGGTGGCGACGGGCCTGGTTGATGATATCCTTGCTGCGGAATCTTGAGGTCGTTCTTTCTGGGACCTTAAAGATATAACCAAATATTTCATTGCAATTCTCTAGCATTGGGAATCCAAGGCATTAATTTCAGGATGACTGGTAAACTAAAATACATGTGGAGTATAAATCAGATGAGAGGAACAGTGGTACGATGGAAAGAAGGCTAGACTTGGACTAGGAGGATCTGGGTTCAAATCTCATCTCCATTACTCCCTGTATACCCTTGGACAAGTCATTTCTCCTTTCCCAGGGCCTCTTTCCTCCTACTTAAAATAAGAGAGGTGGGCTATGCAGTCTTGGAAGTCCCTTCCAGCTCTAGGGTTAGGGTGACCTTAGGTAAGTCCATTCTCCTGTCTGGTCTCAGTTTCCTCCTTTGTAAATTTAAGGAGTTTGAGGTCCCTTCCTACTCTGGAGCTATGAGTCCACGATGTTGATTTCCCATTCAGTATCTTTTCATTACACAGTACTGTCTCTCAGTCAAGACCAAAAGTCCTCCTCCAGGGAGTGGATGTTATAGCATACAGAGCTGAAAGGAGCTTTAGGAAGCTTCCTATTAAATCCTCTCATTTTAAAAAGGAAAAAAAAATTTCCACAAATATGTTTTGAAAAATAAAAAGCTTTAATTAAAAAAAGGAAAAAAATTAGTTGCAGAGGGGATTGAATTACTTAGGCTCACTCAAGAAGTGAAGCCAGCACTCACACCCAGAGCTTGGGCCTTGACATCTACTCTATACCTCAGCTGACCTTCAAGTCCTCTTCTTATTCTCTAACCTCAGCTAATTCTACTTGTTGTGGGATTTTGGGCTCACGTCAGGCCATTCTCCCTTAGTTCTTTGCTCTGTACCTCTGTTCATACTATTTCTCCTCTCCATGAAATCTCCTCTCCTCTATGACAAGGGGCTTCATGCTTTTGAAAGAACGTTCCAGTTCCAACAATGTGTGACTCATGAATAAAGTCTAGTTCACTAGCTCCAACCCATGCACTCCTTTAACTGATGTCCTATAGGGCTTGGGACCTGGGCCAGTGAGTCTTTGGATCTTTTGGGTCAAATTGTCGTGTGTGTGTGTGTGTGTGTGTGTGTGTGTAAATTTTCTCTTCCCAACAACACTGGAGGTTCCGTACTTGTTCCACAAACCTCATGGCATCTAGCACAGTATAATACCAATGGACCCTCAAAAAATTCTCATGGATACTTCCCTATTCTTCAGTAGAGGAGGAAGACTATAAAGTGTTGCCTGTTAAGAAATGGGAGACGGATTGTTTTGCTTAACGATCTTTTCTTGGTTCCAAGGGACGGTTCTATTAGTAAACTAATGTGGTATATTAAAAATAAAAGACAAAAGCTATCACTGTAGATCCACAAAGTGGAATGTTCCAGTGGTACCCCTGTGAAGTCAGGAGAAAGTGAGGAAAGCCCTGGTGTATTGGTTGGACGGTGGAAGGATTATAGACAAGTGTGGCCTAGAATGGGCAGACATGGGATGAGGTAAGATTTATGTCACTAGGAGGGAATCCCTGAATTGCTACTTTAACAGGGTCATTGAAGTAATGAGGGAATGCCAGAATTGCGGCTTTAACAAGGTCATTGGAGTAATTAAGGATCAATGAAGCTTTTTTAAGCAGCATTTGTTTCCTCCCCCAAAAAGTGTGTTGAATGGAATTGATCATAATCTGGGATGTTATGAAAATGCCCAGATATCTATAGTCCTTCTCCCCCATCCCCAGACGCTAAAGTAGAACTGGATGTCTTTCTTCACTTTCTCTGTCATCCAAATTAATATGAAAGGAAATTAAATAATCACTGGGAAGGGATGGTACCTTTGGAGGCTGATCTTCAGCTGGGGAAATGCTGCTAAAGACATCATCTTGCCCCGCGGTTTTAGGTCTGATGGCCATGTCCGAGAGGGAGTAGCTGTGCTGGTTTTCTTTACTCAGTCGAAGGTTCTCATTCTTCAAATATATCAAAAGAAAGGAGACATATATACAATGTTATCACAGACTCAGTGGCTATACTGTAACCTCATTAGTTTAACATCATGTCATATATCTTATGGTACTTTTTTAAAAGCTCTGGAAACAAACATGTTACTTTTTAATATATAACAAAATACTTAGTTCTTAATCCCAAGAAGATGTTTCTTTGAAGGAAATGAATTAAATTCCAACACGAGCACCCTAGTGAAACTGAGATTCTCTTGACACTGAACTATCAATGCTGGCTTTCACATGCCATATTTTCAAAGTGCTTTACAGTTAGGGGCCCTGGAAGATAAGCATAGAGATAAGATGGATAACAAGTCCAATGGGGACTTGTTTTACCTAATGACAAGCCAAGGCAAGGAGCAGGCAGTCTAGTCATTCAAATTTTGAGCTGGGCCTTTTGATTAGAATTTGATTCCTCATTTGAGTCTCAAAGATTGAAAGATTTAGAATGATGGAAAAAATTAGCACTCTGCACAGAATTGAATATTTCTGATGACTATAGTTAAGGAAAATATAGCATAGTGGCGTAGTGAGCGGGCTTTACAGCTAAAAAGACTGGGATGCAAGGCCCAGGCTATGTCATTTTGAGCAAATTACCTAACTTCTTCCCAGTGCTCCAGGTTGCTTGTTCAAGATTAGAAGCTGTGTAGAGGATTCTGGAAAGATAGTGCAGTAGTAGGTCTGAAATTTTTATGCTTTCAGGGTGAACAAAGATTGGTGCAAAACAAAGATGACTTGGGACAGAAAGAAGGCCTTCTAGGATAACCCAAGAAAATGAAAGACCCCGGGCCTGGGATTTACCAGGATGAAGTGCAAACACCTCCAGGCTATCTCCACAGAAACATCCAGTGAAAGCCCTGGGACTAACTGGGTTAGGAGGGAGCCTCATCTTAAACCACAGGGACTTTTACCTCCTGAACAGTGTAGAGAGTCAGAGGTCTAAGTCTGGGAAAACTGAGGAAACCTCTACTGATCAGAAATGCCAGGCCCAGCTATGCTGCTGAGATGCTGCCCTGGGCTAGAAGGAGCCAGCATACCTGGTAAGTGCAGAAGCAGGGGGGGCAGGGACTGATGACTGTCAGAACTTGCAGGAGAGTGGAGCTCTTGGTTTGGGGTTCCAGGTTCAGGTCACTGAAGGGAAGCTAGAGGCACCCCCCCCACACACAATAAGAGGTGGAGAGTTCTTTTTTTTTTTAATTAATAGGCAAAGAAAAAAGAACCCAACCATAGAAACTTAGTATAGGAATAAGGAAAACTGGGGTTCATCTTCAGAGGAGGACAGTGAAATTAAAAAGAAATCCTCTTCTATCCCAAAGAGTAATGTTAAATGGCTACCTTCCCCCAAAGAATTTATAGAAGAACTCAAAAACATGTTTAAAACCAAGTGAGAAAGATTGAGGGAAAATTTTTTTAAATAAAAAATAAAAACCATTCAAGAAAAACAAGATTATGAAAAAAATTTAACCAACTAGAAAAGGAGATAGAGTCTTAATGAAGACAATAATTCTTTGAAAATTAGAATTGGGCAAGGGGAAGCCAGTGAAGCTATAAGAAACCAAGAAATAACAAAACACAATATAAAGAATGAAAAAGTAGACCAGAATGCTAAACATCTTATTAGAAAAACAACAGATCTGGAGAATAGATCAGGAAGAGAAAATATAAGAATAATTGGACTACCTGAAAGTCATGACAAAAAAAGGATCTTAACAACAGTAGTGCAAGAAATAATGAAAGAAAGTTGTCCTATGTATACTTATTTTGTATTTAATTTACACTTTAACATATTTAACATGTATTGATCAACCTGCCATCTGGGGGAGGGAGTGGAGGGAAGGAGGGAAAAAATTGGAACAAAAGGTATGGCAATTGTCAATGCTATAAAATTATCCATGCATATAACTTCTAAATAAAAAGCTATTAAAAATTTGAAAAAAGAAAGAAAATTGTCCTGGAGTGATAGAACACAAGAGTAAAGTAGAAATAGAAAAAAATCCACTGATCACCACCTCAAAGAGATCCTTTGTGGAAAACTCATAGGCATATCACTGCCAAATTTTGAAACCCCCATATTGAAAAGAAAATTTTGCAAGAAACAAAAAAAAAATTCAAATATGTTGGAGCTACATTTAGAATTGTATGGAACTCATTGGCAGCTACAACAAAAGACCACAGGTCCTAGAATAATATATATCAGCAATCAAACTAGACCTGCAGCCAAAAATATCATATACAGCAAAATTAAGCATAATATTGAATGAAAAAATGGACATTCAACAGGCTTGCAGATTCCTGGACTGAATAGAAAATTTAACATATAAAAGCCAGTATCAAAAATTAATTTCAAGGAACTCAATCTGGACAAAATGTTTATGTGTTACACAAGGAAATGTATACCATATTGACAACAGTAATAGGGTAGGTCAGAAATCTTTCATGGTTTCCATAGCATGAATTTTCTTTAGGATCAAGTCCATTAAAAAAAATCCCTTCTCTTTTCTCCTAGAGCATGAGTTCATTTGAACTCCTAAAATCATGTTTGTTGTTCCTTTTCTTTTTTTCTATGTTGATAATGGCGTCAGGATTATTTTTGTTTTTGGTGGGAGGAGATGAAAGAAGAGTCGGTAGGCAGATTTTGTGTTGACTACTTTTGTTTCTGTAAAACCAAAACATCTAAATCCAAAGTGATAAATTCATATGATCCTCCAGATGTTTGGAAACAGACATTTCCCTTTTGCATGTTCAAAGCCCTTCCTTCAGTAATTGAGGAATGTCCATCATCTTACTGATAAGGAAAGGTCATCTTACCTTTGTTATTCCTGTCCTCTGCAAAGCTGGTGTACAAGGACTAGAGCTACTGCCAGAAATCACTCGAATTTGGGGGGCAGAGTCATGGGCAAGAGCAAGGGTCCAATTAAAAGGTGTCTGGGCACCATCAGATTTCTTTGTCTTAGTGTTCATCTGAAAAACAAAATAGGAAAGTGGGAATGAGGATAAAGACATGATGTTCAATATATATATTTTTACCATTCTTCTAATATTGGTTTCTCTTACTTTTCTTATTCAGAAATTCAAAGAATTAAATTATAACTGAAATAGGATGCCCTATAAGATGAGGCATGTTGGTATTAAACATATACTCTGAACTAGATGCTTGGGTTCCTCCCTGAACCAAGACGTTTGTGAATATACAGATGATATTGATCAGAAACTAGTGTTTCTGATATGGGCCTCTGATGTGGCCATGGAAACAATGGGGGTCTCTCTGCTCAAGGTCACTGACATAGTACCCTCCTCCCTAAGAAGAAAGGTAATTCAGTATTCTATTAAAAATATGTTTAATAGCCAAATCCTGGCAAGCTCTACATAACACATTTTAGGTGACTGATGGGAATTATCATTTATCAATTTGAAATTCTATCTGCCTCCTAAAGTCCATATCAGGAAGATAACACATGATGTCCCAAACTGTGCTCTGAAGCTACTCAGAAAACAAAACAACAAAATAGACTGCAGTCTTCCATGATATAGTAGTTTTCTCCAGTTTGGATCTCTCTACTATTGATGGAAAAATGCTAAGTCCCCAAATGTTTTATCTTAAGACGGGAATCAAGGGTAGGGACAGCCTAAGACCAGACTCTCATTTAGTGCCATGGAAAATGCCAGTGGTTCAGCTGAGGACCACACTGTAATGTCCTTGCCCCTTCACAGTCACGTACCAGAAAGGATTTAAAACTCATGGAATAAAGGAAACAGCACTCCTATGCCATCAGAATCAATCAGCAAACATTCATTAGAGGTCTACTCTGTGCCACATGCTGTGCTAAGTGTTGGAAACATAAAGACAAAGATGATAAAGGAGCTTATATTCTAGAGATGAAGAAAATATTCATGCACGCATATGGATATATAAAACAGATACAAGTAGAAAGTACTGACAGGCTAAGAAAGGCCTCATGAAGAAGGTTGTTATTGAGTTTTATTTTGAAAGAAACTAGGGCTCTCGAGAGGTGGTGATGAGAGTTGGAAATAGGGAATGCATTCTAGGCTCAATCTAGTGCAAAGACATGAAGATATGAGACAGAATACTGCGTGAAAGCTACAGCAAGAAAACCAGCATGATTGCACTAGAGCATTTGAAGGATGTCAGTATCTGGTTACAAAATTCCCAAAAAAGATTACAGATAGAAACAAGAAAGATAATCCCTATTTGGAGTTCACTGAATAGGAGGGAAGAGGTAATATGGCCAAACCTGAACTTTCAGAAAATCATTTTGGCAGCTGAGTGGAGGAGAGACTTACATCAGGGAAACCAATTAGGAAGCTATTTCCATAGAAAAGGAATTAGTTGATAAAGGCCAGCACCAGGATGGTAACTGTGAGTGGAGAAAAAAGGGAACATATAAAAGAATAGCTTGGAGTTAGAAATGACAAGATTTGGGGAGCGAATGATGAGAAATGAACTTGTGAGAAGTTGACAATGACACTGAGAATGTAGAGCAGTTTGAGCTATGAGTAGCATGTATACAACTCATGTCAACAGGGATTTGGAGGCTACAAACCAGATACTGAAAAGGCAGGGCTCTATACCAAGCTAAATCTTCCAAAAGCATCCTTACAGTGTTCTGAAACTGTCACATTAGTGCAATTGAACATGACAACTAGCAAGAGAGTCAGGTTTTCCCAATGAATCTTGTTCCAGGAGAGATATAGTCATCATCTAGACTGAGGAGAAGCAATTTTCTTTCATGCAATATCTGGGTCCTTTAGTTTTGTCAGCACCGTGGCCAGCAGTTTGTTGGCACTTGAAATTCTGACTGACACATGGTATTGTACTAGGTCACTGCTATTTTTTGGAAACTTAACATGACAACAATTTTCCAAAAACAAGGAAAGAAGCAACCTGGATGAAGAAATAATTCAAAGCAGTTATACATATCTTCTGGAGATGGAGGATTTTGAACTAACCATTTAACTGACTGTGGAAAGAGAAGAGACAGAAAGAAGTGGAAAAAATGACTAAATAAATAAAAGAAAGAAAAAAATGAATACTTTAAATAAAATCCGGGAACTAGGGAAAGGATAAGCAAACAGGAGTGGGGGAGGGAAAGACACTATGGGAAGAGATCAACATTGAAGTACATCAAGAGAAACTAATCACAAGGACAAAGTATTGACCTTAATAGGAAGGGGATTTCATAAAAAGCATCATTAATGAAACAAATGGAGGAAAACACAAGCATAACCTATGTAAATTTAAGTATAAATGGATTAAACTATCCAATAAAATGAAAAAATGATAGAATGGATAAGAAAAAAACCCACTTCAACAATATATCACATACAAAGAACACAACTTAAAAAGTCAAGACATACAGAATCAAAATGAGGGACGCATAGACATAGTTCACCCTACTGAGAGGTAGGGAATGACAATTATAGTTACTGGGAAGATGTCGATAAACAAGTTTATGTCGACTATTACAATGTTCTGTAATAAGACCATCCTTGCCCCACCCCAACTGAATGTATGTGCTTTGCACACCTATGATCAAAGACCTAAGTGAATTTTAACAACTAGACCCAAACAGCATATGTTTTCAGTTGTTGGGGGCAAAGTAATAAGCAATGAGGGATCCTAGAACTGTCTGTAGTGCAGTGGAAAGATCACTAACTCTGGAGTTAGAATACTTGGGTTCAAATCTTGCCTATGATGTCTACTAGTAGTGTGACTCTGGGCAAGTCACTTCACCCCTCTGTGTCTTGGTTTCCTCCTCTGCAAAATGAAGGGGTTGATGAGATGGCCTCTGAGGCTCCTTACAGCATTTAAATTTGGAATCCTTTTGACATTCTGTGAATGACTTTATGCATAAATGAAATTTTGCACTATATTCTACTTTTTCTTCAAAATGGATAATTATAAAACATGGGCCTGGAAACCAAGATGGATAATTAACCTGACAGTTTGCTAGTCATTTATCCTCAGGCTCTGTCACTTCAAGAGGAGTGAATAAACTGAACATTTCCCCCTTAAAACATAATAAAAGTCTCAAAAAGTCAAATTATCCTTATCTCATCGATACTGATTAGCTTATTCTGAGGTTTAAGAGAGACCATCTCTTTGTCCCTGACTCCACCTACTTTGGAGCCAACTCATAAAATCACAGGCAATGTTTTAAAAATAAATATTGATTTCTAAATGAGAAAATTCAGATTTTTTTCCTCAATTCTTTCATCTATTTTGAGTTCAAGGTATTTTTTTGAGCTGATGAACAAAACCATAATTTCTATAGTATGACTTGTTAGTTGCATTTAAATCTTTGACAAAGAAAAGTTCAACATTAGCAATTTAAAAAAAAATCTCGGGCTTATGTTCTGATAACCACAAAGGTGTGATCACTCCTGTCTTGCAGAAAAGTTGCTGGCTGTAAGATGTTGCTTTTTTCCAGGCACCAACATGTCCAGTTTGTCTGTATACAGCATCATACAGCTGGAAGATATCTTAAAGATCATTGAGCCCAACAACCCCTCCTTTTTTTTTTTACATTGGAGGAAACTGAGACCCAGAGAAGTAAAGTGAAACACAAGGTCACACAGGTTGGAAGTGGTAAGAGCCAGGATTCAAACCCAGGTCCTCAGAATCCAAAGTCGGCTCTCTCTTTCCACTGCACTATACAACTTCTGGACATGTCAGGAAACAGCTGGATGAGAAACAAAATAATGCAGCTAATCATCCAGATGTTTTGGCAACCACTTATCTCTAAACCTATCCAGATGTTTAGCCATCAAACATCTGGATGGCTGCCTGCATTTTTCACTTTTCATCCTGGTGTTTGGCATCAGATAGTCCCAGCCTAAGCCTCTTTATTTATGTTCAGGGAGTTGATTTCTCAGAAAATTGTTGACCCTGAGAAGTGGATGCAAAATAAAGTTATAAAGGCAGAGATGTTATGTGATGAACTCAACTGGTTACAAAATTCCCAGAAAAGATTACAGATAGAAACGAGAAAGATAATCCCTATTTTGGACAGGCAGTATTTTGTCTTAGAAATAAAAAAAATACATAATATATTTTTTGATGTGTGTATATGTATATATACATGCATACATCCATATATATAAATGAATACACTGAACATATGTACAGAGGCCTGGAACATTTTGGGTTTCTTTTCCCTCCACATTCATTCCTACCTTCTCTGAGAAATAGTTAATAGTCAGAAAAAATACAAGAATAACAATAAGTAATGCTTTGTAAAACACAGGTGATCGAACCAAGCAGGTACAGATGGCATAGCTGAGTGATCAGATCTGGGTGATCTACCATTAACTCTCAGAGTGAGGAGATGACCTAGTATTATTCCCTGAGACCAAGAGCAAACACACTATAGAACAAGACTTCAGTGAAGATGCAGTGTCCCCCCCTTGGTAAAACAAACTCTTCTGCCAGTGGTTAGAATTTATAGAGCAATAAACATCATTCACTTTAAAGGACTCTTTTAGTATCACTGGGGAAGTATGGAATGGAGGTTTGCCAGGGCAAGGTTTCACAGCAACAGCGATTAAGGAAAAGAAGGCAATGACCTGGGGTCCTGATGTTGATCAGTAATAACAAGATGAAAACAAGTCTTCTGCCCCATCATCAACACGGGACTCGTATCTGCATGTGGGGAGGGCTGGAATTCACCTACTCTCAGCTGCTCCATTGTCCTTAGGATACTTTTAATAAATGGTTATCTAGGATTAGACGTTCAGGCCGTGGCCATGCTATATTTCCTGCACACGAATAGAAGTTGTCATTAACATCATGATCTAATAGACTGAGTTAATAGAATTTTGAACTTTAGATCTCATCTTCCTTCTGTGCTACTGAGCTCTGCCCTCTCTTCTGATCCAGCACCCAAGCACTTGATGCTCAAGCACCCAACTTGGGGTCCTGAAAATACAATTGCTGAGAGTTTACCATATCTAGATGCCCTCAGATCTGTCACACTACATTCTCACCATCTGTCTTCCTCCCTATCTAAATCACATGAACACACTCCTAGAAAGAGTATTCAACCTGATGGCTCCATTTGCTTTTTCTGATGTTTTCTGGTCAGCACTGTCCTATATGAATTACCTTCCCTTATTAAAATGCAAACTCTCTAATGAAAGGGACTGTCTCAAGTTTTTTTTGTTTTATTTTATTGTTGTTTATTTATTTATTGTATTTGTAGCTCTAGCACCCAGCGCGAATTGGAATATGCTGGAATATGCCAGAGAGTTAATAAATGCTTGTTTCCTCTCTCCCTCTCTCCTTCTTCCTTCCTTTTTTCCTTCCTTCCATAAACTACAGACAAGAAAAAAAAACATAGTTAGAATTGGCTATTACTTAGGCCCTACAATAGTGATTCTTAAAGAGCGAGCCATGAACCTTGTCTTGCTTCTGTCCCAGCTGTGCCTTCAGATTCAGCATAAGTAGGGTCACAAAAGCGGTCTATTGAAGGAGACATAAAGCCCTTTCCTCTGCTGGGAATCTTGGAGTGGAGAAGGGAAAGGAGAGGGAGAGGAATTTCAAGCGTGGAGTAACGGGTTTAGTAGCCCAGTTTCCTTAGGAACTCTTCCTCTGTTGCCAATTTAAATGTTTCATTATGTCATGATTGCTTACCACAATGACTACTTAGACTTGTGATGGAGAGAGCCATCTGCGAGAACTGTGTGGACTGAATGTGGATCACAACATAGCATTTTCACTTTCTTATTGTTGTTTGCTTGCTCTTTGTTTTCTTTCTCATTTTTTTCCCTTTTTGATCTGATTTTTCTTATGCAGCATGATAATCGTGAAAATACGTATAGAAGAACTGCACATATTTAATATATATTGGATTATTTACCATTTAGGGGAGTAGGATAGGGGAAAGGGAGGGAGAAGAAATTTAGGAACACAAGGTTTTCAAGGGTGAATGTTGAAAACTATCTTTACGTGTATTTTGAAAATAAAAGGCTATTATTTTTTAAAAGAGTATCAATAAAACATTTTTTTAAAGTGAAAGCTAAGCACTGATAGACCATTCCCTATCCCAGCTTCAATTGGAAAATTCTAAAGAGTAACTTTTAAGAGAACCAGTAAAGCAAATGAACCAAGGGAGCTAGGAAGATCTTGGCAATGCCTGGCAGAAGGAAAGACCCCTGTAACTTTTTGCTGCCATGAAAAAGTTAAACAGGAGATTGGAGAATCAATGTAAGATTTTTTTATGAGAACAGAAAACCAGGTGAGGAGACTGAACAATGATGCTTGCTTGATTCATCATGAACTCTCTTAATGTAGTGTGAACCATGGAATGAGTGCTCCTGAGTTCTAACCCCATGCTTGTATCCTACAGCAGATCCATGATGACATAGACCAAACCCAATGGGTCAGAGAAGACACTTGTGGCTATTGGCTATCAGAGAGGAAGTTCAAGTGTGGTATTATTTCAGGAGACAATGTATGAATAACTAGATGTGTTGCCTTATCTATACATCTTAAGTTGCTGGGAAAATTGTACCACATCATCTAGAATAATTTTACCTCTTTCTTTGAAGTGCTTGGGGAAGAAGTCGGAGTCTTTTTCAAAGCCTTTGAAGTTTCTTTGTTCTGTGGCTTGTGATCATATTGTAGAAATAAGAGCTGAGCTTGATCTTTGGGAAGGGTTCGATGATATCTTTTAACCTGTGGAGCATCTTCTGCTTTTTTCTTTAAAAGAAAAAAGGATAAAATTAATAAGGTGAATTAACAATTCCAAAAGCAAATATCAATGGTAACTCCTCCATCCATAGAGGTAATGTATTTCAATCCTTTAAATACTTTCCAAGTATGAAAAATTGTTCTCTGTGTTTCTCATAAACCCCAACTTCCTGTGCAATTTAGTAAGTTTTCATCTTTTTCTTAAGTTTGGTTTTTATAGATGCATCGAGAGCTCTCTAAGATTGTGTTACAAAAATTTTCTACTTTCTCCTAAAGGAGAGACTTAACTGAATATAAGAGTTTGGGAGAGCTTCTACTTGTCCGTATGGATCGGGCAATTGTTTGCCTTTTTAATACAAAGAACTTGAAGATCAACTCTGGGAAACAAGATTGGAGTGATCTACTGCATTGATGGAAACGAGGTGGGGAAGGGGAGGAGGGAGAAAGAATGTACCAATGGTCAGAACTTGAACTTGGAGATGTGGCCCCAAATTCCTGCTTTGGGGCTCTCCCTCAGTTATTCCTGCTCCTTGTACCAGGATGACATTTCCCTAAATAACTAGAGAAACTGCCTGAGAAATAGCTGGAGTTCACCAGTTTCTTATGAACAGCTTTCTACTCATCCTAGTAGGTACAGACTTTTTAAATGGACAATCTAAATTCTGAAGACCTGGTTTTGAGATCTATCTGCGTGGTCTTGGTCAAATCACTTCTCGGAATTTGTTTTCTCATCTATAAATATAAGAAATAATACTTGTGATGGTCTCTTGAAGCTTCGGCAGGCTCTCTATCCACCATGCTTCTTCTTACTTCTGATCATACTGGCCGTGTCACCCTTGGCAAGTCATTCAACCTCTTAGCATCCTAAGCATCCCTCAAAGGCTAACTTGCATTGGTAGAGAGTGTTCCCCAATGGAAAGCCCCTACATTGCCTAAAGAGGAGAGTCTTAACCTTTTTGGGGTGATGAACTGCTTTGATAGTCTGAGGAAGTTTACAGATTCTTTCTCAGAATATTGTTAGAAAACATAAAAAATATGTAAGATCAAACAATGAAACCAATTATAGTGGAACACAGTTGTCAAAATAAAAATAAAAAACCCCAAACAAACAACCAAATTTATGGATCCCTGGTTAAGAAGTCAACCTTTAAAGGCCTATTTCAATATGAAATAACCAGATTTCAAAAACCAAACCAGACTGAACCAATTTCTACTTCCTAGAATTATCGTGAAGATCAAAGGAAAAATGAGAGCAAGTAAGTAAACTGATCTGTTACCAAGGACTATAGAAATATCAGCTATCTGAGCTCCCCTCTCTGCAACTGCTAGAGGTAATTATCAGCTATAATTTCCATCTTAAGGTGATTTTTCCATCCTGACATATAATTTCTTTTGTACCATGATCTTCCTAGAATTCAATAGTTTATTTGGGTTTATTATTATATCTACCTTTCCTGAGTGATTCTTTTATGCATTGCCTCAGTCGTTTTCCTGTTTTCTGTGGCTTGTCAGTGGCTGTGGAAAGTACCAAGTCCCCTGTAAAGTCTCAACAGGAGGGCTGCCTTTTTAGTGCCATTTCCAAAGAAATGGATCACACATTATAAGAACTCAGAAAAAGTTAGCTTCTGCAAGTCAAGGAGGCAGTTAGGTGGTATAGTAGACAGAGTGTCTGAGTTAGGGTCAGGAAGATTTGAGGTTGAACACTGCCACTAGACACTTGCTGGCTAGCTTTCTCATGTTGGACAAATTATTTCATCTCTACTTTCTCCTCTGTAAAATGAGAAAGTTAGACTCAATAGCTACTGAGATGCCTTCTAATTCTGGATCTAGAATCCTATGTGTGAGTATGGATAAGTCACTTCTGAAGCCCAGGAAGGACAAGTGACTTATCCATATACATAGGATCCTAAATCCAGAATTAGCAGGGAATTTGTTTCTGATTTGAGGTTTGAAAGAAAACTATCCACACAAACAGAATGCTAACTCACATCAAGGATTTCATCATAAAGCATCTTTCAAGGAATGGCCTAGGTTGAGCACAGGTTCAGGCCAAAGGCCACCTCTACCGGATTGTTGGCAACGTCCAGAATTATAACTCCAGGGTCATGCAAAAAAACCTCCATCAGCAAAGGTTAGATTATTGTCCACAAGTTCACTTTCTTTAAATATTGATATATACTGGACTTATTAAGGCAGAGTATGGGGAACACACTTTTAAAAAAAGATTTTCGACAATGAAAATGAAACAGATCTTTATGGGGTTCACCTTGAGGAAATCCCATTACCTAGAACCGCTAGATTCTTTGTTGCTAGTGGTGGAGTTAAGTAGGGTTTATGGTATATCGAATATGAACAATAATTTATTTTGTACACACGGTCAACTAAAACCATGAAACATATCCTTTAAATTGGATGCTCTGGTTGTGTAAGACACATCCCTTCAGTCACTGGAACAAACTGTAGCTTTAAACGTTCCCCTCAAGCTTTCTGCTCATGGTCTCCTATCTTTCCATATGTTCTGAGTGCCTCGTTCCCTTTAAACCTTCTCTTCCTTCCAACTGAAAACTCCCATCACGCCTTACCTCCTTCATTCCCTGTAAACCTCTTCTTTCAAGGGAAAGGGACCTGTATGTGCACGAATGTTTGTGGCAGCCCTTTTTGTAGTGGCTAGAAACTGGAAACTGAATGGATGTCCATCAGTTGGAGAATGGCTGAATAAATTGTGGTATATGAAAATTATGGAAAATTACGTTCTGTAAGAAATGACCAACAGGATGATTTCAGAAAGGCCTGGAGAGACTTACACGAACTGATGCTGAGTGAAATGAGCAGGACCAGGAGATCATTATATACTTCAACAACAATACTAGATGATGACCAGTTCTGATGGATCAGGCCATCCTCAGCAACGAGATCAACCAAATCATTTCTAATAGAGCAGTAATGAACTGAGCTAGCTATGCCCAGAAAAATAACTCTGGGAGAGGACTAAAAACCATTACATTAAATTCCCAATCCCTATATTTATGCACACATGCATTTTCGATTTCCTTCACAAGCTAATTGTACAATAATTCAGAGTCTGATTCTTTTTGTACAGCAAAATAACGTTTTGGTCATGTATACTTATTGTGTATCTAAGTTATATTTTAATATATTTAATATCTACTGTCATCCTGCCATCTAGGGAGGGGTGGGGGTAAGAGGTGAAAAATTGGAACAAGAGGTTTGGCAATTGTTAATGCTGTAAAGTTACCCATGTATATATCCTGTAAATAAAAGGCTATTAAATAAATTAAAAAAAAAAAAAAAAAACCTCTTCTTTCTAACTGAAAACTCCTATTGTTCCTTACCTCCTTCACTCCTTTTAAACCTCCTCTTCCTTCTAATTGAAAACTCCCATCGTTCCTTACCTCCCTATTTATAGGGAGACAACCCCCTTATCTGGTCTCACTTCGTTCTTTTCAGTCTGGGCCCTGTAGTTAACCCATTTCATTGTACACTGGATATTAAAGTTTGCCCCTCCTGGGAATACTGTGAGTACATGCAGCAGAGGATTCTGTTTTATTTCTCAGTGGCCCATTTATATAACAAGACCGGTACTGGGGACCTGTGATGAGGAGTCTGCTCAGATTCTGTGTCGCACAGCATATCTGCATGGTAAGTTCCTGAACTTGCTAGAGTCTCTATAAAGGAAGAGCAAATGACTGGAAGGGCCCAAGGAAATCTAGTACAAGGGGTGTGAGTGACAACAATATAGGTATTTGTGCTAGGTTCATGACATCGGCTTGTGAAACACGTCACTTAAATAGGCTACCTGGGTTTACAGTTCCCAACATTTACCTACTCTCATTCTTTTGCCTAGACTCTGCCTCTCTTGGATTATAGTTATTGGCTTGCCCACGAGTGTGATATGGTAGCCAGAAAAGACAATGTGAGCTTAGGCTACCTTCAGAGAGGCATGATGACTAGAACTAAAGTGGAGAAACTCTCACCGTACCAGAGTGTCCACAGAAGGGCAATCAAGATGGTAAAGAGCCTCAAACTCATACTATATAGGGATAGGTTGAAGGATGCTTAACCTAGAGAAGAGAATATAGCATATTTTATATATTTATTATATGGTAGCCATCTTGAATAACTTTCTAACAATAAGTGCCTTTTAAAAACAGAGCAAAAGAAAATCAGAGAGGGCTTGTTGAGAAAATTAATTATAAAAAGTATCCTTTGAGTATTTAATGATGAAGCTAGAAGGAACCTAACAAACAAAAAAAAAAATAGAAAAGATCTGTAAGCATGTTTATAACAAACTTTTTCCTTATCATTGACTGGGGAGCCACAGCATTTAGACATTAATTACATTACAACCCTAAACATGGGGCACTAAGAAATGGCACTAAAGAAAGAAATGGAAAGAACAGCTACACTGAACCAAAGATACATACACAGGAGGTCTGTGGTGGAGGTGACACAATGTCGGGGAATACTTATTGGAAAGAGTGGAAGACACAAAAGCTCTGAGGGGCAGGGAGCTTTTTCACCCAAAAAAAAAGCAATTGGAAAAAAATTCTAATTTCTACGTATACTTTTGTCATGTGTAAAAAAAAATTATGAGAATAACATGCATCAAAGGCAGCTAGATTTGACATGGGGAATAGATATTAACTCTTACATCCTCAGGTTTCTTATTCTGCTCTTTCTGTTGCTCCTTGCTTTTCTGCCACTCAGTCAGGACTGGATCCTTGGTCTTATCCTGGTCTTTGAACTGCTGCTGTTGTTGCTTTGGTTGCAGTTGTGTCTGCTGTGGACGCTGTTTCACCTGGGCCACTTGCTGTGAAAGCTGCTGGGTTGGTTGTTGGGGCTGTTGATATGGCTGCCTCAACTGGCGATGGGTCAGCTGCTGAGCTGATTGCTGTGGCGACTGGGGATGAGATAGTTGCTTCCCCTGGTGATAAGCTGGCAGCTGGAGAGACTTTGGTGATGGCTGAGTCAGGTGATGGACTGTCACCTTTAGTGGCTGAGGAACATGGTGGAGCACCACCTTTGGTGGCTGCTGCATCTGGAGATGGGGTGGCACCTTGGGTGGCTGCTGGGCCTGCTGGTGGGGTGGCACTTTTGGTGGCTGCTGGGACTGGTAATGGGACGGCACCTTTGGTGGCTGCTGCGCCTGGTGATGGACTAGCACTTTTGGTGGATGCTGGGACTGGTAATGGACCGACACCTTTGGTGGTTGCTGTAGGTGATGTTTGGACAGCAGCTGTGTGTGGTGATGGGTTGACATATGTGGTGGCTGCTGTATCTGGAAATAGGCTAGATGCTTTGGTAGCAGCTGTGTGTGGTGATGGTTGGGCTTTGGTGGAAAATGCAACCAATGATGGTCTGGAGATTGCTGTACCTGCTGTCGGGATGCCTGCTTTGGCAGCTGCTGTCCCGGCTTTGGCAGTTGCTGCCCCGGCTTTGGCGGCTGCTGCCCCGGCTTTGGCGGCTGCTGCCCCGGCTTTGGCGGCTGCTGCCCCGGCTTTGGCGGCTGCTGCTCAGGCTTTGGCGGCTGCAGCCCCTGCTTTGGTGGCTGCTGCTCCTGCTTTGGTGGCTGCTGCCCCTGCTTTGGTGGCTGCTGTTCTTGCTTTGGCGGCTGCAGCCCCTGCTTTGGTGGCTGCTGCTCCTGCTTTGGTGGCTGCTGCTCTTGCTTTGGTGGCTGCAGTCCCTGCTTTGGTAGCTGCTGCTCCTGTTTTGGTGGCTGCTGTTCCTGATGATGCTCTGGTTGCTGTGGTAGTTGCAGCTTTGGCAATAGCGGAGGTTTCTGAGGCTTAGGCAGTAGCTCTGGTGCCTGTTTCTCCTGCTGCAGAGCTTTCTGGTCTGGCTGCAGAGCTTTCTGGTCCGGCTGCAGGGCTTGCTGGTCTGGCTGCAGGGCTTGCTGGTCCAGCTGCAGGGCTTTCTGGTCCTGCTCCAGGGCTTTTTGGTCCTGCTGCAGGGCTTTCTGGTCCTGCTGCAGAGCTTCCTGGTCCAGCTGCAGATCTTTCTGGTCCAGCTCTAAAGCTTGCTGCTCCTGTTTCAAGTCTTGCTGGCTCTGCTGCAGAGTTTGCTTCTCTTGTTGCAAAACTTTCTGGCCCTGCTGCAGAGCTTGCTGCTCCTTCTGCAGAGCTTGCTGCTCCTTCTGCAGAGCTTGCTGCTCCTGTTGCAGATCTTGCTGCTTCTGCCTTAGATCTTGCTGCTTCTGCTGTAGATTTTGCTGCTTCTGCTGCAGATCTTGCTGCTTCTGCTGTAGTTCTCTCTGCTCCTTCTCCAAACGTTGCCACATCAGTTGCTGTTGCTGCTGCTGTTCTCGTTTCAGTTGTTGCTCCTTGGAAAGTGGGCTTTTCTTGTTTTCCTGCTGCAGTCTGAGAAACTCTCTTCGGAGGGTAGATTCACCAGGAAGATTCACTATGGAGCTAAAGGAGAGGATACAGCCCAATGAGTAATGGATCACTCATATAATTAAAACTGAGAGTGATCGGGTCTTTTAGGGGCCCCGTTTTGCTAGCGAGGATATTCCTCTGCAGCAACCAAGCTAAAACTATCTCTAGAAATGTCAGAATTTCCTAGTTCATTCTCTTGATTACTGATCCTCAATCATCTTTCATTGGGGAGATCTTATTCTTCCATATTTCTTTGCCATCTTACTTAAGGAGGCTGGAGATAGGAAGGAAGACCCTCCTCAAAGATTATGTAAACAAAGTGACTGTTTAGCCGAGTGGCCCTGAGCAAGTCACTTAACCCCAACTGCCTCAGAAAAAAAAAGAAAGTAAGTGACTGCTAACTGCCCTACTAACTCTGAGGACTGTGGGTTGCTCACTCCTAGGCCTAGACCCAATGCTGCCTGGGAAGTTCTACACACAGCATTATCCCATGCAGTATTTGATTGGTCAAGCTTACCTGGGCTCTCCTTGGTCTTCATTTAACTCTTCCTCCTCTTCCTCTTCCTCTTCCTCCTCTTCACCTTCACTTCCACTGTATTCATATTCAGTTTCATCTGAAAAGAGAGAAAAGGTGTCAACAGGTTGGGGGGGGGGAGGTATGTTCCTTCATCGAGCATGGATGAAGTATGGTTTTTAATCTATTGTTTATTTATTATTTTTATTATTATCATTTTAATAATATTATATTTATTTATTAATTTAATGAATGATTAATTAATGTAATGATTCACATCCAAAATATGGCTTCATCCAGCAAATCTAATGATTACAGGATGCAGGAGATGGAGGGCATCTTTGAAATCACTTGCCTTCATAACCTCATTTTTATGTATGAGGGAGCAAAATTCAGAGGGAAAACTTGCCCAAAGCCACAAAAACAGGAAGCAGGTCAAACAGTTAGGATCTGAACATAGCTCTTTTGAAATCAAATTCATCTGCTCTTTCTAGGCCCACAAACCAGGTTCAAAGGAGGGGGAGGTGATTTCCAGGACCCCAGAGGTAGTATTGATTGGGAGTCCTGTGCTCTTCTAGGACTGGGGAAATAATTTCTTTCCTGCTCGGGACCAGCATCCTCAGCTCTCGGAGGAAGAGCTTAGCCTTCTGTTGACTAACATTGGAGAGACCCACATCAGAATGTTACAGGGCAGACCAAAGAGCTTCCCTCACCATTGGGCCCAGGGGCAGGCTCAGTTAGTCTAGTGGCTTCCAGTTAATCACTCTCCTGTCTGGGCAGCAATTCCCTTCAGACTAACCTTCTTCAACTTAAGGAAGGAAGAGAATTTGGAGTTTGTGCCAACTAATGTAACGGTCAGCTCTCAGTAAATATTTGTTGAATGAATGAATGGTACCTTCTATGAGAAGTGTTTCTACAAACTGTATATTAAAGTCTGCATTTAGTTGGAGTCCTCAGATCTATTTTTTTACATTGTAAAATGAATTGTGTGCCTCTTTTTTTTTTGCCAAAGAGAGTTAGAGGGAGAGGCAGCTCCATGACCCTATTCTCTCCCCCCACCCTACACTGGGTTTCTCCAATGTCCTTGGATCTGCTCTGTCCCCGTTGAGATCAACATTTTACATCCTAAGGACACTTAACGTAAGCCTCTTCTTTCTTTCCTGCCAATTGGGTTCTATTATGTAATCTTAGGCAAGTCCCTTCCTCTTTCTAGGACTCAGTTCCCCCCTTTGAAAAATGAGGGTATGTATGTAGGTTGGACCTTTGATGGTTTCTGAGGTCTTTCCCAGCTCTACAATTCTATTCTATAAATGTAAGAATACAAATGCTACAAAATTTGGTGTTGTGCTCAAATTCGTATTCAATGATACTTGAGGCAACCATAGTTTTTCTCTCTTTCGTGGATCCTTCAGATTTCTTCCTATTGGCAACCTTGCGATAAGTCTTCTGACAATCCAAATTAACTTGGTCCCAACCTAGACGTGTGTAACTATTAGATATTTGGTCTAAGCCAAATACCCATTTTTATTGCTGCATTGTTGCCTTCCGTCAGATATCATTCACCCTAGCGGTTATTTCCACATTTGAGTCCAAAGAAGAGATCAAAAAGAGATTTGGCTCTCTCTGTCAGCCTCATTTTTTGCCATGGTTGAAAATTAACTTGGGCTGTCACAGTATATCGTTGAAGAACATCGTGCACATTGCAAACACTCACCTCACTTGGTCTGGTTATCAAGAATTATTATAGAGAGGTTAGTGACTTGGATAAAAAGCACAAAACATAACAGAGGACCTGAGAGTTTCAGTCATCTTCTTTAATGTGAACATTGTTGCTTTTCACCAAAAGGGACAGATACATGAATCATTGATTGTCACTGAGTACCCATTTAATTAAGTGTGGCATCTCAAACTACCTTTATCGCTTTTCTTCTTCTTGGTTCGATCCAGATGATCCTTGAGCATGATCCGGACTTGTCGTTCATTTGGCAGATCTCGAATGAACGAATGCCTCAACAGAGCCTCGGTGGAGGGACGATGTATGTAATTTTTAACCAAGCAATTTTCGATAAAGTTGAGGAACTTCTTAGACCTAAAAGAAATGGAGTGTACACAGTGGGGTCAAACAGAAGGATATGTATGACAGGTTTTTTGAAAGGCGCTCCCAAGATTTATATTTTCTAACTTAAATTGCTGTGTGGCCTAATGGCCAAGAGTCAACAACACTATTGAGCTTCTCAGGAAGGGTGGCAAGGCCCAGTGGCGTTTCCAAAGCAAATAAGCAGGTTGCTTTGTCTCCACAGTATAAAGAAGAGAGTTGGAAATAGTCTAGTTAATCAAATCTATATAGACAGTTCAGAGCACAGTGAATTTGCTCTTTTGCTTGAGGGATCCTGTTTGACTGTCAACATGGATCTGATTAACTAAATTATTACCACTATTTTAAGGTACAGACCCTAAACTGTATGTTCCAAAGAAAGGATAACGGAGGCACTAGAGTTTACTGTGCTCACAAGAAGGGTCATAAAGCTGCTTATAATCAAGGTTAAGAATCAGGTCTTGTAGATTTAGCTACTCTGATCCATACAATGATCCCAGACAATCATAAAGGACTCATGCTGAAGAAAGGTCATCCACCTCCAGAGATAGAGCTTCTGAATTCTGAGTGAAAACTGAAAGTTAACCTTTTCACTTTATTTTTCTTGCTTTTTATTTTTTAATCGTGGCTAATATTGAAATGTTTTGGATGATTTCACATGTATAATTGATATATCACTGGCCTTCTCAATGGGTGGGGTGAGGATGGGAGAGAGGGAGAGAATTTGGAATTCAAAATTTTTAAATGAAAGTTAAAAATAAATAAATTTTTAAAAGGGAAATGAGTGTTGTAGATTTGATTTCTCTCTGGATGAGTTAGCTATGATGGGAAGAGTAACAATGATTCAAAAGGAAGAAAACCAGTCATTAAATCATTGGTACTGTTTTCTCTGGGAGAGCTCTAGTACCAGTCCTGATAAGTTCCCTTCTGATTACAAACGAGGCCAAATTTAGGGTTTTCATCCCAATGTGGATTAGGGAGATGTTTCTGCTCCACAGCCAATGACTATACTTCTAACTCCAGTTGGCCATCTCATCTGTTTCCACCAAGTTCCATTTTTTTTGGGGGGGGGAAGGAAGGGGGTAAGAGGATACCCAGAAATGAGGGTGGAAAAAAAGTACCTGCTGATGTTATACAGTAATGTAGTGATCGTAACATACTGAGGGGCTGAATATTATTACCAGTTGGCCAACTCAACACCAACTGGCGAGTTGGACCTTTTAGCTAAGACACAAGCTAATAGCAATAGGGAAATGAGACTAATTGCCCAAATGGACAGAATTTTCTCCTTGGCTAGACAGTCAGTCAGTCAATAAACATTTATTGTTATTGTTATATTGTTATGGGGAAGGGCCGAGCCAAATCATGAGAGAGATTAAAATGTCTAATCTTACCATTTTCGAGATTTCAGTTTGGGAGGAGGATTCCGGGGGATGAGAAAGAGAGCTCTCATGGGATGCATATCACAGAGGGCTACAAAGGAAAATACACATCATTAGAAGCACTGAAACAAATGGCTGCCTATATAGCATACCGGCCCTTGCCTATCGATGATACATTTTGCTCTGCTTAAAAACATGCCATGTAGTAGTAACAAGGCATTTTCTCCTCATAACTAAGAGAATATAATTAAAGACTCATTTGAACATAATCAGCACGGTCCCAAGAGATTCTAAAGCTTCATCCTCTCCAGGTGTATAAAATACAATAGACAAATCAATGCTAAATTGAACACTGCACAACTTCTTTGCGGTGATGCATGATGGACGAATTGCACCTAAACGTGGAAATCAAATTCTGAGGCAAGGGTGGGCTTCCGCCTGTGTTTTTGTTTGGCAGGGATCTCCAGCTGGGAAAAGTAATTATAAGTTGGAGAAGTCATCCGGGCTCCCAGCTCACTCTACACAACAATAAACAAAAGAAAGAAGACTAGATTCTCAAAAACCACAGGAAGATGGTTTGGGGGGGCTGCGCTTCCTAGGTACAGTGTACTTCAGCTACCTTTGATATTTCGAATTCTGCGTCTAATTATTAGGCTTCATTTTTTTTTTTATAAATGTGAAAAAACCCCCCAACAAACCAACAACTTGATCTGAGCTTCCCAAACTCATTACCTCACTGGTTTGAGAATGTTGGGTTTGTCTGTAAGCATTAAAATATGTGTCTCACCCCACTTATTTCCTCTTGAGCTTTGGTCAAAGAAAGCTGACAAGGCAAAAGGCCCTTGTACAGAGAGCCTGCCTACTCTCTTCCCAAGGGCCTTTGAATTCCTTTCAATGTTAAGACCGTTTGCTAGGGATGGTCCCTTCCAATCTTCCCTCTCCCTCAAACACACCTCGAGAGGAACGGGAAGGTTTCATGGGCCTTTCCCAGACAGGCAGGCAGAAGCAAGCCCTGTACTTATCCAACTAATACTAAATTAATGGAGCAGGTCAGGGGGCAAACTTTGTCCTCACTTACTTACATATATACATTGATGGAAGGAAGAGACCGTCTCAAACTGAAGGCAGAGTTGGCCCAAGGCTCAAAAGCTCACAATCCTTTTTTTTTTTTAATTTTACTTCTACTAACAATTAGTTATTAGGTTTTTTTATTATAATAACTTTTTATTGACAGAACCCATGCCAGGGTAATTTTTTTTTACAACATTATCCCTTGCACTCACTTCTGTTCTGATTTTTCCCTCCCACCCTCTACCCCCTCCCCTAGATGGCAAGCAGTCCTATACATGTTAAATATTTTGTAGTATATCCTAGATACAATGTATGTGTGCAGAACCAAACAGTTTCCTTGTTGCACAAGGAGAATTGGATTCAGAAGGTAAAAATAACCCGGGAAGAAAAACCAAAATGCAAACAGTTTATATTCATTTCCCAGTGTTCTTTCTTTGGGTGTAGCTGCTTCTGTCCCTCATTGATCAATTGAAACTGAATTAGGTCTCTTTGTCAAAGAAATCCACTTCCATCAGATTACATCCTCATACAGTATCGTTGTTGACATATATAATGATCTCCTGGTTCTGCTAGCTCACAATCCTTAATGCCTGATATTCGGTCAGTGACCGACTGCTACCTTTGGTGTCACTTTCCCTTTCTGGGCCTCAGTTTATTTTTCTGTGAAGTTAGAGGGACTAGACTGGATGACTTCAGAAGTGTATTCCCGCTCTAAATCTAGGAGCTTCTGATCCTAGGTAATCTTGAACGAATCATTTTCCCTCCTTTGGACTCAGTTTCCTCCTTTGTAAAATGAGGTTGGATTGATGCACTGCCCCCTAATTCCCCAGCATGCATGCTCGATAAGCAAGTCAGAGCCCTGCCATCCAAATGAAAGCCCAAAAGATCATCCTCTTGGCTTCACAATTGTGATTATACGGAATACTTTGGATAAGTCCCTTTCCTTCTTTAGGTCCCCTTGGCCTTATTTACAGAATGAGGTATTTGATTCAGATGATTTCAAAGGCTTCCAGCTCCAAATCTGTGAATCTACGTTCCTGAAGACACATGGACAATATGTGGTACTCATCTCCCCTTCTCATATGATCAGCCCACCTTTGACCTCAGGGCTCTAATCCTTCTTTTGCTTATTTTGAATATTCCTATTGTCTACCATATCCATTTTCTGGTGACTCCACATTCTAGTTTACCAGATGTCCCTATCATTCTGGAAAACAATTGCCCATAAGGTGGGCAGCCGATGACAGCTGAGAGGGTACAACGGTCCAAAGTGCTGAGCAGAGTTACAAAGTCCCGAGTTCAAATTCTGGCTCAGATGCCTGTTGGCCACGGCATCCTGGACAAGTCAATTAACCTGTTTGCCCCAGTTTTCTCACCTGTAAGTGGAGATGATAATAGCACCTGTCTCACAGGATCATTATGAAGATGAAATAAGATCAAGTGTTCAAAGGGCTTAAACTACTGTGATTATGATTCTAGGCAATGTCACGTGGTACACAGAGAACCAAGAAAACCAAAGTTCGAGTCCTGTCTTCGACAAAAGCTGGCTATATGTCCCTGGGAAAGTCATTCAAGTCACTCAGTGTTCTAGGCAACTGTCCCAAGACTCTTAAGTTGCAGAGAAGGTGCTAACCTACACAGGTAGAAGGAGCTTTTATTCAAGTACTCAGAAGCTGGCTATATCAATGACGTCACAGGTATAGTCATCATAACTGTTATTATTATCATTATTGTTATTAGAGTTTGATTAGTTAACCTCTGTAAGGGAAGTTACATTTTAATAGACTCTTAGAAAGAAAATTTCAATACAAAGGAATCATTCTCTACAAGTGACTTTTGGGGACAGCCCTGAGCCTTGTTAGTCAGGGTCGTGGTCCTCTTGGTGGGCATCTTGGTCCCTCATGGAGTAGGCTACAGAATGACCTTGTTCTCTTCTGCCCTTTCTTTAGCTAGGGGCATGCCCCGGCTGAGGCTGAGGTCTGCTTGGTTCCACACGGCAGCTCCCTGTGGGTGAGCAATGGTATACCACAAAAACTCTGCTCAAAGGGCAAAATCTGTGGCTTTCCTGGTTGCCATGCTGAAGATGAAGCATCGAGGCAAAAGTCACGGGATGACCCCAGTGAAAGCAAGCAGGAAGCTGGAAGAAGTGCCAATGTGGCACAAGGGTTCCAGAAACAAATTAGGAGCAGAAAAAAGACAGAATAAAGTCGCAAACTTTGAAGTAGCCATGCTTCTTGGTTTTGAAAAGGCAATAAGGGTTAAAATTTTTGTTGTTGTTGAGTCATTTTTCAGTCACTTCCAACTCTCCTTGATCTCATTTGGGGTTTTCTTGGCAAAGACTCTGGAGCGGTACACTTTCCTTCTCCAGTACACTTTACAGAGGAGGAAACTGAGGCAAACAGAGGGAATTGACTTGCCCAGGGTCACACAGCTAGTAATTATCTGAAGCCAAATTTTTTAACTCTTGAAGATGAGTCTTCCTGAACCTAGGCCCCAAATTCTACCCACTGCCGTGCCGCTTAGCTGCCTAGCAGCCACGCTTCATGAACAAGTCAATGCCCTACCACCCAAATGAAGGCCCAGGTAGCAGGCAATATTGAGTCTGTTGTCAAAATTCAAAGGAAAAAGGGGCTGGAGTTCATCTAAGTCTATTTCATATACAAAAAGAAATTTTGAGCTGATGAAGAAAAAGAGCTTGTGGTTTTGAAAAGGGGATGGAACAGAATGAGCTTCTCTTCTGCTCCTGCCTTTGGGCCAGGCCATTTAGGCTCTCAGGCTCCCAGAAGCCAGCCAGGCCTTGGAGGAGTTGCTGTAAGGACCGCCTCCTTATGGCTCAGAAGCCTAACTCCACCACTAGTCCACGTGGCTTAGGACTCCACTGGGCTCCCGGTGACTCAGTACTGTCAAAAGCTATTACCAGGAAACCAAGCTAAAGGAACATTTGGTCAGCCTGCTAGAGAAGTTTGGGAGAGCGAACGGCATGCTGCTCTCGGCAGGGGTTTGTCCACAGACATCCTGATTCCGAGTAGTCTGGGGCACCCGCGTGGCCCCGCGGAATATCTGCCAGGCACTTGCTCCGAGTGCGGCACCTATGGGGCCACTAGTGGAAGCTCCCAAGGGGCATACACAATTCCTTCACCCATCTCGCCAAAGACCAAACAGTTACTCACGCGGAGCGCCCTCGGCCATTTCCATGGCGGTGATTCCAAGGGACCACAAGTCGCTCTGGAAAGAGAAAGATGATAAATAAATTCAGCAGGCTGTTTTGGAGACAGCGCCGGCCTTGGCTACCTCCAGCTGCTCTCTCATTCCAGGTGAGCTGCTTTTCCTCTTGGTCTCCCAGGTCACCATCCACATGATGGTGCCTCAGAGCGTTGTGAGAAAATTATCAGAGGGTCCCAGTTTAGTGCTAGAAGGGACCCCCCCACCCAGGTCATCTAGGCAGAGGCATCAGAGCTTAATACTTGGTGCAAAGGAGTCAGCAGTTGGGGATTCTCTTTGGTATTGGGGAGGACTGATGAGCACTGGCTTTTCATAGTGGGTTACCCCTCCATGAATATTAGCTACTTCCTAAGTCAGCCACAGTTGCAGTTTGCATCCGAGGTTGGCCCTTTGGCTCAGAGGATCTGGGGTACTCCTGAGGTGGCCGTGCGCTATCTTGGCTCCCGATGTCTACCTTTCTCTAAGGATGTTTAGCAGGAATAGAATTCAGTAGGAGGAGGGTCCATTTTGTGTGCTGGCCCCAAGAATTGAGTTATTGACACGAAGGCCCTAGCTCAGGGTAGATAGTCACCCATAGAGACTAGGACATTGTTCCCGAGTGCCAATTTTAGGGAAAGGAGCGTGCTTCAGACCTGTGTTGGTCCTCAACAGTCACAGTCACTCCTGTTCCACTTCTCTTGTCTGGTCCCAGGTCTCTAATTCCTGGAGCCTCATTTCTGAGGTGCCCCTTTCCTAAAACCCACCTTCCCCCACTACCATCGTCCCCTTGACTGGGCTCTTTGGCCATCCTGTGGGAGGAAATCCAGCCTCTCTGTGGGGATGGCTCGCTCCCTCTCTACCATATCTGCAACTGATCAAGATGGTCTCATGCCATACTTTTCATGGGGGTACCTGGGATCAGCAATGATGTAGGGGGAGCCACCTGAGGTTGGATCCCGATCCCAAGGCTGGCCCCACTTTCTAGTACACTTTTCCAGCCTTGCAGTGTTCCCTTCTGCAGCAGTGGTCCAGATTTTCTGCCTCTCCGTCCGTGTGGCCCTGTGTTCTGAAATCTGAGGCCTTTCCCCAGCCCTTCTCTCCCCCCGAATTCTTCTCAAGTGTCCAGATTCCTAGCTATGGCTCTGATGAAGAATCAAGTAGTCTTTGCTACAGGAAATGGCCCCCCAAACGTCCTCAGACTTCAGAATTATTTCCTTTTTGGAAATGAATGGTGCAAAATAGCAGCCTGCGATGGAATGGCCTCCATACAGAGGCCTTTCTGTCCTAGCAAATACAAGAGTATTAATGCCCCCGTGTCCATCATCCCTTTGGGAAGTCCTAGCTAAGGGCGGCCCCAGACAAAGGATGAGGAAGGAAGGGTGGAGGGGAGGGGTTTCCCACATTCCAGGGAGGAAAAAGTCCAGGTAGCCAGATTAGCGAGACAAAGCAAGGTGTGTCTCCCCCATCTAGATAAGGTACATTATCCACCCAGCAAAAAGCTACTCTTTAAGAGGTGGAATTAAAAGGCAGCTGCTTAAGAGCTGGGAAAAGAAAGAGAAAACTAAGGCTCCAGAAGCCTTTTCTGCAGGGATAAAAATGGCAGGAAGTCATTTGAGTGCTTAAGTTAGGGTCTATTGAGACCACAGGAGGAAAACCATTAAGCCTCTCCTCCCCGATGCTTCTGACATAGAAAAACCTGTTAGAAAGGACTATAAATACCTACTCATTGAAGGGGTGATTTTTGAAATGGAGGCTGTGGGAAGAGAAATGAGCACACGTTGGCTGGAGAAGGTCAGCAACACTCCTTTCCCTTCACTGCCAAGTAGCTACCACCCACCACCAGCCCAAATCAAAGGGGAGTCAGCTGTCCTTCAGCCAACTAGGCATCCATTTGGGAAGGTGCCTTGATTGGGAGTTGCTGTTTCTGGGACCGCATTTCCTTGTCCTATTCACTCTGGAGGTGGTGAGGATCAGAAAGTAGCAGAGACACGGCAGGGATGGGACAGATAGAAAGGCTCTCCAAACCCAAGATTGGCCCAAACCACCTGGGAGCAGTACTCTCTCTCTCCACGTCTCCTCGTTTTCATACATTCACATAGCACAGTGGCATCGGGGAGAACCTTTCCATCTTTGTTCTCAGCCCCTGAAAAGACCACTGCTTACCAATAGTCCCATTTCCTAGATCCCATGGTCCCGATCCATTACTCACTCTGTAATCGTAGGTCGAGTCAGGGTTTTCATCACATGCAATCACCTCTGGCGCCATCCAATATGGCGTCCCAATGAAGGTGTTCCTTCTACCGGCGGTCCGGTCCAGCTGGGCACTCACTCCAAAATCCACTGAAAAATTCCACACGTGTACAAAGAGTAAGTCGGTGACAAGATGCTTGATGAGTTATTGCCTTCACTTGGAAAGCAGATATGAAAGCCACAATGGAGAACAGATTGAAGCTCCAGCATGGGAAAGTTGAACATGGGGCCTGCTCCAGGAACACTGGGAAAGAGGCTTCTGCTGATGTTTACATTGGAAGGAGCCCCAGCAGTACTGTAATAAATCTATGGTTGGCTTGGCTGAACGCTTACCATGAATATTAAAACTAAGCTCCATCAGTACACCCTGAATAGTGTTTGGATTTGCCACTTTCCTGGAAGAAGGACAGGGATTGAAAAGAGCATCTGAAAAAACACAAAACAGGCTGGACTGGGAAGCTTCACCAATAATTTGAGAAAGTCCCATCGTGATGGGGAAGAAAAATGAGTTTCATGGTCAAGTTTAAAGGAAAGTCTTCCACAGCTAGGTTGAAACAGATGTAAATATTTACTGTGATGTCCACATCTTAGTTTTGGCTCTAAAAGTTAACCGTGGGATGCTTTGGAAAGAGTGGCATTAGCAACTGTGGGATACATTCATCTGTGGGATACATTAGAAGGAGCTTGGCATGGTGGTCTCGGACTCGGAGACAACGTCTGGGCTCCTCGGCTCGGAAAAAAAGGCAACCTTTTTCTGAAGGCGGAGGGGAAGGGGGAAAACTTTTGAGAACTTTTTCAGTTTTAGGCATATGAAAGTTGATGAAAAAATGTTCCCATCTGCACTAAGAAGAGAGGGAAGGGACCCAAGAGGAAGCAGGAGGGATTGAGGTTTGTGTTTAGGGAGCTCTTGCCAAGCACAAGGATTATGGGATGTTGGAACATTACCACTGGACATTGTAGAATGTCCTTTTCTAGAAGGTTTCCGAAGTAGGTTAGATCAGGGCTGGACGACCTCCCGAGCAGGATCGTTGATTCCGAGCTAGAAGGAAACCTTGAAGGTCACTTAGTCTAATCCCTTCATTTTACAGGTAACCAATCTAAGGGCCAGACACTAGCCATCCAGGCAGCTGTGATCCTGTTGCTGAACTACCTTCTCTCAATTACTGGTGAGATGGTTTGGTCTGAGAGGCAGACAAGGGATTAGATTGCTCTCTCTATCCCTTGCGCTTGGCTCACTTCTCTGCCCTCCTTGGGTATGGGACTTCCTCGGGCAGGTTTCAGTTTGCTCATCTGTAATCCAATCACCGCCAGTGACATAAAGGCACAATAGCGCTGACAATTACAGAAAAGCATACGGAAAAAGTCTGAGACGAGACTTATTTCCTGTCAGCAATCTTGCCTTGCCAGAAATGACAACGGTGAAGAAGGAAATGGTGCTGTTATCAATTTTTGCTAAGCTTTAGGTATCATCGGGAAAATCTTTGATTCCTATTAGACGGTAGTCATCTTTATGGAGATGGACCCTTTTAGATACCCCTAGTTCTTGCTTGTATTCCTGTCGTTTGAGGTTGCCAGAAATCTGACCTCTGGATAAGTGGGGTCTTACTGTATGTTCAAAATACAGGGCTGTGCCCTTTGGTTTGATATGGGAGAGCTGGTGGAATCTGGGTAACCTTCACAAATTTCCACACTGAATTTCCAAAGACTGTGGCTTTCAGGAGATAACGCATTTGCCTGGAATTCCTTTTTAACCTGATACACATTTAGAATCATTTATTTCAAAGGCAAACATACTTAGAACCTTCTGCTTCCTCAGTGAGAACTCCATGGAGCGTGTGCTCACAAGAGAGCATAAAATGCAGCCCTGCTGCTAATTGGACACTTTTTTAGCTGCAACTGAAAATCAAGACTGTGTGTGATGGAAACCCATAGGGAGACGCCCTGGAGTGATAGGATCTGAGATCAGTAGCTGTTCTAATGTTTGTCTGTAGGCCATTAGCTGGCATTAAATAAAGCTGCCTAAAACTTAAGGCCCCTTAAGTCCTCCCACCCCCACTCGGGCCTTCTGAATAGGTAGTGAGGAAAGCAAGGAAGGGTCCTCACTAACACTTGCTAGCTGTGTCTTCACCGCCCTTCTTGGAACTGCATTTTCGACTTACTACTCTTTCGGTGGTGATGGCAATATTTTGCAACCTGCTCATCCCCTAGAGAGGCCCATGAGGCTCAAGTGAGGCAAGACTGGTAAAAGCCCCAGATAAATGTGAATCACTGGTGTTAGGGTTACTCCTTTAAGTCTCATGATGTTCCCTGCCCAAACATGACAACAATGGCACGCGGCTAGCAGATATCAGTGAAAAACACCACCAATCAAATGGTTGTGTGACTGAGCACATGGTGTAATCCAGGGGAAAAAACACTGTGTCTCAAGCCCCAGGAACTGGGTTCAAATTCTTCTCCCTAGGATACCTATTACCTCCATGACTTTGGGCAAATCACAACTTCTCTGCACCTCAGTTTCCACAATTTCTGCTTTTTTAAAATGAGACTAGAGGGCCTCTTAGGTCCTTTCCAGCTCTCTGAGGGCAGGTACTTTCTTTTTTGTTTGGCACATAGGAGGCACTTAAAGTATATTTGTTGATTAATTGATCGTCTACATCAAAGCTTATGCAACTGTGGGTCACATAACAATATGGGGGGGTCATGAAATTATGATTTATTATCAGTAAATGTTTGATTTGTATATCTATTTTATGTAATTATATACCTAGGGTCAGGCAAAAATTTCTTGGGCAAAATGGGGTCTCGAATGGAAAAAGTTTAAGCAGGTCTGGTCTAGATGACGTCAAATAATTTGTTGGTTTAGTCTCAGTAGGGGAAAAAAATCCCTTGATGGTGACAAAGCCCTCTCATCTGACTCCTCTTACTTGATTCTCTTCACAACCCTAGGAATATAATGCAAACATCCTTAAATAGGCAAGAAAATTAAGGCTTAGAAAGGGGAAATCATTTGGCAAAGAATCACTGAATTGAGAACTGAAAATTTATCCATATCTGGAAGGGACCCTAAGTCATTGTTTAGCCAAATCTCTCCATTTTAGAGGTGAAAAAACTGAGGATCAGATGGGTGAAGTGGACTTATAAGATGATACAATAAGTCAGTCTCTACTAACTCTAAGGATATGAAGATAAATATGAACCCAGGTCATCAGACTCCAAGGACAGATCTTTTTTCCCTCTACTATGTGGTCCATGCTATAGATGGCTAAGATCCAAATGAGAGCTCTTTCCCTCGATAACTCTTCCCCAGTCTGAACACAGGGATGGTAGCACAAATGCAAAAAGCAAGTGTCCTCTACATTCAGTTGTTCTATACATGGACTTAATGGCTGCCTCCCCCAGCTGCTGCAAGAAGACTTACCCAGTTTTACTTCAGCGTTTTCAGTCAGGAGGACATTTTGTCCTTTGATGTCCCGATGAATGACATGGTGCATATGAAGATGGGAAAGACCCTGCAGGAGAATCACATCATTGTCACCATTCCTTCCCGTATGAACGTTGGGCCCTCTATGGGCTCTTGCACAGCAGGGGCTCAGTCAATGTCCACTGAACTAACTTGGAACTGAGCTGACCATCTGACTTAGTTAGGGCAACTAACCCTAACTCCTGATACAGAGTTGGAGGTTTGGGGAAACGCTGAGATTTTTCAGAATGAATTCTTTAGGTGACAACTCAGAAGTGCTTCGATGGACTTTTGACAAAGGAAACCAGGGAAACACCCAGAAAAAGCAAAGAAAATTTGCCTCCATGGACTACGATGCCTCTCTCCTCCCTAAAAGGGAAAAAGTTGGTTGACTTCATTGGCCGTCCAGATATCCCATGGTTTTACCTCATTTCGAGCCCAGTTACTAACATTTCTTGGTCAGTTTTTGAAGCCTGCGAAATTAGGGAAATATGGAGATTCGTTTTAGAATGGCTTGAATTTGAATTGGCTTAGTGGAAGGACTCTCTCCTCCCCACCACTGAAGCCTTTACTACCAAGCTCTGCCAAACTCCAGTGGGGCACTGTGAGGGATGATGACGGCTCTCTCCCGACTGCAGGGCTAACTCCTGTTCTTGATTCTTGGGTGCTCCCATTTGCCTAGGGCACAGACTGAGTCAACCAGGGCTTTGGGTTTTACCCTAGTCCCTGGCAGGTACTGCACTGAAAACAGAATGGAGCACAGCTGCTTTGTCCATTTATTTTTTTCAGATGAAGAAAAAGGGAGTGGGATCACTGGCTGTCTATCTGCAAAGAGGTAGTGGGACATTTGCAGACTTTTCTGAAAAACACCAGGAAGAAGAGGCCACCCTATTCCATTTCCAGGATCGGCTGTTAAAGTTCACATTCCATCTTAGCGCGCCCATTGTGATTTTACAGACTGGGATCATGTCCCCTTTGGCTTTTATCTTTCTAAATGGAAGAAGCCTCATCTTTTGAGGCTGTCCTAATCTGCTCAGCCCCCTCATTCCTTCCTTCCTTCAAGTTCCAGTCCACAATCTTTTAGCGTTTCCTGTAACTCTCCTACCAGGTCCCCTCCCAGCATCCTCCACTCCCACTACCCTCCCACCCTCATTGCCCTCATTGCATATTTGCCTTTTTAAAACCTCTACCCAGGCTCCTTTAATAACCAGAGGGAATAACTGCACAAAGACTCACCCGAAGGACCTCACGGCAGATGTAAGAAATCCAGTCTTCTTTAAAGGAGTTACCTTTGGTCTTCTTCACTAAATCAGTCACTGAGCCTGCTCCACAGTACTCCATCACCAGCTGTTGGGAGGGAAGAACAAAGTAACATCAGAAGCCACAAACGCTTCCCTCAACTTCACTGGAAGACATTTCATTCAGGTAACGGTAGTCTGCTGAACACAGAGAAACAAAGTCAAAGACATTGACCTTTTCTTAGGACCTCCAGTACAGGCTTGAGCATCCAAAAGGAAAGATGCTCCTAGTTCCCAGAGTCGGAAAAACCTTTTAACTGTGTTTAAGCAAATCCTACCTTAGGTGCTTTATTAGCTGGGTGACGCTGGTAAGATACTTAGATGGCACAGTGGATCGAGTGTCTGGCCTGGAATCAGGAAGACCTGAGATCAAATTTGACTATTTATTATTTATTTATTATTTAACTAGCTGTGTGAACCCAAATAAGTCACTTAACCTCTGTTAGCTTCAGTTTCCTCATTTGCAAAAATGGTGTAATGATAGTACCTACCTCCCCGGGTTGTGAGGATCAAATGGGATAATAACTGTAAAATGTTTAGCACAGTGCATAGCATATGATAAGCCCCGTATAAAAATTATTATTATTATATTAGTTATATTATTATTATTATTAACTGGAGGGTTCTTATTTGTCCATCCCCTACCTCCCCGGCAGAATTAGGAGAAAAGAGTGAAAACTGAAAAGTTTTGTAAGAAAAGAAAATGTAAGAAAAAAAATGCCATAAAACAACTGGGGCTACCCCAAACTAGGATATAAAAATGACAGTTACTTTTAGATAGTGACTGGCAATTTGCAAAAGCCTGGCCTTATCACACAGTTGCTTCAAGCAAAACAAGACTAATCCCTCAACCACCAGACCTCCCACCTAGTAAAGGCAAAGAGTAATCTTATCTCCCTTAATCAAATGTGATAATGTGTGTAAAGCACTTTGTCAATCCTTAAAGCCCAATTTAAATGAAAGCTAATTATAGTCATTAAGTCTTCCCTTCTCTAGGCTATAAACATCCCTTATTGCTTTAATCCCACTTCCTACAGCACTAACTTCACCATCCGGAATGCTCTTCCCTTGATAAAGTCCTATCTAAAATTTGGTGTCCAGAACACATCGGTTCTGACTAGGACAGAGTATAGTGGCCCAGTCAGCTCCTTAGACTTAGATGCTCTTTATCTTATTTAAAGCTGCCTAAGATCACAGTTTTCAAGTGTGTATTGGGGCAAATAAATCTTTGACTACTATAATATATCCCATGCTGTCTGTCATGTACTTCTAGATTGGCACAGTAGATAGAGGGCTGAGCCTGGCATCAAGAAGACCTGTATTCAAATTCAGCCTCAAACATTTACTAGCTGTGTAATCCCGGGCAAGTCACTTCATTTCTGCTTCAGTTTCCTCATTTGGGAGAGGAGATAATAATAGCACTTCCCTACCTCCCAGAGTTGTTATGAGGATCAGATGAGATAATATTTGTAAAGTTATTACTTAACACAGTACCTGGCACACAGTAGGCAATTAACAAATGTTTGGTGTTTGATTTAGGACATAAAATAGCAAATGGGATCTTTTCTTTTTAGTGGACAAATTGCTATTGGTTATCAGGAACTTATCCAGAAAAAGGTGCAAATTTTTTGGACCAAAGTCTCTCATCCTCCCCCAAAGCAGGTGACCTATTTAGAAGATGAAACTTCAGTAGCAAACGATCATTGTTTTCTATTTACTATGTAATTTCCCTCATAAATTATATTCCTAAACTAATTGTGATAATGCCCAACTCAGTCTAAATAAATTAAGTTTAGTTATTTACTTAGTATTTTTGTTCATATGTAACCATTGTTTTCTCTAGGTTCCAGAGAAAGGAGAATTTTCTGTTCTTATCCTTGCCATCTTATTCAGCCATCACTAGCTGAGGAACTAGAAAATGGAAACATTACTAATATCCATTAAAAATAGGAACTTTTGGGGGCCTTCCCAAGATATTTAGGCATAGCCACCCAATTCCCTGCCAGATGAACTGGGATTATAGTCCTCTCGTTGTCCAGATAACTAGTAGAAAATTATTTTTGGTGTCGCCACCAAATATGTGGTGCTGCAAACCCAGCCATTTTAGAAGTTGCCACTTTACCTGCCTCCTTCCCTATGAGCTGACTGGAGATCTTAAGCTTCTGTACTTCCCAATTCCAAACATATGTTTAAATAACATCTCCTCTCACCTCCTGTCCTCCAGATAATGAGTATAAACAATATTCTTCAATCAATTTAATTAGGAGATGTAAATTCTGTGGTGTGAACTGTTTTTTAATTGGTGGTTAGTTTATTAAGAAATTATTAACTTTGAGGGCGATTGTAACTAAATGTAGGAAATAATGAGGCTAGGGGAAATCTATTTTCCCCTTTTCAATTGTTTTATGTGGATCCCCCAAAATAACTTCTGTGTAAAAATAGAGTAGGGCACTATTTCAACTTGACATACTACTGATTCATCCTATTACATTATTTAAGTTACTAATTGTGTCAACCAACTTCTTTGTTGATTCTTTGTGGTTATCTAAGTCATCTATCATGTTATTTGTAAATAGGTAGTTTTGGCTCCTCTGTTGATATTTATGTTTTTTTTTTTCTTTTCTTACTACTATCACTAGCATTTTGGAAATATGTCTCATAAGCATTAGCTAGTATGGAGCTAGAGAAAGACCTAGAAAAGATGAATTAAAAGGATAAGAAATTTTGCAGCAGAACAAGAGGAGAGAGAAGAGGAAGGATAATGGAGAGGTCATTATTTTGCATGTTCTAGAAATACTAGTGATACAGGTAAGGCAAGAAAAAGAAGGACTTTAAAGGCAAAGAGAATGACAAAGAAAAGACTAAATATTTCTATTTTCAGATGATAAAATCAATCATCTAGTAAACCTCAGAGAATTGTCAAGGGAACTAAGTGAAATAATTAATAGCAATTAACAACAAGTGAAACTGGGATACAAAATGAACTCCTATGCCCTGATCATTAGCATTTCTTCACTAAAATAACTACAAAATGTATAAACCATCTGGGAGTCAGTCTGCCAAGGCATATTCAAGCCATATAATATAACTACACTAACTCTTTAAAAAATCAAGAATGACATCAAAAATTGGAGGGATAGTTTTCACTCAGGGTTGAGTTATCTCAATCTAGTAAAAAGTATGATACTGCACTAAATGAATTTACAAATTTACTGCCAAATCAATCAAAGCACAAAGTTTGCTTGATACCAAGTAACGAATAACCAAAGTATGCCCTACTAAGGGCATACTTTATAGAGCTAGACAAAGTAATTATAAATTATAAAGCAGTAATCATAAAAAGTAGTACTGGCTAAAAAAAAGTATATGAATTAATTAGTAGAACAGATAAGATAAGCCGGCACTAGAAACAATGGAACTCACTAACTTAAACCCACTTGGGGGAATAACTCCATATTAGCCAAAAACTGATGGGAATGCTGGAAAATCATCTGAAAGAAATGAAATTACAATCAACATTTTATTTTACATACCATTACTATATGTTCAAAATAGATATGTAGTCTGAATTATAAAAGGTCACACTATTTAAAAAAATAGAAGAAAACAAGATCAGATACTTTTTACACATATGGTTAGAGGGAGACTTTATAACTAAACAAGAGACAGTAGAAATGATAAAAGATAAAATAGGCAATTATTATTTTAGAAACTATTTATCATCTTGCATGTGCTCAAGGATATGAATAAATAGTTCCTAAAATAATCATTGCAATTGCTAATGACCATATGAGAGATTTCTTTAAATCTTTAGTAATAAGAGTAATGCTAATCAAACCAATTCTGAGGTTTTCCCTCTTATGTAGAAAACTGGCAAAAGTGACAAAAGATAGAAATAATGTTGAAGAAACCATAAGAAGATAATAAACACAATGTTGGTAAAGCTGTCAGTCCAGTTATTCTGAAAAGCAATTTGGAATTATGCTAAAAATGTGACTAAGATGCATATAACTTTTGACCCAGAGATCCCACTGCTAATCATAAACTCCAAAAGACTTTAATGATGGAAAAATGTCCCCCTATAACAAAATGTTCATGACAAACTTTTTGTGTTAGGAAAAAAACCTAGGATGGGAAATGTTATAAAAATATCACTTGCAGACTAAGTGTTAATTTGCATTGACAAAGGAAGTTTCTTCATCAGGGTTTGTTCCCTATGATAATGAAATCATGTTTAGTTGTTTTTTTTCCCCCTGAGGCAAATGGAGTTAAGTGACTTGCCCAGGGTCACACAGGTAGGAAATATTAAGTGTCTGAGGTCACATTTGAACTCAGGTCCTTTTGACTTCAGGGCTGGTGCTCTATCCACTGAGCCACCTAGCTGCCCCCATATGTCTAGTTTTTAAAAAGAATTTTTAAAAATCCATTTACTGGGTAATAGTTAAATAAATTATGGATAAAAAGTAATATAATATCCATGTGCCATAAAAATATGAAAAATTCAGAAAAACAAAGAAAAATTTTATGAACTGATGCAGAAACAGGGGAAAACCACATAACAGTTATCAAACTTTAAACTAAAAGAATAAAATACCAAAATTGAAAGGTACAAAATTATAATGCTCAAATTCGATCCCAAAGAGAAGCTGAAAAAAAAAATTCACCTTTCCCTTCACTGCAGAAATAAGAGATTATGATATGAGATAGTGCAGATATAAGCAGTCACAGATGTTAACTCTGCTGAACTGCTTTTCTCCTCCTTTCTTTTTTAATCTTTGTGGCTTGCTAGGAAGGGAAAGGGATATATTCACAAATAAAAGCCACATAAACACATCAATAAAAATAAGATAAAATATTTTAAATGCCCACAGTTTACCAGCTGCTACTCAAAACATGCAAAAGATATGGCTTTTATTAGGCATGGCCTGTAATAGCTGCTTACTTTTAAAGTTTTCCATAAAAGTCTAGGTGGCACAGTGGACAGAGCACCATGTTTGGTACATAGTAGGTATTTAATAAATCAAATAAATAAAATTAATAAATAATAAAAGCTTGTTTCCTTCTGTCCTTCCTTCTGTTCTTGAAACATGGATAGTCTAGTTGAGAGATGAAACTAATGCGCATGAGACCTTTAAAGGACAATTAAGATAGAAATTATGTAGTTGTAACTGAGTAGACCAAAAATTCAGAGAAGGAGGAAGCTGTGTGAGGAAGAGGAGTGAGACACAGTATTTGAATAGCTGAACCTTGAAGGATGGGTAGAATTCAGATAATTTGAGAGAAAAACGAGAAAATCATTCAAGATGGAAAGGGTATAAGCAAATGTAGAGAGACAAGAATGAATATGGCAAAAATGGAATACAGGGAATTGAGGGAGTAAGGTGGGCAGTAAGGAAGATAAACATGTGTAGGGAAGGTGGAGCCAGATTAAGAGTCTTAAGTGAAAACCAGGCTAAGGAATCTCCAATTCCACCTTAGAGCTGTATCCTTAAGGCATTTGTTTTTGTGTTTTTTTTTCTTTGTCTGACTTTATGATGGAGGAAAAAGGGGCCTTCAACTGCTTGGTTATTTTTCCCAAGAGATTAGCAAACTCACTCTGGGAAAAAAAATCAATTGCATTCCTGCAGGGCGAGTCCTTCCAAATGGGACTGCTGCCAAGGTGGGTCCATTTTAGGCCTTAAGACTCTTGATAGTGTCTCATTCAGATTTTATTTTCTTAATAAACCCAATTTCTCAGGAAGTCTATTTTTGCCACCACTGAATTGACTGACTGCATGGCTGGCTAATTTTTCATCCTCAGGCACTAAATTCCCTAACTAGTGCCCTGACCGATATGAAGGAGAATAGAGTTATATTAGTCAACCTTTATTTTAATAGCAGATGTTATTTCAGATAAAGAGAAAAGCATATATTTATGCTTAATTGCTCATGCCATTTAACTACTTTGTCAATAAAAAACCTTAGATTTTTCAGAATGTAGCCAACTCTTGATTATTTATGCTAATGAAGGAGAACAGATACATGGATAAACTACAAACAACGGCTAATCAAAAACTCATTCCTATTTGATTTGGAATATTACACAAATGCTTTCTAGCACATTTACTCTCCTAAGTGTAGTTTGCACATACATCAATTTTCAATGAACCTATGAGCACATGAAAGTGGATCTCCATCTATCATCTATCTATCAGTCTATCGGTCTAGCTCACAACTCACCCAACTCTTTCTAACCTTTGGGATTCTTGTCCATATCCATCCAAAAGTACTCTACAAAGGATCTAGCCAACATACTGGAGCCTTTGCTCTAGGTCTTTTTAGATTTTGTGGGTAATGGTGGAGTTTATGAGCCATCTATTCATTTGCTCCCTCTCTGGTCTAACGATGACCCATTACATCTTATGTATAGGTCACTATCAACCAACCAGCAAGCTTTTATTAAATATTTAATACACATTGAGCATGCTAGGAACTAGAGATAAAAAGAAAGGCAAAAGTGTACTGCACAGTCTGTTCCCATCATATATTTCTCCATCGCCCATTGCAACCCGGGATGCAGCATTCCAAGATTTGAATCCATACAGAAGCACTGGGAGAACATCTGGGCTGAAAGTTTGCGTTGGGAAGTGGTTTGGAATCAATTAAAAACCCTGAACAACTGGGGCAGCTAGGTGGCCAGTGGATAGAGCACCAGCCCTAAAGTCAGGAGGGCCTGAGTTCAAATCTGACCTCAGACACTTAACACTTCCTAGCTGTGTGACCTTGGGCAAGTCACTTAACCCCAATTGCCTCAGGAAAAGAAAAAAGCCCTGAACAATTTCCCATATGCAATTGAGTTTGCTCTCTTTTTTCTCTTCAGTTCTGGACCCAACTCATTGTCTTTCTGCATACACTGTCCCAGATATAGGTATTAATGAACTAAATCAATGGACTGGCCAGCCAACTGCAAGAATGTCCTAGTGGGGACAATAGGCACCATTCACCCTTTTAGTTTCTGTTGGACTAATGCATTCAGAATAATCCTAGATCACCCTGGGGTTTGCTGGAGTCAGCACACACAAAGAGGAACATCTGGAGGACCTCCCCAAGACTGACACAGAATCATTCTTTCGTTTGCACCGTGCACAAGCCATCTTCCATGACATGGCAGCACCTTTGCCTCACTTGACATGAATACTCACGGGGCCACCGAATCCATTCATCTCCGTGACTGCATTTATCAAATTTATCTTTTACAATTTCCTGAACTTCCTTAAGTTCCTGCCCCTAGATTCTGATTGTTCTGCACTATTTAAATTGAGCCACCCATTCTCTATATTATCATGGTTGGGGATAGCTTGGGCATTCTTCTTACCTTTCAGTTCATATTGAAATAAACCACCCCAAATCTTTCATTCACACTAATACTAAAAGAAGCAGTTTGGGTCCAAATGAATACTTCCTGAGCGCAGACCATACTATGTCCTCAATTTTCTGAGTGTCATGTGAAGATCAAAATTTAACATTCTATGAAGATAACCACTTTGGTGGCTCCAAGCTATATGAAGGTAATGGAATATTATTGTTCTATAAAAATGATGAACAAGCTGCTTTTAGAAAGGCCTGGAAAGATTTACATGAACTGATGCTGAGAGAAACAAGCAGAACCAAAAATACATGGTACACAATAACAACAAGGTTGTGTGATGGTCAACTATGAAGGCTTGGTTCTTCTCGGTGGTTCAGTGATCCAAAGCAATCCTAATAAACTTTGGATAGAAAACACCATCTGCATCCAGAAAATGAATTGTGGAGATTGAAGTAAATCAACACATGCTATGTTCACTTCTTTTTAATGTTTTTTTCCTCTCTTGTGGTTTTTCCCCTTTTGTTCTGCTTTTTCTCTCTCAACATGATTCATAAAGAAATGTGTATTAAAAAGTTAACGTACATATATAACCAGAAAAAAATAAATTAAAAATGTTTTTAATAAAGGAATATATATTGAACTAGATGGTTGTTGGCATTCCTTCTAGCTCTAAGGTTTTGTCATCATGACAAAGAGGACACATGAACTTAAATATATAATCGATAATCTGGCTACATGACCTGATCATTAGGTGTCAGAGTTCTGAACCTCTTCCAGTTATTCTGCTTTACATGTCACTGGATTATTGGCAAGAAAGTGTAGACTATTCTATGTAAGCTATTACCTCTATAAATAATTGATTTACTTGGTGCTACTAAGAATATACTATCCAATACAGAATAACATGATTTTTTAGCCTTAGAAGAGTTTAAGATTCTGGGGAGAGAGGAAGTCTCTCAGACAATCAGTGAATCAGCCAACAATGTTTACAGAAAACATTGTAATAAATTATTTGGGGTAACAGAGGGGAGGAAAAGATATGAATAAACAAACATATAAGTAAAAGCAGAGATACGAATAAAAGCTGTACAGAGATATAGAGTAAAACTTTAATAGCAATGGCTCAGGCAATGGAGGAGTCTGAATAACTCAATATGTGTGTGTATACATATGTGTGTGTGTGTGTGTGTGTGTGTGTGTATACTTTGTTGTATTAGAAAGTATAGTGTAGAGATCACAAAATTGCCATTTGCTAACTGAGTCACTGATATGACTGTTCAGCACAATCTTGGATGGAGATGGAATTATAGAGATCTGGTTAAATGGTCACTGAACTTAGGCCATGACTTTTTCAATCAGTCTCTGATCCTAGCTTATTTTTTTGTGAGTTGCTAATTTCATTTATACTTGAGGGCGGCAAAGATTCTGGTTGATTAATGGCCCTGGCTAATTAGGTTTCACTTAATTGAAGTTTTGCCTTAATTCCTATCTCATTAATTTGGAATCAGTGATCATCTGGACAAGAGAAGGGATGTTTTGTTGTCACTCAACATTTGGGGAAATGCTTTGCTTAATTAGTTAATAATATAACCGTGTGTAGGTAGGTGTGTGTGTGTGTGTGTGAAATGTTTAACAATAACAATAATAATAAGAGTGAATACTGTTAACAGTTAGCTAACATAATGCCTACTGTGTGCTAGATACTGTGCAATGCACTTTATGATCCATATCTCATTTGATCCTTACTACAATCCCAGGAGGTAGGGGTTATTACTGTCCCCATTTTACAGATGAAGAAACTGAGACAAACAAAGATTAAGAGGCTTGCTCAGGGTCATATAGCTTATAAGCATTTGAGGCCAGTTTTGATTACAGGTTTTCTTGACTCCAGGTTCAGGACTCTAGCCACTGTACACAGCTGTGAAACTTTAGAGTATAAACATTTCAACTATTTTTGCAGAACCCACATTCATACAAGCAAAATTCTAATCACAAGTTATCCTTCATTATTTGTCAGTCATTATTTATTTATTATATTTATTATTATTTATTACTTGTCATTTGTCAGTTCACCAAATTGTCCTACTTTGTAAAACCTTGTTTATCACTAATAGTGGTCATTATATGTGCTTAAAGTTAATGATCTTACAATCATTAAAGGAATATTCTCAATTCTCAAGTCATAACAAGGTTGTATTACTGACCTCTTTCTGTCCTCTAATCGGAACTGTTTTAATCCAATTCAATTCCATAAATATTTATAAAAGGCTTACTATGTGTAAGGTGCTATGCTACGTAGTGGGAATCCAAAGACAAAAACAAAAGACGTCATGGCCTCGCAGGGATTACATTCTACTAGAGTGTTTGCACACATACCCAGAGCTGATCATCGTGACCAGAAAGATTCTTCTTTATGAATGCACCATAGTAGGTCGCAATGTTCCTGTGATGGGAATATTTCTTAAGCATGTTGATTTCCATTTTGATTTCTTCTTCTTCATCCTGTAGAACAAACAGACATTGGCTTTTATTGTTAACTCTGAGTCACGTGCCTCAAAGATTATGGATCACTTAGTTGTTGGAGATCGAAGGAGAAAGAAAGTATAAAAACCGTATTAGGTCGCGACAAGAATCAATGAGATCTATATGTAAAGTAATGAACTGGATAGGTGTCAGGGGTCAGAATTTGTAGGTCATGTTCTATTTGGTTCCTAGATTTAGTCATAGATTAGTTCTTATCCTCACTGTATAATGGGGTATGTACTTCCATTCATTGGCATTAAAATTACCTCTTTTACAAGTTTTAAAGAATATACCTAGCTGAGGACAATATATATCAAACAGAAAGAACTCCGGGACTGAAAATTAGGATACCTAAATTCTAATTCTGCTGATTGGCTCCAGTCAAGTCACTTAATCTCTCCAGGGGCTCTCAGGAAAAATTGGTGGAAGAATGACAACACTAAGGGTACTGCTATAAATATCTTGTTACAAACAGATTTTTTGTCATTTACTTTATTGGGGGTACAGAGCCAGTAACAGGATCCTTGTACAGAAGTGTATGAATAGTTTGGTGATTTATCTCCCATGATTCTATATTGCTTTTGAGGAATGATTTACAACAATTTACAGGTTCATAAACAAAATATTGAGGTGCTTTTCTTCCTACAACCCTCCAAAACTGATCATTTTAATTTTTTTTATCTTTGCCAGTTTTAGGGGTATAAAATGAAGGCTCAGGGGAAGCTAGATGGTGCAGTGGACAAAGCACCGGCCCTGGAGTCAAGAGGACCAGAGTTCAAATTTGTCCTTAGGCCTTAACATTTCCTAGCTGTGTGACCTTGGACATGTCACTTAACCCCTGTTACCTTAAAAAAAAAAAGGAAGAGAAATAAAATGAAGGCCTAGTGCTTTTGATTTGCATATCTTTATTATTAATCATTTGATATATTATTTTACACCATTGTCAATAATTTGCGTTTCTTCATCTGAAAAGTTTGTTCTGTTTATCAATATCGAGCAATGGCTCTTGGTTTTAAACAGGGAATTCCGAAAGTTTTTGCAGGATTTTAAATTTTTAAGTTATTGTTGCGATAATACCACTAAAGACCAAACCAGAACGGTGGCATAAATGGGATTTCAAAATCACATTTTTACCTGTACTGGGTAAGGCACATGTAAAAAAAGATGATCATTATTGTAGTATAAGTAGAAAAAAATTTAGGCTTGTTTTATCTTTGCTAGCTTCCTTAAACTCAGATCCCACTCCTCTATTTTCCTAAGTTATTAAAGCTTAAAACCACACTAAGACTTTTAAGTTACCCTGCTTATATATAATTCTCTATATATCAGCTTTTTCTCACAGATATTTGAAACAAAACTTATTGCCTTTCCTCCCTCCCAAATGACTGTTTCTATTATGCTGGGTACATTGATTTTGTTTATGTAAAAGTTGTTTAATTTTTTTTAAGTAATCTATTTTATCTCTTAGAATTTCTATATTCCTTGCTTGATTGAGAATTTCCTCTCTATCCATAGTTATGAAAGCTATCTGATTTTGTTTTCTTCTATTTTTTTTAATGACATGACTTTTTATATTTATTTGCATTTCGTCTTTAAGTTCATTTCAGTATATGGTGTAAAATGCTGATCCAAATCTAAAGTCTGCCAAATATGCCTTCCAATTTTCAGAAAATTTCATGTTGATTCCTTTTATTGGTAATTTGCTTTCTTTGATTTATCAAATACTAGGTTTAAACTGCATTTGGGTTTTGCTTATCTAGGTTCTTTTTTTCCTGGTTGAGTCCTTTCTATCCCAGTATGAGAGAACTGATAGAGAGGGAAAAAACCCATTAACTGTGAATGTTAATGGTGTGAACTCATTTGATGCTTACTGCTTTGTAATGTAAATTATGACTCATCTTTCCTGTGCCCAAAGTTAGCCTCAGACTAGCTGTGTGATCTTGGGCAAGTCACTTAACTTTGCTTGCCTCATTATAAAATGAACTAGAGAAGGAAAATAGCAAACCATTTCAGTAGCTTTGCCAAGAAAACCTCAAATGGGGTCACAAAGAGTCAGACATGGCCAAAAAGCAACTGAACAACAACTACATGTAGGTATAAATATGGTGGTGATGTTTTTTGACAAGAAACAGTTCTCTATCTGCTGCCTTCCTTAGATTCAGTTACCATTCTTCTACCTCCTTAAACCAGTTAGCTAACTTTATTTGACTTTTACTACTAGAATCTTTTTTTTTTTTTTTTACAAGGCAGGTAAGAATATGAATACGGAAATCCCACTTATCCTACCATACTTACTCTTAATTTGGTCTTCAGTGATGGCATCCCAATTTCAAGAAACACTAAGTCCCTTCCTTTCCTTTCCCTCTCGTCTAGTCTTTCTTTCTGAATACCTAATCCCACATGGCTTTTCTCTTTATTCCTTCATTAACCTTAGATGAATTGAGATTCCAAATGGATAGCAGACTTGCGTTCCTGTATTTAAGGCAACACTAAAATATTATTGAGCCGTGTGGATTTGTCTCGAGCTATGAGGACTTGACTACTTCTCTTAAGTTTCTTTTGTATGTCGTATTTTTATTTCAAAAATCGTGTTTGATACTGATTTTCTTAAAAGGAAGGCTTAGAAATTGTTAATTCTATTACAAGTTTCCATTTTTTACAGTTTAAGACTAATCTTAACTCTGCAAGAAAAATTATCCTTGAGTGCAAGCCATTTTTTATTACTTCTTGGTTTCTTTCATTTCTTTCCTTGGACAGTTCAGATAGGAGTTCTTTGGTACATGAGCTATCTTTTCCTGGCTGCTTCTGATATTTTCTTTTTGACCTAGATACTCTGGAGCCTGGGGACTAAATTTCTGGCTACATTCGACCAATGGTCTATCTTTGGTGGAGTTCTGAGGATTCTCTCAATCTGCATTTTGTCAACTAGTTATAATATTTATAGTCAATTTTAACTTACTATTTCCTGATAACACAAACTTTTTTCGAGTCACGAGTTTTTAGAAGGCCAATAATTCATAAGTTGTCGCATTTAGTTCTGTATTACTGGTCAATTGTCTTACTTTGTTGAAACCTCACATGTTATTTCAATTTTGTCATCTCTTGATGGTTCCAATATTTTTTGTGAGATCATTGAATTTTTGTGTTTCACATCAAGTCATTTCTAAATGTACCCCAACACAACCATATATTAAACCCTTTGATGTAAGAAAGAAAAACATTTCAACGAAACCAACTAATAAAATGACCACGCTGGACACATATGTGATAATCTATAGGCCCTTCTTCTCCACCTTTCTAAAGAGAAGAGGGACGCATATTTCATCATCTGTTTTCAATACTAGTCATTGCAATTAGTCTGAGTTGAACTTCCTTTATGTATTGATTTCATCTACCTTATTGTGGCTATTCTGTATACTGTTCTCTCTCTTACTTTGCTCTAGTCTACTTCATATAGGTCTTCCTATATTTCTTTGAATTTCTCATATTAGTTATTTCTTACAATGAATGCTCCATCATACATATAGCGTGATTTATTTAGCCATATTTATTCAATGAGAACTTCTTTTGTTTCCAGGTTTGGTTTTTTTTGCTGCCATACAAATGTACACTGCTCTGTTAAATGAAGATATACACAAATAATTATTGTATAAAATATAGGACAAAAAGTAGGTTCTATTGATAGTAATCTGGTTGTGTGTGTATGTGTGTGTGTGTGTGTGTATGTGTGTGTGTGTATACAATAACATATATGCAATTGTGTACATATATTTATTTATATATTAGACTATATATATACATATATATATATATATATAATAGTCTGGACAATAGGCATTTTTAAATCTACTTGGTTTTCCCTGCATGTATCCATGCATATATTCCTGCATCTAGATGGATAGATACACAGATAGATGTGGATATAGATATAGATATTTCCATGTTATGGCTCTTCTTTAAAAAGCTTTTAAGTGTTTGGGCCCTTGATATAATAATCATGCCCACCAACTATATAACCATCTATAGGCAGCCATTCTTTCCTTTGATCCCTCACTGCTGGACATCTTCTGTAACTGTGGTCCACACCTTTGGTAAGGTACATTTTTTCATTTTATGCCTTACCTAGTATTTGTCATCAGAGGATCCCTTGAATATTATTTTTGGTGTTGCTCCTTGGATAATTTTTACATATGCCTTAGAGATAACTTGTGGGAAGAAAATCTTTTAGGCAGCACTGTGACTGAATCAGATACTTAACCAACAACGAAACAGTGGAATCTTGCAATGTCTGCACTTTTCAGGTCATTTTGTGACTGTATAGAGGTGGCCTTCTGTGGAAGATCATTTTGTAAATGGCCTCCTATTCCCTTCTCATATCCTCGTCAAGTATTCCCTTGATATGATTTGATCATTACCATTAAAAAGGTGTAAAAATAGAAAAGAAACCATTTGGGTTAGGAGTTATTGAGAATCTCTTTACTGCTTTTGGGGGGAAGTTATAATCTGGGATCTTTTGCGCCTCTCTTTTAGATACCTTGATAATTGGTCCCTCTGAAAACTGCCAAATCCAGCCTCAATGTATATATCCATTGTGTAAAACAAATGGGTCTAGTCTAGCTATTCTTGCAGTGTTTGTTTCCATTAATGCCAGTTCTCCCATTTCTACTTTTTTAAGCAGCACCCTGGGTTGGGTTGTCAGAGTCTATGCACGGTAATCTATCCCCCACCACTGATGTAAATAATTCGTGATAGTCATCCTGAAAGACTTTTTCCATTTTTTATCTCTGTGTTTTCCTTCTTTCAGTTTCATCTTTCCATGCTCTTGGGATGATCTAGCTTAAACAATCTTCGGTTAAGTCTTTGGGGCTTTTGTTCCCCTGCGCCCCTTCCTGCTGTTTTCTAAGAAGACAGTGCTAGAGGGCAGTACAAGTTAGTAGATATCCCAGTTGCCTCGGAGTCTAAGCACACCAGAGGAGGAAGGGAGCAAATTAGAGGGTGATTCTCCACTTCAGTGTGCAATTCTTCACTTGATAAAAGGATTCACAATGAGAACAAGCTCTACTGTTACACTTTTAGAAACCGAATCACCCCAAACTTTTGCGGCACACTTGTCTTCTGTGAAGCAAGGAGTAACTATAAGGTTCACCCAGAGGATGAATCTAGCATCAGTATTAAATATGCCGTTGGACACCAAATGAATGGCAAAGGAAGCTTTTCTCCTTGTGGGGCAATTCCTTTTTTTTTTTTTTTTTTCTCTTTTAAATTTATTTATTTATTTATTTATTTTTATTTAATAGCCTTTTATTTACAGGTTATATGCATGGATAACTTTACAGCATTAACAACTGGCAAACCTCTTGTTCCAATTTTTCACCTCTTACCCCCCACCCCCTCCCCTAGATGGCAGGATGACCAGTAGATGTTAAATACATTAAAATATAAATTAGATACACAATAAGTATACATGACCAAAACATTATTTTGCTGTATAAAAAGAATCAGACTCTGAAATATTGTACAATTAGCTTGTGAAGGAAATCAAAAATGCAGGTGGACATAAATGTGGGGCAATTCCTTAGTTAAGTACCACCCAATGTGAAAGTTCACTAGAGGGCTAGCCTCCGATGCCCTTTAGCATCCTCAGTATTCTCTATTATTGCATTTACTTTCTAGCTTGGAAGAAAAACCTAACTTTTGGGGATGACGGGGCCAGGCCTTTGGGTAAAGAGAAATCTAGCTAGTGAGGAATTAGGTCTCTAGGATCCAATAGGAGAGGGAATCCTGGATGGCCTGGACTCCTGTACAACCTGAGGCTCCCTCAAATACAAACAACTAACTTGCCTGGCTGCCTGCTTTCCCACCTTCTGCCCAAGGTGGAACAAGCTTGAATGGTAGCACTGGGGGAAATTCAGGAAAGCCCTCTCTCAAAATGCAAGAAGATTCCAAATGTGTCCATTTGATGCATCTTACATGCTGATGCATTCTACTCCTAGGGAGGGCAACTTCTTCACTAGTGTATTTGACAGAGGCTCTTCTCTGAACTGGGAAATAGGTTGCTCTTCCAAGGATACTGGCAGAAACTTTATGAGAGCTAATACTTTCATGTACCTGAGAGAATTAATAATTACTGAGCTTGATTCTCTCAGTACAGAAGAAAACCACTACAGGCTCCTGGGATAGAGCAAATGTGCCCGTCCCAGACACATAATAACTGCTTGACTTTGAACAAAGCATCTCATCTCCGTTTGCTCCTCTGAAAAATAAGGGGGAATGAGCTGGAGGGCTTCTGAGTCCTGTCTAGCTCTAGATCTAGGATCATCTGAGCTTATTAAATTTAATTCAAATCTCTTAAATCTTATTCTAGTACTCCTTCCAGTGGGTCATCGAGGCAGAAGACTAAGGCCTTGGAAGTTAGTAAATGAGACCCTATGGGTGCATCCTGTGCCTAAACAAAAATCCCATTTGACTTTGCCATCACTAATTCACATCTAAGTACACACCATCGCCAGAAATAGCATGGGATGTAGTTCCCATACTTCTTATCCCCGATGATTCCAGCTGACTGACTTGAGAGAGATCAGACGCTTTCCGGACCCTCTTTCTCGACTCTCTAAGGTAGCTGGTTCTTTATTTAAGGGTCATTTTCTAACTGAATCATATGTTACCGGGGGTATCAGTCGAATTCCAGGGGGGAATGCACTAGAGAAACTCATCAAAGAGGGGTTCCCCTAATGTATAGAGTTGCCCCCCAACTTCCACTCCCAACAAGGAAAGTCTAATCAGATCGGTTTGGAAAGTCCTGCTATTTATGCCTTTGTCAGTTAACAGGGAGGATGCTAGTCAAGGCTCAGAAGAAGGGAGTTGAAAGAGATCACCACAAACCCCACCACGGTCAGTTCTCCAGGTTCTCTTCTTGTGACACTGTACACTGGGCTACTGTTTCCTGAGTTAAGTCCAGGCTCCTGCTATGATCCCAGCCAGCATTCCATCAGAAGGAGGCAGCAGCTCACGGTGACAATTTACTTGCTGTTCATTTTTTAGGCAGCCCTGACTCTTTGTGGTTTTCTTGGCTGGAGCGGTTTGCCATCTCTTTCTCTAGCTCATTTGTAAATGAGAAAGCTGAGGCAAACAGTTAAGTGACTTGCCCAGGGTGACACAGCTAGTGAGTCTCTGAGGTCAGATTTGAACTTGGGAAATGAGTGTTCCTGATTCTAGTCTCAACACTATATCACCTGAATGCCCCATGAGGATTTACTTAGAGGCAAAGAAACTCAACTCTTCCCCCTGCCCAGCCATTATGCTTACACCCCAGCACCAGAATCAACTCAAAAGAGTTGGTGTATATACGGTGGTTATGGGAGCAGGGATGAGGTGGGATAAGGGGTAGGAGAAAGATTGAGAAAAACTCATCGACAAAAATAAATCAAATGAAAGAAAGACTAATTTTTGTCCGTGTATTCTCAGTGTCTAGTATAGTGTCCAGCACATAATAAATGCTTCTTGAACAGAAATGAAGTAGATTGATGAAAATGGATTTTTCTTTTCACCCGCTTTAATAAATTTGATAATATTCTGCTTTGATCTGGTCTCTATATCATGGAGAGCAGTGTAACCCTGGCTCTGGAGTCAGCTGACCTGGGTCCAAACCTTGCTTCTGACTCTTAGTACTTGTATAGGTAGCCTTCCTGCTCTTGATCCATATGATCCTGTAATCTTAGAGGTGACCCTAGGCCAGTCCTTCTCCCTATCTGGGCTTCAGTTTCTCTTTCTGTAAAATGAGGATCTCATGAGATAACATATTTATAGTGTTCTGCAAACCTTGAGATGCTGTATAAATGTGGGCTATTACTACTGTTTAAACTGGAAGGGAGCTCAGAGGCCTTCCAGTTTAAACAGTAGTACAACAATGCTGCCAGAGTCTTTAAGATGTAGGATCCTATGGGACCCATGTCAAGTCACTTAACCTTTCTGGGCCTCAATTTTCTTCTCTGTAAAATGAGGGAATTGGAATAGATGGACACTAAAGTCCCTGTCCAGACAGCATGGAAGCTCTCTGAAGTACAAGAGGTAGTTTGTAGGGTTCTTTAGGTTATACTCCCGAGGTAGCTGCTCCCAGTGTCTTTCCTTGGACTACTCATGAACTTGAGTCCTGTCTTTTTCTGCTCACAAGTTCACACTGAAAAATCACTTCTTAGGGTTCTAGATCTAGAGCCAGAAGTGCCCTTATACATTATCAAATCCATTTTGCAAAGAGGGAAACTGTGGCCCAAAGAGTCACACAGCTAATAATTTGTCTATTTTGAACCCAGTCCTTTCTGACTCCAGAACCAGTACTCTATTCATGAAACCTTTAATGGGGTTAAGATCAAAAAATTTATAAAGCTGACATCATGTTTCCCTGTCCCTCCTGGGACATGATGAAAATGATTCATGGTCTTGGGATAGAACATTCAGTAAGACAGCAGAATGATATAATTCTCAATTTAAACTAATATTCCTAATGAAAATGACCAGATGCTTATATAGAGAGAAACCTGGCACCCGATTCTTAGTAATTGATTTAACTGCTACAGTAACTAGAAAAACACAGTTTGATGTTAGCCAAATGTGACCTTTTATTTTTTTTCTCTTCCAATATAGATAACTGACAGTAATCATCCAGGGGTTAAACACTCCCAAGGTCTCACTGTCCCTTTGATGAAATTTAGTTCAAGGGCTCTCGGGAGACGATAAAGCAACTGGAATAACCTTCCATCAGATCCTAGAATTTTAAACTGGAAATAGTTGTCATCTTGCCCCATCTTTTCATTTTATGGATGAGGAAACTGAGGCCAGATGTGAGAAAGTGAAATCTAGCTAATAAGTGGCAGAGCTAGGATCTAAATACACTTTCAAAGTCATTGCTCTTATGTCCATTCAATTTGTTAAGAACCTACTATGTGCTAGGCAGTATATTAGGTATTAGGGAGACAGAGACAAAAACAAAATCAGTTCCTCCCCTCAAGAAACTTACCATCTATGGGGGACAGGCGGGCAACAATATACACACAGGGTAAAGAAATAAACAAAAAACATACAGAGGAAGTACAAAATAATTTGGGATGGGAAGAAAACACTAACATCTGAGGTAATCCCAAAAGACTTCTTGTAGGAGTTGGCACCTGAGCCGAAACTGAAAGAAGCCAGGAATTCTAAATGCATCTCAAGCTTAGGGGACACCGCTTTCAAAATTAAGAAGCAGTGATGTCAAACAATTGTCCAGGACACCCAATAATACACCCAAGCGTGTTAAATTAAATTAAATTGTAGGGTTCTTTAGGTTATACTGAAGCCAATTAAAATGTAAACGGGAAATATTTAACAAAATAAATAAAAATAGAATAAAATATAACATTACATTTTAAAACTAAATTTATACGCCACCTGCAAGGATCTTTATGTCCGGATTAGTGGCCCCATTCTTATTTGCATTTAACACCATTGGTATAGAGGAAAGAGATGGAATGCTGAATATGGAGGTTACTTGGGACATAGAGTGAATGAAGAGGAATAATGTGTGATCAGCCTGGCCAGGTAGGATTGTGAGATTGTGAAGGCCTTAAAGATCAAATAAAAGAATCTGTGTTTGATTTCAAAGGTATCGGGAGCCCAAAGGTCTATTTTGGGTTCCCAAAGCTAATAGAAGTCAGGAAGTTTCTGGAGCAGGGGAATGACTCGCGCTTCAAGAATAGCACTTTTGGTAAGGTGGACGCTGGATCAGAGTGGATAGGTATAGAACGTAGGGATACCAGTTAGGAGGTTATTGTAGTAGTTTAGGATGGAGGTGATGGGCGTCTGAATTGAGGAAGTATAATCATCAAAACTTGGTAACTGACTGGATCTGGGAAATGAGGGAGAATGATGAATTGAGGATGACCTATGCTGTGAGCCTGAGCCGCTTGGTTTTCATCTGGAAACTCAAAGAATCTGAGAATGGCCAAGTTGTTACGGACGTGGTATTGTGAAAACACACTCATTTCTCACTGGATACAATCCTCTGGCACCTCTCTGGCTTTTACCCTGTGCCCCCAGGAAGCTCATTACTGGGAAAACCTGATCATTGTGCAAGATCCCATTGGTCTTGGTCTTCTACTCATCATTAACCTTTGCTTCATGGTGCCACGAACTCCAAATCCTTCATTAAGGAACTTATACTCTGAACATCTCTTCATTTTTCACCTGGCTGTTCTACTCTGAGACTTCTCTAGCTGTCCCCCTTTTCAGATTCCTCCTTATGTAATCTTCTCCCGTTAGACCGTAAGTTCCCTAAGCCAATGTCTTTCTTGCTTTTGTATTTGTATCCCCAGAGTTTAGTAATGTATATGGCACACAGTAGGAACTTGATAAGATCTGGAGTCAAAGAACTCCCGCTTCTGCCATTTGCTACCTGTATGAATTCAGCTATCCACTTCCCTTCTCTGAGCCCCAGGACCTCATCTCTACAATGAGTTCACTTCCAGCTCTGTATTGATGGCCCCATCTCCACAGAGGACATCTGGTTCAAGGCCTTCATTTTACAAGTGACGGAACCGGGGCCCAGAGAAGTTAAGTGATTTGCTCAAGATCATACAAGTGTGATACAGGTGAACAAAAATCCTCTCAGTTGGAAGAGAACTGAAATACTGGCCTCTGGCCAAATTAAAAGCACCCAGTTTTCTCCACACTACTCTACAATCACTCCCTGACCCAACTAGAAAAGAATTACGAGATTCAACTGACAACAGTTTGGGGAAATATGTATCTTTGAGGAGAATTTTCCTTCAGGGCCCGTGGGAGCCGATCTGACCTTTGCAACGTTCATGTTCCTAATATCTTAGGAAGGTGAAGTTACTCACATCACTCTGGCTCACAGATGGGCCAAGAACTCAGGGCCTACTGACATCGGAGACAACCACATCATGAACTATGACACCATTTTATTCATGTCAGTGAGGACAGCATTGCCAATTCAACTGTCTGCTTGCTCACTCACCTGTCAACAGTTGCATGCAAAATTTACAGCTCAAACAGGACTGAGAAAACAGTAGTCCCTGTCCTGAGGCAGAAGAGAGGAAAAAGACAAGAGGAAACAGGGGCTGGGCAGCTGGGCTGTAAGAAACCTTCCATTTACTATCTCTGAGAACAGAATCAATTAGAAGTAGAACAGCAGAGAGCTTTTGGTAATTATCAAAGACTAATGAAATATGGAGAACTCACCCCCTGTTTAGTGCATGTGTTATGGAACTTGAATTTTAAGAAACTTGAATAGTAAAAGCCTCAGGGTTTGAAGAACAAATTTGCCTCTTGTTTTATATGTCTATTCAGTGGCTCATTGCTATGTTACTAGTTATTGTGTGTGTGTGTGTGTGTGTGTGTGTGTGTGTGTGTGTTTAACAAGGAGAAATTTGGTCTTTGAGGCAAAGAGTAAAAAGAAAGATAACTGAAGATAGTCCAATATACACAAGTCTGAAGTCTATTTTTAGGTTATACTGATAAAATAGCAATATAATCAGTTAAAAATGAAAAGAAAATTCAGACAACAATTGGTTTTGCATTCTACATAACCTTAAACAATAGGTTTTACCAAGTGCTGCACAAAATAGATTTTACAGAGGAGGAATCAGAGGATCAGAGAGGGGAAGTGATTTGCTCTTACTAGTACAGTTAGGAGTCAGACCCTTCTTACCCCACGCTCCTGCTCTTTCCCCTAATATGTACCACCTCCATTCATCTGTGATCAATACCAAGAACTCGGCCCACCCAGGTAGTAGAGGAAAAGCTCACACTCACCTCTGTAACACTCATGACTTTGACGGCTGCTAGCTGTCCAGTCTTCACATGGCGACCCTGCCAAAAACCAAACAAAACAATGTTGGTAAATCCAAAGTGGAATCACACAGCTGGGCAGATAAATCAACAGTCACTGAAACAAACTAAAGAATCAGGTCAAACACTAGGGCAGATTCATGCACTTAATAAGATTTTAAGATATAAGGATGAGCCCCAAACCCTCTCAGTTTTAGCTATAAAAGACCAGGAATTTGGATGAGCCAAAATGGGAGGCCATGAACTTGCCCTTTGAGTTTAACACTTTCTCTCTCCCTCACTCCCTCCTTCCTTCCTTCTCTCTCTCTCTCTCTCTCTCTCTCTCTCTCTCTCTCTCTGTCTCTCTGTCTCTCTCTCTTTCTGTCTCCCTCTCTCTCTGTCTCTCTCTGTCTCTCTCTCTCTCTCTCTCTCTGTCTCTCTGTCTCTCTCTCTGGGATGTGCATATGAGTGTGTGGGTGTATACTTGAGACTTTTCCCCTGCTCACTTATCTACAGGAGAGTACAAAAGATGCTTAGGGTTGGAAAATTGAGGAGCTTGATCAAGCAATATCATTACACAGAGGTAAAGAATCCACATGTTCAAAAATGGTCATAGCAGTACTTTTTCTGGTAAAAAATGAATAAAAACAAAGTAAGCGCCCATCACTTGGGGAAGGACTGGACAAATCGTCACATTTGAATGTAAAGAAAACTTCTGTACCATATTTAATGACAAATATGACACACTTAGAGACTTCCCAGGGAGACTTAGGTAAACCAATGCAAAGGGAGTTAAACAGAACCAAGAAAACAACTTACAGAATGACCACAAGAATCTAAAGACAAAGAAACCTAAAAGACTACACAACTCTTCTCAACTTAATGACCAATTACAATTTTAGAAGACTAATAATGAAGCATCCTTGTGATCTCTAGACAGTGAGGGGACAGAGGTGCAGAATAAGACTTAAATTTTTAGACACTGCCAATGTGTGAATTTGTTTAACTTATTTGTTAAGGGAAAGCTTCTATTTAAATGGGGTTAGTTAGTGGACAGCAATAGAAATGAAAAAACATCAATGAAATATTTAAAATACACAAAAGAAATTTTTAAAAAGGTAACTTAGCACTATTAGGTTTAGGATACACTTTTTAAAAAATCTGTAGATAACAGAAGTTCATAGTTACCTATGCAATCTTCTTAATACTAAAATATTTGTGCTTATTGGTTTAAGTTCATAACAAAAAAGAAAATTTTAAAAAAGAAACCGAGTTGTTTGGTATTTATTGGGCAAATAGCCCTAGTTTGCAATCTAGCTTTTACAGGTTAAAATCAGGAAGCCCAAAAGATGCTTAGTGTGAGGTAGAATGAGATAACCTATAGAGACTTCAAGCCCATGAACCAGAAAGTTTAATCCAAATCAAAGAGAGATTGACTGTGTTGAGTATCTCTCTGCTCTTTGTTCTAAAGAGTTTGACACCAGGGTTTGAGATACATCATCTCCCAGGGAGAGGAGAGACTTCCTAAGACCGAAGACCGTTTACTCTTTAAAGGAAAAAAAAGATGAGTTTTTTTTTCCCATAGGGAAGACTTTCTGATGGTCTATGCTGGTGGTGACTGATTTTTATAAAGGGCTATAAAAAGCCTTTGGCTTTGAACTAAAAGAGCATATTAGAGCCAGTCCCATAGCCAAAGACTACCAGCAGAAGCCAAAAGTTGGAAGGAGAGCAGCAATCAGCACAGATTATTCATCCAACAAAGTAGCGTCCAGCCGAAATGAGTCTGTAGTATCTGGCATCCACTGTGGGTCCAATGGAATAATGTCCAATAGAACAGTGTCCAGTGGAGACCAGCAGGGAGCAAGCCCAGTGAGAGCAATGAAGTAACATCACTGGAAAAGATCAGAATCTCGGTAGTGTTAGGAGGGCGAGTTGCCCCCCTGTACATAGCCACTGGCCACAAAGGTGCCCTACGCATGTGTGTCTCTCCAACTATATATTTGGGCCACGTGTTCTCTCCGCCTTTCCATCCATGTTCCCTCTTCCTAGCCATGTTGTATGTTTAAGTGGGAGAGTGTGCGCCAGGTTTATAGGGCAAATGTTTTACTATTACTTTTCTTATTGTGCTATTTTCATTAAATGCCTTTGTTTTGAACTATATACACACAGTAGGAGCTCCTGGTTTAAGTGGATGGATGCTCACGAGCTACCTCTATGACTATACAGAAACAGCTAGGTGGTATAGTGAACAGCGTACTGGGCTTGAAGTTAGAAAGAGCTGAGTTTGAATCCAGTCTCAGACATTTACTAGTATATATAATAACACTCACCTCTCAGGGTGGTTAAGATGATCAAAGGAAATAATATTTATAAAGCACTTAGCAGAGTACCTGGCACATAGTAGGTACTTAACAAATACTTATTTCTTTCCTTCCTTTCTTAAACCTACCATAGCTATCCTCTGGGAGAATGTTCCGTATGAGGTAGAGGAGAATGTTTCCTGGGTACCACAAACATGTAAGTCAAAAGAATATAACATTGTCAATATTTACACCTTCCTGTTTCCCTACCCCCTTACACTAGCCTTTCCTGTAGAAACGGGAGCGATTTTAGAAGCAGCTTTCTTTCTTTCTATGTCTAATGCTTATCATTTATAGCCATGACTCATCTTCCTTAAGCTGGGTCTACTTGGAGCCTGAATCTCTCCTTCCTCCTGGGGAAAATTGTAATTGTTCATCTCAGAGGTTTTATCTTCATAATATAAAATAATTGAATTTTTGGAAACAGATGGATGACTATTTTCACTTCCTATAGATTCTGGGGTTGAAATAAATCCCTTATATTTGAATATAGCTTTATGATTTTCAAAGTGCCCTGACATTTATTCATTTATTGAAATGGAACACTGCCCATGAGGGAAGAAAAGAGAGAAAGAGAAGGGCTGAACTGACTTGCTCCAAGTCACACTGGGATTCACCGGGAAGATATAGTGTTAAGAGTGTACATCTTTAGGGGGCAGGTGTGTTTGGTTAAGTTCTCTCCACAAAGGATGACTTCTATGGTCCCCGAATCTATGCTCCCATGAGCTACCATATGCAAATAAACAAGTGCAAACCATATACAAAGGAAATGTAAGCTAATTTAGGAGTGAGGGTAGAAGCACTAACAACTGTAGAGAAGGTGGGATGAGTGGGTCAGAAAGGTAGAGAAAGTGGTGTTTGAGTTGAGCCTTGAGACAGTTAGATATTCCCAGAAGATGAAGGAGAACATCTGAAGTGAGGGAGGTGACTTTTATGTAGGAAATGAAATGTCACGTGGGGAACAGCTGGAAGACCAGTTTTGCTATCGGATTATTTAGGAGCATGGAGGGAGGTTCTACATAATAAGCCTGAAAAAAAACCTGAATCCAGGTTACAAAGGTGACTTGGTGATACCCTTGATGGAAATAGAGAAGTTTGGACAAGAAATCAGCAGGGATGATGATTTCTTTGGGGTAGAAGCCCAGTAGTAGCACTGCTGGATCAAAGGGTTAGGCACAGTTTGATAGATGAGATCTAATTTGGAGTGTTTGAGATGAATGAATAAATGAACCAAAAATGATTAAATGTTGAACTCTGTGCAAAATACTATGCTAAATTATGTGGATCCAGGAATGAAAAACAAAGAGGTTTTGCCCTCAAGGAGTTTCTATGCTAATGAGGGAGGCTACATACAAAGGGGAATGATGACACATCACTGACGCCTGATAGAAAGGTGTAACCTTAGATCAGGAGAGAGAACTAAGCTTGGATAGAGCAATGTGGGAGTCATTAGATACAGGTGATCATCTGGAACATGTGGCTGTCAGGGAAAGATGGAATTTGATGAGGTCACCAAGAGAGAATCTAGAGAGAAGACAGCTGGAGACAGCTCCTTGGGCTACATCCATAGTAAGAGAATGGGACATAAACAATCGAAAGTAGTCAGACAGGAAGGATTAAAAGCAAGACAGAGCAGTGTCACCTGGAGGAGCCTGTCAAAGTCTGCTGGGAACTCAAGAAGGATGAGGATTGAGAAAAGGAATCAAATCGACAAGAAAGAGATCAGTAATTACTTTATTTATTTTTAAAGTTTTTCCTTTTTTCTTTTTATTTCCAAAACTTTGTATTCCAAATTTTTTCCCTTCCTTCCTCCCACATCCTCCCCTAGATGGCAAATAATACAATATATGTTAAACGTGTGCAATTCTTCTATACATGTTTCCACATTTACCATGCTGCACAAGAAAAAATCAGATCAAAAAGAAAAAAATGAGAAAGAAAAAAAGGAAGCAAAAAACAACAAAAGTGTTGTGATCCACATTCAGTCCCCATAATCCTCTCTCTGGATGCAGATGGCTCTCTCCATTACAAGTCTATTGGAATTTGCCTGAATCACCTTGCTGTTGAAAAGAACCATGTCCATTACAGTCAATCATCACATAATCTTGATGTTGCTATGTACAAAGTTCTCTTGGTTCTACTCACTTCACTTGGCATCAGTTCCTATAAGTTCCTATAAGTCTCTCCAGGCTTTTCTGAAATTCTCCTGCTGCTCATTTCTTATAGAACAATAATATCCCATAACATTCATATACCATAACTTATTCAGCCATTCCCCAACTGGGGAGAGGGAGACGGAAGAAACATCCACTCAGTTTCCAGTTTCTTGCCACTACAAAAAAGGCTGCCACAAACATTTTTACACATACAGGTCCCTTTCCCTCCCTTAAGATCTCTTTGGGACATAAACCCAGTAGAAACACTGCTAGGTCAAAGGGTACACATAGTTTGATAGCCCTTTGGGCATCCCAGTTTCCCCATACCCCTTCCAACATTGATCATCATATTTTCCTGTCATTTTAGCCAATCTGAGAAGTGCAGGGTAGCATCCCAATTGCTTTAATTTGCATTTCTCAATCAGTAATTACTTTAAAGAAAGAAGTTTCACAACGAGAGGACTGAGACCAGTTCCAATGATCTTGTGTTGAAGAGAGCCCTCTACACCCAGAGAGAGGACTGTGGGAACTGAGTGTAGATCACAACATAGCATTTTCACTCTTTTTGTTGTTGTTAGCTTGCATTTTGTTTTCTTTCTCATCTTCTTTCCTTTTTGATCTGATTTCTCTTGTGCAGCAAGATAATTGTATAAATATGCATATGTAATTGGATTTAACATTTTTAACATGTTTAACATCTATTGGATTACTGGCCATCTAGGGGAGGGGGTGGAGGGAAGGGGGGGAAATTTGGAATACAAGGGTCAATGTGGAAAAATTATCCATGCATAGGTTTTGAAAATAAAAAGCTTTAATAACAATTTTTAAAAAGAAAGAAAAGTTTCAGGTGAAGGATGAAATTGGGAGCCAGAAGCCAAGAAGTTGAGAAGAGAGTGAAAGGACAGGAAATGAAGATATAAATCCCCCTTTTTAGGAATTTGGATGAGAAAGGAAGAATAGATCTAGGATGATAGCTTGAGGGATGGAGAAGGACAAATAAGGCTTGTTTTTGAAAGACAGAAGGGATGTGGGCGTGGTTGAAGGACACAAGGGAAGATTAGAATTTAGAGAGGATGCTCGTGGGGTTTGCTATATCAGAAGACACAAGAAGGTTCAAAGGTACAAGGAGAAAGTTTGTCATCCTTGGTGGAGAGAAAGACCATCTTTCCATCAGAATCTTCCCAAGCGATTTAAGGCCAAGGCTGTGGATCTCACAGCTGGGCTTTGGCCGGGGGCCCTGACGGATTTCTTTTTGCCAAAAACTTCTACATTCCATGAACTTGGTTGGGTCCCACACACTTGCTTCAGATACAGGCTGGAAAAGAATGTGCAGGTTTGAACTCAAAAAACATCGAGATCTGGACTCACTGAGCTTTGGGTCTGGTCCCTCTCACAGGATCTCAAGCTATGCAGATGAACAGTGGGAATGGGTTCCAAAGAGGAATAAAACCTGCATTTAAGATCAAAATTGAATAAACAAAAATTGGAGCGGGATACAGCAAATTTGCATAAAGGTGAGGATTGCAGGCCATATATGGTACTCAATGCTCTTTCCTTATAAAGAAAAAAATCATTTGAGGCTGCTGTATTTTTCCCCCCTCTCCCTAGCAATGGCTGTCTCCAGATGAAATCTTCAGAGATTTCCAATTGTGGACTCATAAAAATAAGTCCTTCACCCTCTCTGGTTACATGATGCTTTAAAGGAGAAATAATAGTAGACATCCAGAGTCCGAGATGTCATGTCGGCACTCCCAGATGTCCCCAGTGAGGAAGTGGGACAGAGTTTTCTCACTCTTCATTTCCAATAATATCAATCTTGGTGAGCAAGCTTCCTCTGGCCACACCATACCTTTCAGTTGAGGACATACTCTAGAAATATTGTCAGGCACTAAATGTATGAGAAAAGAAGGCAGACTTCAGCAAATGGAGTCTTCTTTCAGATACACAGGTAGAATGGTTTTGTCGAGAATTAAGCCCTTGTATGTGAGGGGGTAAATTTGGTGACTGGTTGACTGTGGCGAGGCCGGGCTTCAGATGGCAGTGGGCGGAAGGTGACAAGAAGAGCAAGTGGAACACAGGGTTACACAGCTAATAAAAATATGAGATGGTATTTGAAACCAAGGCATCCTGGCTCCCAGTTGAGTGCTCTATCAATTACTCCGAGCTTCCTCAAAGGTTAATTTGACTGAGCATTTGCCAGGCCCCTAAATTTGATCCATGGTGTATAAAAAAGAGCTTTGAGAGATGGTTTCTCAGTGATCTCATCATCTACTCCAGGTTCCATGACTCCCCAGATTTACATATCCAACTCCATTCTCTCTTGAACCCTAGACCCACATTCCTACTTACCTATTTCAAACCCTAAGTGCCCTCAAAGCAGAATACATCATCTTTTCCTCCCTTAACTTCTTTATTTCTCTGAAAGGCACCGACCTCTTTTTTTTCCTGAGGCAATTGGAGTTAAGTGTCTTGGCCAGGTCACACAGCTAGGAAGTGTTGTGTCTGACACCAGATTTGAATTCAGGTCCCCTGACTTCAGGGCTGATGCTCTATCAACTGCTCCACCTGGCTGCCCCAGCACCTCTTTTGTTATCCAGGCTCACAACCCAGAAGTCATAATCAACTATCTCCTCTCGCTCACATCTTACATCTAGCTAGCTTTCATTGTGTTGATTCTGCCTTTTCAATATACCTCCCATCCATCTCCTCTCCACTCACACAGCTGTCATCCAGGTTTCCTTAATTGTTACCTGGACTATTATAGCAGTCTTCTAATTGGCCTCCCTGCCTCTAGTCTTTCCCTTTCCCAATCCATGTCACTGCCCTACTCAGGAAACTCCGGGAGCACTGCCTTTCCTCTAGGATCAAATATGGCTCATGTTGGGTACAGAAAACTTTTCATAATCAAGCTCTGGCCTACCTCTTCAAGTTTCCTGAACACACTGCCTGCCTGCCCATGTTTTATCATCTAGCCAAAGTGGAGCGCTTGCAGTTCCCCTTTTGTGATACCCCAGCTCTCACCTCTGTACTTTGCACAGCCTGAAGGGTCTCCCCTCTTACCTCTGACCCCCTAGCTTCCTTCAAAACTTGACTCAAGTGCTCTCTTCTACCTGTTAGCTTTCCTGACTCTGTTCAACTGCTAGTGCCTCCTGCACATCAACTTAGGAGATACTGAAGAGCAAAATGAAGGCCAGACAGCCCCGTAAGCCAGAACATAGACGAAGGAAGGTTTCCAAAAGCATATGCAAGTATCTTTCTCTTTACCTTTGGAACAACCCACTTTCCCTCCTCCCGACACTGATCCTACCCCACTCCCTCTGGTGGGTTTTCTGAATTTATACCAAAGATCACAGGTTGGCAGTCATCCTCCCCCAAAAGAATTTCACTTAGGTAGCATAAAAGTGGCCATCTGTCTCAAAGCAGTGTAGCCTCTTTAAATTTGGTAAGCTTTTCTTCAATGGTTGGTGTGGAGAAGGTTTTTCAACAGCTCTTTCTTCAGTCTCTTGCCAGCAGTCCAAGGTTGATGAGTTCAGGAGACTCTCTAGCTGTCCGTTGCGCCTCGTGGGTGACCGCGGCATCTCCCGATTGCTATCGGAGATCCTGGAGGTGGATAAGAGAGGCCGAGCCGAGGTTTGGGGTCGTCTGATGTTTTTATCGCGACAGGGATTCGATTTTCTTCAGTATTCATAGATACATAGAAGATCTCGTCCTGGTTTCCTATCGACAGGGTCTGGTCAGCGTGCGATATGTCACAGATAAGAAGTTGTGAGTCACGGGAGACTGGATGAATGACTCAGTATGAACTGAGGCAGAATAAAGTGAATACGACCACCAAGACAACAGACACGGTGACCGCAGAGTAATGCGATTGGAAAGCACGAGGAATAATAATTCATAGAAATTGTAGTTTGCCCCATAGAAGAGATACGAAGATGCACTTTTCTCCTTTCTTTGCAGGGATGGGGGACCAGGGGTGTGGAGCATTGATTGCATATGCAGTCAGACTCTGGAGTTGTACACCTTAAGCTTTGCTGAATTGATTTTTTTTTGTTTTGTTTTTGCTTTTGGGTTATAGGGGATGATTCACCACAGATGGGAGGGACAGAAACATAATTAGAAATAAAGGTGACAGAAACACAAAAGATACAATTAAAAATAAGTAGGGTTTTGTTTTAAGGAAGTTCTGGAGGAAATCTCTTCCTTTTTGCCTACAGAGAGATGGGGAAGTACCTGTAACAAGGAGACTAAATGAAGGGGTTAAAATTGTTTTCCTTTCTGCGCTATATGTTTAATTTTAGGGAGTTCATTATGGATTAGGATACGATCATTTAGAACACAATTTTTGTTCTAAGTGTAAAAGTGTTTTGCTTTTGAGCTGTCTCTTGTGAGCTTCTTGGAATTCTTCCTATGGCATGATGTCACATTCCACACTTGGGTTCAAAAATTTAAAAAAATCATCTGCACAAATACAGGAGGGAAGAGGCATGGGAAGCCACATAACAGTATGTCTGAAAATGATCTGGGGGTTTCAGTGGAACGCAGGCTCAAGGAGTCAACAATCCAATATGGCAGCTAAAACAGTCAGGAAGATTTTGGGTTACATTCGGAGGGCACAGTATCAAAGACAGGATTGCCGATAGTCTGATTTTTCTCTGCTCTGATCAGATGACATCTGGAGTGCTGAGCTCAATTCTGGGGGCCACAATGATGAAAGTCACCCAGCACAGAGGCGGGGGGAGGATGCTGGAATTGTTCTTAGAAGGGTTTGCTTTAAATGCTGCCTCTGATACTTCCTCACTTTGTGACCTTGGCAGATCAATTGGCCTTTCTGAACCCGTTTCCTTAACCACACAATGGGCTCAGTACCACTTGACTGGGCCTTCGTGAGGGTCAAAGGAAAAAAAAAAGTAAAACACTTTGCAAGTTTGGCAAAGCAGGAGCCTTTGAGGGCAGAGACTTTTGCAGATTTGTGTCTTTGTATTCCCGGCACCTGGAACAGTGCGCCAATTAAATGGTTGCTGAACGCTACAACAAATAAATACGAGTTATTATTGTCAGCTCCGAGAGGCATCATGGGGCAATGGATAAAAAGTTGGCCAAGAAGGCCAGGGTTCAAGTCCTGACTTTTATGTATACTGACTGTGTGATATTGGCCCAGTCACCCAGTGTCTCAGTTTCCCCACGCAGTTCTTTAAATTGAAGTTGAGGTGCTGATTGGCATTGGTAGGCCAAGTCTCCTCACTGGGAATTCCCTAAATTGAAAAAATCATCCATCTAGTCCAAAAAATGGATAAATTAGAGAATAACTCAATGAGGAGGATGCTGAAAGGTCCTGGGATCATGGTTGAAAGAATTAGGAATGTTCTTGAATTTTTCTTCTTTCTTTCCTTCTTTCCTGTTGGGGACCTTTGCACTTAACTTCCCTGCTCTTTCTTTTGGAAAAGTCTTGCTCCCACCTCTATGCAGCTCAATCAAATATTAGCACACTTGATCACACTTGTGACTTCCTTCCTAATCTCTTTTTGTTTTTGTTTCATGTCCATTTTTAAAGAGCCTCATTCGGAAGAGCCTCGATCCCCAAAATATGAATTCATGGTACTGTGCACCAAAACTAGAGCCTGAAGGAATGACTATTAAGTCAGTCATGAGTCAGAGCATATGTGTGTGATATATAATTCTCTCCTCAGTTTCCCCCTCTGTAAAAGGGAGGGGTTGGACTAGATAACCTCAAAGGACGTCTCCAATGCTAAATCTCTGATACCGTGGAACCACGAGTACACCGATCGGCACGGATTGCCTCGACTGTCCCTTTTTAGCTGTGTGGTGCTTGTCGGTTGCAGGATTTTCTGACCTGTTTACAAACACTTCCTGGAGGAAAGGTCAGACTTGTGCTGGGCCATGAGGAATGGGTAGCATGCCTTTCACAGGGAAGGATGTTCTAGGCCTGGAGAATGGTGTGAGCCAAGGTCTAACAGAAAGGAAAGGGAAAAGAGAAAAAGGGAGAGGACAGATAATGATAGCTTCCATTTTTATAGTGCTTTAAGGAGTTACAAAATTCCTTTTCACAAGGCCATAGGCAGAGCAATGCTTATTAAGCCTATTTTACAAGGAAGGCTCAGAAAACCAAAATAATTTGCCTAGGGTCACATAAAAAGGGACCAGAGAGACCGGATTTAAAACCAAGAAGTGGCAGAGACTGGATTTGAACTCGGGTCTCTGGACTCAAAAGTTTAAGGCTCTATTATAGTACTCTGCTTCTGGGGCAGTTATGTGGCACAGTGGAGAGCAAACCAGTCAATAAGATCCCAGCTCAAATCTGGCCTCAGACACTTGCTAGCTTGTGTAAGTCCCCGGGCGAGTCACGTCGCCCTGTTTGTCTCAATTTCTTGATTTGTAAAATGAGCTGGAGAAGCCACTCTAGTATCTGGAAAACCCCATAACAAAAAACAACTCGACAACAGCCACCAGCACAACAACGGTTTCTGCTTAGCTGGCTGGAGGTGAGTGGGAACGGAAGGGAGAAAATGCTTGCCTCTGTCAAGTCAGAATCTCCACTACTGAAATTTTAAAGAAAAAAAAATCCTGTTTGAAAGGAGCCAGGAGTAATCATTGAAGAAACAAGCCATTAGTAGTTTAGCAGTTTATGACTGACTTTTGTTAGTTAATGGCCTGAAGCAGAGCTCAGGGTTATTAAGGCTGGAAAACTAACTGGGAACTGCAGTAATGAGCAAATTTGAGGGGGATTACTCATTTAAACCATAACAAATTATTTCAAATAGCAATTGTGACAGCTGTGTTGGAAAAATCTATCATTCCATGGCAGTTAATTACCAGGGTTTCCCCAGAAAGAATACAGGACAGTTGTTGCCGGGCTGGTGATTTTGGTTTAATCATACACTCGAGGGGGCCACAAAGGATGAAGTTCAGAAATCCTCCAGTGGCAGAGAGTAGGGTTGTTTGCCTCCTCTGCTGTGGGCACGTCTTGCTGAGGGCACTCATTTTCCAAGTGATTTCTTTTTGTGGTGGTGAGAGGAAAAGAAGGGCTCCCTCCACTTGGGGCCATCCCATCCCTTTATCCCGCTCTTCCTCCGCAGGCTATTCCCTGTGGTCTCCGTTAGTTGCAGTTTCCTCTCAGCCAGAGAGCAGGCCCTCGGAGGCCACCATGAGTGCGGCCTGGGTGGCGTCCAGGAGAAGGATGAAGCAACAGAGCTGGTGGCTCTGATTCCTCCCCGGGGGGGAACACACACAATGGCTTCCAGGGCTCAAGGCCCCACGATTGGAAAGGAGAAGTCCAAAGAATTCTGAGCACAGGATGGCCGTTCAAAGGTCAGCAGCTCACAGAATCAGAGAAACTCGGAGTTGGAAGGACCCCAGAGATTAAATCCTCTGCCCTTCTGCCTGAAGCTATGAATCTCTTCTATCATACCCCCTGATAAGTGCTCCTCCAGATTTCCCTTGAAGACCTCCAGTGAAGGGAAGCTCATTATCTCTAGAGGTAACCCAGTCCTTTACAGGAAACTTCATGCTGATGCTGAGCTGAAATGTCTCACTCTCCACCTCATGGCTCCTCATTCAGTCCTTTAAGACCCAACAGGAGGAACCCGAGTCTGCCGCCACACAATAAGAGCCCTTTAAACAGACTAAAAAGGCTCCTGCGGTCTCTCCTTTAAGCCATTCTCCCAGTGCCCCGGACCCCTCTGGAAGGCATCAGTTTGCCAGTTTCACTCACTAAGCATCCCATGAGCCAAGCACTGGGCTAGGCACTGGGATTTGGGGTGGGAGGGGCGAAAAATCCTTGCTCTTCAAGGAGCTTGTATTTTACTGGCTGGTACAATGGGGAAACAGATACCTAAAGGGAAAGAATTTGAGGGCAGGGAAAGCATTAACAATCGGGAGCTGGGGGCAGAACAAGGATGACTTCCTGGAGGAAGTGTCAACTGAGTTAAACCTTGAAAAGAGCTAAGGCTTTGAAGAGGTGGGGGTGAGGACAGGGTGCGTTCCAAATGGATGGAAGGGCCAGTACAAAGTCACTGAAGTGGGAAACAATGTTGGGTGGGGAAAGAATAAGTAATTGAGCTTGCTGGGATGAAGAGTATATGATGGAAAGTCTAGTACAGCAATGGACCGGGAAGAAGGAAAGGGAAGGAGAAGGGAACAGGCATTTATTTAGCACCTATTATGTGCCAGGAACTATGCCAAGCACTCTTTACAATGATTATTTACCTTTTAAGATAGGTGTTACTATTATTATCCTTGTTTTACAGAGGAGGAAACTGAGACAAGCCGAAGTGAAGTGACTTGTCCAGAGTCACACAGCTAGTAGGTGTCTGAGGTCGAATGTGAACTCAGATCTCCCTGGGCCTAGATGTCTATTGAAGAGGAGAGAGAATGTAAGCTCTGTAAAGTAGGAAATAGATCCCCTGATTAAGAACCCTTGCTCTGGATTCTAGACTTCTGCTAAAAAAAGCCTTAGGTCACATGAGCTTTTTGATCTGCCATGCCATCCTGCTGAGTCTTATTGAGTTTGCAGGCTACTAAAATCCCCCCCTTGACTAACTACACTTCCCTTCCCTCATCAACTGACACTGATTATTTTTTAAACTTCAGTATAAATACCTTACATTTACCTTGATGAAATGTCCCTTTCTCGATGTCAGTGTAGCGCCCTTTTACCACCAGCACCCCCTTCTTGGAACACACTTTTTTTTTTATTTAATAGCCTTTTATTTACAGGATATATACATGGGTAACTTTACAGCATTAACAATTGCCAAACCTCTTGTTCCAATTTTTCACCTCTTACCCCCACCCCCACCCCCTCCCCTAGATGGCAGGATGACCAGTAGATGTTAAATATATTAAAATATAAATTAGATACACAATAAGTATACATGACCAAAACGTTATTTTGCTGTACAAAAAGAATCAGACTCTGAAATATTGTACAATTAGCTTGTGAAGGAAATCAAAAATGCAGGTGGGCATAAATATAGGGATTGGGAATTCAATGTAATGGTTTTTAGTCATCTCCCAGAGTTCTTTTTCTGGGTATAGCTAGTTCAGTTCATTACTGCTCCATTAGAAATGATTTGGTTGATCTCGTTGCTGAGGATGGCCTGATCCATCAACTGGTCATCATCTAGTATTGTTGTTGAAGTATATAATGATCTCCTGGTCCTGCTCATTTCACTCAGCATCAGTTCGTGTAAGTCTCTCCAGGCCTTTCTGAAATCATCCTGTTGGTTATTTCTTACAGAACAGTAATATTCCATAATATTCATAGACCACAATTTATTCAGCCATTCTCCAACTGATGGACATCCATTCAGTTTCCAGTTTCTAGCCACTACAAAAAGGGCTGCCACACATTCATGCACATACAGGTCCCTTTCCCTTCTTTATAATCTCTTTGGGATATAATCCCAGTAGTAACACTGCTGGATCAAAGGGTATGCACAGTTTGATAACTTTTTGAGCATAGTTTGGAACACACTTGGATGGCATTTGAATCAAAGCCTGGGGCAGACCCGCTTCTGGGAATGTGTGATGCTGCCAGCTTGGGGGCAGGGAGAAGAGGAGCTGGCTGCTTCCTCTTCTCTCCATACCTGGATTATGGCACCTCTCTTTCTTTTGTGTTTATCCTTCCTGACTTTAAGCGAATGAGTATTCTGAGAAGGAAGCTCCCAGGAAAGTGATGAGTCGAAGAGATCCATAAGGAGGGTCTTACCAATAACCAGGTAGCAGCAGCTACTGGGTCTAATGAGGAGCCAGTGCAATAACCAACCGATTTACCAGATTGTCAGTGGGAGAAGGTTAGCAGAAGGGAGGTTCGGATGAAGTCCCGGTGAGACCTCCACCTTCTCTCCTGGGTTTAGCCCCTAGCTGTGACTAGATTGGAAGTTTCTCCCCTCAGAAAAATGGGCGCCAGACAGGGAGTCCAGAGGGACCGAGAGCATATCCTCCTGGCCTAGAGCCCACTGAGCCTGACTGGAGCTCTGTTTAAGCCCAGACACCTTAAGATAGAGAGTCTTCTATATTCAAGCAGCTATAAATTTCAGGTGACTGGCCAAGCTGGCTGTCAGCTGGGAATCATACAATCAGACTTCCTGTTGGAAGGGGCCTTGGAAGCCATCTAGGTCAACCTTTACCTATATAGACAGCCCCTCTACAGTCCCAAGTAGCCTTTGCTTGAAGATCTCCACTAACAGGAAAGTCACTTCTTTCTGTTAGGAAATTCTCCCTTGCATTGAACCTAAATGTTCCCCTGTAAAAAACTTCCACCCATTTGCTCTTAATTCTAGCTTCTGGTGTCAAAGCAGAGAAAACTGAATCCCTGTTCCACATGATATGCTTTCAAACACCTGAAAAGAGCTAACATATCTCCCCTATGTCTCTTTTATTTCCTCTTCTGTTAATCTGGGCTGTCTATATTTTTGTAGGTATTCCTCCCCTTCACTTAGGTTATCAAATTTATTGGCATAAAGTTGGGCAAAGTAAATCCTAATTATTGCTCTAATTTCCTCTTCATTAGTGGAAAGTTCTCCCTTTTCATTTTTGAGACGAACAATTGAATTTTCCTCTTTCCTTTTGCTAATCAAATTAACTAAAGGTTTATCTATTTTGTTGGTTTTTTCATAAAACCAACTTTTAGTTTTATTTATTAATTCAATAGTTTTTTTAACTTTCAGTTTTATGAATCTCTCCTTTTATTTTTAGAATTTCAAGTTTGGTATTTGATTGGGGGCGTTTAATTTGTTCCTTTTCTAGCTTTTTTAGTTGCAAGCCCAATTCATTGATCTTCTCTTTCTCTATTTTATGCAAGTAAGCCTCTAGAGATATAAAATTTCCCCTTATTATGCTTTGGCTGCATCCTACAAATTTTGGTATGTCATTTCATTATTGTCATTCTCTTGATGAAATTATTCATTGTGTCCCCTATTTCTCTTTTAAACTAAACATCCTCCAATTCTTTCAATCAATCACCATATGGCTCGGTCTCCAGTCGCCTTACCATCCTGGTTACTGTCCTTTGAATGCACTCCAAGTTGGCAGTTTCCTTCCTAAAATGAAATGGGCTAAAGCTGAACATAATATTCCAGAAGTGACTTGCCCAGGGAAGAGAAGAATAAGCTTTTCATCTTCTTGCTCCGGGCACTATGTCTCACAATGCAGGCCCAAATTTGCTTTTCTATCTATCATGTCACTCATTTGGCACATGTTGAGCTCATAGTCCATAAATGCCCCCAGAACTGCTATCTAGTCTTCACTAAAGTCTACCTCCAAAAGCTCATCAAGTGGTGTGTGATATATATATATATATATATATATATATATATATATATACACACACACACACAGTAGTTCAAGGGCACTCATCACCAAACTCATCACAGGGTAAGGAATTTTTTATTCATAAAAACTCTCCAAGACTTCCTATGAATATTTAAAAAGTTCTAAAAGATTTCTGGGAGAACACACAGAAATTGCTCAAGAGGCTCAACTCATTGTCACCTATTTTTGTTCTCCCCTTCCCAAGGTAATCATTTCATCCATAAGGAGAGCATGAGCATGAGATCCAGGTTTGCTATATTTGCAGTGTTCATCAGAATTACTAATTTAGTATCTATCAAAGAAAGAAATGCATGGGCTTTTCTAGCCTGCAGAATTTGAGAAGAATTAAAGTCAAACTTTCCATCCTGTATTTTTCAGATTCTTCCTTTTCTAAAAATGGAGACAACATTTATTCCTTCCTTAGACATGGGACCTCTCATCCTCCACATTTTTTCAAAAGTCACTCCGCAATCACATCTGCTAGTGTCTGGGGTGGTGGTGGAAAGTGGAGTTGTAGTTCACTTGGTCTAGTGACTTAAGTGTACTGGAGAAGGTAGGTTTTCTTTTCTTTTCTTTTTTTTTTTTTAAACCATCTCTTGATTTGCCCTGAGGGTTTCAACTCCTCATCAACCATTATCGGCCTATCTTTAGCAATTACAAAAATTAAGAAAATAGAAGGAAAATAAGGGTTGAGGAGTTTGGGGTTAGTTTATCACATTCAACTATATTATTTTCCTTTCTTTGATCTTTCATCCCCAACATAACTTAAAAAAAATCCTTTGGTTTGTTTTCATCAATGGAAAGAATTCAGAAACCATAAAGGAATAATCAAGACACTCTCCTTCTAGTGAGTTTGGATGTTCTATTTGAAGGATCAATACCAGCTTTTGGTCTTAACAATGAGAAAATCAGCCTGTGGAAATGTTCTAGCTCTCTGGAAGTCATAGTCTTTCCCATACAACTGGTGTCCCAATCTATGGCCTCAGGTCTTTAAATTCATTGAGTTGGCCAGGCTCCCCTGATTAGCCTTCCAACTATGCATGCCTTTTAAATCTCGAATTTCATCAATTAGTTTCCTCTGCATCCATATCAATCTTTTTGGACAGTTTCTCCTTTTCTATTTTAGCCAAATTATTTCTCTTTGTGCTTTGGAGCTATATTCATGAAAGACTGTCAACTCTGTCGGGCTACCTTCCTCTATGGAATTGGGGTCAACGGGAATCCTACCTCTCCCTTCTCTGAATTGTGCTTCAAATCTCTCTCCTTCTTCCTCTTCTCTCTCACCAATGTCAGAATCAGGCATTGCTAGTCCTGAAAGAGCGGCGGCGCCGGGGGGAAGGGATCTGGTGCTAGACTCTACAAATCTTGGTTTTGATATTGTTGTCATACTGTACACTCCATGCGTTACATACTGGTGGGTGAATTGTGAGCGAGGGCACAGAGTGCCAACTTATTTCTGCCAGCAAGAAGATATATTACTATCAGTCCTAATAGAATGGGAACTCCCTAAAGACACTTTTGTCACATAGTAGGCACTTGATAAATGCTTGTTGATGTTACTTTACCCAAAAAAAGTCCATTCTGCCCTGCTGTTCATTTTGTGAATTGCTCTGTGCACTTAGACACCCATGAAAGCATCGAGTGTTACAATCCCATTGCAGACAAATCTCAGACAGAAGAGGTGTAGTGTGGCCGGACTCTGGCCACCGTATCAGAGCAGCTCACAAAGGGGAGGAGGGAGACAAGTCAAAATTTAAGGCCTCTGCCCCTTTGCGTGCCCCGACACAGTGGCTGCTTCCTGACATGGCATTCTGTTCCATCCTTTTATGGAGGACTTGACCCTAACTCCACTAACCAATCCTATTCTCTAAACCATTAATAATCTTTGTGTTCCCTTCTGAATCTTTGAGTTCCCTCCTGCTTCCCGCTACAAAGTCTTGAGCCACAAACTGAGTGATAGCCAAAGGTCGTGGGCACGTGCCTGGCCGCAGTGCCGATGGCACCACCGCTATGGCACTACCAGATGGCCCTCTAACCAGCCAGCTGGGCTCTTCCTATGACTTTCCCTAGTCTCTATTAACTTCCACTGAGCAGCCTTCCTCCGAGGATGTTAAAAAGCTGCTTCAATCCCCTGCAATACATCAACTGGAGGGTCATGAACTGGTGATAAATTATGAGTTCCTTGCCCATTTTTTCTTAGCAAACCAAACAAACAACTGCCCTAACCTTGGCTGGCTGGAGCTTTGAAACTAAAGAACAATGTGAGCACCAGTGTAATCTTGGAGAATGATGTTTTCCTCCTCCCCAGGTCTGGGCCTTGGCAAGGCATTCTCTTGTACATCTGGTCAGATGTATTCTCTAGAACTCTGTAAAGCACACGCAGAGACCCCCCCATATGCTTCCAAGCTCACTCCATGTTTACCCCATAATTTCAGGTGATCCGCTCTTGTCATGGCACCGTAGACAGAGCACTGACTTGGGAGTCAAGAAGACTCGGGTTCAAGTATTATTTTCTGACAGTGCCTTCTATATGCCTTAAGCAGCTCCCAAATGATCTAACATGGGCAGGGGGACAGGGGAACTCCCCAAACCTCAGTTCCTGCCCTATTCCCAGAGGCTTATACATGCTCCTAGACGGCTTCAACTGAGCTTTAGTGCCCCGACTATACGGTAACTCCAAGTGCTGTAGTACAGCATACAGAGTAAGGATTGTATGACCCGAACAGTAAAGCTCAAAGTTCTTGACTGGGAGATCGAGCCAAAGTTTGCTGGGAATGGAAAACAAAACAAAACAAAACAAACAAACAAACAAAAAACAAAACAAAAAAAAAAAAAAAAACAGCTGCTGGCGGCTGACAGAAGGACTGTGAGATACAGTAACATAGTCATGTAGACATAGTCTGGTACAATAACAGCTTGTGCTTCCCCAGGGTTTGGGGTTTAAAAGACACATTTCGAAAGAAAATTAGAAAGGACATCTCTCATCCACTATCTCTCATTTGATTCTCATGGAAATTCTGAATTACCCAGGAGGCCGGGAGAGCAAGCATTATAATCCCCATTTTTCGATGAGAAAACTGAGACTCGGAAGGGGTAACTAACTCATTCTTTGCCCCAACAGCTTTGGCCATTTAAATTTGGATTTCCGAATCGATCTAGTCCAACTGGTACCTGAGTCTTTGTCCCAAATATCTGCTAAATGCTCAGCCAGGCTCCGTTGGCCACAAGAGGATGGGCCATCTGCAAACTGCCCTTGTTTCTTTCCTCAGCCCTCCACAATTAAAGCTTTTCCTCCTGACAAGTGGCATTTTTACCATTTCATCCATGCAGGTAACAAGCTCAGACTATCTCTATCTACTGAAGTCCAAAGCTTTAGATGACAGCTAGGTGCTACAAGAAGCTTAACAGGGACTCGGCTGGCGAGAGGCAGGGGCGCTACTGCCCAATACCTTCCAACTGCCTCTCTAGTGGAAGCCTTGTGTTCAGAGAGCGAAGATTTGCACAAATGGAAAAAAGCTCAGCTTCCACAAGTCCCTTTTTGTCACTAGACTTTCCCTTTAAGTTCTTACATCTTACCACTGTCACCATGGAAATACAGAGCGTGGGCTTGAGCCCCTAGGGTTCACCTGTCTGTTGGCCTGCTGGGAGAGCAGGGGAAAGAAATCCAGGTTTTCTTAAGCAAAGAGGTTTCAAATGAGACAGAGAGCACCTCCTTGTAACGCCACGGTATTGTGTCCCATCCTCCTCGGCTTATATAAAGCATGCACCAGTTAAGGCACCCACCAAATGCATACTGTGCACCTGGGCCAGCTGGTGCCAATGGCAAGTCCCTCTTTATCTGAGGCAGCTCAGCAAATAGAAACAAAAGTACTCACAGATGAGTGAGTGCCAGGGTTGCCGTCAAGGAGAGTGTATCCTCCCCTAAACCTATTCAAAATATTCTTTTTATACTGGCTCCTTGATCTCCTTCCTATAGAGGTCCCCAGAGCAGGCCTTGAGTAAATGTCAAGGTAAATGGAGGGACATAAATAATCACAAATCAAATTGAGACAGAACTTCCCAAAGTTCCAAAGAACTTCACAAAAGTGCATTCCTTGAGTGAACTCTGGGAGGTCAGACATACAAATGACACCCATTTTTATAAAGGTAAATTGAGGCTCAGAGGTCATAGGAGAATGGATTTAGAGCAAGTGAATTGCTCAAGTAACAGAGCTATGATATATGTGAGCTGGGATATTTCCAAATGTCAGTCCAGCGTTCAATTGCCTATGCCATTCAATTGTTCTGAATCTTTTGCATAGTCTGTAGACGCAGGGGTCCTCAAACTACAGCTCGCGGACCAGATGTGGCAGCTGAGGATGTTTATCCCCCTCACCCAGGGCTAGGAAGTTTCTTTATTTAAAGGCCCACAAAACAAAGTTTTTGTTTTTACTATAGTCCAGCCCCCCAACAGTCTGAGGGCCAGTGAACTGGCCCCCTATTTAAAAAGTTTGAGGACCCCTGCTGTAGAGAGTACAACACATGAGTTTAGGGACTCCTGCCAAGGCTCCACAAGAAGAAAAATGAAGGGGAAAAAACAAGTGGGAAGGAAGAGAGAGAGAGAGAAAGGAAAAAAAAGGAGGGGAGGAAAAGGGAGAGAAACCATCCTGTTTATAACAAAGAGCAGAAGACATCCATTCATTCATTTATCCACTTAAATGTTTATTATGTACATGACCCTATGCCAGGTGCAAGAAATGACAGGGAATAGAACTCAGCTCCTGCCCTCAAAGAACTTTGATAAGAAAAAAAAAAAGCTGAATCAGAACTGTATACAAATAATTATAATGTAAATACAGTTGTGATCATTACACAGAAGTGGGATCAGAAAACTATAAGAAATCTGAAGAGACAACTTCCAGCTTGTGTGAACCAATGACAAAAAAGGTTTCTCAGAGAAAGCCCTAAGGTGGAGGTTTCAGCTGAATTTGGCCTTAGAACAAAAGAAGTGTTTCAGGTGTGACTGGAGAAAGTCCATTTTAGGTACAGGGAGTCAACAGGAGGTAAACCATCGAGTCCAGATAGGACTTACCCTAGTTATCCCTCTGGGTGCTGCCTCCAGGCTCATGGAGTTCCACCTATGTCTGTAACGCCTAGGCAATATAGCCATACTTCCTGCTCCCAAACTCTAATACTTCTTAACCCAAATTGATTTCTTCAGAACTATGCCCTTTTTTTTTCTGGAGATAGCTATTTCAGCAACTGGCAATGAGTTCGTGGGGATGAATATATTACTGGGACAGAGATGTCCTTATCTCCCTCTTCATTCAAGGGGCACGGACTTTTATTTTTTGTTGTCGTTCAATATTATCATTGTTATTTTATTGTTCTTTTTTTTTATTTTCAAAACTCACTTTTATAAGATTTTGCATTCCATTTCCCCCTCCTTCTATCCCCTCACCACTCTCCAAGATGGCAAACAGTCTGATACAGGACATACACATACAATCATATTAAACATATTTCCACATTTGTCATATTTGTTTTTTTTTTATACATGACCAAAACGTTATTTTGCTGTACAAAAAGAATCAGACTCCGAAATATTGTCATTTATCATATTTGTGAAAGAAGAATCAGAACAAGAGGGAAAAATCAAGAGAAAGGTAATAAAAGATAAAAATAGAATGTTTCAATCGAACATGGACATTTTAAAAGACACTTCTGGACCGCTGGACTTAGTATAAGAAAATGTATATTTAAGTCAACAATTCAACTGGATTGGCTAATACTATGTGTAAGATGTTGGTTATATAAATATGAATCCCTGCTCTCAAGGAACTTACATTCTACTGCAGGATATAATGTTTAAAACAGGTTGATAAATACAGGATAATTCGAGGAGGGAATGAGCACTAGGGACTAGGGGAATCAGGAAAGGCTTTCTGGAAGTGATGATGTCTTAGCTGAATGAGCCTTCAAGGAAGTTAAGGACTCTTAAAAGAAACACAAGGTAAATTAGAAGTATATTTCAGATGTGGGGGAGAGCCAGTGCAAAGGCACGGAAGTAGGAAATGAAATGCTAGGTTTGAAGAATAACAAGTAGGTCAGTTTGCTGAAGCAAAATACCAAGGACAAGAGTGGCGATAGTCTCTCTGTATTTCTCCTAGTCAGACCACATCTGGAAGAGGTGTAGACATATGATCTGAGAGCTGAAAGAGCAGCAAGGGATTGAACTATCATGTGAAGGAACAAACCTGGTCTTTGTCCTCTCTTGGAATTGTGAGTTATGTGGACTGGGTAGATCATATGGGAAGGGGGTATCTTTCAAGCAAAGTGCAAATTTTCCTTCCAGGAGAGCCCCAAACCTTAGCTCTCAGTCTGGGTGATTATACTCATCCTAAGAGAAGGAGGGAGGGATCACTCTTTGCCGATGACATGATGGTATACTTAGAGAACCCCAGAGATTCTGCTAAAAAGTTATTAGAAATAATCCACAACTTTAGCAAAGTTGCTGGTTATAAAATAAACCCAATAAGTCATCAGCATTCTTATATATCACTAACAAAATCCAACAGTCAGAGTTACAAAGAGAAATTCCATTTAAAGTAACTACTGATAATATAAAATATTTAGGAATCTATCTACCAAGGGAAAATCAGAAACTTTATGAGCAAAATCACAGACCACTTTTCACACAAATTAAGTCTGATCTAACCAATTGGAAAAATATTAAATGCTCTTGGATAGGGCGAGCAAATATAATCAAGATGACAATATTACCTAAACTAATCTATTTATTTAGCGTTATACCAATCAGACTCCCAAAAAACTATTTTTAATGACCTAGAAAAATAACAACAAAGTTCATATGGAAAAAAAAGGTCAAGAATTTCAAGGAATTAATGAAAAAAATCAAATGAAGGTGGCTTAGCTGTACCAGATCTAAAAATTATATTATAGAGCAGCATTACCAAAACTATTTGATTAGCTAAGGAATAGATTAGTTGATCAGTGGAATAGATTAGGTTAAAGGGATAAAACAGTCAACAAATATAGCAACCTAGTCTTTGACAAACCCAAAGATCCCAGTTTTGGGATAAGAACTTACTGTTTGATAAAATTGCTGGAAAAATTGGAAACTAATATGGCAGAAACTGGCATTGATCCATACTTAACGCCTACACCAAGATAAGGTCAAAAATGGGTTCATGACCAGGCATAAAGAATGAAATTATTAATAAATTAGAGGAACACAGGATAGTTTACCTCTCAGACCTGTGGAAGGGAAGGTTCTTTATGACCAAAGCAGAACTAGAGATTTACTGATCACAAAATAGAAAATTTCGACTATACCAAACTGAAAAGTTTTTGTACAAACAAAACTAATGCAGACAAGATTAGAAGGGAAGCAATAAACTGGGAAATATTTTTACAGTCAAAGGTTCTGATAAAGGCCTCATTTCCAAAATATATGAGAATTAACTCTAATTTATAAAAAATCAAGCCATTCTCCAATTGAAAATGGTCAAAGGATATGAACAGACAATTCTCAGATGAAGAAATTGAAACTATTTCTAGTCATATGAAAGATGCTCCAAGTCATTATTAATCAGAGAAATGCAAATTAAGACAACTCTAAGATACCATACACACCTGTCAGATTGGCTAAGATGACAGGAAAAATAATGATGATTGTTGGGGGATGCGGAAAACTGGGACATTGATGCATTGTTGGTGGAGTTGTGAACGAATCCAACCATTTTGGAGAGTAGTTTGGAACTATGCTCAAAAAGTTATCAAACACTGCCTACCCTTTGATCCAGCTTATATCCCTACTGGGCTTATATCCCAAAGAGATTATAAAGAAGGGAAAGGGACCTGTATGTGCACGAATGTTTGTGGCAGCCCTCTTTGTAGTGGCTAGAAACTGGAAACTGAATGGATGTCCATCAGTTGGAGAATGGCTGAATAAATTGTGGTATATGAATATTATGGAATATTACTGTTCTGTAAGAAATGACCAACAGGATGATTTCAGAAAGGCCTGGAGAGACTTACACGAACTGATGCTGAGTGAAATGAGCAGGACCAGGAGATCATTATATACTTCAACAATAATACTATATGATGACCAGTTCTGATGGACCAGGCCATCCTCAGCAACGAGATCAACCAAATCATTTCTAATGGAGCAGTAATGAACTGAACTAGCTATGCCCAGAAAAAGAACTCTGGGAGATGACTAAAAACCATTACATTGAATTCCCAATCCCTATATTTATGCACACATGCATTTTTTATTTCCTTCACAAGCTAATTGTACAATATTTCAGAGTCTGATTCTTTTTGTACAGCAAAATAACGTTTTGGTCATGTATACTTATTGTGTATCTAATTTATATTTTAATATATTTAACATCTACTGGTCATCCTGCCATCTAGGGGGGGGGGGTAAGAGGTGAAAAATTGGAACAAGAGGTTTGGCAATTGTTAATGCTGTAAAGTTACCCATGTATATATCCTGTAAAAAAAAGGCTATTATTAAAAAAAAAAGAGAGAAGGAGGGAGGGGCTTAGAGAAGCCCTCTCTCAGGAGAATTTCCCCCCAACAGAAATGCTCTGAGTCTGGAGGACCATACAGATTTTGGGGAAGAAGGTAGGACTTATCAGAGAGGAACGGAGGGTTGTCTTGACTGATGACAGATAAAATTTCTTAGACCGATTAGTTCTTTATGGTTTTTTGCATTTATTTTGGGGGGTGAACTGAAACCTGTCCTACAGCCAATAAATTATTAGTTCGAATTTACCTAGGACCATTTGTGGAGACCTAGGGGAGGTGTAAAAGTGGCAAGAATGCCGAGTTCAAATTCCTCCTTTGACATTTACTAGCAGTGTGTGTGTGGGTTAAGCAGTCCCTAGGATTTATCAAGAAACTTAGAGATAGGTTGGAATTTGAATTGGCTGAAGGAATCCCTTACACCGATAAAATCACAAATCTTTTATTTTTTTGACCACCTGTCGGCTATGTTATATGGAGAGGACTACATGGTCTCTTGAATACTTTCCAGTTCTAGGGTTCTGGAAAACAAAATTCTGTCTCCCACTAGGGGAATTTGATAAATGCACTGATGTTCCCGCAGATATCTTGACCTCCCAGTTCATCAGCGTCTTCACTTTCCAAGACCTACGTGTTTACTCCACTTCAGCCACCTAGAAGAATGGCCAAAAGCCAGATTTCTTGTTCGCTCCTGATAACCACATAATTTCTCTTATGTAGAACTTTGAAATTCCCCCTCTTTTATTATAATTTCCTATTCTTTCAATTCTTCCAACTTATACTTTCTAAACCTATTTGGTGCCCTCACTGAAGTCTCCAGTATCTAAAGGTATCTAAACTCAACAGAGCTCTGACCTTTGCCTAATAAAATAGTTAAGACCCTTAAAGTTCTTTGATTGACTATCCAGATCCCTCAAGCAGCTCTTCCAAATATTTTCTCTACTTAGGCTCCCCATAACTTCTTCAACTACCATTCCTTTCTTTATCTTTTTATCTCCAGTGCTTATTACAGCGCCTGGCGTAGGAAGTTTGTTGACTTGAGTTCTAATTTACTGAGAGAAGAGATGCTGACCATCTTGAATTCGCTTTTTTCCCTTCCACCATACTGCAAAACAACTCTAAGTGTTCACCTAGTCTTTCATCCTTTATCCTTTCTCTGAGAAAGATGTGTCCATCCTTCTTGCCAAGGACAACATAAGCACTGTAGCCTCCTTTACTTTACTGATTGTTTTCTGACTCTGGCTCTTTCCATCTTCTTCCCTTTCCCCCTCTCTTCCACTGTCTCATCTTCAATCTTTCTCCATGTAATGGCCCTTTTTTCTGCTGCTCACAAACATAGTTTGGTCTACTCAATCTTTATGAAAACCTTTACTTGATCCTTCAGTATCCCTCCAGTTATTATCCCAGATCTCTCTTCCCTCTCACTGGAAAACTTTTCGCCTCTACTGACTCGTTACCCACCCAACTTGCATTGTACTTCAATCTGACTTCTAGCATTATCATTTGAAAGAAATTTCCCAAGGTGACCAGGAATTTCTTAATTGGCAAATCCCATGGCCTTTTCTCAGTCTGCATCCTCCTTGACCCCTTTGCATGTTTTGCTTTTGGTGACCATTCCTTCCTAGGGTATATTTTTCCTCCTTTGGTTTCTCCTGACTTTCTTTCTTCTTGACTGTTCCTTCTCAGCTTCCTTTTCTGGAGCATCATCCATCTCCTCTCCCCTCGATATGGGTAGGTGCTCCCTACAGTTCTAACTTGTGTCCGCCTTCCTTCTCTCTCTACGTTCTCCCCCTTGGAGGTGGGTATGGGGCAGACAAAGTGTGGTGAGATGGACTCGACTGCTTACACCCTAGGGATGTTTTTTATTGCTTAGAATCACAAACTTTGAGAGCTGGAAAGGCCCTTAAAGATCATCTTGTCCAACCTTTAAGGCTTCTGAGTCTTTTAGCAAAAACATAGAGCCTCTATATGAGTTATTCCCCTCTCTCCTCCCCCACCAATAAGCTTGTCTTGGAAGCCCCTCTCCTTATTCAGGCCTGACTAAGACTTACTTTACTTACAGAAAGTCAAATAGAAACCAATCTTTCCACTCTGGCAAGTTTAGTCCCCAAATTAAATCAATAAGACTATTCAACTGCTGAGAAATTTTTTTTTCAAAGAAAAAGAAAAAGTTCTTTCAGCTCAAACTTTTAATGGCGTGGTAGGTGCTGGTCACCAGCTATGTAAACAAACGGTTACTTTTAGTAAAGAACTTCTTTCCAGTTCTTGGCCCAGGCCACCATTTCAAGACTATTCCATCTATTACTATTTTCTCCTTTTTCTTTTTAAATGGCTTAGAATCTTCTCAACCTAACTTCAGAGAGATATTTTTCCAATAAATCAAATGAGGGAATTGGCTGAATTCGATGTGTTTATAATTTGGGCAACATCCCATGGATTTCTGAATTGCTCCTCTCCTTAGAGGATAACGAGATGGATCGGCGGAGCACACAAGGCTTAATATTAACTGTTGTTTTGTCTGTGTCACATTCAGATTCTTGGTCTGAAAAGGCACTGCAGGGTTTTCTGGCCTGCTATTTCCTGAGATAACTTTGAGTTATGCGCTCTTCTGTCAAGACAAAATGTGATAACCACACTATGGTTATGTGGTGGCAATGATATCATTGATCTTAGGACAAGGCTGTGTTTAGGAGACAGGTTTCTTTTCACCTTGAAAGTTAGAAATTGCTGATAGCAGAGTTGGATTGCCCACATGTAAGTAATAAAAAAGAGAAATCAGAACTTCAAGCTCACTGTTCCATCTGGAAGAGGATCAATTACTAAATGGCTTATTGCTACTTTTGAAAAAAGAAACGCCTGACTTTTGCTGATCTGTTTTCCTTATTCCTCCCCTCACCCCACAAGCATATGAGATCTTGAGGTCTGTCAAGCTTCTGCCTTGGTTTCTTCATCTATAAAATGGCCTTCTCTGAATTTAATTCTCTAAAATGATAAATTAGAGAGCAGGCACTGAGCTGCAGTGTTGGAGAGTGAACTTCCAGTTAGTTCCCAATGCTAACAAAATCCCAGCCCTCTCTCCCACTGTCCCCCCCACAAAGGTACCTGTTCCATATCTCTCCTAAAGATCACAGATTTAAAACTCAAAGGAACATGAAGATAAACACCAAAGGATCACAGAATTTTAGAACTGAAAAGGATTCAAAAGGCTCTCTATTATTAGCACACCCAAGAAAAGGCCACTTAGCCTTTGCTTGAAGGGGCACCCACCCAGTAAAGGGCATCTACCACCACCCAAAGGAGCTCATTCCCTTCAGGATAGCTCAAAATATATTGGGACATTTTTTTGATATCATGCCTCAGCTTTTTTACAACTTCTACTCACAGCTAACTAGCCCTCTCTGGAATCGAATAGTACAAGATCAATCAATCTTCCACATGACAGGTATAGATGTACTTGAATAATATCATTCTTGTTCTCCAAGCTCTTTTTTTCCCTAGGTTAAACGATTCTGATTCTTTCTTTTCTTTTCCTCCATCCCTTCCTTCCTCCCTCCCTCCCTCCCTCCCTCCCTCCCTCCCTTCCTTCCTTCCTTCCTTCCTTCCTTCCTTCCTTCCTTCCTTCCTTCCTTCCTTCCTTCCTTTTTTGCAAGGCAATTGGGGTTAAGTGATTTGCCTAGAGTCACACAAATAGTAAGTGGTAAGTATCTGAGGTCAGACTGGAACTCAAGTTCTTCTGACTCTATGACCAGTGCGCTATCCACTGTACCTTCTAGCTGCCCCAATTCTGAGTCTTTCAACTGATGCTAATCTGACATGTATTTACGGCCATTAACCATTGTGGTTGTGCCCCCCCCCCCCTTTTAGATGCTCTTCATCTTATCACTCTCCTACCTAAACAATCAACTACCCTGTGACTTCACCTCACAATCCCTGGATCATTCAGACTTTCTTTCCAGCCTAGCTCATATTTGTGTGCGTAAATATATGTATATGTATGCATGCCTGCATATATGTATATATTTGTATAAGCATATAGGAAATGGGTGATATTATTGAAGTGACCTTGAGTGTAAAGTTAAGTAGCATACCTTACAGGACTCCAGAAGGCAGCAGGCAGATTTCATAAAAACCTGGAAAGACTCACATGAACTTATGTTGGATGAAGTGAGAGGAACCGGGAGAACATTGCATACAATAACGACAAGTATGATAGACTTAACTCTTCTCAGCAGTGCAATGGTCCAAAACAATTCCAAAAGACTTACGATGGAAAATGCCATCCACAACCAGGGAAGGAACTTTGGAGTCTGAATGCAGATTGAAACATAGTTTTTTAACTTGTTTTTTTTGTGTTTTGTTTTTCATGGCTTTTCCCTTTTGTTCTTTTTCTTCTTTTACAACATGATTAATGGGGAAATATGTTTACATGTATAAAATATCAGATTGCTTGCTGCCTTGGGGAGGGGGGGAAGAGAGGAAGGAAGAAAACATTTGGAACTCAAAAATCTTATAAAAATGAATGTTTAAAACTATCTTTTTATGTAATTGGAAAAAAAATAAAATACTATTTACAAAAAAAGAGAGAGAGTTTGAGGTTAGAAGAAAAGGTTTGGAACAGATGCTGAGGGAAGTAGGAGAGAGAACTAGTCACAGGAGAATAAAAGAATTGGTATGCAGCAGTGAAGGCCCAACCGAGGTCACCTATTAGGGAAATAATATATGATAGATATTCTACAAATCAAGAGTGGACCCAGTTGATGTGGTTGTCTGACTTCATCAGGGTTCAACAATGCGTAAGTAGGTGCGAGTAAGATTGATGAGAGGGGTAACACAGGGTTGGGCACGATAGAACAAGGGAGCAAAGAACGCAAGGGTAGATGGTGTTGTAAAAGTGAACTGGAATGTCAGCGTGGCAGTTTTATGGTTGGACGAATTAGAGAGGAGAGATGCTGGAGGAAAGGAGAGCGATTGGGTTGCTATTGCAATAATCCAGACAAAAGGGGATGAAGATTGAACTTTTGACCCCTGAATGTTGGAGAATATAGACCACCCCATCAGCCTGTCTCTGGCTTTCCATGACATTGTTTCTCTATGGTTTTCCCCTGGCCCACCTCTTTGGTCATTCTTCGGTCTGCTTTGCTGCATCATCATTCGTGGTCTGCACCCTACACATGAGTGTTATCCAGGGCTCTGTCCTGGGTCATTTCCTCTTCTGTATTCACTCTTGTGGATTTCTTCAGGTTCCATGAATTCAATTATTATCTCAGATACATGTGAATTCCTGATCTAAATATGTAGCCCTAGTCTCTCATCTGAGTTCCTGTCCTGTACCACCAATTACTTAACATGTGATATATCCGACCCGATGTCCCAAAGGAGACTTAAACTCAACATGTCCAAAACAGACCTCATTATCTTTCCAGAAAATCCGTCCCTCTTCTCAGCTTCACTATGGAGGTCACCACTATCTTTCCAGCCTCCTGGATTCCCAACCTCGGATTCGACCTCCCAATCAGACGACGAATGTCGTCCATTCTATCTGCACCACATCCTCTGTAAACATCCCTTCTTTTCTACTCGCAGCCAACTCTCCTCATCACCTATAGCCTGGACTATTGCAACACTCTACTAATTAGCCTAACTGCTTCCAGTCCCCTTCCCCCAACCCCAACCCCTTTCAATTTATCCTCCCCACAAATGCCAAATCAATATCCCTCAAGTCCAGATCTTGCCAAGCTCTAGCGACTCCCTATTGCCACCAAGATCAAAAACACTAGCATTAAGAGGGATTGGGAAAAGTTTCTTGGAGAAGGTTAGACTATGTGAGAGTCACCTAATATCACACAGCTGGTGAGTATAAGACATCTGTAAAACAAGGGGGTTGAACTAGATGTTCTCTAAAGTTCTTTTACAGCTTAGAGTCTGTGATCTTATGAAAACAATCAGCAGAGACCAGTCCAAGTCTGTCGCTCGCACCTTCTCCCTCCTTAACTGCTCCCTTCACCAGGTGTGCCGTCCCCTGATATTCGGAGGAAACTCTCCTTTCTGTTCAAGCATCCGTAGGTGACCCCTGACCCTGGGCCCCACTGGCCACTTGGGCCAATGTGGGGATGGCGTTTAGCTCTTATTCCCCGATTCTGGGACTGCCAGTCTCCGAAGCAGCTTTCCCACACCTAATACCAAGTCAGAAGCCTCCTGCTGAAAGGTGTGGAGGACATAAAGCCAGGCTTCGGGTTTCATGCACTCTTTCCCTCTCCCAAATTGTCTCTCCGGCTTCCTCAAGCACTCCCAAGCTGCGACTCTGGGATTCTGCATTTTCCAAGAGCACATGAAGTCAGATGGAGGTCCCCCAAGGACGCCTCTGTTTCTCTTCAACAGCTCCATGCCTCTGCTGTATTATTTAAATGGCGTGTCCTCATGTACTCATCTGACGGGTGGGGACACTCCCCTGAGCACGATCTTGGTCTTACATCGCACATCTCTAGCATTTGCCCTGGAAGGCCAACAATCTGCTCTCCATCCCTAACACGGCTAGTGCAGCTGTGCTCCTAGCAGCCGAGCTCTGTCCTCAGTTCAGCCTTCCCTCTGCACATGACTGACTTAACCTTTCCCACCATCCTCTCTTCTACAGTGAGGGATCTAGGAACTGTTTTCCAGATATCTTCCTTAAACATTGCCTATTTAGGAATGCTGGAACGTAACACTGTTTTAGATGATTCACACAGCACATCCAGGGCTTTGTCTTAGTCCTTCGATACCCTAGAGGTTTCCCTAAAGGGTCCATAGCACAGCACATCATGGAAGCTTCACTGGCTGTTCCCCACCCCAGGAATGTTCCCCCTCATCTCCGCTTCCTGTTGTCTCTGGCTTCCTTCAAGTCTCAGCTCCAGTCTCACTTTGTACAAAAAGCCCTTCCCAATTCTCTTTAATTCTATGGCTTGCCCTCTGTTTATCATCTCCAATCATTATGGATAGATCTTCTCTGTAAATAATTGTTTGTTGTCTCCCCATTGTGGAGAATGGGGATTGTGTTTTGCTTTTCTTCATAATCCTGGTTCTTAATGCTTTGCCTGACATACAGAAGGTGTTTAATAAATGCTAGCTGACTGATTTTCAATATCATCGGAATGGTTAAGAGACTTCCATAAAAGCAACAGATTTCAATGAGGGACCAGTCACACTACTTTACACCAATTTTTAATACTGAACAGCCTTTGGGCTACAGTTGAGTCACATCTTAAGTGGGTTCTAATGTCAATGCAAAAGCCAAGAATCTCATGGAACCAAAATGATCCTCTCCAGAAACAGTTATTCAAAGGCGAGACAGTCTCAGGGGCACATTGGAATCCTGGAGGTAAGGGAATGGGGAAGGGGATGGGGCTTTAAGAGCTGGATCAGATGGGAAGCTAGGCTTTGGTCAGTACCCTCCTATGCTAGATATTCCACCATTGTTCCATGTTGGCATCTCCCTTCTCCAACCACCTACCTCCAACATCCCCTAAGTGTCTTGGGAGTGGGAAGGGGAGATGGGATACACTGGAAGCTCATTGAAGGGGAGCATAGATTCCCTTCTCCCATACTCTGGTTAAGAGGAATGGTGAGTAGACTCCCCTACACTAAATAAATAATTCTTTCTCTCTCTGTTCATCTGTCTCTCTGTCTCTCTCCCCACTCTTTCTCTTCCTCTTTTTCTTTCCTTATCTCTCTCTCTCTTTTTTTTTACCAAACATGTGTAGCTGAATTCATGTAAATAAAAAAAAATAATGCATAATGGGACTCCTTTGTATCCATCCTAATCTGAATCGCCATAAATCACATCAGTATAAGAGTGATCAACAACCATCTTGTAATGGTATTTTACCCACAATAAAAAGAAGAGATAGACTAAAAACCAAAAATAAACCATAACTGAGGCCAGCCTATAAGTCACAAAGGAAAACCTTATTGCCCAACCATGGCTTCGGCAAAAATATAAGAGGAAAAATCTTTGCTAGGCCCCCGCGGTGCTAGGGAGTTCAGAAGAAATGTAAGCCCCACATAAACCTCAACAATCTCACAACTGCTCCCTAAGAGGGGGCCTCCTGAACGATGTGCTTCAGGCCAGCACCCCAATCTCTGATTCCACGCTCTGATCTCCACTGATGTAATCACTGCACCACATTTGTTCAAAGCAGAAGTATTCAACGACATATTATAGCAAAAACAAGTGGTGAAAGAGATTCTCATATTTACGTATCCATGCTGTACTCTCAAATAGGGGCAGCTAGGGGGCACTGCAGTGGATGGGGTACCAGGCTTGGAGTAGGGAAGACTTTTCTTTCCAAGTTCAAGGCTGGTCTCAGCCATATTTTAGCTGTGTGACCCTGTACAAGTCACCCTGTTTGCCTCATGGTAAAACAAGCTGGAGAAGGAAATGGCAAATCACCCAATGGCTTTGCCTCCCTCCCTCCCCAAAAAAGGGGTAACGTAGAGTCAGACATGACTGAAAAACGACAACAAAAACTCTCCAATAGGCTAACTACACCACATACACATACACGGAGTCAGCACACAGTAGCCAGGAACATGTTTGGAAAGGAAAATGGGAAGGGGGCACGAAGCCGGCACAGCTCGAGTGTACACTGCTGCTCTCTGCCAACATCTGCTGAATTATAGTTGCCATCAAGCCTTTTCCCAGCAAGAAGGGGGCTCTGTTCTTTTAACCACACACTCAGGACTGACTATGACTGAGCAACCAGTAGAAACCCTTGGGTTTCGAGAAATCTGCCTGTTGAAATACATTTCATCCTGGGCAAGTCCTTTAACCCCAATTGTGTCTCACACAAGAAGAAATCCAATTCTGCTGCTTGGGGTCTGGGTGGCTCAGTGTCAACTCTGGCCAGTCACTATCCTGTATTCCTTTGTCATCACCAGATCAATCAGGTTCCATTGAACTAAACTGCAAAGAAGTTGACATGAAGAGGTTCTTTTGGTATTCCATAGTGGCCCAAGGTGCTATGCAAATCAGTCCAGGGGCAATATTGACAAGGATTGGTTGGAGCAAGTTAGCAACTTTTGTCTCTATTTTCCTTACAATATAAGGAAAAAAGTTTCAATACTTAACTCTCCCTTCTCTCCCAAAACAAGCAAAACAAAACAGGATTAGTAAAATACTGCTTGTATAAAGTTGTTTTAATTTGTGCCAATTTAATGAATAATGATTTTTCTCATTTTAGTTTATATCTTACATGTTATTAAAGTCAGACTCTGGGCACCTTGGATTATTTTGGACCATGGTTATTTTCTTTTGAGATCATTATCATTTCCTTTTTAAAAGTTCTCCCTTGTAAATATCCTGACTTTCTCCTTCTTGACATCTTCCTCTATTATTTAGTAAGCAAAGACTGCAAAAAAGTACCCAGCATTCACTTGAAAAGATCTTTAAGTAAAAGGACTTCAAAACACTGCAACCTTTTTAATTAATCCTCTGGGGATGGGAGAGAAGATACTCCTCCTTTTGTCTCCAGCTCCAGGGTTAGGGTTAGGGTTAGATTTCAAGAGTAGGTCAGTGTTGGGCTGGGGCTTAGGGTTTAGGTTAATCATACTCTTGTCTGCAGGTGCTCCCCCCAAAGGAATATAAATTTTGACCCCTGAAATCTTGCAGGATATCTTGGGCTTTACAGGTTAGATTTCTTTCTTAAGGACCAAGCCTTCAACCCAGATCACTCTGGCTCTCGTTGATTAGCCAACAATAGGTCCCAGGCCAAGGACCAAAAAGGTCACTGTTTGGGCTAATAGCAATTGTTTCTGTTCTAGAAAGAGACCTTAAGGATCTTCCCCTCCCAGATTGATTTTTTTTTGGGGGGGAAGAGATCATTCTCTGCCTCATTTCTTACCTATCCTTAATCACTGAATGGGTGTTGTCAGAATCAAATTGAGACCTATTACAGACCTTAGGTTCAAAAGGCCACGGTCTCCCACTGCATCCAGGGCCATCTTCAATCGTCCTGATCTAGATCTGGCCACTGGACCCAGATGGCTCTGCGGGGGACCCTGCACAGCCCTCCCTCACTTAAATCCAACTCACTTGCATGTCATGGCATTAGCTCCCTGATATCATGGTCCTTTTTCTGACTGAAGGACAGAGGACGAGAATAACAAACAACATCTCCAGGAGATAACCGCTGAGAAGGAAGAAGGAGACCTGGCATAGTCCTGTCTTCGATCAAGTCCTACAACATGGCTAGTGGCCCCTCCACAAAGATGCACAGAGAACAGCAAATCAGGTTCGGTACGTGCTGCCAGAGTCAGTTCTGAATGTCACAACCACAAAAGCAAAGAGAAGTTTTCTTTCCAATTTTCAAGATATTCTTAATCTATAATTTTGTGCTGTAATATAGAAGACTTAAGAAGGTTATGAAAAGGAAGGCTCCAGATGATTTTAAAAGCTGGGTTTGTTGTCTTTTGCACAAAGTGATCCCCCTTTTCTTGGGTGACCATCCTCTGGGCTGACAGCCTTCATAAAGGATTAGGTCTAATGCATGCATGTAGAGGAGGATGTAGGGAATACCACAAAGCAGTCTGGGAAGTATCGTAACTACTTCGGTCCCCTCTCCCTTCTGGAAAAAGAGCATAAGGGAAAATAAAGTGGTAAAAAGAACTCTGAACTGGGAGACAGCAGACTTGGGTTTGATTGTCAGGGGTGCCATTAACTCATTGTATCACTTTAAACGCTGTTCTTCTCTACTCTGAGCTTCGATAATAGCAATGACGACAACAATAAATATAATTTATATAGTGCTTTAAGGTTTGCAAAGCACTTTGTGTAAGTCATCTCATTTGATCCTCACAACGATCCTGTGAAATAGGTGCTGCTATCATTCCCATGTTACAGATGAGGAAACAGAGTTGGTGAAGTGGCTTGCTCACTTGCCTATTTGACAAAGATGCTTTGTGAGCACACTTACCCATAGTCTCAAAGCTAGCATCTGAAACAGGATTTCAGTGTGCCTTCCTGACTCCAAGTTCAGCCCTTAGCTATCTAGCTGTACTATTAAATAAGGACAAAGATAGGATGATGCTGTAAGGTCCTCCTTAGGGCTGCAGTTCTATGCCATTTGGGACTTTGAGTCAGCATGGCAGAGTGGACCTGGAATCAGCCTTGAAGTCAGGTAGCTCTCTGATCAAGTCCTGCCTCTGACCTAGACTGACTGGGTGATCCTGGCAAACCTCTTCCTCTTTTAGGGCTCTATCCAACATTATAGGACTAGAGATTTCAGAAGAGGTGTTGATCTGCATTGTGGAATGATCGTGTCACCCGGAAGGTTCCTATATTAATGAAATCCCAAGTTCAAACCTTGTTCCTAGCCCTCTCTTTGGACTTTCATTGCTTTTCTTTTTAAAAAAGAGAACAATAAAGATCATTAAAAAGACAAAAAATAGATCCCATGAGGAAAGGTTAAAGGAAATGGAATTGCTCAGTTAGTGGAACAGAAATGTCAGCAGAGATCTATGGCTTCTTAGAAATGAATCCTAAACTGAATGGATGTCCATCAGTTGGAGAATGGCTGAATAAATTGTGGTATATGAATATTATGGAATATTACTGTTCTGTAAGAAATGACCAACAGGATGATTTCAGAAAGGCCTGGAGAGACTTACACGAACTGATGCTGAGTGAAAAGAGCAGGACCAGGAGATCATTATATACTTCAACAACAATACTATATGATGACCAGTTCTGATGGACCAGGCCATCCTCAGCAACGAGATCAACCAAATCATTTCTAATGGAGCAGTAATGAACTGAACCAGCTACGCCCAGAAAAAGAACTCTGGGAGATGACTAAAAACCATTACATTGAATTCCCAATCCCTATATTTATGCACACATGCATTTTTGATTTCCTTCACAAGCTAATTGTACAATATTTCAGAGTCTGATTCTTTTTGTACAGCAAAATAACGTTTTGGTCATGTATACTTATTGTGTATCTAATTTATATTTTAATGTATTTAACATCTACTGGTCATCCTGTCATCTGGGGAAGGGGGTGGGGCGGTAAGAGGTAAAAAATTGGAACAAGAGGTTTGACAATTGTTAATGCTGTAAAGTTACCCATGCATATATCCTGTAAATAAAAGGCTATTAAATAAAAAAAAATTAAGATCCGGTAAAAAAAAAAAAAAGAAATGAATCCTAACCCAGAACTCTTCTTTTCCCCCCAAACCCATTCTTTTCCCTAATTTCCCCAATTCCCTCAAGGGTCCCACCATTCTTCCAATCACATTGGAAGACAGACCTGTCATCTCATTAACTTGGGCTACCCCCTCCAATATTCAAATCAGAAGCCATCTTTGTACAATGTGGTTCCATGTTCTCTTATAAATCCCATACAGGGGATCCACGTGATATGCTAAGGGGCTATCCTTGCGTTCTCAACATTGTGGACATACCAATGGGGTACATAAGACGTCTGTTAGTAATTCTTTGCTCTTCCCACACGACCAATCTCCCTTTTTTAAAAGAAGGTATAATCATCTCACCGAAATCACTTACATCACTTTCCCTACACAATTCATCCATGGTAATGTGTTGCAAACCACTGACAACCACCACACTTCTCTCTATTTCCTTTTGAGGGATCCTCAATGTTGATTTTTTTAGAGACTGTGGTATTCTATGAATTTTAGCTACAGTTCATTCTGAAAGAGTACAGATTCATTCTGTTCTGCTTTAAATATGGAAATGTTCATATTTGTTGATATTTAACTTCAAAATTAAAAATAAAAGAGTGTCACTGTCAAAAAAAATACCCCTTTGTTTCTGAAAACTGTAGAGTCACGAATGAAAAAAACTGAAGTTTTTCAAAGATATTCTACTCTCCTGTTCAGTTCTGGACCCAGCTTATTATTCATTTTCAGTGTCTGTCCAATATCTGTACCGTACTGCTGGGCTAGTTTGATGGGTTATTCATCTAACTATGGATTCTAGATGATCAGGAATCATTGTCTACTGGGTTTTGCCTTTGTGGCTAGTTAGCCTTAAGTATTCTGGATGCTATTTAAGAGTGTTTTGATACCTGACGCAATCAGTACAATGCCATCCACCAACAGGATGATGTTATCATTTATCAATTTCCATTTGGACTTTGAATTGGACATCCTCTAATGATGGTAGTGAATACATTGTCTGTGTTAGGCCTTTTTTGATTGACATGAAAAATCAGAGGATTGTTAATAAAGGTAGTTCTCTTGTTACATCTTTCAAGAAATCTTATATGAGGTCACAGGTTCATAATCAGCACTAGAAGGGACCTTAGAGGTGATCTAGTATAATTCCCCTCATTTTTCCGATAAGGAAGTTAAGGTCCACAGAGGTTAGCTGACTTGACCAGTGCCATAAAGGAACCAGGTACTAGAATCCAGATTTTCCCATTTGTATCCTATGACTTCAAATCCAGCCAACTTTCCATTGGGCCATTCTGGATGGGCCCTTTTGAACCACACATGGGAAATATCCGATTGCAATTTTATCAATTAAAAAAAATCGACAGTTAAACACAGGGATATTTTGTATTTGCTCCACCTTTCAGTAAATTGTGTGATGCTAAAGATGTGATCACACAATCGACATGATGCTGAGGTTCCTGATCTAGAGCCAGACATCCTGGAGAATAAAGTCAAGTAGGGCCTTAGGAAGCGCTGATGATAATAAGGCTAGTGGAGGTGATGGAATTCCACCTGAGCTACTTAAAATCCCAGAAGATGAGGCTGTTAAAGTTCTCAATATGCCAGAAAATTTGAAAAACTCAGCAGTGGCCACTGGATTGGAAAAGATCAGTTTACATCCCAATAGTAAAGAAGACCAATGCCAAGAAATGTTCAAATTACTGGAAAACTGCACTGATTTCATATACCCGCAAGGTTAAGCTTAAGATTCTGCAAGCTAGGCTTCGGCAATATATGCACTGAAAATTACCAGAAGAGCAGGTTGGTTTTCACAGAGGCAGAGGAATTAGAAACCAAATTGCCAACATCTGCCGGTTTATAAAGAAAGTATTGAAGCTCCAGAGAAACAACTACTTCTGCTCCACTGACTACACCAAAAGTCTTGGACTGTGTGGATCACAACAAAATGTGGCAAAGATAAAGGATGTGGCAAAGATAAAGGAGTTCCAGATCACTTTCCTTGTATCCTGAAGAAGCTATGTGTGGGCTGAGGAGTAACAGAATCAAACATGGAACAACTGATTGGTTTAAGTTTGGAAAAGTAGTACAACAAAGCCATATACTGTCACCATATTTAACTGATATATAGAATCCATCATGTGAAATGTCAGGCTGGGTGAATCAAAAGCCAGAATTAAGGTTTCAGGGGAGAAATATCAATAATCTCAGACATGTAGACAATACCACTCTGCTGGCAGAAAAAAGAAGAAGTCTCTTGATGAGGGTGAAAGAGAAGAGAATATATAAAAGCTAGATTGAAATTTAACATCAAAAAAGTAAGATCTTGGCAACTAATCGCATTACTTCCTGGAAAATAAAGGGAGAAGAAATAGGAGCGGTGTCAGATTTTATATTCTTAGGCTCAAGGATCACTGCAGACAGTGACTGCAGCCATGAAATTAAAAGATGCTTGCTCCTTGGAAGGAAAGCTATGGCAACTTTGAACGGCATGCTAAAAAGCAGAAATGCCCCTTTGTTGACAAAGATCTGTACGGTCACAGCTTTGGTTTTTCCAGGAGCAATGTATGGCTATGGGATTTGGACTATAAGGAAAGCTGAGCCCAACAGAATCAATACTTTCAAATTGTGACACCAGAGAAGACTTTTGAGAGTCCCTTGGACAGCAAGGAGATAAAATCAGTCAATACTTAAAGAAACTAATTTGGGCTATTCACCAGAAGGTCAAACACTGAAGCTGAAGTTTAAATATTTTGGCCACATAAGGAGAAGATGGGATTTATTGGGAAAGATCCTGATGTTGGGAAAGATTGAAGGCAAAAGGAAATGGCAAAGGATGAGAGGGCTAGATAGTTTCATAGAAACAATAAACACGAACTTAGAAGAGAAGGACTTTCCATGCTATGGTCCACAGGGTCACGAAGACTCAGACCCAACTGAACAACAACAAAGATGTGATCAGCTGTTGAGTATCACTTGAGAAAGCCTGCCAATTCCTTTCTTATAACTTTATTGAGAAAGTGTCCTTGATATGTGTTCATTTTTCCTAATTGTATATTTACTTTCATATCTGAATGAATAAAAGAACTCAAAATCTTTATTTTAAAAATTAAACAAACCACATACGTGCATATATTTACACATCTACTCTGTCTATAATCTAATTATTTTTCTATAACTACTCCTGCTATATAATAAACACAATGTGTTTTTTCATTTGCTTCTTTTTATCTTTGAAGTTCAAAGGTCTTTCCAAACAAGTTCATATCAGTCCTCATAAGAAATGCTTTGAAGACCACCCAAATTCTGACTGATGCTTAGTGCTTGTGCAACTTTGAGTAAATAACTTCTCCCCTCTGGGCCTCAGTTTCCTTCTCTGTAAAAAAAAAGAGGATTGGCCAAGATAGCCTTTGAGGTCCTTCCAGCTTGAGATCTAGGGTTATAATATCCTCCTTTTCTTACAGTAAAACTGAGTTAATTCAAATCTATCGACTTTTTAAATGATGTAAAGGATCCTATTTTGGGTGTTAATATGAGGCCTTTCCTCCCTAATCTGCAACAGTAGAGCAAATGGGTAAAAGACAGAAATTTAATCACTAGAATACATCAATGCACTTTTTCGTCCAGTCAGTCAAAACAAAATTTTAAAAGATCAGGCCAAGTTTCTTCTACTCCTCCGAAAGAACACCCCCCTCCCCCAAACAGGATATGGTAAAACCAACAAAAAGGCGGTTTTGTCACTCTGACTCAGCATTATGCAGGTTATGGGTCTCCTCCACCCCCACCTCCTTCCCCTCCTTATGTCTGGATCCCTTATCACCGTGCAATGAATGATACCATGCATGGGCAGCACGCTGAGAGACGTGATCCCAAAGGGGGCTACCCGTATTTCATATTTTGTTGCAATAAAATGAGAAGGACCTTGAAGAAGCTGGGGCTAATGAGAATATCTGATTATTTTCTGTTTGTGCTTATTTGTTGAAAACATACACTTGCAAAAAACCAAAGATATATAAGAAATAAAACATACACACTACTTGAAACACTAGCACATTTGGTTAATACTAAATTCTTATAGAATTATTTGGAAAGAGGAAGATAATATTTTGTGGATTAAGAATGAAGTCATCTGCAAATGTGGGTTACTAATGTCTCAGGCCATTTTTTCTCCTTCCCCTAGTCACACCCTCCTTCTCCTAGACCCTGTTTACATGAGAGAAACTGATAAGCCATAAAATGACACTTGAGTCAAAATGTTTGTTTTCTACTTTTAAAAAAAATCCTGCTTTTGTTTTACATCATCTTCATTTACAAACATATCCTTCCGCCTTCCCTTCCATTATCCCTCCTCTCCTCCTCCCTAACAAAGAATTAAAAAGAAAAAGATGACAACAGTTCGGCAAAACTGAACACAGGAACAGTCTCACCATATACTCCACACCCATTGTCCTCTACACCTGAAAAATGGGATGGAGGGATGAGTTGTACATTTCAAAATATAAAGTTCCATTAGCTTGAGATTCTGTCATTTTTGCAACAAGCCTCATTGTTAAGAAATACTGCAATAAACTGATGAGATTATATACACCTTCTTCTCACTTAGTGCTGGTCCCCAAGATTCAAAGGTCAGCCCCAAACAGGTTAAGACTCACTAAATAAAACGTTCCTTCCTTAATGTTTTCCCCTTCCCTGTAGGCAAAGACAAGACAAAGCAATTCAAAGGAGTTGAATTTGTCATCAGAGAATTCCATCTACCATGTTTCGTCTGTGGCCAAGAACCAATGCCCCTCGTTTGATTCTCAGGTACAAAAGCATCATCCTAACAAGTCTCCCACCTCACAGAAGAAAGCTGGACTATCTCTGCCTGAAAATGAAATCACCAGGGATATTACACCAGGAATAAAAATGGCTAACTCAATTAATGTTTCATAGGACCATTTTTCCACTTCCTGATAAATAATAATATTCTCCTCTCCATCTGTAGATGGATATAGCTAGCATGATATGAAGGAATATCCCCTCAACTTGAATCACAAGAACTAAGTTTAGATCTTGATTCTGCCCCTTAAAACATGTGACCTTAGGGAAGACACTTTTAGGGAAGACACTTCCCTTCTCTGGAACTCAATTTCCTCATCTATAAAACGAGAGGATTAGACTAGATAGTATTTAAAGTTCCTTCCAGCTCAAACAGGCTGTTTATTCCATGATAGAAAGTACTTTAGTTTTTTGTCAATCAAGCAAAGACAGAGAAAAGGACAGGGCTGGTCAAATTTTAGTCTCCTATTTTCTCTACTAAGAAAAATGATCTCTCTACTCCAAAGGAGAGAACAAAAATGTCTAATAGGGAAGATTTCCAGGATAAGCAAGGAGATAGTAAGAGAGCACCTAACAGCCCTTGAGATAGTCAAGTGGTCTGGCTCAGATGAATTACATTCTCCATTACTGAAAGAACTAGGAAATGTGCATTGTCAGTAATATCTGAAAAGTGATGGAGAACAAGAGGCACCAAAGAACTAGAAAAGGGGCGAATGCTATTCCAATTTTCAAAAAATGGAAGAGCCTGCAAACTATAGGAATTGTCCTTTGACCAGCTGGTTTTGAACTCAACTTTGATTCTGAAAAACAACAATAACTTAGGTTATATCATTAAAGGGATGGTTTGTGAATATCTAGGAAAGGATGTGATCATAGAGCATACATGACCTGTTCAACAAGAATAAGTCATGGTAGGGCAGATAGGTGGCACAGTGGATAGAGCACCAACCCTGAAATCAGGAGGACCTGAGTTCAAATCTGGTCTCAGACACTTAACCCTTCCTAGCTGTGTGACCCTGGGCAAGTCACTTAACCCCAATTGCCTCAGCACCAAGAATAAGTCATGGCAGACTATAGAAGGCAGTTCCTCCTTCTATGGGGCCATTAAACTGATAGATCAGGAGACTGCCATAGATCTAGTTTATTTAGTGTTCCGCAAAGCTTTTGATGATGCTTCTAATGTTATTCTTGTGGAAATGATAAAGGAATGTGGGCTAGATGATTTAATTTAAATGATGAGAATCATTTGAACAACTGGTCCCAGAGATTATTTGTTAATGATTTGATGTCAACTTGGAAGGAGGTCTCCCATAAAATAGCCCAGTGCCATGTGCTAATAATTTTATCAGCGGCTTAGATAAAGGCATAGATGGTTATGTGATATAGTAAAAAGAAAACCAGATCTGCAGTCAGAAGAATCCTGATTCTGTTACATTCTATCTGTATCATCTTGGGCAAGTCCCCTAATGCCTTTGGGCCCCGATTTCCTCATCTATAAAATGAAGGAATTGTACCAAATTTCCTGTAAGTTCCCCTTGAATCCTAAGCGTTTGATCTAATGATACTATAGATCACATGGCAAAAATCTGGGGGAGAGAGGAAAACTAATACATGGGATGAAAAAGTCTAGTAGCCAAAAAGATTTTGATATTACGACAAGGACTGAAGATGAAATTTGATATGGATAAATGTAAAGTTTTATACTTGGGTTTAAGAAATCAGCCTTAACTCCATTCTTCTGGTCATCTCAATCTGTGTAACCTAGGAGTCATCAACAAATTTTATTCTTATTCATCCTCCATATCCAATCATGCACAAAGTCTGGCAAACTCCACCCCCCCCCTCAATAATTTTCATATCTATTTCCTTCTTTCTGTTCATACTACAAACGACTTAACTTAGTTAAGCCCTCATCATCTCTCACCTAGACTACTTAAATAAGTTCGCTTGTATCAAATATCTCTGTTCTCCAATTTATTCTCCATAGTTGTTATGCATCTTTCCAGGTAGTACAGTTTATAGGGGTGCCAGAATTATAGGGTGGAGTTACAAGGAACTGAATCCAAATCCTAACCAGTTCATACTAGTTTCCTGGCCCTGGGCAATTCATATAACCTCTCCGCACAATTTCCTCATCTGTACAATGGGGATGATAACAGCACCTAGCTCACTGAATTACTGCAATGACCAAAATGACCAAATCAGATAAAGCAATCTTTAAACATTAAAACATTATGTAAAAGCTAATTATGATAATTTTTATTCCTAAAGTGAAAATATCACCATGCTACTTACATGCTCGAGCTAATTCAGTCGTAAATTACTGTAAAAGAGAATTAGTGTCCAGGATGAAGGAAGTGGTTGCCCCATTGTACTCTGCCAAATCATATCATATTGGGAGTATTGTGTTCGTTTCTAGTAAGCACATTTTAGGAAAGCCAATGATAATCAGAGAATAAAAACGAAGATGATGAAGGGCCTTGAGTTCATGTCATGTGAGGATTAATTGAAGGGGATATTTGGTCTAGGGAAGAGAGACCACAGGGATGCGTGGTGAGAAGAGGAGAACATAATAACTGTCTTCAAGTAATTGAAGGGCTACCATGGGAAAGAGCCATTAGACTTGCTCTGCTTACATCTAGGGGGACAATAGGTAGAAGTTGTAAAGAAGGAAGTCTCAGTTAATATTAGGAAAAACTCCTAATAAATAATATAAATAAATAAATGAATTATTTAATTATATGAGCCTGGGAAAGCTACTTCCCTCCTCCTCTCCACCAACCTCATCAGGCTAAAGACATCTAATTTCATTCTTGCAAATATTAGGATTTTCTAGCTATATAAGATTTTCCCAAAGATATCTTCCTGCATAAAGTATGATCATCATCTCTGAGATGAAGAAATCCCTTTAATGGAGTATGACCAAGTACCCTATCAACTTAATATATTCAAAGGATGACACTTTTATTCTTTGCCTTTGAAGACTTCTCTTATAGAAAATTAAAACCAACATTTCACTGAGAATCTGTCTCTTCCTGCATGTTTGCTATGGATAGATCAATTGATTCAATCAAGAAACTCTGAGATTTGAAAATCACATTTCTGAATGTGTTAAAGTGGAGGTTGCTTTCAGGTAAGGTCTGGTGAGTTTGATTTTAAATGTTTTCTCAGCGTACTAGTTCTCGGAAGATTTTTTCCATATGATTTTTTGAAACATGGCACCCAGATTCTTTTTAATTCATCATGCTTTTCTGGGAATCCACTGATTCTTAAATTATCTCTCTTTATCTGATTTCCATATCATTTGTTTGCTTTGGGGGTGTGGATGGGAAAGTAGTTCTTTGTGTTTTTCTCTTTTTCTTATTTTCAAAAGGAGACTTTTCATTTATCTCTTTTATTTGTTAATCTTTGCTTTCATAGGGATGATTTCTTTTTAAAGATGATTTTAGGAGGAAGTGAGTTTAATTGAAATCTTGATTTTCCTCCACAGTTTGACCAAATCATTTCATTATTTTAGAATAAAAGAGACAAAATCACTGAACCGCAAAGGTGGAAAAATGTTCAGAGGCCATCTAGCCCAACCTATACTTTGCAAAAATCTTCTCTATAATATTCCTGACAAGAGTATGTTCATCTTCTTTATAAAAACCTCCAACTACTAGGGGACTCAATGCATTTCCAAAGCAACCCTTATCAGCTTTAGATAAGCTCAAATTGTTAGGAAGTTCTTTCTTATAATGTGCCAATATTTTCTCCTCTGCAACTTCCTCCCAATTTTCTTCTTTCTGCCCTCTGGGAATAAGCAGAATAAATATAATTCTTCTTCAGCATCACAGACCTTCAGATAGCTGAAGGAAATGGTTATATATTCAGAAAAATGGCTAAGTCGACTTGGGCCTAAGTGTTGAAAGAATACAATATGCCTTGTCTGTTGTCTATTACTAAGTAGTGACAGTCCTAGGGCCTTTTTTATTTGGATGTGGTACTCCCTTGGCCTTGCATTAACTGTGCCCCTTGACATATGTCCATATCTTGAATATGTTCAACTTTTTTGTTATATAGAATGTAGCATGATCTGGCCATCTAGTTAAACACCATTAATAATAAATTTGTGAATACTCCGTAATGGCCAAAAAGTTTAGTGGCTTTGTCTATGCGATGCCAAAAGATCCAGATGTTTGGTATCATCTGGACGCAGCCACTTTCTATGACATAATGGCCTGAAGTGAGATTCCTGGTGACAGTCCATAAGCCTGTTACCATACTACAGAGAGTGTTTATATATTGCTATAAGTGAAGTGGAGAAAGAAACAAGTAAATACAGGCTCTAAATCTGGAATTTCTCTAAGGACGTGGGTCCTCATGAGAGTTCTCTCAGGTTTCTGGAATGTACTCAAAGTAACTTTATCACTAGCTTCTTTGCTTTCACAGTTTGTTACAAGTAACCATAAATGTGTCTAAATAATAGGGATCATTATCTAGATCACAATGTTTCATTCAAGGTTTTGGCAAGATTATCCAAAAGTTGAAAAGGCAAAAAGAGACTTCAGAAAAACAGCTGTAGCAGTATCAGATTCACATTTTAAGCCTATTATTCCCCTTGAGTTCTTCCATCAAAAGTCTCAACTCAGGGGGAAAGAGTGTGGCTACTAATGAAAAAAAAAATTAAAACAACAATTTGAATCTGAGTGGAAGAATAAGCGCTACATAAACTCCTGGGTGGATCCAAGTGTTCCACAGAGATAGGGTGACAGGAGAGTGCTTATCACCTGGCATTTCTATTTCAAATGAATGGAAATGAAAAGCAATAGGTTTTTGTCAGATTGCGTGCATATTCAAAATAAATTGGGGGTGGGGATAAACTTTACTAGAATATAGTTTGGTACTTTCTTTGACTCAAATGGATAGACTTCATAGGAAATACAATAACTCCAGACACAATGACATTTAAGTGATTTACAGAAGTGAACAAATTGCTTTTCACCTTATCAGGAGAACAAACAACCTCAGGCTGTGAAATTTACACCTACTATTTGGAAGGGTTTGGTGGTATAATCTATCAATAAGCATTTATGAAACTACCTCCTATGTGCCGGGGTCTCCTGAGTCTTGGGAATTTTCAAACAAAATGGGATAGTCTCGATGCTCAAGGAGCTTACACTCCTTTGAGGGGGACAACATGAAGACAGATAAGTAAACACAAAATAAATCAAGGTAATACTAGTTGGTCTAACTAAACAATGAATCGATTATTGGATATGGTTGACGAGTTGGCTGATGAGCTGTTTTGGTCATTACAAAGACACAGCTCCGGAATCATGCATCCACGTTGTATTTCCGCTCTGTTAATCTTACCTGAAATGGGGATAAATAATACAGCCTAATAATAATAATAACAACAAATAAACAAAAAACAAACAAACAAATAATATAGCCCTATAGCTCCCAATTAACACTAGTTCTCCCAGTTAATACTTTAAACTTCTAACAGCTCCTGCTGAAATTTCCAGATGGGTCTGAGGCAAACTCAAATCCTACCCAATCTACCCAGGCATTCAACAAAATCCAAGTTGTCACAATTGTGAAATTTCTAGCATGATCTGTCATAGAAATTTGAGCTAAGACATATAAACTATCAACACAAGATATTTTTTAACCATTATGTTACTCTGTAGTGTTTTCTAAAAGCAAGAGACAAATTTATTTAGCTTTCTAATTCATTAACAGGGTACAGTTGGGCAAAGTAACTAGCCTGGAACAGAATCTTGGGTCCATGGGTTCTAGATGCTTCCCAAGTGGGAAGATGGGGTCATTTCAATCAAATCTTGTGAATCTGATTAGAGGGTCATTTGCATACTTTGTCTACCTCGGTGTTTTACTTAGCACTAACTGCATGAGGGGAAACATATTTCCCTCAGCTACTCAAATGACACATCAACTGGAACTTCTGTCTTTTGATTATCTTTTTTATCCACCAAAGTTCCTTAAAAATGAGACTCCTTCCCAGGGTAGGTGGCAAGAGGAAAGGAATAAGCATTTATTTAGTACCTACTGTGTGCTAGGCATAGTGCTTAAAGCTTTTTATAAATGCTTATTATACATTTTTATAATGTTTTATAAAATTTAATCCTCACAACAACCCTGGGCGATAGGTCCTATTGTTCTCTCCATTTTACAGAAGAGGAAACTGCAGCAGGCAGAGATTAAGTGACTGGCCCAGTTACACAACTAGTAATTGTCTACAGCTAAATTTGAACTCGGATCTTCCCGACTCCAGGACCAACACTCTTTTCACTGCAGCGCCACCTAGTGGCTTCAGGGATATCTGCGACTAAGAGAAGAACCTAGATCTAATGGTAGACGATGAAATGAGGGAAAGGGGATCAACTCTTTCAAAGAAGCAATCAAGTTCCAACCCCTGAATGCCAGGGGGATTTAAATAAAGAGATGGAATCTATAAGCTGGTTATCCTCCAAGATTGCAGACCAATGCAGCCCATTGGCTCTGGGGTCAGAGAAACTAAGCCTCGAGCGTATGCTAAGTGATCTTGTCAAGTCATCTGAACTCTTTGGGTCTTAGTTTCTTTTTCTGTTAAAAAAAGAGGGGTTAGTCTAAATGATCCTTTAGCTCCCTTTCAGCCCTAGATCATGAGTGTATCTTTGGGCAAATCATAGAAACTGTTTCCTCATCTGCCAAATGAGGGATGAAACTAGATAGCCTTTGAGATCCTTTCCAGATCTAGATCGAGAATCCCGAGTAAGACTTCAAGCAAATCACTTCATCTCCCTGGGCCTTAAACTGAGGTCACACTAGCTGGCTTTTGAAGCGTCTTCCACTTTTACATCTATGATTCTAGGACATAAAATTGAAGTTGAGGCAATAAACCCAGTGAGCAAGAGAGGATAGAGACAATAAATGTCCATTACCCGGTTGCAGGATGACACTGGATCAGAGGTTACAGGGCATGTAGGGGCAGCATACAAGCAAAGGAGGAGAAGCTTCCTAGGGTTGCCCTGTCTGGAAACAGAGGTCTTCAGGGTTTGGATAGTATTGGCAAAAACGTAAAATAGGCTCCTACTGGGTAAGTTTTTAGCACTTCTAATTAAGTACCAGGACTGGAGTTCAGTCTTCGGGTTTATCTTAAGAGAGCTGTCAACATCCCTTCTGCCTCAACCTCTGGCTTCCTTAGTTGAGTAGAGTGATGCTGCTTCAGGGGAAATGCCACACAATGGACACTGACCTCGGAGAGGAAAACAGCAGGGAAAGGGGATTCAGGTATGCACCAGTGGGTGTTGGAGGCCACTTCATATCTGGCCTGAACATGTAGGATGATTATTGGTAAAGGGACCATGGGGTTGCAAAGTCCTGGAGCTTAGAAAATCTGGGTACTGAAAATCCAGAAACCCTCAAGTGAGTCAACAAAACACAAGCTTTTCCTAGATGCTGCCTGATATTCTTAAATCTCTCTTTTGTTGTCTGCTTGCATTTTATTTTCTTTCTCTTTTTTTCCCTTTCTGATCTGATTTTTCTTGTGCAGCAAGATAAATTTAACATATATTTTTACCACATTTAATATATATTGGATTACTTGCCATCTAGGGGAAGAGGTTGGGGAAAGGGGGAGGGAAATTGCTTCCTCCGCGGTTCTATTGGCAATCTTGGCAAAGCAAGGTAAAGCCACCTAAGACCCACATCCAGAGGCAGTAACCCAAATCCCTCTTATTTATGAGCCATTTGAGGCTATAAGCAAGGCAAGGATGAGTAAGAAGAGATGCACGAGTCTGGAAACAGCACAATCTAACTGTTACAGAATTAAGAGCTGCAAGGACTATTAGAAAGAATCTAGGTCAAACACCTCGTTTTACAAAGGGGAAAACTGAGGCCCAGAGAGAGGAAGGAACTTGCTCACGGTCTCCTAAGTGGTTGGGAATGGAGCAGTGATTTCAGCCCAGTTATTGGGAAGTAAATTCCGGCCTGAATCTTTTTTCTAACCTTTTGAAGTATATTTGACAAACTTCCATAGACCCCTTCTTCTCCAGAGCCCCCCCAAAGGAGGAGCGTGAGCATGAAGATATTATTGTCTAATTTGGGGATTTCCCATTTGACCTCAGATTGGGAATGATACTGGGAACGCATGTGATGCCTTTCACTACTTCAAGCTTGTGCTGAACTCGGAGCTCTTAGCTGCTGAAAGATTTTCCATTAAATCACTATTCCTTTTTTGGTTTGGTTTTAAACAAGTTGGTTCTTCGGGGAGGAATTTTAATTAAATTCTGCCTAAACACTCACTATTCAGAACAACATTTTAGAACTTGCTTGTTTTGCTTCTCAGAGTCCCCATAAATGCACCATATACTTTGGCTATGGCATTGACTAGAGAGATAATTCTCTCTTCTTTGTCAGAAGCACTTCTTGATGTCGATTGGAGCAAAAATGACCAGAAAGAGAAGAGGGGGTGGCAGATCTGGAGGAGCTGCACCAGGACCACTTTTCCTGGGGCCAAGGATGGTCCTATTACTTAGGAGGTACTTCTGGTAGTGAGGAACTAACTTCCCCTGCCCTTCTCCTTTACCCTCTCCTCCCCCCCTCCCCCGCCCCCATACTTCTATCTGAATGGAGGGTGGGATGTGGAAAAGAGATTATCCTTCATTTTCCTAAAGCCTCAAGCTCAAGGAGGGTGAGTATTATCAGTGAAGGATAAGTCAAAGGCAGCAAGGCACACTGGATAGAGTCAGAAAGTCCTGGGTTCAAATCCTGATTCTCATACTTACTAGCTCTTTGACCATGGGCAAGTCACTTGACCTCTTTGAGTCTCAGTTTCCTAAACTATAGAAGGTCAAACTAGATCAGGGCTTCTTAAATTTTCCCCGCTTTTCGCCCAAGACTCTTTTGGAATTATGGACCCCTTCACAGAATGTTTTAAAGTGTATCGATGAAATGTAGAGGATTATGAAGGAAACTAATTTAAATATCAATTTTAAAAGTTCATGGACTCCAGTTAAAAATAAAAAAAATCCCGCTATAGATAAGTGATCTGTCTTTGAGCCTTGATTTTCCCATCTGCTAAATGAGGAGAATGGACCTCTAAGGTCTCTTCCAGCTATAGATCTATGAAGTGAGGAAGGAAGCCACAAGAAGGCACGTCTGTGTTCCTCTCACGATTCTGAGGATGCCGGCAGACAGAGAGGAGGTAGGGTATGGCCTAGGCAAGCAAAGTGGAGTCTTTTCAGGCTAGAGCTTTGAGATCCCCTGTTTGGGGAAGCCATTCTAATGAATTATGTCAGAGCAAGGGGCCAGCAGCTTCCTGCAGCTGGATACCGCCACCTTTGGCCTTTTCTGCCAAGATGACTATTATATTGCTCCCTCTCCGATTTCTAGGACTTGGTATAATAATATTTGAAAAGAGAGAGGAGAGCCTGTATATCTTTCTAGATTGTTCTAAAAAAAATGGGGTGGGGGGGCAGGAGGGGGCGGGAAATTGGATTTCAACGCTCCTATTGTATTGGCAGCTGCCTCTAGTTTTCCACCACCGATTGAACGCTTTTCATATAGGCTAAGTTCCCAGTTCCATAAATACAAATTAATGTTAAATTGACTGAAGAGAATGGGCCACATGTGATAAGGCTCTGAAAGGTAACTGCCCATTCCCATTCCCCTTCTTTGGATCCTGAACCAAATGGGAGCCTGGCCTCTGAAATTGCAGCATAAGGACTTTCACATACACATTTTAAAAGGCAGTCAGCCTTGATTGCTATTGATGGCAATCCAACTGGAGATTTGGCATTGATTTAGGTGACTCGAGTAAAGACCCGAGCCCTTCCAGGGTTAGAAAAAACAAACTCCAATATATTGACCTTGATCTTTCCCTCTACCCTGGGGGAAAATGTGCCCATTAGCTCAATGACAATCCTCAGTTTGGGGAGAGTTAATCATTTGGCCCCTATGACTTCTGCAGCTGCTAACCCGGTGGCTTCCCGATGGCCTAGGAAAGCATCTGGGACAAGAAACTACACAGTTACTCAGACCATGGCTAGGCCTGAAGCAAAATGATGGAGGAGATAAAATCTGTCTTCAAAACCAAACACCCTGACCTGCTCCCCTCCCCATTTATCAGAAGCTACTCTGAGGGAAAAAAATCCGAGCAAGTCAGTTATATTTATGTATAAATAACCGAGAAGGCTAACAAGGTAGGAAGCTCTGTCAAGGAATAAACTTCGAGTTTCTGACATCCATATACTAAGTTTATCATCTGGGAATCCCTGAAATCATACCACAGAGGGACACTGATTAGATGACCTCTAAGGGCATTTTTAGTTCTAAATCAGTGATGCAATGCTTTTTATGAAGTTGTTCTGAGCTTAGAGCCCTGGAAACCCATGCCCCCAAAGGTCAACTCAGTATAATTGAGTAAAATGGAAACTAAGTAGAAATATAAGACCAAGCAATTCACTAATCAGAGGAGAGCAGGATCATGGATCAAGAACTGGAAATAACCTCAGAGGCCAAAGTTCAACCTGCAGAAGTAAATCATGGCGGTAACCCAGGACCTGTGATTTCATTGGTATAAGGAGTTCTTGAGGAGGAGATGTCCTCTAGGAGCACTGAGAGGTTAGGTGCGTTTTCTTAGATCACAAAACCAGAAACAGGACTTGAATCTATGTCTTGACTCCAAGGCCTTTATTCGCTATTCCATGATGCCTTTTGCCTGGCATATATTAAATGCTTAATAAATCCATACTGAATTGAATGGAAATCCTAATCCCAAAGGGCAAATTTGACCTCAAAGGGCATCACTAAGATTTGTCGGGATAAAGAATGAGAAGGAAACAAGCATTTATTAAGAGCCTACTATGTGCTAGGCATTGCTAAACACTTTCCAAATATTATCTTACGTCTTTATTGTTGTTCAATCACGTCCCACACTCTTTTAGCCTATTTGGGGTTTTTTTGGGGCAAAGATACTGGAGTGGTTTGCCATTTCCTTCTCCAGCTCACTTTACTCTGAGGTAAACACGGTGAAGTGACTTACCCGGGGTCATACAGCTAATAAGTGTCTAAGGCTAGATCTAAACTCAGAAAGATGAATCTTTCTAATTCCAAGTAGATAGAGCAATGGTTCTAAGCATTGTATCATCTAGCTGCCATGGCTGTCATTCAAAGAGACGGATATTTAGAAGGGTGTACGCTGGGCAAGTGAAATAAATAGTACTGTATATTAAATATGACTGTGATATTCATGTGAGGAAATCCCGGAACCAGAAAGAGAAAGCATGGCAGAGGGCATCTGCATAAAGATCAACGGAGGCAGAAACAGAAGCAATATTGTCATTGGAGTGTACTACGGTCCACCTGGAATGAAAGATGAAATAGAGGAGTCTGGGAAAAAGATCAGAAGCCTGGCACAGAGGCATGATATAAAACTGATGGGTGACTTCAATTATCTGGACTTCTACTGAGGTTCCCTCTGCCAAAAGCAGGGCTATTAGTCATTTCTTTCCTTGTCTTAATGATAATTCATCTTTCAGGAGATGGAGGAAGCAATGAGGAGAGCATTTGTGCATCTGATTTTCGCCAACAAGGATGGACTTGTTGCTAGGATAAAAATGATTGGAATCTTGAGGGAAAGCAACCACTACATTTTCAAGTTTGTAGTAGAGGAGGAGAGAGGGAAGCTAGGAACAATCAGATACACAGCCTTGCTTTGGGAAAGCTGAGTCTAAAAATTCAGGAAAAGGATGGGGAAAATACCAGGGCCCCAAATTCTAAAGATGAGATGATGGAATAATCTACAGGTTGTGAGTGAATATGATAACATGCAGGATCAGTGGAATGCTGCAGAAATGAGCACTTACCAAGGCAATGCACACATTATTCTATTGGGGAAACACGTAGATCCTGAAATATGAGGACATCCACCCATTACAGAGCACAAATGAAAAAGGAAGAAATAAAGGATGAATATGTAACTTTGCACTCAGGGTTTCTGCGGACAACTTGTCTGCAAAGCATGAAAGGCCTTTTTCAAAGGAATATTAAAGATACTTATACACAGTTAGGTCTCTCCCCCCATAATGTTTCTTCAAATGAAATACATTTTAGACAACCTTGGAAGGTTTGATGTTCTGTTCATGAAATGATACGAAGCTGAAATTTCATTTGGTCTATAGCTATTTTAGGGTCAAGGGTGGGTGGGTGGTTGGGGGAAGGGGTGACAAAATTCAAAGTTGTATTTCTGAAAATGAGTCTTCAAGTAAATGTCAAAGGCACTACCTACCAACAATTAAAGCTTTCAGCAGAATCCCCAGGCTTTCCCACATCAGAAGTTGGCGAGACCCATGCACTTGCTCTTCATACTCAGTACTGATTATTCATAAGATCATCCTAGATCTCAAGTTGGAAAGGACCTCAGGAGCCATCTAGCCTGGCCCTTTCATTTTGCAGATGAGAAAACTGAGGTCTAAGGAAGATACACAATAAGCAGCACAGAAGAGATTTAAATCTAGTCCTCTGATTCCAGAGTCAATGCTCATTGGACCACCTTGCATCCCTTTTGCTAAATTCCTGATTGGTAGAATTCTTTAGACTTGGCTAAAGTCTTGGATGATTTTACCTAACGTTTTACAACCAAGAAGTGACAACAAACATGTCTGACAACTTCCTTGATATCGGGATTGGATACAAAAAGTTGGGATTTTTTTTAAAGCTTGCCAATGTATCAGATTTTGCATGTGTTGTTTCAGGGACTTAGAATTCATCCCCACGTCAAAGTAAAATTGGGTTCAAAAATGGCTGCTTGAAAATTGCCTCTTGACATTCTGAGCATCTGCTCCCTGATTTCTCTTCCTCCATCCTATTTATTATTCTTAGCCATACAGGCACACATGGCTACAGTATAGGCAAGGATGCTCTTGCTATAGGCTTGCTACCAAGAAATGCTAGGTCTCTAGAGATTGAGAACTGAAGCTTCTTTCTCTTCTGTGATTTTCCATCTCTCCACTGAGCAATAGAGAAGTGAGGTGACTGGATACACAAGGACTGTTTATAGAAGCTGACAAACTGGCCCTTTTGGGGAGGCCCACCTCTGGCCTGGCAGCTTTGCATGTTGGCAAACAGGGGAGTGAAAGGCATGCTGGGTCAGTTAGTGGCCCCTTGCGGCTTGGCATGGGATCCCTGCAGGCCATATTGGATTTGAAAGAACACTCTCAACTCTCTTACCACAGTCTGTGTCGGGAACAGAGCCCCTCTCTGGCATTGGGTCCAATTTGATATCCAACCCAAATTCATCTAGAGGGGGATGGTCCAGTCAGATCTCAGGTATATTCTAGTCTGGAGAGTTCTTGTGAAACAGGCTTGGATCTGAGCCATCTGTGCTTCTCTATTCGCCATTCCCTAGCTCAAAAATTCAGATGTGAGTGGGACAAGGACAGAGGGTATGGTTTTAGTCCCTAAGAGATACCAGGATGTATAGCCACTAACACACACAATCTTTTAGGAAGGAACAGAACAAGTGGATAATTTGGTGCTTTTCAAATAATCAGCCCAGTCTATGGAAAAAAAATCATAACAACCGTGGAACTGATATTCAGTTGTCCTGGGTAAAAACAGAATTAATGAACCTAGAAAACTAGGGGGGCCACAGAGATCAGTTAGCCCAATTCATAACTGAATAAGAATTCAGCCTACACCATTCCCAAGAACTGTCTTGAAGATACATGGTAAAAAAAAAAAAGGCAGCTAGTTTATGCTATTTATGGATAATTCTAATTGTTAGGAAATTTTCCTGACATCTGAAATCCAAGCAGCTTTAAAAACTTCTCCCCATTGCTTCAATTTTGTCCCCTATGGCCAGGCTGAGCAAAGCTAATTTTTAAAAATTTTTCTACTTAAAAAAATTCTCAATAGTATTTTATTTTTCCACTTATATGTGAACATAATTTTCAACATTCATTTTTGTAAGATTTTAAGTTTCAAATTTTTCTCCTTCATTTCCTTCCCTCCCCCCTCCCCAAGACGGCAAGTAATCTGATATAGGTTATACACATGCAATCATTTTAAACATATTTCCATATTTGTCATGTTGTGAAAGAAAAATCAGCACAAAAGGAAAAAAAAACAACAAGAGAAAGCAAAAGCAATCAAATAAAAAGACGAAAAGTGTGCTTTGATCCACATTCAGTCTTCATAATTCCCCCTCTGGAGGCAGATGCCATTTTCCATCCCAAGTCTATTGGAATTGTCTTAGATCACTGTATTAAGTCTATCATAGTTGATCATCATGCAATCTTGCTGTTACTGTGTACAATGCTCTCTTGGTTCTGCTCACTTCACTCAGCATCAGTTCATGTAACTCCAGATTTTTCTAAAATCAGCCTGTTCATCATATGACTTTTTGTTTTTAATTTCTTCATCTGAAAATTCTCTATTTATATCCTTTGGCTATTTATCAATTGGGAAATTACTTGTATTCTTATACATTTGACTCACTTCTCTATATATTTTAGAAATGAGGCCTTTATCAGAAACACTAGCTGTCAAAATTATTTCCCAGAATTCTGCTTCCCTTCTAATCTTGGTTGCATTGGTTTTGTTTATGCAAAACCTTTTTAACTTAATGTAATCAAAATGATCCATTTTGCATTTCATAACGTTTTCTAGTTTTTCTTTGGTCATAAATTCCTCCCTTCTCCAAAAATCTCACAGGTAAACTATCCCTCCCTCTCCTAATTTTCTTATACTATCATCCTTTATTTCTAAAACATCTAATTCTAAAAACCATTTTAACCTTATCTTGGTATAGGGTGTGAGATGTTGGTCTATCCTACTTTCTGTCATACTATCTTCCAGTTGTCCCATCAATTTTTGCCAAATAATGAGTTCTTATCCAAGAAGCTGGAGTCTTGGGGTTTATCAAACAGTAGATTGCTATAGTTATTGACTATTGTTTCTTGTGTACCTAACCTATTCCATTTATCCACCATTCTATTTTTTAGCCAGAACCAAATGGTTTTAATGACTGCCTCTTTATAATATAGTTTTAGGTCTGGTGGCTACCTTCCTTTGCATTTTTCATTAATTCCCTTGATATTCTTGACCTTTTATTCTTGCACATGAATTTTGTTATTATTTTTTTCTTGCTCTACAAAATGAGTTTTTGGCAGTTTGATTGGTATGACACTGAAAAAAAGTAGATTAATTTAGGTAGAATTGTCATTTTTATTATATTAGCTCAGTCTGTCCATGAGCAATTGATATTTTCCTAATTATTTAGCTCTGACTTTATTTCTGTGGAAAATGTCTTGTAATTGTGTTCATATAGTTCCTGGTAGTTCTTGGCAAACATAGTTTATCTCGGCAAGTTAATTACCAAATATTTCATATTGTGTACAATTATTTTAGCTGGGATTTCTCTTTCTATTTCTTGATGCTGGGCTTTGTTGGTAACATATAGAAATGCATATAGATGTTTATACAGATTTTATATAGAGGTTTATATACATAGATTGAGGTGGTTAATTTTATATCCTGCAACTTGAGAAAAGCTAATTCCTACTACACAGGGTATCCCTTAAACAACATCTTCTGAATGGGCTTCTTCTTGTCTATATCCCTCCTAAAATGCAACATTCCAGTGAAACACAATACTACAGAGATAGGATTTGACATCATTTCCTTAATCTTGGATACTATACCTCTCAATGCAGCTCAATATTCCATTAGCTTTTCAACTGTCATGCCAAACTGCTGACTTAGTTGAGCTTGTCATTCACAAAATCCCACAGAGTTTTTCACAGAAATAGTTATCTAGTCATGGGCCCTTGAATCCAAGGGTACAGAGCTTGATCCATTCATATAAATGCACCTTACTAGATTCATCCCAGGATTTTAGTCTTCTCGTATCTTTCTAGAGTCTAACTTTCATTCAACATTTCATTGGTACTTCCCGGCTTTTTATCATTTGCAAATTATGACTTAGTCTAGGTTACCAATTAACATGTTAAGCGACCCAGTGCCAAGGACAGATAACTGGTATATTTCACTAGAGATTGTTCTCCAACTTGACACCGACTCATTCATATTACAAAATTTCTTTGGCAGGGGAAAGAGGAGGCTTGATCACCCAATCATTTCTAAATCGACCTCACTGTACTATCACTAACCCACATTTCTCCAGTTTATCCACAAAGTCGGTATCCACAAAATGCTTTGCTGTAAGCTATGTACATCACTTCCACAGCATTCCCCTGATCTACAGTCTAGTAACCCTGTCAAAAAAGGAAATGCGGTTAGTCTGGCATTACTGCTTCTTGATGGAGCCATGCTGGCTTTTTAGATCTCTCTAAATGCTCACAAATCATCTCATTAATTACATGTTTCAGAATTCTGCCAGGAATGGAAGTCCACTGACCTATAATTTGTAGGCTCCACCTTCTTCTCATTTTGAAAAACTGGGACGATACTTGCCCTTTTCCAGTTTTGCCATACTTCTATTACTCAAGATCTTTCGAAGACCACAAAAGGCGGTTTACCAATCACATCTGACACTTCTTTCAGTACCTTAGTGTGATGGTCCAGAAAATCCCCCAGTTGGGGAGGAGCAACCTAGTCCTTTTTGCAACGGGCTATTTTTGCTCTAAACTCACCCTCTCCTTGTCTTAAATCTTTCTTGGACTTTATCCTTCAAGACTCCTCCAGACCCATATCCTTGATGGCCAATCCCTGACATTCCCCTTCCTGGGACGCCAAAAATAGGAAAACAAATTAGAAAGGATCGAGAGAGGCCCTGTGTTACTGAGCTCCTGTAGATCAAAGTGGGAAGAGTAAAAGGTTTGTTATAAACTGAATCTTTTATGACAATCCATTTCCCATCTCTGAGCCTTTGCACAAACTGTCTCTCATGCCTGTGATGACCTCTTCCTCCACCTCAAAGGATTCTTAGCTTCCTTCAAAGCTCAGCCTAAATGCTACCTCCTACATGGAACCTTTTTGACTGTCCAAGCTGCTTGTATTTAAAGCCCTCTATGCCAATTATTAAATCAAGGGTCAGAACCTTCCCACACCAATTTATTTTTTGTCAGACTCAGGTCCAGACTACCAATATTATTATTGTTTTTTCCTCATCTTTTGAAAGATGAAACGATCATTACTGCAAGTCAAGAGCTTATTAGCTGTTCCACTTTTTCTGGAGAAGACTGAAGCAGGTAATGACAGCCCCTTACCCACATCAGTACTCCTAATATTATATCATATCCCCTTCCCAAGCTTGTGATTTGTTTTCAGAACTCACCTAAATCTTTCTTCTGTCTAGGTGATCCATAGTATATTTTGATGACAATATCAATTATTCTCCTTCTATTGATACTCACTGAAATTCTCTCCACTCCCCCAAAATGAGTAGAGCTTCTTAATTAACTAAGAACTGGTCCTGTAGTTTCACTTATTAAAAAGAAGTCTCAGGTGAAGAAAACTGCAAATTGGCATCTTCTTAAAATTTATAATCTTAGAGAGTTGCCTATAGCAAAGCTTCTTAAACTGTGGATTCTGACCCCATATGGGGTCCCATAATTGAATACAGAGGCCACAAAATGTTTCATTTCTATACCAGTTTTATAGACCTATATGCCTGTGGCCACATAAAAATTTCTCAGGCAAAAAAGAGGTCTCAAGTGGAAAAAGTTTAAGAAGTTCTGGCCTAGAGTACTTATCGTGGCTTTCTAGTTCTGCCCTCCCTCTCCTGTCTTTGGAGGTCCCTATCAAGACTCGACTTCCCAAACAATATTGTGCTCTTGTCCTCTAGTTAGAGATGAAGTGACTTGCCCTGAGTCACAGCAGCCACACTTGAGTTCAAGTCTAGCTCTCTCTCTAATCACTTAGAGCAGGATGTGATTGCACTACCCAAGTTAGCACTCCTATTCCTTTTGCTAAGGGAGGATTTTTCCCAGAACCTCATTCCAGAGGTAAGTCCTGTCCCATTAAGTTTCAGTGATACCTAATCAGGTTAAATTCACCTCTCATTGCCATCTGTAGTTCACCCTGTTTCCTCCGTGCTTTGCTTATTACTATCTAGACAAGCGAAGCCATTAGTTTTATCGTTTGCAGAGAAGGAAATGGCAAACAACTCCAGTATCTTTGCCAAAATAACTTCCAAAATGGGGTCACAAAGCGTTGGGCCCAACTGAAACAAATGAACACAACCATCTTCTTCGATATGGGTTCCCATAAATTTCTGGGCCCCTCTTCTGTTCCAGTGATATAATTGTTAGTCTCTGTAGTTTTAAGCACAGCAGATATATAAGGACAATATCCTCTCTCCTCCCTTCTCAGTCTAAAATCCTATTTATCAAATTGTCAGGACTCCAATAAAATGAATCTCTATTGGTCCTTATGAGGTAGACTTTATCCCTAACCAAAATCCCTTTGTCTCTATATTTCTAAGCTATGGTTCAGAAATACAAATGGGGTTTGTAGATATCTAGCTCATCACTTCACAAATCAGAATCCACTATCTTTAATCAGCAAGATAGAAGAAAACCACCCACTTCCCTAAGGTTATTTGTTTTTGCCCGAGGCTTAATAATCCTTCCACTGCTTTCTAGGTTTCTTCTGGCAGGATCGTTTGTCCCCACATGAGTCACCAGGAGTGGGTAGTGGTTGTCTGCTCTGACATGTCTCGGGAGGTTTTCTGTCATGTCCCAGATATAGGTCCTGGGAAGACATGAGATACTTTTTTGGGGGTTCATGTCAACTGCACAAATATCTGCCTCGGTAGCAAGGAATCAGCAAGAACCACTCAATTTTTTGTCTCCCTGTGATAATGATGAGATATCCTCTCTTCTTGGACCGCCCTGGATCCACGAGACCATTTCTTAGATAATTAGGAGCAGCTCTCTCCTGAAATGATTCATTATCACTGCCACTGCCACTCCCACTTCCCATCCCAATTAGAGTTTCAAAAGTGACCCAGAGCAAACTAGTCCCTCTCATTGTCCTGAGGAAACCCAACTGTGGGCCTCCCACTACTAATTTTGCTCTCTTCCCCACTCCCTTAGCTTCTTTTTTCTTTCTCTTTTCTCACTTCCTTGGGCCCTTCTCCTCTTGCCTTGGGGAGGGCAGCTAGACCATGGCACACAAAAATCAGGTGGTTCTGGGGCAGCCGAGCAACTAGCAGCTCTTCCCCTGTGCTCTCTAGGCTTTACAGTGGCTTCATTTTGTGACTGAATTCCCCAGACCACATTAAAATTTTAGGTGGTTTTAAAAGAAGTCATTATAGCAACTGATAAATCTATGCAGAGCCAGGAGAAGTAGGAAAATTGGGAGGCTCTCACATACATACTTTCTCCTCTGTAAAGGTTGCTACTTGGCACAAGCCTCAAATATCAGCCCAGGTTCTCACGTCGTCCTCAAGGTATAAGGCCCCATTGAAGCCATCCTGCTACTTGGCTGCACCAGCTGCCACACCACAGAGCCAACCACAGTATGCAAGGGAAAAAAAATCCTTTTTCAAGCTTCCCAAATGACTCATTCAGTAGAAAGTAATAAAAAAAAGTGAGGATAATTTTTCCATGCCTGGGAAATAGTTCTACCTAGGGCCACCTTTTGCGTAGGCAGTTGCTTAAATGGTGTGGCTGAAGGAGCACCCTACAAGTTCACTCCATCCAGAAGACCCCCGAGTTCAGGGTCGATTTCTCCAGAAAGCTCTTGTTAAAGTGATCAAGTTTCCCAGGATGGGTAACCCACTAGCAATTCAGGAGGACAGCGGGATCCAGGAGGCACAGGGCACAAGAAAAATACATTTTGATGGGCAAAGGATTAGAGAGAGGGCAAGAGCACAAGATTGCTCGTGAAGTTAAGTCGTGGTAGGGGACTCCAAAGGTGGGACAGGGAGGACAGAACTTGAAAGCCATGGTAAAGCATGAGGACAATGGATGCCTTATGGAGATGCAGGAAGGATAGGGAAGGCCAGAAAGGTAGATGAAGGAATCTGAATACAGCCTGATCTTAGTCCTTTTTATAAATATTTATAAACATAAATATTTATTTATAAATAAATAAAAAATTAAATGTAAATTGTAAATATAATAAATATAAATATTTATAAATATTTCTGTACAGAAAGTACAGAAAAAACAAAAATGGCCTTAGGCAAGCCATTCATCCCAAGTAAGAAAACTAAGCTAAGGGAATCAACTTTTTTTCTTTGTGAAAACCTCTGAAATTTCAAAATTAAATCAGGCTGACAAATGGAGAACCTGTATGTACCTATAGCCGAATCCCACATTATCACATTTTTTTTCTTATTTATCAGATTCAGATATCTACTCCTATGTAAAATCAAGAAACATCATTTCATGGGACAATGGACCATCTCATTTTGCAGTGCCTGTGAAGAATATTTATAAAACAAAACAAAAAACAAAGAAAAAATCCTGAAAATCATAGCTCTGGAGTTAGAAGGAATATTAAGAGGTCATCCAGTCTAAGCTCCTCATTTTTCACATAAGTCTAGAGAACAACTTGCCCAATGTCACGAAGGGCAAAACCCAGGTTCTCTGGCTCCAAATCCCATCTCTTCTTTCACTATATATATATAGTAAGCACTGACTAAATGTTTATCAAATTAATTTGTCTTTGCCATCATCTCTGCCTGAAATTCCTTCCTGACCATCTCTGTTTATTTGTATCCCAGCCATACTACAAGAGCCAACTCAAATCCTTTTCTCCTTGTAGTCTTCCCTGACTATTCCAGCCCAAAATGATAATAATGATGATAATGATAACAGCTAAAATTTGCATAGCATTTTTAGGGTTTACAAATTACTTTATAAATATTACTTCATTTGAACCTCATAACAACCCAGAAAAGGAAGTACTAGTATTATTCCTACTTTAAATACGAGACAACAAATTATAGTCAAATGAAAAAATTTCTCTAAATCAATCGAATAGAGAAATACAAATTAAAACAACTCCAGGGTAGTCCTCACCTCTACCAGATTGGCTAAGATGACAGAAAAAAATAATGATAAATGTTGGAGGGGATGTTGGTGGAGTTGTGAACTGATCCATCCATTCTGGAGAGCAGTTTGGAACTATGCCCTAAGGGCTGTCAAACTGTGCATACCCTTTGATGCAACAGTATTTCTACTGCATATCCCAAAGAGATCATAAAAAAGAGGGAAAAGGACCCACGTGTGCAAAAATGTTTAGAACAGTTCTTTTTATAGTAGCAAAGAATTGAAAATTGAATGGATGCTCATCAGTTGGAGAATGGTTGAACAAGTTGTGGTGTATAAATGTGATGAAATATTATTGTTCTATAAGAAATGATGAGCAGGTTGATATCAGAAAAGCCTGGAAAGACTTCCATGAACTGATGCTGAGTGAAGTGAGCAGAACCAAGAGAACATTATACATAGTAACAGCAAGACTGAGTGATGATCAATTATGATAGACTTAGCTTTTCCCAGTAATACAGTGATCCAAGACATTTCCAATAGACTTGGGATGGAAAATGCCATCTGCTTCCAGAGAGTGAACTATGGAGACTGAATGTGGGTTGAAGGAAGCATACTATTTTAACCTATTTTTTCTCTGCCTTTTTTCTTGATCGTGGTTTTTTCCCTTTTGGTCTGATTTTTTCATTCACACCACGACAAATATGGAAATATGTTTAAAATGATTGTTTGCTGTCTTAGGGAGGAAGGAGGGAAGGGAAGGAGGGAGAAAAATTTGCAACTCAAAATATTACAAAAATGAACTTGAAAACTATCTTTACATGTAAGTGGAAAAATAAATACTAGTGAGGAAAAAGAAAGAAAAAAAATGAGGCAACAGAAAATGAAAGGTGGTCTATGTCCCTCACTGGCACTGATCATCTCTTTTCTTTGTACTACTGGTTCCCATATGCTAAATTTTCTCAACTGTGAACTTCTTTCCATACTGAACAAGAATCATATCTTACCCTTTTTTGAGCCCTGGTCAAACCATATCTAGTGTCCTGCTCATATGGCACCATCTGTGCAGAAGGTCCTGCTGCAGAGACAACCAGGGCATATAGGACAATGGATTTGTAGTCAGGAAGCTCTGGATTTGAAGCCCACCTCAGATACATAAATTTTATGGGTCTCATTTTTCTCTTCTGCAAAATGAACTTGATGACCTTCTCAGATCCCTGCTAGAACTAAATCTATAAGCCTATGATCCAATGAGGTAGAAAACTTCTATAAACAGGTAAAAGTGTCCCCTAAATAGAATCAACTTTTTATCTGAAGACTTTATCAATGCAAAGATGAGCATAAGAGAAACTGCCCTCCCCAATTGAAAATATATCTTAAGATTAAGATGAAAGAGGCCAAAGTCTACAGAAATGCCTCACAGTTCTAACAAATGTTTTATTCAAGAAGATAGAGGTACTGGACTTGGTGAGCATGAATGTGTAGATTTATATTTTATTCTTATTTTATTTATTATATAATATATCATAATTATAATATTACATATATATTTTTATTTTTTAATGAGGCAATTGGGGTTAAGTGACTTATCCCAGGTCACACAACTAGTTAGTGCTAAGTGTCTGAGGTCAGATTTGAACTCAACTCCTCCTGACTTCAGGGTCGGTGCTCCATCTAGCTACCCCCTAAATTGATTATATTTTAACAGACAGGAAATGACTGTGGCATTCATTCCCGAACCAGCTGTCTGTGTACAATCAAGTTATTGTTCTTGTTAAAGATCCAAATAAACATCAAATTAGAAATGGGAACTTGACCTATTAAAACAAGCTACTAACACTGAAAATGGGAACTAAAGGAACAGATATCAACATAGACAAATCACCATTTCCTAAGGATACTTAAGTGATAGAAAATAGCTGTCTCTAGGAGGAGGCTGAGAGCCTAGAAATTGCCTCTGCCAGCAGACATTTAAATCTTTTTGACAAGCAAAGACAAAGGAAACAATGATTTAGCATATAAACTAATTTGTAGAATCTAACAGCAGAGAATGGTGTAATATTATAAGTACTATCACCTATGTGAAAGAATAAGAAGTAGGAAAAGGAAAAACATGATTACAGAAAGCTTTACAAGAGACCCAATTAAGCCAAATCATCCCCATAGTACTTAAGAATGTAACATGGAAAAGATTTGTCATGATTTCTGGGACTAATTTTTCCATCAATGCCAATGAAACCACTGCATTTTGACAGTTTGACGGGCTACAGGAGGAAGTAAAAATGAAACTAAAGAAAACCAACACAGTAATCACTGGATTAAACCATGTATACACAGGGGAGACCTGTGCTGAGCTGAAGGTGACAACATTAAGGGGTAACTGAGATATATGTTCTCAAGATATGTGAAATACCACATGCTTGGTTAACAAAATATTAACTATCATCAGAAGAAGATCGGGAAAATATGGGTAACTACTGACCCATATGCTTACTTTCCCACCTCTTTCTGAGACTAATTTACATACATATTGAAGGCACTTTTGATGAAGGAAGGTATAAGAAAACAGCTGGCCTTCCCAATTGATATCCCATAGCAGACAACTGTAGTCTTTATAGTCATCTCACTAAAAAGTGCTAAGAATATAAGACACCCTATGCTTATGGTTTGTGGTCTATAAAGAAGCTTCTGATTTGGGTGAGCAAAATGCTTTCTGAAAGACTCTTCTTCCACCCCTCCCCAAAACAATGGACCGTGTGTGTGTGTGTGTGTGTGTGTGTGGTGTGTAGATAAAAATCATGCAAGTTTCTTTAAAAGATAAAACAACAGAAATGACTTTGCTTGGAAATTGGCCAGTTCAATGGTCTTGTGATGAAAAGGGCCATGTGTACCCAGAGAGAGTAGTGGGGACCGAGTGTGAATCAGAACATAGTATTTTCCCCTTCTTTTGTTGTTGTTTGCTTGCTTGTTTTTTTTTCTCTTTTTTTCCTTTTTGATCTCACTTTTCTTATGCAGCATGATATTTGTGGAAATATGTATAGAAGAATTGCATGTGTTTAACATATATTGGATTACTTGCCATGTAGGGAAGAGGATGGGGAAAAGGGAGGGAGAAATCTGGAACATAAGCTTTTGCAAGGGTGAATGTTGAAAATTACCTATGCATATGTTTTGAAAATAAAAAAGAAAATTTTCTGATTATTAATATCAAGGGAAGCATAAAATCAGGTGCCATGCTAGCCAAAGGTGTTGGTCACTGAATGGAGCACATTTAGCACCCAGTCCAAATGAAATAAGGGTCCTTTCTAGAGAGTGAAGCCTTCCAGATGCTGACTGCAATAAGATCCAGAAGACCGCAGGACCAATCAATTTGGCTGAAAGGTAAGTTTCCCTTCAAAAAGGGAAAATAATCATAATATTGATAATAAAAATGATGATGATGATAACTAATGTTACATAGTGTCTAAGGTTTGCAGAGCACTTCAATACATTCTTTCATTTGAACCTATGTGGTATAACTATCCCCATCTTGCAGATAAGGAAACTAAGGCCAAAAGTAAATTAGTGACATGTCTAGGATCACACAGATGAACTGTTAAATGTCCAAAGAATGCTGATTGATGGTACATATCACCCACAGGGGCCCACAAAACTCCAAAGTGAGAGGAGAACTAGATTAAAGTGTTTAACAGAATAGATAAAAATACAATACAGCATAGGTAATGTTAATTTATAGTTTTCTAAGTCAACAAGTAGCTGGCAGGAATCTGTTTCTATTTGAGTTTGCTTTAACTGGTCCAGATAACAATATTGACAACCCACAATAATTCTATCGGCATGTATGTGCATATATCCTTGACATACTCTGCAGAGGGACAAGGAACTTGGCCCAAAATTCAATAGAATAAAGAGTGTGGTCCAGATTGCATTTGGAAAGTTGTGCAATACTTTTAATAACCTCAAGCTGCTGCTCCCTGAAACAAAGGTCTTTCTTTTTAACAGCAGTTTTCCAGGGATACTTTGAGGCTACAGATCAACAGAAAAGAAACATGGTGGGCAAAATCAGGCTGTGATAAATTGCCAATGAAGAACAGTATGCAAAAAACCATCACCATGATATGTCATTAGAAAAGGTGACAAGATAGGTATTGAGAATGAGGGTTAAAAAGGAGACGGGTCACTTGCCTCGTTGATATTTACACAAATATCAGAACTAGAGGAAGGCCACTGGTGTGGTGGGTAGACGACCTCCTGTGAAGGACTGAAGAGAAGACAGGGATGGACATATAAATGGATTGTGACCTGCATCTTTAGAGGAGGGTCCAAGTGAATAAAATCACACAGCCATCAAAGTCCCTACAGCATTATCAAATGCATATTTTAAGGGGTCACATGATTAGAAAGATGGCCAATTAGTCACTTTCTCCAAACCCTTTCAACTAACACTCCTTTAAAAAAGGAAGACGAGCTCATTTATTTACTAATTGAATTCAACCAATATTTATCGAGTACTTACGTGTAAGTTAGCTCAAGTTAATGAAATCAATAGGCAATCCCTTGCAATCTGTTTAGCCTCTCCAGAGTTGGCAAGAAGAACTCTGATTTTCACATCCTGTTCTTTTTCTGAGGGGGCTGCTAATGAGGGCTGGCAGTGGGGAAAGGGGAGAAGTGACGGGCTTAGATCATCCTCAAATTGGAAAGTCAGTTCCTGGATAATCTAGAGTCGGCTATACCTCATTCTCATGACAGTCCTGCTTTAATTCAACAGCACACTTTTGTTAGACACTTTATGGCTTATCCTGGTTCTTCAATGCAAAACTAAATGCTGAAAACAATTAAGAAATTGAAGCTCAACAGCATGCCCTGGAGAATGTCTCTGAAGCCGAGGGACACAAAGGCAACTTTATGGGCACTGGCAATGGTCTGGGGGATTGTAAGTTCTTGGGCCATCCCCGCTTTTCAGGTGACAGCCACTGCCTGTCTCTAATCAGTGACTGCTTTGCAGATTTTCTCATTCTCAGTTTGGCTGGCTTCCTCCCATCATTGCAGCACTTTCCTTTGTGGTCAAATAGAAGGAACTCAACCACTTGCAAAGCTTATGCTCATGTTTCCTCCTGGTCAGTTCTGAGATGGACATCTTCTCTATCTGCAGTGGGGGGAGATTCTGGGAAGATGGTAGAGTGGGTGGGTAAATTTCAAGCTCTCCAGATTTCCCCCCACAAAATGAACACATTTGTGCCTCAGGATGAACTAGACTGGTGAAAAATCAAAAAAACTTGGGGTAGAACAGGGGTCTTCCTGGTACAACCCAAGAAGATTGAAAGATTAACCCCTGTGAAGCACGCACACCTCCAGATTAGCCCCTCACAAGCACTAAATTGGGAACCTGGGGCAACCTAAGTTTGGTGAGAGCCTTAGCAGGAACCACAGGAAGACTGAGTGAACCTCAGCTGATTAGGAATGTGAGGCTAGGCTGTGCTGCAGAGACATAGCACTGGACGGGAAGGAATCAGCACACCTGGTGTATGCAGAGGCAGTGGGGCAAGGATGCTGCTGAGTGTAGACACTTGCAGGAAGGTGGAGCTCTTGATTTGGGGTTCCAGGTCAGAAGGGAGAGTTGAAGTGAAGGAAGAGGCACCATCCCCCACCCCACAATTAAAGGTACTTAAACTAACATTTCTCATTAAAAAAAATAGACCGACAAAGAAGGAAGAATCCAAACTGAAAGGTGTGACAAAAAAAAAAAAGAAGAACCCTGACATAATAAAGCAAGAAATAATCCAAGAAAATTGTCATGGAGTGATAGAACAGAAGGGGAAGGCAGGAATAAGAAAAATACACTGATCACCATCGCAAAGAGATCCTTTGTGGAAAACACATAGGAATATTGTTGCTAAATTTTGAAAGCCCCAGATCAAAGAGAAAATTTTGTAAGAAACAAGAAAAAAAAGCAATTCAAATAATCTGGAGTTACAATCAGAATTGTACAGGACTTATTGGCAGTCACAATAAGACCGCAGGTCCTGGAATCACATACAGTGGCATTCAAAAAAACTAGGCCTGCAGCCAAAAATATCAGATCCAGCAAAAATATCCGTAAATTCAATAAAAAAATGGACAATCAACGAACTTGGAGATTTTCAGGACTTTCTATCAACCAAACCAGAACTCCTAGAAAATTTAACATATAAAACCCCCAATATTCAAGATTAATTTTAAGGAACTTAATGTGGACAAATTGCTTATGTTTTCTGTATGAAAATGTATACCATATGTTTACGACTGACATTAGGATTTGGGCAGCTCAAAAGAAAATTTATATAAATGAGGTGCAGAGGAAAAATAGACACAGAGGCAATTAGAGGAAAGAGGATGGTTGTAGTTCTGAAAACCTATTCGTATCGGGAATGGATCAAATGGGCAACATTACATATATCCCATGAAGGATATAGCACCATCCAAAATCTATAAAGAAATAAGGAGAGAGGGAAAGATGGAGGACGGTGCAAAGGGAGGGGAAGAAGATGAAGAGATCCATAGGTGGGGGGAGGCTAAGTAATAGACAAGTTAAGGAGCAAAATTAAGGTAGAAAACTTAGCAGAAATAGAAAAGGACGGATATACATAAACATTTCAACAGAGATCAGGAGTCAAATTTATTGGGGAAAAAATATAGCTAGTAATCACTGATCTTAGACACAGTCGAACTTGAAGATTCAATCACGAGAGAAATCTATATGTCAGTCATACTAATATTGTTTTAGATGTAGTGTAGGCTACTCATTTGTAGCCAGCTCCTCTGAACAGGCCTAAACAGCAAGGATGGAAGAACAGATTCCCTGGGGGAGTATAAGTAGGGCAAAACAAAGTAGAATGTTTCTTTCTTATCTTCCCTCTGCCCTTGGGAAGAAGTACTAATCTTATCATCCCCAAACTCCCCTCCCAGAATGACCTACTTGCCTCCTCACTTCTGCTACCCCCTAACCTTTGTCACTTAAACGCCATCTGCAGGTCCGACTCTGTCATTGACCCTGGGACCAATCCTGCAGGGACGGTGAGATCAAGGATGTGCTCATCCCTGGGGGGCTAAGTTAGAGTAAAGGAATAGGTCGTGGGAATTGAGTAGACTGAGGATCTGGGAGACCTGGGTGTTTGGAGGAACATCAATATGTATGTTGAAGTTCTCTAGTGCAGGGGCAGGCTACAGGATAGAGAGGGAGATTATGAACCAGGTACCAAACTCAGAATTTAGAGAAAGAAAGGATATTGACCTGGGAGTTAGAAGATAACTACTAGAATCTGAAAAGACTGAGTCTCAAAGAAGAAGTTACCAAGTGAATGTGAATGAGTGGGAATCACTAGTGGCAAGGACTATGGCAACTCTGGAACCAGATGGTCAGGAACTAAGAGACAAGGTACATCCAATACCAGAAAGAGTGGCCAAGCATGCAGTTTCCAAATGGGTGGGGATGGGGGTCGAGATCCTTGAGGACCAGAAAATGAATGGAGAAGAAGAAGAAGAAAGAGGAGGAGGGGGGGGGGAAGGAAGGGAGGATGAGGAGGAGGAAGTAGGAGGGGGAAGGAGGAGGAAAAGGAAGAGGAGGAGGAGGAGGAGAAGGAGAAGGGAAGTCTGCTAAGGCTAACACAGGGTTTCAGGGGATACAAAGGCAAGGATGGGTAGAGCTAGATTGCAACAGGGGAGCAAGGCTGAAAGAAGAAGAAATGGTGGTGTTGGGGAGGAGTTAGTATAATGAAATCTAACTCCCCGGGGATGGTAGAAGAGGGAGGCTAATGGGACGGAGTATTATATATTGTCAGATGTGGTCACTGAATCATATGGTATTGCTTAATTGTTTTTCTTTGTGACTCTAGAAAAGGGAGTTGAAATGACTGTGGCATAAAAACAAAAGCCATCCATAAAAAGTATTTCTTTAAAAATCAAGCTCAGCAGGCTATGTAGAGTGGTGAGTTTATTGCTATTGTTAACCCACATGCTAAACAACCCAGCTTTGCCAACTGACTGAAAAAAAAGGGGGGGAGGATGAGGACTGCTTAAATAATAGAATCATCATTTTGGAACTGGAACCAATATCAGTCAGTCCATCCCCCTCATTTTACAGAGGATGAAATGGAAGCACAGAAAAGTTAAGTGATTTTCAAGATCCCCTAAGTAGTAAATGGCAGGACAGGATTCGAACCCTCCACAGCACACACTTTATCTAATGAGCCTGTCTCCTCCCTTAGAAAATGAAGCTAACAATACTTGCACTACCAGCTTCATAGAGTTCTTGAGCAGAAAGTGCGAATGTTTTTTATCTTCTTCAAGTTTTGCAGAGGCAAGATAATTCTAAAAATACACATTCACATGTTGGATTTAACATATATTGCACTACTTACCATGTGGGAGAGGGGAGGAAGGGGAGGAAAATTGGAACGCAAGGTTCTGCAAGTTTTGATGTTGAAGAATTATCCATACATATGTTTTGAAAAATAAAAAGCTTTAATAAAGGAGAAAAAAAGTTTTGCAGAGCACTTCCCATTTATTTGTTCCTCTGAGCCTCACAGCAACTCCGTGAGGTAGGTACGATTGTTGTCACCATATTTACAGGTGAGAAAACTGAGACTGAGTGTGGAGAAATGACATGCCCAGGGTCACACAGCTAGGCAGTATGCAGGGTAGGATCTGACTTCAGTTTTTCCTGGCTCCACTTCTAGTACTCGCTCTACTTGATCACGTAGCTGCCTCATTATTCTTTTAGTCTGCTTTTTCTCAAACCTCTGGTTCCCAGTGGATGGAAAAGAGGGGGAATCCCCCCTAGGTATACAGCCATCCATGGCCGCTTCCATTCTCCTGGGGAGAGGGCAAGAGGGTAGCTTCAGCCCTTTTTCTACTTACCCAGAACCTTCCAATGTGGGAATTTGGGTCAAGGAGTCTTAAGGGCTCGCAAGGGTACATCTCCTCTCTAACTTGACTTAGGGCAAAAAGGAACAGGTTAACTGTGCTGTGCCACCCCCCAATTCATTATAAGAAGCTCTTAGAGTTGTGCCATCCCCTCTAGCCAGACCTTACACTGAAACTCAATTAAGTGAAGAACAGGCTATGGTTCGTATTAGCAACCATCCCAAAGCCACCCGGTGGGCTGGATTTAACCAATTACCGAGTGCCACATCATAAACTGTCTTCATCGCTGCCCTCAGCTAACCACAATTTCCAGTAAATCCCATGTCTTCACCCAGAATCTGACAATTGGCTAATCTGGAGGCCCCGACCTCACAGCATCAGCTGTGGTTCTCCGAATATTTCCTGGGCCTCCTAAACCCTCCCACTTAGCCCAATAAAGGGAAGAGAACAGATGCACTTTAGGTATGCCTTTCAGCCTTCTGAACCAGGGGGGGTGGAGGGAGTCTGAGACATGGAAAGCAAACAAGTTTGCGGATCAGTTGACTATCCAAGATCCCCCCTTCCTCAGCTTGTAGCAGCCAATGAATAAGAGAAAAAGAAAGCAGGAGGTGAAAGTCGAACGAGGAACTGAAATCTGAAATGCTGGCAGCAGCATTCTACCATCTTTTTCTTCCTTCCTGACGTGCTTCTTGTTCCAAAATACTGGTAGAGTTGGGGACAATTAAACTCTGCTCGGATCCTGGGTTGGAGTAGCACCTTTAAGTGCCACATCAAGCTTCAGTGAAACTGTGTATGTATCTACACCCACTCACACACACACACACACACACACACATTCACACACAATATATACATGTATAAACACTTCCATATATATATATATATATATATATATATATATATATATATAATTTATAGAAATATGATATCTATACAGACATGGATATGTATATACATTTACACTGATGTGTTTTTATATGTCTGTATATACATAAAATATAGGTGCACATGTACATTGTACATATATATGTTTAATCTCAGCCTGGTAGAGTAAACACAAAGAGTAAACATATGTCACCTCTGACATTTCCTGTCTATGTGACCCTGAACAAGTCATTTAATCTTTCAATATCCCCAAGCTAGTCTCTCAGATTCTAAATTGTAGAATAGTTGCTTTGGAATAACAGTTGTGTGTGAAATGAATCAAATAGTAAGGGCTTATTATGGTCCCAAAAGAGATGCCATCCAAAAACCTCCAAAAGCCCAGATTCAATTTGGGGGATTAACCCTGAAAGGGTCAGTTTCTCCCTTTAGCTCAATGCTCCCTACCAGAAAATCTCTAAAAGTAGTCATGGTAAGATTTATGTGAAGGTTTCCTTAAAATGGGTAACTCTCATGTTTTTCCCAGCACTCAATGTACAAGATGGGCATTGGGAAGGAAATAGCCATTATTTCAGTTACAGGAAAAACCCATCTGAGACACAAAATAAAGCCCTTCAATAGCCCATTGGTCTCACCTCAAAAGATAAACACTTTGGGGAAGGGGGAGTGAAGAGGAGGTTAAAGAACAAACAATTCCCTATCTGGGCAACTCTCAGCGAGGTCCGCTTTTGGATTCTGTCCCTTCTGTGGCCTTTCCCCTTCTCTTACCCAACTGAGAGACTAGATGTTTTTGGAAATTACTCCCAGACTGACGATAGCTCTCAGGCTGGAAGGAACCTTAGAGTCCACCCAAGTTTAACTCCTTTATTTTACAGAGGAGGAAACTGAGTCCAGAGAGGGGAAAGGGCTTGTCCAGGGGCACATGGTTAGTAAGCGGGATTCTTCCTCACCTCTATCTGAAGTCAAGTCCAGCCCTCTACCCACTTCTCTACCTTACATAGCACATCCTCAGGATCTCTAGTCACTGACCTATTCTTAGAAAAGGAAACGCAAAAGCCAGAAGAAGGTGGCCAGGAATTGGAGGTCAGGGAATGCCCTTTCGATGTGCTTTTCTTGCAAGTTACCATTTTCCATTCCTGAAGTGGGACTTGGGAACAATTCCTACCCCCTTTTGCTGCATCCAGTCTAGAAGTTCATGGGAAAGAAAGTATGAGAAAATAAAGGGCAGGGCCATTTCACAGCTTACTTTTAGATACCACAGGAGAAAAGGGACTTTTCCAACAAGAATCTGCTTCCCCTCCTCCCCCCTCCCCAGGCTCAGTCACAAATTATCTTGGAGTTCAGTCACTTAGAAGAAGAGGAATTTTCTGCATGTGCTCAGCAAGATGTCCATGGGGGCAAAGGAGAGGGAAAGCTTTCAATGAAGGTCCCCATCCTGTCAGTGAGAGCAACAGCTTGACTGGAGGCCTCATCTAATTGATCATGGTCTCCATTGGAACAACTCCATTGAAACCGGAGAAAAACTGGTTTGATTATAGAAGGAAGAACCACACGGTTCCTTCAAATACCAGGCTTTCATCGTCCATTCAAAATAAGACAGATTTCTCTTAAATTCACTAGATTTCTAGATAGCCAGCCATTTTGTACAGAGATTTTGCTTGACCTATATAGCTAAAACGAAAGCTTCTTTGTTGTCCGACTGAGATCTCCCAGGTCGCCGGACCACTCGGTATTTCGAGACACTGGCTCACTGTCCCTGAGCAAACAGTCTCCATCTTGTCCCCTCCCCTTGGCTTGTATACATCATATTTTTACACTTAATTTTGATTTTTCTCTCAGAAGCAAGGAATGTAGAGGATTCATGAGCTTGCCTTAATAATGGCGGTGTTTTTCCTGTGTGAAGGTAATGATTTATGTAGAAAGGGTAGCAGCAATGCTTTGAGCATGGCAAGATTCTTTGGCCCCGAGAGGGCCTGAAATAATCCCGTTACCTTTCCCTAAATTTAGGAATAACAGCTCACATTTATAAAGTGCTTCACAATTTACAGGACTGCAGAACCTAGAGCTGGAAGGAAGGAATGTCAGAGGCTAACCGATCTGACCCCCTTGTTTTATTGATAGGGGACTCAAGGCCCAGGGAAAAGAACCCACTGTTCCTAGATCACACAGCTGAAATGCCATCAGAGGCAGGATTGGAACCCAGGACCTCTGATTCCAGAGCCAGGGCCTTTTCCGCCTAAAGTGTTTTCTACACAATAATTTTGTGAAGGAGATAGGACAAGTATTATTAGTTATTCAATGAAAGGAGGATGAGGATGGTTTCACTTTTGCCTTTTATATTCCCAGTCTTTAGCCCTTAAGAAATGCTGATGAATTGACTGTCCCCATTTTGCATCTAAACTGAGACTAAGAGAAGGCTATGGATTCATTTATGACCACATATAGTTCAGGGCTAGAGCCAGGACTCAAAAGATCTGAGGACGGAGTTCAGGATTTTTGCCACTTGTATCAACCACACTGTTGTGACTTGTCTAAAAAGGCTGTCCGTGGATTAACCAACCCACTTCCTTATTTCTGCAACAGAAATGGCAAGGAGACAATTCCCCTGACTTTTCTCCCTCTCCAAACTTTGCTAATGGAAGAACTACCAGAATGGCTGGTAACTAAGGAAAAAGATGGCTGCACACCCCACAAGCAGCTATTTGTGTTGGCTTTCACTGAGAAGCCTTTTAGGAAAGAAGTACGTTTGAGGCAGCAGCCCATAGAGCCCTAGCAATAGAAACTTGTAAGCTTTTCCACTTCCTCCCTGGCACCCCAGGTAGTACCCGGGCAAATTCACTTCTTCCATTGAGTTTGTAGGTGTTACCCACATTAGCACCTGAGATAACCAATGTGAAGTCAAGATATACAAAGGAAAGCCTTTGAACCGTTGGCCCTTAGACCCACAGTTCAATGGGCTTATCCCAAGTGTTGCTGGGAAGAAAATGCTTTATAAACCAAACCTTTATGCTTCAAGTGGACTCTCCTAACAGGTAAGGCTGCCCTTTTGTTTCCCAGAATTCCATTGTTTCACCCGACTGTTGTTAACAGTAACAAATACCTGGAAGTCTCTCACTCTGTCACAGATTCCAATTCAATCACCTTCCATGAAATGACTGCAACTCTGGCCCACATTTCTGCCCATTGCTCACACATAGCAAAATTATTGTCTAGTACTTAGCACCGTGTTTGGTACATACCTTAAAAGTAGATGATTGTTCTTTTGTTTGTTGATTGTTCTTCTTCATGATTGTTTTTTTCATCCTTTCCTCAAAATGTGAAAGAAGGATGGCATTACTGTTGCTATTATTACCTCCCACTTTTTTCTTTTTTCTAATTAATCAATTATTTTTGGTAATTTTTTTTAACATCAAGATCATTTCCCAGTATATGTCTCACTCCCTCTCCCAAATGATCCCTCCCTTATAACAATGAAAAACTCGAGTGAAACCAATCAACAAAGCAATCATACCTGAACATGTACACAACATAGCTCACTCACAATCCTCTGACACTACTGAAAAAGAAGTCTGCTTCCTCCTCTTTTCTCTGGGACCCAGACTGATCACTGCAATTCATCTGAACTCCATGGGGCTGTAGGCTTTTCCTTAACACACTACAGTCACATTGTGCATATTATTCTCTTGGCTCTACTTTCTTTGCTTGGTATCTATTCATAAAAAAAACCTTTTCTATGTCCTGAAATCTTCACATTTGTTATTTTTTGTGGTACAACAATAATCCATTACATGCATAAACCACAATTCGCTCAACCTTTCCCCCCAACTGATAGGAATCAACTTTGTTTCCAGTTTTTCACTACCACAAAGAGAGAAGCTAGGAATAATTTGTCACATATAGTGATCAATGATGGGAACAGTCATTGTTGGAAGGGCTGGAGGGGAATAAGTACCCTCAAAACTATTAGTGGAGCTGTGTATTGGTTTAACTACTCTGGAAAGAAATTTCTAGTTTTGCAAGAAAAGTCACAGAATTCTTTGGTCCATTCATCCTACGACAAGCCATAATCCACAAGGTCAGCAATGACGGAAGAGAAGGTCTAACTCTTTTGTAAAGACTTACATTTTTTGCTGTCTTTATGTCAACATAAAATAGTTAAATACTAATGTATACTATAATATATAATAATTTTGACCACTTTGTGCAACTATCCGAAAACATCATTTTTTTTCTTGAGCTTTCTATTTTTATTTCATCCATATTTTATATTTCTTCCCTTGCATCCTATCACCTGACATCATCTACTGTGTAACAAAAAATGTTAAGGGACCTTTTCCAGGGTTTCTAGTACTTTCTGGTAGCTTATCAGAGCATCAAGGCCACTTACATGGCAGGGCCCCAGTTATTATGGGACCCCTTTTTATTATATGGGTGCACAACAGAAGTTGTTTGTCCTTCCTTCTTGAAGAGGACCATGACATAATGTCAGGGATGCCATGACATGCAAAGGAAATGTATTTAAGTAAGAGAGGGCTAGGCTAGGTCACCTGCCTCATTTTCCTCTCCAGAGTCAGCAGGGGTCAGTGGCCAGATAGCGATCAGAACAACTGGAGATGGTCCTGGATGAAATGGGAGACCTTAGCTTTTTCAAGCTTAGGTCTTCAATAGGTTTCAGTTTAACTGAGGCAACACCCATTCAGTGATTTAGGTTAGATAGCAATGAAGGCAAAGAATCTTTCACCTAGTGCAAAAAAAAAAAAGAAAAGAAAATCTAAATAAATAAACAAGCAAATAGCTAGCTGGCTAGATAGACAGATAGATAGATAGATAGATAGATAGATAAATGAAAATAATAAATAAATGAATGAATAAATAAATATTAAATAAATCAGGAAGGGGAAGACCCTCAAGGTTTCTGGCCAAAGCAGAAATGACTGCCATTTACATTCAATCTGAGTCAATCAGGACCCAAACAAGACCAAATGGAGCTTGGCCTAGAACCCAATGGTGGCCAGTGAGAATCAGATGGGTTTGGGTTTAAGGGCATGACGAGTGGGAAGGACAAATGAAAGCCTCAGCAAGAGGTACTGACCACATTGAGGCACCCTGCCTGGATCTTGAGGCGGGCAAAGAGGTAAAAGGAATGAACTCACCCCAACTCAACTAGGACTAAGAGCCAGGAGCCTTTCATTGGGAAGGACAAGTCAGGAAAGCTCATGGCTGCTTGGGTGGCCTTTTTGAGCACCAACGGGGTGGAGATTGTGTGGTTTTATAACAACAGAGCTAAAGATGTGTTGACTAGCCAAATGATAGTGGCCCAGGAAAGTCTCCATCTGAAAGAATAATAACACTTTCGCCAAGCAGCAGGAACAGAGTGGAGGAAAGAAAGCAGAATGTCGGCATTATATGGGTCAAGGAGCTGAGAGAGGCCAAGGATCTGACCCAGGACAAGGGTCGAGAAAGAGAGCTGTGCAGGGGATGAAAGAGACACAAGGTCTGAGAGGGCCTAGGGATCTGTGAGAGGCCAAGAATCTTGGCGAAGCCCAGGATCTGAGAGAAGCTGAGTTACGTGGGCTCTAGCAGATGGACTTTTCCTGTCTCCATACAAGACAGACTTCATCAAGGTCAAAAGCCTTCCCCACCTCCAAGCAGGAATTTTCTTCTACCTCACAAGAGAACACATCTGTAGGAGATTATACCCATTCATCCATTGTAGGAGTGACTGAGGAGGATATTATTGCTTAATTTCTTCTTGCTATTTACTTTGCGATCTTATTCCAACGAAATATTTTATTATCGGACTTATGACTCTTACCCAGGTGATTGGTAAAGAATGAAATGAATTCTGCTCAAGCAGAATAGTATTCCCGAGCTGAACTCAAATAGCGACGGGAAGTCAGAAATGAGTGGAGTCTCCATTATAAATGTATTGATCTTGGTTTCTATTGGGAAATGTACATTTTTAATCAAATGCCTAAAAAAGGTTCTGTTTTTTTCTAAGTTGTTGAGACAAAATCTTTCCTAGAAAAACCTAGCACATTTTAGAGCCACAACTGGGCTGAGTATATATGAGATTATGACTTCGAAAATCACTGCCTCATCTCAAACAGTAAACAATAATTTCCCAAATATAACCATTAAACTTCAATAAATTAGAGCACGAAAATTCTACATGGCGATTGCAACACTTCTTTTCCTAAAGTGTGAGTCTATCTTTCCCCCCTCAAGAAACTCTAAAGACTCCCTAGTGTATTGAATCGCTAGAAATAGTACAAACTCTATTGTCTGGAATTTGAAGTCTTTCTCAGGCTGGCTATTAGCTATCTTTTTAGATTGATTAGACACGAATCTCACGCACTATACAGTGACACTAAACTGGACATCACCAATGGTGTTCTGTCTCCTGTCTCCACATCTCTGCCCAAACTGGTTCTCACTCCTGGAATGCCATCTACCTCAAGTCTACCTCTTGGAATCTCTAGTTTCTTTGAAAGTTCAGCTCATGTCCCATCATCTACATGAGACCTTTCCAAATCCTGTGCCCTCCGCACTCTCCACTTTGATCTGCCAGTGGCTCCTTCCCTAAAGGAACTCATTTTGACTCTGTGTGCTAAGCACCCGGTATACAAGAACATATCTGAGTATATGGGACATAAATATAATGTAAATATTTACACAGTGGTTAAATGCAAGGTAGTCTGGGAGGGAGGACATGAGTGGGAGGAACATAAAACAAGGCATCATGCAGAAGGTTGTACCAAAGCTTTTTCTTCAAGGAAAAAGAGGGATTCCATGAGGAAAAGAAGAAATGCATGCTAGGCATGGGTTATATAATAAGTACAAAGCCACAGAGATGGGGAAAGAGTGTCATGTGTGAAGAACAGAGAGAAGGCCAGTTAACCTGGATCACAAGGTTCAAGAAGGGAAATGTCACTGAATGAGGTTGGAAAGATAGATTGGGACCACGATGTGAAGAGCTCAACAAAAGAGTTCTATTTCATCCTAGAAGCAAAAGGAAGCCAATGGAGGTGATTGCGTAGGGGAATCACATGGGTTTTAAGAAAATTCATTTGTCAGCAATGTGGAGGATGGATTGGAGGCGGAAGTGTCTTGAGCATGGAGAGGTGAGCAGGGCCCAAACTACTATGATAGACAAGTAAGTTGAGAGAGAGAATCGGATGAGAGAGAGAGAGAGAGAGAGAGAAAGAGAGAGATCTGGTAAATTATTACATATGTGGGATGAAGGAGGGTGAAAAGTCCTGGATAATGCCAAGGTGACTAATCTTGGAGACTGGAAGGTTGGTGAATACCAGAAGGTTGACTGAAATAGGGATAATATCAAATAAAGCAGATAGTCCAGAAAGGATGAGGTCTGACCATCACATCTAGCAATTATGAGATAGCTAGTAGTAATAGTGGAGAGAGCAGAGTGATGAGGTCAGAAGCCAAACTGCAAGGGATTGAGGAGTGAGAAGAGAAAACAGGAAGAAAAGATAGCTTTTTAAAAAATTTAGCTGAAAAGAGGAAGGGAGAGGTATAGGATGATAGCTTGAGGGGATGGTAAGGTCCAATGAAGGTTGTTCTGTTTTGTTTTATTTTGCTTTTTTAAGGATAGAAGAAACTTACCTGTTTGGAGGTAGTAGGGAAGCAACCAGTAGAGGGAGAAAGGAGGAAGATTAGAGAGAAGAAGGAAGTATGATTGAGGTTGCAATATACTGGAGAAGACAAATCAAATATACAGGGACAGCGATTGGCCTTGGAAGGGAAAGGAAAAGAGAGTAGATGAGGTGTCAAAGAATTCTGACAAGAGAAATAGAGGAGAGAAAGCTCTCATCAAGTTGCATCGATTGTCTCATTAAATCAAGAATCGAGTTCCTTGGCTGAGTGAAGGGAGAGAGGAGGTTATGGGAAGCATGAAGAGGGAAGAGAGTTTCTTAGCTTCTGTGGAGAATGTGAGAGGTAATCAAACAGGGAGGAATAAAAAGATTGCATAAATAAAATAATAAGAAAGAAAGAAAGAGAGGGGGAGGGGGAGGGAGGGAGGAAGAGAGAGAGAGAGAGAAAGAGAGAGAGAGAGAGAGAGAGAGAGAGAGAGAGAGAGAGAGAGAGAGAGAGAGAAAAGTGAGAGCCCAGCGAGACTGGATAACACTAAACTGTAATATCTAATCAGCCCAGTTGTGAGACTTCCTCCAGTTTTATGACAGGGATGGCAAGAACTATCCAGAGCTGAGGTTTGCCCATTGAAGAGCTGGGATAGGATGAGGGGGCAGAGGAGCAGTTGAAATGGCTAACTATAGTTGCAGAAAATGAAGTCAGAGGACAGGCAATGGCTCGAGAAAGCACTGATGGTTAAATGGATTGGAGGTTTTGATGGAGGCAAAGAATGGTTTTAGGAGAGGTAAAGCATGGGAAGAGATGGAATGGTTAGATAGGCATAACGTCAGAGCTTCTAATTAGGAAAATATACATAAAGGTAAGGACTAATTGTTCCATTTTTGCCTCTTTCCTCACACCTAATAGGTGCCCAATAAACCCTTGCTAGCTTGATTCTGAAATCTTGGGAGCACGGGAGCATGAGGAGCAGGTTTGCTTCTATTCTTCCCTCCTCTCTTTCCTACTTGACCTCAGCATGTTCTCTTTTCCTTCAATTTCTATGGCATCAGACAAACAAGGCTTCACTAGAATGGAGGAAAACCAGATGAGAACTCTGAGTCTCAGAGGTTTTATATTTCCTTTAAGGAGCGTATGAGCCAACCAAGGTTTAAACATGTCAGTTCCTCCATGGATCTGAGCCTTCCCAACAGCATTTCTCAGGCCTGTCTGGGCCTGATTGGAGTGGGGCCTCCTTCAAGATGTACAGGCAGCAGTGGCCAGCAAGGCCAGTCACAAGGAAGTTATGGACAGTGGTTGCTCACTGAGTACAGCTTGATTTCCCTGTGACGCATGGAGCTTCATGTGTTTCCTGAACTTCTGGCTTTCCAGGCTGGTTCTTCTGTCACCTGTTTTGGCCGCCTCTCGCATTAACCCAGCTCATGGTTTGGCTTTGGTTCCCGTCTGCTATCTTAGCTCTGGCATTTCTCCGCAGCCTGCCCCGTCCCCCACCCTCAAACTGATCTCCCACCTGCCTCACCCTAGCTGGGGCTGTTAATCCCTCATTTTCCCCACTGAACAACATGGGGATTTTCCACAAACACCATTCCTTTAGCCCACAGTGATTTATGCTTATCTCCAAGTAAATACTCAATTCCAGTCCTCTAAACCTTACCCCTGGGGTCTATCAGTGACATTAGCAGAAGCTGAAACTTCAATTAGTTGAAAAAAGAAAAGCAGAATTATAGATTTAGAACTGGAAGAGACTCCAGAAGGCAGCTAATTCAACTCCTTTTTAGAGAGGAGGAGACTGAGGCTCAAGGAGGCAAGGTGATTTACCCAGACTCATACAACCAGCATTTATTTTCCTGGCTCCAAATCCAACGCTCTATCACTACCTCATACTGCCTTGTAAAGACATCTTTTATTTTCTGTGAAGTTCCCAAATCTTCCCTCGATTCCTCTCCAATTTCAGTTTGTTTTCTGTCCATATTATAATTATCCTACCAGTTTAACCTCAATGTAATGAAAGCAGAATTGTTTATCTCTTAAGCCCTGCACACTGTCCAATTTTTCCATGACCACTGATTATAATCCCACTTTGCCTTTCCTCCAAGTCTGAGACCAAAGACTCTCTCTTTTACAGCCCCCACATAGATTCAGCTGCTAAGTCCAGCTGCTCCCTCCTCTGACATTTCCCAAAGTCCCCTTTCCTTGTGCCCCGCTCCCACCATTTTTAGGGCATAAAGAAGGGGTACAACTTGGATCCTTTCTTTCTCCATTCCCTTTCCCTCCCTATGGGTGTCAACCAAGAATCTCAACCCTGCTCTAACCCCCTGTGGTTTGCAAATGAAAGAAATGTGGTGAGCGGTGATTCCAAAATTAAATTAGGCAACAATGCATTTAGCAGTGTTTTGAAAACAAACAGCGAGTTGCGCTCGCTGAAGCATTTCCAACAGATGGGGTCATGCCGTGAGTGGCAGGCTGTCATGAATTACTCACAGAATCTCAGAATCTCAGAGTTGGAAGGGACCGGCTAGTCCGACCCATGTCTGAAAAAGAATTCCCTCAACCACATACCCAAGCAGAGGTCAGCCAGCCCCTGCCTCAAGACTTCCAGACCCTGATGCCACAAAGGGACAGCAACTGCTCTAGCCTCTATGAGTTTCAGGTTTCCTTGCCATCTGGACTTGGAAAAAAAAGGCAACCGTTAACATAAGAATTCTTACTTTTAATTCCTCCATAAACGAGGGCCAAGCTCTGAACCAATCCCGACAAAACTGACACTTGAGTGGCTTTTTCATTAAATATGAGCCTTTGACATACTTCCTTCTAGACCCCTTACATTCTACAGCATTATGTGTGCGGGCAATGCCTTTGGTGCCGTGTGCGATCATAGAAGAAGGCAGAACAACAGAATCCATTTGGGAACTGGACCCAGGATCTTGATTTCAAACTAACCTCTCTAAGAGAAAAACCCCCACCCAAACCAGTAGCCATACTCAGGAGGCCAGTTTTCCAAGCAAGTTTCTGTTTCCTCAGTTTCTCTTATGATCAGAAAGTGTGTCATCAGGTGGAAAAGGAGAGAAAGGAAGGGTCAAAGAAGGAAAAGAGAAAATCGTCTTTATGAAATTTGCTGAAATTCATCTGATTCTACTTATTTTGCTCTGTATCTGTCTATACAAATCTTCCCCAAATTGCCCCAAATCTTCATAGTTATCATTTCTTCTGGTGCAACACCATTTAATTACATTCGTTTATCACATTTAATCACGTAATAGGCATGCATTTCCTTCCAGTACCGTGCTATAACCCCCCAAAATGCTACTAAAATATTTCTGCATATATGGGACCATTTTCTCTGTTTTTGATCTCCTTGGGATACATGCCTCATAATTTTATCACAGCATCAAAGGATATACACAGTTTAGTTAATTTTTTAAGTATAATTCCAAAGCGTTTTTTAGAATGCATAGACTGATTCAAAGCACCACCAAAGGTGCTATTGTGTGCCTATTTTCCCACATCTTCCAGTACTTACCTTTTTTGTCTTGATCAATTTCCCAGTCTCACGGGTATAAGGAGAAATCTCAAAATGGTTTTAACTTGTATTACCCTTATTATTAGTGAATTTAAGCATTTCTTCCACATTCAATATAATTTCCACCCAGCAGTCAAAGTGATTTTCTTAAAGTGCATTTTTGACTCTAAAATACTTTCCTACTTAATAAACTATTTGTTACCTCTATGATCAAGTACAGACTCAAGTACTAGCATTTAAAGGCCTTCATAACCTGGTCCCAACTTACCTTTCCAGACTTAATACATATTATTTCCCTTTGCAGATATTATAGTCCAGCCTAAGGGATCATTTTGCTTATTGATAAGAACTCCATATCCTAAGCTGTGCCTTTGCATTCACTCCATATCTGGAATGCCCTCCCTCTGCATTTCTACCTCTTACAATCCATAGTTTTCTTCAAAGCCAGCTCAAACACCATCTTCTAGAGATAGCTAGGTAGTGCTTCAGTGGATAGGGAACTGGGCCTAGAGTCAGTAAGATGAGTTCAAATCCAGTCCCAGACACTAGCTGTGTGATCCTGGGAACTCATTTAACCTCTGTTCGTTTTAGTTTCCCTATCTGTAAAGTAAGAATAATAGCACCTACCTCCTAGAGAAGAAAGAAAGAAAGAAAGGAAGGAAGGAAGGAAGGAAGGAAGGAAGGAAGGAAGAAAGAAAACTTAGCATATTGTCTGGCATGTAGTAGGCACTATGAAAATACTTGTTCCCTCTCCTTCCTCCCCACTAGCTACATGAAGCCTGTCTTGATTCCTCCAACATTGGTGTATCCCCTCAAAAAATTTATCACATACCTATATACACAATTCCCTTCAGGATACACTGTAAGCTTTTTGAGGGCAAGGACTGTTTCACTTCTATTTGTGATTCTAGAACTTAGAACAGAATTAGGCACCTAGTCGGCCCTTTATAAATGTCAATAATCAATTTATTTGAAATCAGAAAATGCTAATACTCTTTCATGCCTACTTTCGTCCCTTAATTTCTTTGAAAATGTAGTTCAGAAACTCTTAGGAGTCTCTGAGATCTTTTAAAATTTTCAAACATTTTAATAATGATACAGAAATATTTTAATTTCTAAAATGATAAACTTCAGTCGATATAATTTCCATAAACAAAAGCTCTTTGAGGTATAATTTTAAGTGTTTAAAAGGGTTCTAAGACCAAAAAGTCTGAGAACCATTGAAATAAAGTAACTTTTTGGTAGTTTTAAAAATATAGCACTAAATATACAAATTATTATAAGCAGCAGCATCATATTATTATAGAGATGTGATCTAGCCACAAACACTAAATCTCTATATTTTTTTAAAAATCACATTTAGTTCTGTGTGTATATAGGTGTTTATACGCACACACACATACATAGACTCACACATATATGCATGTGTGTATACACACATACACACACATATGTATCTTGTAGTTTCTTTGAATGAAATTTCTTTTTCTATCTATCTCTGCTGAGTTTTGTTAGTAATATACACAAAGACTGATTATTCTTGTGGGGCTTATTTTATATCCTGCTCTATCCCTAAACTACTAATTGTTTTAGGTGACTCTTGAGGATTCTCTAAGTAAACAATGTCATCTACAAAGGGAGAAATTTTGTCTCCTCTTCACCTATGTTTATTCTCTTGATTTCTTTATCTTGTCCTTGTCATATCAATCATTTCTAGAATTATTATCAAATAATAGTCATTACAAGGAACATCCTTGCTTTACTTCTACTCATTAAAAAGGCTTCTATCATTTCTTATTCCACTGCAGATAATGGTAACTGTTGGTTTTTAATAGCAATGATTTGTCAAATTAAGGAAAGGTTTGTTAAATCTTATGATTTTATAGCATTTAAACCAATACTCCATTTTGTCGTAGTCTTTTTTGTATCTATTGATATAATTATGTGATTTTTATTATCTTCTTTATTAATATAACATATCATGTTTATAGTTTTCCTAAAGGTAATTCTTTACATAAACAACTATAAATAACCTTGTCACAGTGAATCATCTTGTGAATGTAATTCTGTAGCTACCCTAATAGAATGAATATTTTTTTGTCAAGATTAATTAGTTCATTAATTGCTGCTATAGTTGTTTTTCTCTGCTTTTAGCCTCCCTAATTTGCCTCCTATTTTTCTTAAGAACTTAAATACCTGTCTCATCTTCTTCTTCTTTATCCAAAACCCTTACATTTCTCTTTTTTCTTTTTCTTTTTTCTTTTCTTTTCTTTTCTTTCTTTTCTTTCTTTTTTTTTTTGCAGAGGCAATTGGGGTTAAGTGACTTGCCCAGGGTCATACAGCTAGGAAGTGTTGAGTATCTGAGGTCAAATTTGAACTCAGGTCCTCCTGACTCCAGAACTGGTGCTGTATCCACTGTGCCACCTAGCTGCCCCCAAAACCCTTACATTTCAATATATATGGCGATGCTTCTTCAAACATCTTGGCTTCCCAGTACTGCCTTCTCTCCTTTCATCTCAGCTCTCCCTTACATCTCATTTCTTTCCTATTGAATTTATATATCTGACTCTCTTCTCCTAATTTTCTATAGTGCCTTAACCTTAGAAATATTACTCCATGAAGGAAATGAGGTCAGATGGAAGCAAAGACTCAAGTAATGAGTCATAATCAGTCTTCCCTCCTAAATCCATATTCTCCTGGCTCTGATTCTATGACACCTCCCATTCCTACCCTGGGTGCTAGTTGCCTTGGGGTCTAATATGTCTCTTATAATCCTGGGAGGTACAGCCCTTTCCCTGAGAAGACAATCTCCTAATGGGCAAATCCCTCCTCCATACACTATTAGTTATGTTTTTTTTTTTTTTTAACCACAAACATACACTTGGTAACATTCTGAAGTCAAATTATATCCTTTTCCCTTCAGTGTCAAGGTAGCACTGGGGCAAGAGCAGCTCTCAAATGTACTCCACCGGAATTCTTCCTCTGAGATGACAGGAAACCATTAACCGGAGCTTTTTAGGCTCAGCCATTTGGCCAGTTCCAAATCTATCTAATTACACTATCAGCTAGCTCACATCTCTCCATCTTTTCCACAAAAGTAGGGGAGATTTTGTCATATTTTCCTAAAATCTAGGTAAACTAGATCTGCAGCTAGAGATTCTGTCAAAAAAGGAAATAAAGATAATCTGGGACAACCCTGCTAAAACCCTGCCTTCTCTTTGTGATTGCAGTTTCCTTATCTAGATGTTCACTAATTGTCCTTTTCATAATCCTTTCCAGAATTTTGCCAGGAATCAAAGTTGCGCTCACTAGCCTATACTTTGAAGGTTTTATTCACTTCCCTTTTTTCAAAGTTCGGACCTTTGCCCTTCTCCAGGCCTGCAGTTTCTTCCATTTCCCCTGGTTTTTCTAAGATTACTGACAGCGGCTCAGCATGTGCATCTGCCAGCTTTTTCAGTACCCCCAAAACATAGCTCATCTAGGTCAAATGACATGAAGCCTTCAAGGGCAGCTCAGAACCCTTACTGTCTCCTCACTTATCTTAAACATCATTTTGCTCTATTCTTTCCAGTTCAAAGGTCACTCTCTTTGCCAGAGAAAACAGAAGCAAAACAAGAAGGAAGAAGCTCTGCTTTGTCTCTGTCATCAGTTATCATCATTTCAGCAACCCTGAGCAGCAGGCAAGTACCTTCTTTGATCTTTTTCTTCCCACCTTAAAAAAGAAAAGAAAACAAAACAAAACAAAACAAAACTAAAGCCTAAAAACATTATTTCTGCCATCTGAGGTCATCCTTTAGAATTCTTGATACTATTTTACTAGACTATTGTTGTATTAGTGTATTATATTGTGTGGAGGCAGAGGGATGGCAGTGAAGACAGCACTGGGTCTCTTTCAGCTGAAGCTTGAGTCAGAAAGACCTGAGTTCAAATCCAGCCTCAAACACTTACTAGTATGTGACCCTCAGCAAGTCACAACTTCCATTTGGCTTAATTTCTTCAACTATCAAAATAATAGCACCTACCTTGCAGGATCGTTTTGAGGATCAAATAAGACAATATTTGTTATAAGTGCTTAGCAGAGTACTCAGCACACAATGGGTGCCATATACATGCTTTCCGTTTTCTATACTTTTTTTTTGCTTCCATTTTCTATACATTTCTTTTTAATCTAGGTTGACTGGTAACTTCCATCTACAGCCACATGCCTCTTTCTTCTTCTCAGAATTATTTCTTTTTGTACCTTCATAATTTCATCTTTGGGAATTTTCCATTCCTCTGAGTCTAATTCCTGACTTATTTTAGCTCAAGGAACCTTACGTGTACCTCCTTGGAGCCCTCTGAAATTTGCTCTCCCAAAATGTAAGGTGTGTCTTTGACTATTGCAAGCTTTTCTCTCCTTTTGTAGTCAGTCAGGTGTTTATTCAATACTTGTTATGTGCAGGTACTGTGCTAAACTCTGAGGATGAAAAATAAAAAAAAATGAAAATGAAAGTCCTTGCCCTCAAGGAGCTTGCATTCTAATGGAGGAGACATGTAATAACTAGGGATTTACAAAAGAGATAGAGCATAAGAGAGGTAGGTGGTCATAGAGGAAATGTGGGCTGGGAACCGCCCAAGGACTCCTACAGAGTATGTCTGAGGAAATAAGAGGTAGAGACATTAAGTTACTCTGAACCTGAACGTGTATATGTGCGTGTGGATTTGTGCACACATGTGTGTGTGCGTGTATATATACACACACATACACAAACACAAGCAATTGCTACAACCCTCCTGCCCAGAATTACTGCAGTGTGGGAGTTGGACTAGATGACTTCTAGGGTTGTTTCCAGCATCAAGATGTTGTGATGTTTATGGCTGTCTGTGGAGGACCCAACATTAAATGATATATGACATATATGTACATAGTTATACATATAAAGTTAAGTTAATTCTTCAGAACTATTCCCATAGCAAAACACTTGCCTTTATCTTGAATCAGTTTCTTTTTACTCCCAACAGAATTTTAGGCAGTAACCCAACCGGCCCCCAAATCCCAAATATTGACCTGTGGACAAAGTGATCAGTCATGATGTGTCCAGACAGTCATGTGACTGGCAGGACTGTAATTCCAGACCTACGCTGAACTGAAAAGTTCTAGTCAGAACTGCCTGGAAAGAGTTCTGTCGCTGTACAGAGTCAATATATCCCGAGCACGTACTGGTCCCAAGCAATACAAAAGACTCTCACTTAAAGTCTTTGAAGAATACATAGCCACTCACCGAATACAAGAAACAGGATTTTGGAAGGTTGGGTGAGAGAAGATTGCGGTCCGTTTTTGAAATGATCTGTGATACTTTCTTCTTTAAGCTGCCCCAGGACTCTCCTTTGGGAATGATGAGCATTGCCAGCTATCACTGATTGTGCTGAGCAAGCTTGCTTTGATTCCTCCTTTGGAGAGATTGAGTGTTACAGGCCTGCCTGCTCAGCTCTCCTTGGCAATTTCGGAGTTAACGACTGACACTAAATTACCTTCTTGTACCTGGAATGGGAGTAGGGGTAGATTAACACTGCCCCTCCTTCACTCAGACCTGTAGCCAGGTCTCAGGAAAAGGCGGTCTCCAGCAGGTGTCATGGACCCCAACAGGTTGTGGATTGAGAATGTGGCTTTAGATTCAAAATAGTGGCTCCTCATGAACCTTACGGACCAAATTGAGGAGGTTTGTCTCCTCGGTTGTTTGTTTTTTCTGTTTCTTAATAGATATTCCCCTCCTGTCCAACTCATAACCGATTCCTTCTTTAGAAGAAGGTAACCACCTCTACTGACCTTCCCAGCTGGCAAACTTTGAAAGGCAGAAGATAAGATACTGTGTTAGCTTTAAGGAAAGAGATGAGCAGATCTCGATCCCAGCGAGGAGGAAGATATGACCTGCCCACAGTCAAAGCAGCAGACGGGCTTTCTGGGATCTCTGGTCCTTGTTTTGTTTTTTGTTTGCTTTTCCCTGTCTTTTCCCCTGATTAAGCTGAAGAGCAGAAGCTTGGCTCAGCTCTTATGCTCTCTCTCGCCCCCTCCTGGTTGCATATAAGAACAGCAACCTCCTGTCTCTGTTCTTCCTCTTCTCTATGTAACAGCCCAGAGAGAAGGAGCTTGGGGGCTTTATTCTCTCAGCTCTGACTCTCTTCCCCTACAGGCGGCTAGGAGAGCAAAGTAGGGCAGAATCATACTTTCCTCCTCTCATCGGCTCTAATTTATTTCACCCAAAAAGCTTTCCTTTGCTCTTTCTCTCTTCCCAAGTGCCCATATGACAGGTGTCTGTTTCTACTCTCCTTTCAGGAGTATTTGTATAGCCGCCATGTTATGTTTATTTTACAAATCCGATCATTCTATAGGAAAGATTTTTCATAGGTTTTGTGCATTTGTATTGAGTCTGGCATTTTCCTTGATAGTGTAGCTCCTTAACAATTCTCATTAATTGTCTTTAATTCATATGGTTTGGCTGGGGTGGGGAAGTGGATTATGGCCAGTGCGTGGAAGATCCCCAAAATGCTGACCTATGACTTTGGATTTGGAATCAAGCAGACTTACTATAAGATAACGAGCATAGAATTCATTAACCACGTCTCCCTCTTCCTTTCCAAGGAGCTTGAACCCCGTGCTGCTCCCAAAGTAAGTCAAAACTTTAGGAAGGCTAATTTTACCTTATGGTATTGTCAGGATATAGCAATGGTTTTAACAAGAAATGTCAAATGAATGAAAAGATAGCAAACCTTATAGACTTGTCCATAGGTGCCATTTCCAACGACTTGCACTAGTTCAAATATCCCCGCCGGATCCTGTAAGAGGAAGAGAAAATATAGTTATCCCTTACGCAGAAAGAACTGAATATTTAGGGAAGGACTTGAATAGTGTCTTTAACTGGCCTGATTCATTGAGAAAACACATGGAAAGATCACCGAATGTCAGATCTCAAAGGTCCTCAAATTCAATGCCCTCTTTTACAGAGGTAGAAATTAAGACCTGGAGAAAAAAGGAAAAGGAAGTATCCAAGGTTATAGATGTAGTAAGAGGGGCAGAGCCAGGATTCTTTCCTCAGTACTCTGACTCCAGATCTAGTGCCGAGGACCTCTCCTGGAGCTGTTCTTCCAAGATGATATGGAACCACTGACTATCCCGGGCTGACCATTCATTCACTTTCAAAGCCATCTAAATGTATGGTCATCTTGTTCCCATCTCTCCATCTTTTCCACAAGAAGAGCATGAGATAGTCACATGACATGAAACTTTCCCACTTTCCCGGTTACAACTCAAAAGATTGGTATTTTTACAATTTAATTTTAAGTACATGTGGTTATTCTTTTTTTAAACTCTTGCTAATCTGAGAGCCCTCAATCCACTGCTTGTGCAGCTACTTAGTCACTGAACAAAGCCTAGAACTAAAAGGGTCTTCAAGACAACAAATCTGAACTCCTTATCTTACAGAGGAAGAAACTGAGACCCAGCAAGAGGAAGTGACTTGTCCAATATTGTACAGGGAGTAAGCCAAGATCTGAACTTGAATCCTCTGACTCAAAATCCTTTCTACTGCACCAAGAAATTTATTTTTTTAAAAAAGGATTTACTAATAGTTTAAATAGAGATTAAACAAAGTCCTTTACCTCTCTTGCCCCAAGTTTCCTCATTAATAAAATGGAAACAGTGAGATAGCATGGTTTCTTGAGTAAATTCTTTACCCCTCGTTGGATCTCACTTCCCTCCCCTCTAAAACAAAAAGATTGAAACAGATGATCTCAAAGGTCCTATATTCGTCTCTTATACACACTGAGTCTGTGATGTCCTATGTCTTGCACTATTTAAAAAAAAAACTTCTTTACTGGTTTATATGAAAATTAGGGACTATTTCATTTGCTCAACAAATACTTGGTGAGCATCTACTAAGGCATGGTATTCGGTGCTTCAAAATGAAGTTCACATCTGACTAATCTAACTCTCCACTGCTGTCCATATCCAGATACAAACTAGTTTTGTATACTAGTTTAAGATGTGACTGAGTCTCTATGGCTGAAATAATTGGGCAAATGTGTGTGTGTGTGTGTGTGTGTGTGTGTGTGTATGATATGTCAAATGTATATATATATATATATATATATACACACACAAATATATATATGTATGTATGTGTATGTGTGTGTATATATATATATATGTGTGTGTGTGTGTGTGTGTGTATGTGTATATATATATCAGGCATGATGCTAGGCATAGGGGATACAATGATAAAAGTGAGATTAATCATTGTCCTTGAGGAGCTACTATTCTATTGGGAGAAACAATGTGTATACATATAAATGACTATCTGTAAAACTGATATATACATTTGATACACAGAAAGTAATTTTAGCAGGGGTGGGTGGAGCAATATTAGAAAAAGCACGTTACAGCAGGTGTCACCTGAGCTTTGAAACTCACCAACTCTACCTCTCCTTGACTGGCTGTAGCTCCTCCCATTCATCTGAGAAGGCAGTTCCCTTCTTTACCAAAATTATTTTCAAAACAAATGTCACCATCAGACAATCTCAGCAATAATCAATGTCATGCCCGAGGGCTCCTTTTAATTGTCCAAGTTAGAGAAAACTTTTTTTAATCAAGAAATTAGAAGTAAAAATAGATCATTTTGGGGGGTGATCTTGATATAAAATGTGTTACCTTTTATAATAACTTAGAGTGAGATTTATGTGATGAAAAATATAGTTCTCTATCTGTTTGAACCATTTATCACCTTAGCAGAATCCTTCTGTGGACATCATTGGGAGATTTATGAGAAACATTATTAACTTGGTAGGATCAGCCTGTGGCCATCTGTCAAAACCATCAGTCAGGTGAATTGATGCCTATTGATGTCACTGACCGAAGGACCATTCTTTGTTTGGGCTTCAGAAGACACAGTATTAGAGACCTAGATTTTCTGCATGTAAAAGGACCACTTAGGAGTCTCTTTAGAATTTCTCTAAATTCTTTGACAACAAACCCTGTTCGGGTTCTCTAAAGTCCTTTCCATCATCCCATGCGGTGAAATGAATAAAGCGAGATCCTTATTTGAATTTGGATACAGGCAGCTATGATCATTTAAAAGTTGGCTATTTGGAAAAAATAATCAATACAGTTTCCAGTCTACATCAGTTTATTCAGAATTCATTTGAGTCACATCCAAGTTACTTTAGAAACATTCTTCCTCCCCTAAAAATTTGTTCTGATACTTCCAGCATTCTTGTTTGGCAGAAGTCTGAAAGATTCATGTTTTGGATGGAATCGCATCTCTCCTAGAACTTGTAAATAAAACATTTTCCTGTGTGTCTTCTCTGGGTTTTTTCCTTTGAGGTTTATCCTATTTGTCTCCAACGTAGGTGCAGTGGAAATATTGGATGTGAAGTAACAGGAATGGGAGTTCAATATCCCTTACTATCTTCCTGGCCTCGTAAAAGTCACTTCCCCACCCTGTACCTCAGTTTCCTCCTCCATAAAATGAGGGAGTTGAACTAGATGGCCTCTGTGTTCCATTTCGTATCTAGAACTAGGATTCTATAATCTTGGATCAGTAGAGGTAACACTGAGAAAAGAAGAGCCGTGGCATCATATTCAAATAAAATTTGTCTGTCCAGAGACAAGACCTTTTTTCCCACTAATATTCCCCTCACTTACTAAGTGAGGTACAGATGTCTAAAAAGAAGGATCAACTATATCAGATTGCTTTGCTGTCTTGGGGACAGGAGAGGTAAGGGAGGAAGGAAGGAAATTTGGAATCGAATACTTAAAAAAAATGAATGTTGAAAACTTCTTTATAAGAAATTGAAAAAATAAAAAATAAACTATTAAGTGACAAAAAAGAAAAAAACACTAAAAATAAATTAACTTTTTTTTTTTTTTTTTTTTTTTTTAAGAAGGATTAAGCCATGGACTAGGACAGTGGCGAGAGGGAGTTAATGTTGCTTCACAAAAAAATGGAAATTTCATAGACATAAGCAAAATCTAAGAAGAAATGTTTGATTTCAGAAAATAAACAGCTATCCATCTTTCAAGGCCTTTTTTCAAGGTCTTCCAAGTCGTGGGGGTTGCCTGGGTCAATTATCCTGCCTGCAGTGTTACCTTGAGAGTGTCTGAGGTCTTCTCCCTGCCACGGTTTTCTTCTATCTGTAAGGAAAATGACCATAAAACAAGCAAACGCCACCCATAGGGGACTTAGAAGAGCTGGTTAAAAATGGCAACAACAACAACAACTAAGTTATCGGTTTAGAGATTTAGAGCTGGGTGGGATCTAGAGGCCATGGCAGATAACTGTCCAGTGAGGATCCAGCTAGTGTCAGAGGGAGGCTCTGAATCCAGGTCTTCCCGCCTCAAGTCCAGTATGCTATCCGCTATGCTATGCTGTCTCTCGGGAAGTCCTTTTAAAGAATTTTCTAAACAATTCCATAAAAGGCAGGATGGTTTAGTGGGTAGAGAGCCAGCCTCAGAACCGGGAAGACCCGAGTTCCAATCTTGACCTCTGACACATACTGGCTTTGACACCCTAGTACTTTGCTCCACTCTTAGTGCCTCCGGCAGCCCTAACGGGAGCAGATTTGGATCTGCAGGGGTGCAGGGAGTTTCCTCCATCGATAGAATCATAGGTTCCGTCTAAGAAAAAACAATCCCATTTGCACATTTTGTTACACTTTTGTACACACAGACAACCAGGCTGAGTATACCCAGACATTCAGGACATTTCAGGGCTGCCTCCCCCGGCTATTAGTATTTCAAGGCACTGTGATTTTAAAATTAGACTAAGAAAAAGAGAATTTTGTGGGTTAGAAGAGGAAAGAGACCGGTCGAAGGAAAGTCAGCTGTTGTACTATTCTAGGCACACGGGGATCAACAAAGAATCACCGAACCAGAGAGTTAGAACTCTAAGGGACCTGAAAAATCATTTAGCCTAACCCTATCATTTTACAGAGGGGGAAACTGAGACCCGGAGAGCCAAAGTGACTTGCCAAGGAGTAAGTGACCAAACCACAGGTCAATTTAACCTCAAATTATCTGGAAGGAAGAAATGTGGGACCTGACAGCTTGGATTTGGGAAATGAAGGAGGGGGAAGAGTCCCAGAGAAGACCAAGCTTCATGTTCCAGATACTAAAAGATGGCAGTAACGTTGGTGGCCGGAACGGGGAGCAGTCAGTCCAAGGAGGAAAATGAGGAGCTCTGCTTCAGACACCGTGAGCCTCGAACTCACAGCAGTTTAGGCGAGGGAAGGCGCCCCGAACATCACGGGAACAGAAGAGAAAAACCCACAAGTGAGGGGAAGGCTGCAGATGGGAGAAAGCTGAGCGACTTCTTCACATAGGTAGTAGCTGAAGTCATGGAAAACCGTGAACTCCAAAAGGGCAAGAATAGAACCTTAGGAGGTATTCACAGTTACATGGTGAGGGGAGAGATTAAGACAGGGAGGCCCGGAGAGGGGAAAGTCCCTAGCCTAAGGTCACTGGGATCTCTGGCTCCAAAGCCTGTGCCCTTTCCAGCACTAAAATAGCTGACTCTGGAGTCTAGGAGAGGTGGAGGGGTCCAGAATAACTAGGAGGGGTTAATGGGCTGGCTGAAATGGGAGCAGGGAATGACTGAAGGGCAGAGAACAGGTTTGGGCAGTGCGGTGGGGGAGTCGGAGACATGGCAGGTACATTAACATATAAATAGAATGCAATGGCAGGAGAAATCATCTGCTGTTGGGGTTCAGCTCGTTGCCTTCCTCCATGCCTCTAGAACGGGACAGAAGGCGAACTCCAAGAGCGCAAGCAGCGGGCAGGAGCATCCCTCATCAACCTGCGGCCCGGGAACAAACAATTCATCTTCTGGCCCCGGAGACGCGGCCTGGGAGTCTGAGGGAGCTGGGATCTGGCTGTGAGAGGGAAAGATGCACAGAGCTTAAAGGGCTAGCGCCTCGCACTTATGGGGAGCCCTCGGTGCCACATCACCAAGAGCCACGGGCAAGGCAGCAGCCCCGGCTCCCGATGGCGTCTGAGTTGGAGGTGAAAACTGCGCCACGCCTTAGTGACAGACATGAGGAGACTGGACCAGATGACCTCTGCAAGGGCCTCCAGCTGTTATTCTATGCTTTCTTTAGCTTCAAGACACGTGTCAGAATTCTTTGGATCTCTCCGTCTTTCTCTGTCTCTGTTTCTCTGTCTGTCTCTGTCTGTCTGTCTCGCTTTCTCTGTCTCTGTCTCGCTTTCTCTGTCTCTGTCTCTCTCTGTGTCTCTCTATCTCTTTCTCTCTCCTACTATTTTTGGAGAAACTAAACTTGCAGTCCTATCAGTGTAGGAAAACCTACTGCGGAAACTCCCTCTACCAATGCACATAGGTTTGAAACTAGCCCTTAGGAGAACTTCTTGGGGCATTAAGAGGTCCCATGACTTATTCAGGATCACCCAGCCTATGTCAGGTGTCAGAAGTATGATTGAACTCAGATTTTTCTAACTCCGGCTAAAAGCAAGGCCGACCCTTTAGAGTCTACTGTGTCGAGTTGCCTCTCCTGCCATTTTGTTATGAAATCACACTTAATATCTCCTGACTTTCATAAAGATGTCTATGACCAAAGCACTTAGACCCTCTCTTCTTTTCCTCATCCCCAAGGGAAGCGGTGGGCCCAGATAAAACTATTGAGGCTCTCCGGCTGGACCGTACCTCCGGCATGTCCTTGCTCGGCTGGACGTTGTCACCTGGACAATCGGACAGAACTTTTAGCTGAGCCAAGTCCTTAACGATCTCACTCATCTATTTTTCCCTTTATTAACTTTCAAACCTTTCTGGTCCGTCTCCCCACCCTTCTCTAGCTTATCACCAAACTCCTATACTTTCTGTTGGCAAGTTTTGACCCACACATTCATCATTTGGAGAGTAATTATGACAATGCATCTTACCATATGTCGGTTTTCTTGCTTATTTTTATCATCTGTCGGGTGCTCCAAAAAGCAGTGACATGACATTTCTCCAGAAATACAGGAAATAAATCACATACATTGAAACGCCCCAAAATGAAACGTACCGAGCCAATATGATATTTTGCCAAGGCGATAGCAAATCCATCCAGGATCATCTTAAAAGTTTTAGGGTGTGTCTGTGTGGTACTTGTGTGTGTGTGTGTGTGTGTGTGTGTGTGTGTGTGTGTTTTGATTGAGAGAACTTGCCAAATCTATGGCTGAGGTCGTTGGGAAAACTTGAATCTGAAGGAAACCTTAGTTTCTCTCAACACTAAAGCTTAAAAGCTGATGAAAATCAAATCAAGTATGGCAAGTCAGAATGAAAAAAAAAAAAATTAGAAAATGAAGGTTTGTCCTCAGCCTTTAGTGGAGTAGCTGCAACTCGAATCTAGACGATGTCACATTTAGTTTAGGCTCTTAAGCTGGGTGCCAAAGGGTTGGTTTACAAATCTCTTTCCCACCGCTGCGATGACAATCTAATTTATTTATACCTAGAAGACTATTATTGCACGTGGCTCCTCTTTGAAGATAAATGCTATCTCCTTTATCTACTTGGGAGAGGCAGCTGGTGTGGTGGAAAGAGCACTAGATTTGGGACAAGAGACTTGGGCTCAGTGACCCTTACTAGCTCTGGATCCTGGGCAAGACCACCCCCCACCCCAGCCAAAATTATATCTCTACGATGAAGTTCAATGATGGATCAATAAGCATTTCTTAAGAGCCTGTGTGTCAGACACTGTGGGGTAATATTTTCATCCCTTACAAGTATCACAGGGTTGTCAGGAGGTTGATACAAGAGGAATAAAGTGATAATGTGTGTAATTCTCTTCTCGGTCCTGAATTTGAAATCAGGGGACTAGGATTATGACCAAGGACATAATCCAGGCAGTGTTCTCTTCCATTTTTTTCCCTTCTTTAATGTGTGTGGCAACAAGACCCTCTCTTCTCCTTGGGTTTGGATTTCCCTGCCCCATCATTTCCATGAGGATTTTTCCATTCCTCTCGTCATTTTTAGAAAATAGTTTATTCGGTTTGCTTGTCTGTGGTTTTGCATATTTGCCCTAGTTTGCTTTTTCTATCTCCCTTACATGAAGAAAAAAGGCTGCATTCGTTCAACATTTTTTTTTCCATTGGCTTTATTCTTTCATTGGGGGGCTGATAGTGGGAAGGAATCTAAACTGACCTTGAAAATCCTGTTCAGGATTAAAAAGCAACACCTGCAGTGCCCACTCCCATCTCCCAATTCTGAACATTTGCACAAACTGTTCCCCCTACCCAGAATGCTCTCTCTCCTGACCTTGGTCTCTTTAAATTCTTAGTTCCCCTTAAGTTAAAATGTCACCTCCTACACAGGGGCCTTTCTTGATGTTCCCCGGGGGGTTAGTCAACACCCTCCAAGATACACCTTCCAAATTATTTTGTCGATTCTTCCAATTTATATAGCTGTGGTCCCCCGAATAATCTCCATGAGGAGGAAACTTTTTCTTTTCCTTTCTTTTCTTTTTTTTCTTTGCATCTCCACAGCTCAACACAATGTTTGTCACCTGTAATAAGTATTTAATGTAGGCTTGTGGAATCGAATTGAAAATAATGAAGAACAGAAATGGAGCCTTTTCTGAGTGGAGCCAGAAAGACAAAACTGAGCTTAAAAAAAAAAAAAAGCTGTTTTTATTTGTAAAAGAGCATTAGAAATTATAGGACTAATATTTGCAATACAGTGAACGATTTTTATGGATAAGCTAACTTTGCTAAATTATTATCCACATACTACCCCCTTTTTTTAAAAAAAAAAATCTCAATATATATAATAAGAAAACGACAGAGGGGATACTCTTGATGGATTTAGTCTTCCTTCGTTTGGTTGTTTGATTTTTGTTTGTTTGTTCGTTGGTTTATTTTGCTTTTTGACTGGCAGGATCCAATCCTAAATACAAAGGGGGCAGTCTGTAAATGTCATCAGAGTGCAGTAATACTTATGTATGCCAATGGGATTTTCAAAAGTCCTTTCACATAAGGTTAATATTTAGCTTTTCTCAAAACAGACAAGCATCAAATGCTCCGTTCTTAAAGTTACCCTGCACTCATTCCACCGAGGTGCCTGCCTGCCTGCCGCTTTTGCGATTCCCAGCTGCCCTTTGCATTCAAGGGAGGCTGGGAATAAAGTCACAACTTTGGAAAAGAAGTCGGTAAATGTGTTTTGGGGGGTCCGGTGAGAAAGCTCGAGGCTCACTGCAGGGGAAAGAAACGTTCTTCCAAAAGAAGACTAATAGGGGATGGAGCTAAGTTTACTGAGTACTTACTGTGTGTCAGGTGCTGCGTTAATTATTATGTTACTATATTAATTTTAGTAAAGGTCACGCATGGGAGGGGGGCGATCCGCAAAGTCCAAACTTCACAAGAATTGGTTTCGAGAGAAAGAAATGATTCTGTCAAAATCAAAATTACTAATGAGGAAAGATCAGGCGTGTGGTCGGGGGAAAGAAATATACACAGGTGAAAACCCCCGACCTCTTACAAGACTGATGGAGGAGGGGGGGGGCGCGGCAGATTCCCCCCCTCCCCCCCGCCCTAAGCAGCTCTGACCTTTCTCTCTGAAAACGCACGACGAACTCAAAGCCAAAAGAAGCAACTCTTACAAGAGGGAGAAACTTTGTCAACTCTTTGCTTTGGAGAAACTGAATCTTCCGTTGATTTGCTAGAATCTATCTCTTCGTTTTGGAGAATTGGTTCCTTCTAAAGTGGATTTCTGAGCCCCGGACCCACCCCATCCCGTGTGTATGTGTGTGTGTGTTGGGGGGGGGGGATCACAGTGGAAAAGGTGCTAGATTTCGAGTCAGAGGATTTGAATTCTAATTCTAACTGCAGTTTTACTACCTGTGCGATCAAGGACAAATCACATGTTCTCTTCGAGTCTCAGTTTAGCCCCACTGTAAAGAGAGGGTTTGGCTAAGTGATCTCCCAGATCCCTTTCAGCTTTAGATCTGACAGATTCTAGGGAGACTAGCATCTCCCACCACAGACACACACACACACACACACACACACACACACACACACACACACACACACAGTGGAGACACCGAAATAGCCGAGGTCCAGGGAAGCCGAGGCGCTGACCCCAGGAGGGACGCGGGCAGGGAAAGCGCGCGCGCACACACAAACACACACACGCGCGGAAAGAAGTGGAGCGCGGCACCCCGGAGACACCGAAATAGCCGGGGTCTCGGGAAGCCGTGCCCTGCAGTCACGGAGAGCCAGGCGCCGACCCCGGGAGGGAGGCGGCCAGGGGACGCGCGCTCCGCCTCGATCCCTGCGGGGCTCCTCTCCCGGCCCGTCCGGAGCACGGTGCGGGGCCGCTCCGGCTGCCCCGAGCCCGGCGCCGGGCCCCAAACCGCGCGCACTTAGACGGGCGCCGGCGGCGGGACGCCAGCACGCATCGCGAGCGCTCACTCACCCTCAGAGTGGACAGGTCGATGTGGTCCAGGCTCCGGGGCGACGAGACTCTAGCCATGGCCATTGCTGCGGTCGGGGTCGGGACCGGGGCCGGAGCCCTGGCCGGGGACGGGGCCGGGGTCGGGGTCGGGGAGGGGGTCGAGGTGGAGCTCGGGGTCGGAGGTCGGCTTGGAGTTCGGCTAGAAGTTGGGGCCGGGGCTGCGGGGATGCGAAGAGCAAAGACGGGCGACGGGAGTCAGAGGAGCCTGTCAGAGTGCGTCGGGCACGAGCTGAGGGCGCCAGCTGGACTGACCGAATGCCCGCCTGGGCTGCAACTCCCTTGGACTTGAGCTGACGGGGAGGGGGCAAAAAGAGGGCGGGGAGGGGAGGGGAAAGAGGGGGAGGGGGCAAGGGGGGGGAGGTGGAAGGAGGGCAGGACCAGAGGCCGGGATGCGGGGGGGAGGGGGGGGAGAGAAGAGGGAGGGGGAGAGAGGAGAAGGAGAAGGGAGGAGAAAAGGGAGTTGGGGAGGCGGAGAGGCTGCCGGAGCCCGAGTGGGAGGGGGCCGCCGAGGGGCCGCGCGCTCCGGCAGCCTGCGCCCGCGGCGCCCGGTCCCCAGAGCCAGTCCCCAGCCCGCTAGCGCCTTTAGGAGGGCAGCGGTGCGGCTCGTGCCCCCGCCTGTGGCTCCGTCCCTGCGGTTCCGCCGCCTCGCGACCCCACGACCCACTTGCAGCCACAGCCACGGCGTCCGGCTCCCGGCTCCCCGTAGGACAACTTTTTTTGCAGAGACATTTCCTCGGGAAAAAAAAAAAAAAAAAGAAAAAAGTTTGGGGAAGGAAGTGACGTGCCTCCGGGGCTGGGGAGGCGGCCGCCCGGGCAGGGGCCGGAGTCGGAGCACGCGGGGCCGCCGGACGCGCGGAAGGACCACGGGCGGGAGGCCCGGCGTGGGACCCAGCGGGACCGGGAGCCAAGGACCCCCGCTGTGTCTCGCCCGCCCGCAGCGCCCGGAGCACGGCCCGCACGTGGGCTTCTCGAGTGGAACTGAACGCCTCACCTAAGAAGGCTCCCGGGGGCTGCTCCCACAGTGCATCCCTCCCGGCCCAACGCCGGCGAGCGAGTGGAGCCCCGGGGCACCTCGTCCGTGGCCCCTCCCCCCCGGCTCAGTCCCAGTGATCCGGGGAACTAACGTTCCTGGGCGGGTCTGGGGCGCCCCCCTGGCACTCTTTGCCGTCCACTTAGGGAGAGACAGGGAGCCCCTGGGAGCCTAGTGGGCTCCTGTCAGCCGGCATCCTAACTTTCTACATGTAGAGCTACAAGTTACCTCAGAAGCCACCCATCTCACCCTCCTTCTTTTAGAAATAAGGAAACTGAGACTCAGAGATGGGCAGTGACCTATCCAAGGTCAAACACAGGTTCCTAGCTCTAAAGCTGGAAGAGACCTTTGAAGCCGGCTAACCTAACTCCCCACACGTGACAGAGAAGAACACTCTCGGGCCCAGAGTTGGCCAGGTAGTCAGAGGCAGCGCCCAGCGTGCACTTGCTACCCCCCTTGACCGGCTCCCTCTCGTACCCTAGCCACACTGCTTCTCCAATCTTCTTTTCGTTTCCACCAAATGGCAATAGGGAGTCTGAATGAACGGGAAACAAAATGAATTTTCTTTGGAGAACTGGGAACTCTTTTGGAAATAGCCAACCTTAGACCTTGTCCCTCACACAGGCTATTCCATCTCTGTGCCGACTGCACAAGCGCAGTCACTCCTTCCTCATGTACTTCTTAACTCCCCCCCCCCCCCCCCCCCACAGTTCCCATCTAGGAATCCTTTCTTGATCCTCACCCCAAGCACTTAGTGTCTCCATACCCCCAATCCTTAACTTTCCCTCTTACTTTTTTTTTTGTATTTGTCTATTTATGTAAATTCTCCCATAAAAAACAAAAACAAAAACAAAAACAGGAACTGTTTCATTAGAAAAAAAAATCTTTGCTTCTCCAGCCCACTGCTTGGCACCTAGTAGGCACTTAATAAATAGCCTGTCAGGGTAGGTCATAAAACCCCAGGTGGCTTCTAGGAGCCCAATTCTTAACAGAATTCTTAACAGGAAATACTTGACAAAACAACATGGTATCTATCACCAGCTTCCCAAGGGCAGCCCCAGACAACATTATTACCTTTCCAGAAAGTCAGATTCTACTTCCTCCACGAGATTTCTCCTGATTGCTTCCCCCTAGATCTCTGACCTCCCCCTCGGAACCCTTTTTGCCAAGCTCCTTTTTTAAAAGCAAATTTATCCTTCTGATTTAAGGCTTTCAGATTTTGCCTCCCCCCACCCCCCAGCCCAATTAAGAGTGGAAGCTTCTGTAAGCTGTGGACTCTTTCTTCAGAGTCAGTTAGGATACTCCCTCCTAACATGAAGCTTTTCCTGATTCCTTCAACTGCTAGGGACCCTCCCCCACCCCCAGTTCCCTTATATTTACTTTATTTTTGCCTGTTTTTATTTTCCCCGGACAGAATATAAACTCCTTGAGGACAGGGTCTGGTTTTTGTCTTTGTATCTTTAGCTCCTAGCACAAGATCCCAATTAAGGTTTTCATTAAACATTCCCATTTATTATCTTATTTGAGCCTCACATGTGAAGTATAGGGTGTAAGTGCCATTAACAGAGGAGAGAAGAACTACAGTCTTCTGGAAAGGAATGCTCAAGCTTAATTTCACTAAATTTTTTTTTTTTAAAAAGAAACAACAACCATCAATCTTGTTAACAACTCTTCCTTGGATAAATACCAGTAGCCTGTGTTTAACGACTACGCGTGTGTCATACACAGTGTCCCAAAAGTCTTAATACACTTTTAAGCTTAAAAACTTGTATATCCAGTACAAATTAAGCTTAAAACTGTACTAAGACTTTGGGGATAAAAACTGTGCTAAGACTGTTGGGACACCTGTACATGTGTGCATATATATGTAAATATACATGTGTATTTCCAGTACCTAACACAGTTCCTCCCACATAACAGTCCTTTAATAAATATTGATTGATTAGTGTCATTTAATTGGTTTATTCTCTCCCTCCATCTCTCTCTCTCTCTCTCTCTCTCTCTCTCTCTCTCCCTCTCTCTCTCTCCTTCTTCTCCCCCTTCCCTATGTCTTTTTTTACATTCCTCCTGGTGAACATTTGCATTTATGGTGGATGGTGAAACTAAATATTTAGTCAAAGTGAGAACTGAACCAAAAACCTGACAAAATGAGATTCACTAGAATAGAATACTTTCAATTCCCCACTTGCCAGACATCATCATCATTATCATACTAATTCACCACTGAAACTGGACCCTGAAATCTCCCCGTAAAGTGGGGGTAAATCCAGTGTCCCAAAGACACTGCCAATAGTCTCTACCTTCAAGGAACTCAAATTTTAATGTGGGAGGAAATGTTCCAATATCTCTGTGCCCACAAGATATATACAGTACAAATTGAAGGTAATCTCAGAAGGCACTTTGGGAAGAGGGAAGGGGCAGAAGAGGGGAGCGGGAGGGGTGGAAATGATCAGAAAAAGGAGAGACAGTCAAAAGGAACAGAGTTGGAAAATAGAATGTCACGTTTGAGCAACACCGAGTGTGAAAAGACTGGGAAGATAAAGCCAAATGAATTTTTTTTAATATTTTTATTTTTATTCAATTTATATTTATATTCAATCCTGTAGATAATAGGAAGTCCATGGAGTTTACTGAGTGGGAGGTGTGAATGGTGGTATAGTCAAAGCTATGGCTTAGGAAAATCACTGGCAACTGTGGGAGAAATGGATTGAGGAGGGGAAAGATGAGGCAGGGAGACCAGTTAGAAGGTGATTACAATGCCAGGTGTGAGGGGATAAGAGTTTGTACTAGGATTGTGGCTGAGTTAAGAGAAGGAGATGTTGCCCAGGACAAGAAGATTTGGCAACAGCTTGGATATGTGAAGTAAGTGCAAGGGAGCAGTGGAAGATGCTGAAGATGCTGGGAGCCTGGGTGACTGCGGGGAGGGGGGGGTAGTAGTTAGTACTGCTTGAAATAACAGGAAAGCTAGGAAAAGGGGAGAGGGAAAGCAAATAATAAGATATTTTGTATTTTGTTGAGTTTGATACCTCTCTTGGACGTGTGGTTCAAGATGTCCAAGACATGGTGGGTGATGAGAATAGAGCTCAGAATGGAGATTAGGGCTGGATATAGTACTTGGCATTCTCTTCAGAGAGATTATCAATGAACCCATGTCACTGAAGAGCTTACCTAGATAGTGTGAAATGAAAAAAGAAGGGGCCCAGGACAAAGGCCTGAAAAACTAGAAAGGCTTCAAACCCAACTGGTCTGAAGAGCAGCCTAGTCAATCAATGGGCAAGCATTTTTTTTTTTTTATTAAAGCTTCTTATTTTCAAAACACATGCACGGATCATTTTTCAACATTGACCCCTGTAAAACCTTACGTTCCAAATTTTCTCCTCCTTCCCCCCATTCCCTTCCCTAGATGACAAGTAATCCAGTATATGTTAAACATGTTAAAATATATGTTAAATCCAATATAGGCACACATACTTACACAATTTATCTTGCTGCACAAGGAAAATCAGATCAAAAGGGGAAAAAAACCGAGAAAGCAAAATCCAAGCAAACAACAGCAAAAAGAGTGAAAATACTATGTTGTGGTCCATCCACCCTCAGTTCCCACGTCCTCTCTCTGGGTGTAGACGGCTCTCTTCATCACAAGATCATTGGAACTGGCCTCAATCATCTCATTGTTGGAAAAAAGCCACGTCCATCAGAATTGATTATGGTATAATCTTGTTGTTGAAGTGTACAATGATCTCCTGGTTCTGCTCATTTCACTCAGCATCAGTTCCTGTAAGTCTCTCCAGGTCTCTCTGAAACCATCCTGCTGATTGTTTCTTACAGAACAACAATATTCCATAACATTCATATAATAATAACATTCCACAACTTATTCAGCCATTCTCCAACTGATGGCCATCCACTCAGTTTCCCGTTTCTGGCCACTACAAAGAGGGCTGCCACAAACATTGTTGCACATGTGGGTCCCTTTCTTTAGTATCTTTAGTATCTCTTTGGGATACAGACCCAGTAGTAACACTTCTGGATCAAAGGGTATGCACAGTTTGATAATTTTTTGAGCATAGTTCCAAATCGCTCTCCAGAATGATTGGATCCATTCATAACTCCACCAACAATGTATCAGTGTCCCAGTTTTCCCGCATCTCCTCCAACATTCGTCATTATCTTTTCCTTGGACAAGCACTTTTTAAGTGTCTACTAGGTACCAGGTGCTGAATCGAAGGGCACAAAGACAAAAGTGAATGATTCATTGCCCTATTCAGTTGAGGGAAATGTAGACACATATAAGTAAAGACATCAAAAGAGAGTAATGCAAGGTAATTTTAAGAGGGGGAAGGAATTGCTAGCTAAGTAGATTAGGAAAATCCTCCGGCTGGAGGAGACATTTGAGCTGAACTTTGCAGGAAGCTTGGAATTCTAAAATGCAAAGATGAGGGAGTACATTTCTGGCATGGGGAGATGGGCCGCGTAAAGAGAGGAGTGAAGATAGTAAATGAATGTCTTTTGCAATCAACAGCAAGGAGGAAAAATTGGCGGAAGTGTAAAGTTTAGGGAGGGGAATGAAGTGAAATCAACCTGAAAAATAGAGCTAGATTATGAAAGGTTTGAAAAGTCAAACTGAGAAAATTGTATTTGATCCTAGAGGCAATAGGTAGTTACTGAGAACTCTTGAGCAATGGAAAGGTAGTCAGATCTGGAGTATGGATCGTTTGGGAAGCTGTAGGAAGATGAATTGAAAAAAGAGAAGCTGAAGATTGCAAGATTATTTCCATAGTGTGAGCAAGATAGGAATGAGGGGCTAAACTGTACTGGTGACCATATGAAGAAGCAGATGAAAGAGATGTTGTGAAGATAGAATAAGACTTGGCAAGAGATTCAATAGAGAAGAGAGAGAATGGGAAAATGAGGAGGGGGGAAGAAAGAAAGAAAGACAGGAAGAAACAAACAAACAAAGACAGGAAGAAAGAAAAAAGAAACAAAGAAAGAAAGAAGAGTTCAGGATGACGGGTGTTATGAGCTGGGCTGCCTGGAGGGATGCTGGTACCTGGAGGGAAGGGGAAAGAGTTTTGTTTTGGATGTGTTGAGTTAGAGATGCTTACTGGAAATGTCCTTAAGGCAGCTGATAATGGTGAACTGGGAATCAGGAAGGAGCCTAGAGCTAGAGGCCTAAGTGTAGAGAGATGATCATTAAATTTATAGTATCTGAAGAGTTCATCAAGAGAGAGATTTTAGGAGAATGTTGTAAGGTTCATTATCAGATTGTCTACACTAAATTTTGGTCACGGCAACTCTTAAGAGTTGGTGGCCCCCTAATGCCAGCCCTGGAGACAGAAGATTCTGAGTTCAAATTTGACGTCAGATACTTACTAAGTATGCGACCCTGTGCAAGTCACTTCCCCCGGATTGCGGGGAGAGAGAGAGAGAGAGAGAGAGAGAGAGAGAGAGAGAGAGAGAGAGAGAGAGAGAGAGAGAAATCCTTGCCTTGCTGTGAGGTAGTCTTGCCTTTAACACATCCTTGTATGGATTTGGCTGTATGACCTTGAGCGAGTCATTTTCCTTTTTGCCTTTTTGGTACTCTAAGCAGGTACCTCTCCAAAACTGCCAGAAATGCACAGACATACATGCCGCTTTTGAAAAACATCACATTTGAAAAAGTCACATTATAACCTTACATCATTGTAATTTCATTTGGCCCTTCCAACATCTCTGTGATAGGGCATAGAATCGTAGTGTTAAATTCAACAGGAAATTCAACTACATGCTAAACACCAAGGAAACAAAGAAAATGAAAGTCTCAAATACCACATTCTACCGGGTGATAGATTTAAAAATGGAAGAGATCTTGTTATAGATTTCAAAATGGAAGAGATTTTATTAGGTAATCATTTAGTTAAACTCTCTCCTGAGACAGATGAGGACCCAAACAGCAAACACTTTCCTCACATCACATAGGTCAGAAATGGCAGATCCAAGAGCGACGTGCAGGTCCTCCTTCTCCAAGTCCAGCACTTCTTTCCACAACAACATTTGGGGCGTATTATCACCGTTACACTGGCGCAGGCTTCCCAGTACTTAGAAGGTATCCGAGGTGACCTCTGTGAAGTATCACAGTAGCAAGAGCAGCCCCCATTAGCTTCTCTCCGGCTTTCCTTAAACCTATGGGAAAACTAGTCGTCATTGGGCTTAATCAATTAATTGGCCAGCGAGAAAGCGTCGGCCCATTGTTCAAGTGGCAAGCCTAGTGGTCCCATCAGGGCCTGTCTGACACAATCCCTTCCCTTAGCATGAGGCTGGGCAGGTTTTGAAGAACCTCTTGGCTGGATTTAAATTTTAGGCTAGGTGATGGAACTAGAACGTGATTCCAAATAATTCAAAAATTATAGGGGGCAGCTAGATGGTGCCTGCCCTGAAACCAGGAGGACTTGAGTTCTAATCCAGCCTCAGACACTAACACTTACTAGCTGTGAGATCTCGGGCAAGTCAACTCCAACTGTCGGAGGAGAGGGGGACAATTATAGCAAATCTACGGCTTTGTCCTCACCCCCATATCTGGAATTTCCTCCCTTAATTTGATCAAAGGGTCAAATGTTTATAAGGATATTTATAGTATACAATTAATCTGTAACTATATGATTTATCAAATGTAGCAAACTTGCAAAGAAAACCAGTCAGTGCCTTTCCGGGAGAGCATTTCACCCAGTCACCCCCTCCCCAAATCTCCTCCTACAACTTCTTCCTTGTGCTCCCTTTGGGGAGAGAATATACCCAATCGTTCAATTGCCTTCCCTCTGGAGGATCACTTGTCTAGGCCAATTCTTAAGGTGAGGGGGAAACAGGGGAAGGGTCCAGGGATCTTGTGGTCTCCCAGTGTTCTCACCAGCCACTGTGGTTTTCAAAAGCCAACTCTGGCACATCTTCCAATTCAGATCAGCTTTTCTGTTCCTTGATCCCCAAGTGACTTTTCTCCCCCCTCTCAATGTGACCCTAGCTCTCCCAGCTCTCTCCCTGTTTCTGAGTATGGTACTAGCAAGAAGAAGCTACCACCAGCATGGCCCCTTGGTATATTAGCCTCAGCCCTCGTTAGTTGAATCCCCCTTTTCTGCTGTGTAAAAGTGAAGAACAACTTCAAATCCGGACTGAAAGAAATATCCAGTCTGATAGACCTTTGCTTAGGTTTCGCCATTATGGCTTTTATTTGATTTTATTTTTTTGTTGGTCACAAACTACCAGCGTCCCCAGCTATGAGAAAAGATCATCATTTTTAAATTAAATGAATTACTCAATCAGCATTTATTAGATGGCTAAAGCTGGGAAACGGAGAAGAGCAAAAGCAATCCAGGGATTAAATTCTTACTTAAATTCTAACGAGGGGGGATAGCATCTATGAATATATGTGTGTGTGTATGCTAGATATCTATATATAGATATAGATATAAATAGATATGCACACATACATCCACAAAAGAGTAAAAGAAAGGCAGCTTTTAGAAGGTAACGGATAAGGGAGGCTTAGTATGGGGACTGATCTTACCATGATTTCCAAAGTTTCGAAAATCATGTTCAGTGACTCGCCCAAGGTCACCCAACTATCCCATCTACATCCCCAACCCAGATCTCCCCTCTGCTAGTCCCTTCCATCAGCTCAGGCTGCAAAGGAGAGATGGCCAGAGCAAGAATTCTCACGCTTTTCCCTCCTGGCTCCCAAGACCCCCTCAGACCCTCTCCACCTGCTCCCGCTTATCACAGCCACAAACGACAAAACAAACCCATGAAACTTGAGTGGAACCTTTGCCTGGATAATTAAACTAGATTTGTCATGGCTCCATCTTAACAACGTTCCTTTTGTATGCTTTTTAATGTGGATTCAAATCTAATGGAAAATATGCTTTTTATGGTTACAATAAAAGCCAAAGTTTATGGGTGCCTGGGATTTCAGCCGAGCCCTCGGCCCACCTGGAGAAGTGGCAAGGGGCTGGGAACCCCTTGGTGCCAACACAAGGACTGGGAACTGCCCAGAGAGCTTGGAGAGTCTTTGACCTCTTTGGCATTCGAAAAGCGGCTCCCACCTTTCTGGCCACCCCCTTTCAATTGTCCCTAAACACCCTGGCTCCATGGACAGTATTGCCAACCGTCTGGGGGTCACGGCTTGCCAGGCTTCACCTCTCAGGTCCCTCATTTGTAAAATGAGGATAATCTGGCCTCTAGCATCGACTCCCCGGGGCTGTCCAGAGACTCAACAGAACTAATGGACCCTGAAATGCTACACACACGTCGGCTGTTATTATTCTTATGTCCTAAAGCAGAGTCCGGATGTGGCCAACTACTCGATCCATCAATCGGCAGGCGCTGATTGGGTGCCGGGCACCCGGATGGGAAAGATAAAAGTGGGCAATCCCTGTCCTCAAGAACCTTACAGTCAATAAGGGGCGGGGTTCGACGTGTGTACGTAGCTGTAAGCACAGAGTCACTACAGGGTTATTGGTGGGGAGGGGAAAGGTGCAGGGGAAGGTGTGGGGGGGGGGGCACTGGGAGAATCAAGTGGCACTGAAGCCGAGTCCTGAACAGAGTTAGGGAGCCCAAGAGATAGGGACGAGAAGGGAGCGCATCCATTTCAAAGTTTCACCCAACTGCAAATACTAACGGACTGAAAGGCCGAGGCCCCGGGGGCCCAAACCCAGACCTGCTACCTGCTCCCCCCCCCCCTCCGGGCCTCAGTCTCCTCCTCTGGAAGATGCATTGGAAGGGGATGGCCTCTGAGGTCCCTCCCCAGCTCAAAATTCGTGGTCCTAGGAGGATATTACGGGCCTGAGATTGGAGAAGGAATATCCAAGTGTGTCTCATCAAACAGATTCCTGGCCTGGGGCAGGAGTGGGGGCGGGGGCGGCTATTAGGGGAAGCAAAGTGTCTGCAATTCCATGGAGGGGTATTTCGGAATGTCAGAACACGGCCTCAGGGCTAATTTGAGAGCCTGGCCCGGGAGCCGGGAGCCTGGCAGCACAGAAGGCATCATTGTGTCGGGGGAGGGTGGGGTGAGGGAGAGTCCACAGTGCAGCACTTGGGAGCTGTGGCCGTGCGCTGGGGATTCTGGGGGGGGGGAGCAGCGGCGAGAGCCGGTACAGGGGTACATTGATGACTGCTTGCCGTTGCCCTCCCCCTCCTTCCGACCGTCTCCCCTCCCCCTTCCCCTCCCCGGCCCAGCAAGGAGTCCCAACCGATTCCGTGTGGGAAGGGCCGATTCTCGTATAGCGCAGCCCCCCCGGAATCGTCTTAGGCGGTCCCCGAGTTCTGTTGGCAGTTTGGGAGGGCGAGCATCGCGTGACCCGAGGGCGGGGGTGCTGGGATGGTGCTGTGAGCTACAGGAGCTGCAGCCAGGCCTGGGGGCTTCTCCCTTTCCCCAGGAAGCCTTGGCCGAGTGGGGGTGGGGTGGAACCTAGTGGAACCCAGCCTAGCTCTTAAGGCCAAGCTCTTTGCAAGGTGTCTTTTATAAATGATGGAGGTGTTTCCTCCCTTCCCCAACTCTCCTTTTCTCTCCCCTCCCCATATTCATTAGTCAAAAAGAACCAATGATTACATCCTGAATCATTTTTCAGGGCAAGGAAGAAAGTCTTAGTCTTTGTTGGCCAGTGCCATCCACTGTTTAGGACGCAGTCTCTCTCTCTCTCTCTCTCTCTCTCTCTCTCTCTCTCTCTCTCTCTCTCTGTCTCTCTGTCTCTCTGTCTCTCTCTCTGTCTCTGTCTCTTTGTCTCTCTCTGTCTCTCTTTATTTCTCTCTGTCTCTCTCTGTCTCTTTGTCTCTCTCTCTCTGTCTCTGTCTCTCTCTTTTGTCTCTCTCTCTGTCTCTGTCTCTCTCTGTCTCTCGTTTATTAAAGCTTCTTATTTACAAAACATATGCACGGGTAATTTTTCAACACTGATCCTTGCAAAGCCTTCTGTGCCAAATTCTCCCCTCCTTCCCCCCCCCCCCTAGATGGCACGTAGTAGGACACAGTCTCAAACAGATGAGGGAAAGATTGCTGGATTCAGCGTGAAAGGAGCTAGAAAACCCCCCCACTTCTGCGACCACCTGTGTGACCTTGGCCAAACCACTTCCCCTCCCTGGGCCTCAGTTTCTCTTGTAAAATGAAGGGCTTGGGCTAGAGCAGGGGTGGGGAACCTTCTTTCTATCAAGGTCGGATTTGGATATTTATAACATCATTCATGAGCCATACAAAATTATCGACTTCTAGAGCTCAGTCAGTGATGGCCCTAGCTTCATCACTTTGATTATGTAAATAAGGACTTCGGGCTGGAGGTTCCCCACCCCTGATCTCTGAGATCCTTCCCAGTTCTAGATCTATAAGCCTCCAATATTTCCTTGAATAGCTCTGGGTAACTTGTAGAGGAGTCAGGAGAAACTAACCTGTTGCTAGACACCGGAGACATCAGGAGACTATAACTTCAGGATCAAGTGTCAGACAAGGACATGGGCCCCTCCATGAATTTTGGCATTTAGGGACCACTTGGGAATTATAATCTGATTAAGATAGTATCGGTATTAAGAAAGGCTGGAATGGGGGGGGGCAGCTAGGTGCCACAGTGAACAGCCTTGGAGTCAGAAGGACCCAAGTTCAAATTTGACCTCAGTCACTTGCTAGCTGTGTGACTCTGGACAAGTCACAACCCCAATTGCCTAAAAAAGAAAGAAAAGCTGGTTTCAGGATCACTTACTTAACAGGTTACTCCGAGCAACCTGGTGGTTTGATGGAATGCGCACTAGCTGGATGATAAATGGAACAATCCAAAGGTTGAACATGGGACCCAAAGAAATGGCCAGACAGTATCAACAGGAAGCCCAGTGAGTTGGGACCCTAGGCATCTTGGAGCCACCTGGCACATGTAACTTTCCTATTGGAAATAGTGTACCCCAAAGTAATGGAGGCCTAAGTCATCTGGCTCACCAGTGCTGCTGATTTCAACTTCTAGATGGCAAAAGGGAGGCTGTGACTAGATAGCAGAGTATGGGATCAGCCTCTAGAAATCAGATGGAGGCCTCAGTGCCCCAGGACTGCTGGAGGGAGTTTCTTCACTGGACAATTCCCCGTATGCCAATGATATCATAGGTCTGTCCTTGTTTTTAACATAAATTTGAATTGTTAATTTTTAAAATTAAGTTTAAGTTTCAGTGTGTACAATGAAGAAAAATCTTTTATGATTAAGTATGCAATAAATGATCACCATTAAAAAATAGAATTCCCTGCATGGACAACCTCATGAAATGAACCATGTCACACCTATGAGAAAGGAGGAAGCCTGGGGGATCTCTGAATTGCCAAATCCCAGGACCTTTCCTCATCCTACTTTCCCTCTCTGCAGCATTTCACACCACTTCCTTCTTCAGGATACTCTAGGTTTTCCTGATACTGTTGTTTCCTGATTCTCCTACCTGTCTTTCTGCTTCTCCCTTGTTGACTATTTCTATTATACTGTGGGCATCCCTCATCACTTTATTTTAATTTCTTTCTCTCTCCACATTATATATATATATATATATATATATATATATATATATATATATATATATGTCCATCTGTCTCTCTGTCTCTTTGTTTCTATCTCTCTCTCTCCCTCTGTCTATATCTCTCCATCTCTCTCTGTCTCTGTCTCTCCCCCTCTCTCTCTTTCTTTCTTCTTTCTTTCTTTCTTTCTTTCTTTCTTTCTTTCTTTCTCTTTCTTTCTTTCTTTCTTTCTCTTTCTTTCTTTCTTTCTTTCTCTCTCTATCTTTCTTTTTTCTTTCTTTCTTTCTTTTTTGTTTCTCTCTCTCTCTCTTTCTTTCTTTCTTTCTTTCTTTCTTTCTTTCTTTCTTTCTTTCTTTCTTTCTTTCTTTCTTTCTTTCTTTCTTTCTTTCCCTCTCTTTCTCTCTTCTTCCCTCTTTCCCTCCTCTCCCTCACCACTGTTTTCCTTGGTGATCTCATCATTTCCCCATGGGTAAAATGATCTTCTCTGTGAACTCACTCTCAGATCTTGTATCCAGTCCTAGCCTCTCTCCTGAGCTCCATTTCTGAATCACCAAGTAACTCTCTATTCAACTGACATTGCCATATGGGTGTTCCATGGACATCTTAAATATAATAATTAAATTACTATATTAAATATAATAGGACCTAAACAGAATTCAGAATGAGTTCTGAAAAACTCATTGTTTTTCTCCTCAAGCCCAACCTTTTCCCAAACTTCCCTATTCCCATCGAGAGCGCGAGCATTCTAGTAATCCAGGTCTGGAATCACCATCAAATGGGATGAATTAAGAGTTTCAAGTGGGAACATTGAGCTTATCAGTATGACAAGGAAAAGACATCTACTGAACTGTAGAAATCCAGAAACATGTTTCACCAATGTCCTGCTAGGGCAGAGAAGAGACAATTCCATTCAACATAACAGCCAGTAAAGTCCCTCCCATGTGCAAAGCTATTCTGGGCCCTAGAGATATGAAGGAAGAAGAAAATTAAATAATCCCAGGCCTTGAGTAGCTTCCATTGGGAGGGGGGCAGGGATAGAACATGTCCACATGAGTAAGTACAAAGGAGATAAAAGATCCTTTTATCTCTCTGTTTCTGTCTCTCTTTCCTTCTGTCTATATCTCTCCATCTCTCCCTCTATCTTTCTTTCTTTCCCTCTCTTTCTCTCTTCTTCCCTCTTTCCCTCCTCTCCCTCATCACTGTTTTACCTGGGAGCTGTGGCTGTGCATTTGGGATTTGTTGGGGGAAGAGGGGCAAGAGCATTTACATTTGCATTTATGACCAAGTTGCTGTTGCCCTCCCTCTCCCTGCTACCCATCTCCTCTCCCCATTCCCCTTTCCTATCCCAGCTAGGGCAGCTGGGATCATTTCAAGAAGGACCATCCTAAGTGGTCCTAGGAGAATCAGAAAGAAGGTGGCCCTACTGGAGCTGGGCTTTGAAGGAAGCGAGGAGCTCTTTGAGGTGGAGGTGAAGAGGAACTGCCTTCCAGGCAGAGCCGACCACTTCTGCTAGGCTAGAAAGGTAGGGCATGGATGTCACCTACGGGGAACAGCTTAAGCGGGTCACTTTGACTAGAATGGAGACTGTGCAAAGGGGAGTGACCTGAACCAATACTAGAAAGGTAGAAAAGAATCAGGTTGTATCTCCCCCTCCTAAACCACTCCAGTTTAGAATCCCCTGGGCTCATCAGCCTCATCTCCACCCCAGCCATTTTTAATTTTGCCCCAGGGTTCGTCTCCCCCACCCCCCCCCCCCCCCCCCCCCCCCCCCCCCCCCCCCCCCCCCCACCCAGAGCCTCCTTCCCATTGCCACACACACACTTTCCACTCCTAGCTCTGAGAAGTGTAATTCAATTACCACTACTATTGCCTCTGAAAAGGACATTTCCCATGGACTGGCCTATTGTTCCATCCACCCTGCCTGTGACTTCCCAGACCAAAACACCCCTCCCTGGCCACCACTCCCCTATATGTGTGGTCCCCCCATTCGAATGTACTTAAGCATAGGGACTGTCTGGCTTTTGTATTTGTATCTCCAGTGCTTAGCACATAGAATCCCTTTAATGAAGGCTTTTGCACTGCATTGTCTTTGAGGCAATAGAGAGAAGCCGGAGATTTTTCTCAGCGGGATCCAGACAATCTGGTCAGATATGAGTTCTCGGACCATGAGCCTTAAACAGGGAAGCTCAGGTTACTTACAATTAACCTATGGCAACTTGGTGGGAAAGGACATAAGCTCGGAATGAAATTCCCATGATAAAACCACAAGGAAGAGAAGATAAAACCAGAAGGAAGAGAAGATAAAACCAGAGGGTCTAGAGTCTTCTTCCTAACGAAAAGCCCAGATCCAAGAGTTCATGGTCACCCTATACTACTGCATATCTAGACTATTCCCCTGGGAAATGAGGCAATCCTTTTCACCATCAAGCTAAGCATGGGGCTACCTAGAGCTGCTGAGGTCTGAGCTCCAAGCAACGAGGCCCAGTTCTCCAGAACTCCACTGCCTTATTCTGCTGACTCACACACTGTTTCTTCACTGCCCAATGGGGTAACAAGTCCAAGGTTAGGCCCAAGACATGTCAGCTTTTCACAAAGACACGAGTTCCCGAGACTGACACTTTGTTGTGTCCTAAATGATACAGTACAGAGATAAGACCAATTGTGTCTCTTTTATCAATGTGGTAAAGGAAGTAAAAGTTTGTTTTGAATTTGTTCAATGATATTGCTACAAGCTGATACCCTGGACTTGGGCCCGTTCATGCTGACCAAACGATTTCCCCCATTAGGCTCGCTAAAGGCAAGTTTTAGAGAGAACTTTGTATTTTCGTTTCATGTTTCCTTAGCTTAAAGTTTTTTTTGTTAAAATGAAAACAAGTCTGGGAGGAAGAGCATATTAAGTAAGCTCGGTCTGTCATTTCCTGAAAGGTTCCTCAGTCATTTTCCTGAGAGCAGGTGCTGATGGATGTGGGGAAAGGGGAAGACTGGGGGTGATCAAAACCAACTTAGCCAACTTCATCACATTTTCCAAAGCCTGGTCCTGCCATAGTTGATGACAATTCAGTCAAATCAAATTTATAAAAGAATTGTTCATTTTCTTTCAGCAGGTATACAACAATTCCCTGCTCTGGGATCCACTTTAAAAAAAGGGACATCCATTGATTTCCAAAAGGCCTGGAGAGACTTCCATGAACTGATGCTAAGTGAAGTGACTAGAATCAAGAGAACACTGTACTCCGTAACAGTGAGATTATGAGATGATCAATTAGGATGGACTTGGATCTTTCATCAATGAGATGATTCAGGCCAGTTCCAATAGACTTGTGACAGAGAGAGCCATCTGCACCCAGAGAGGACTGTGGGGATTAAATGTGGATCACAACATAGGATTTTCACCTTTTTGTTGTTTGCTTGCTTGCTTTCTTCTTTCTCATCCCCCCTTTTTTTGATCTGGTTTTTCTTGGGCAGCATGATAAATGTGGAAATATATTTAGAAAACTTGCACATGTTTAACTTATATTGTATTACTTGCTGTCTAGGGGAGGGGGTGGAGGGAAGGAAGGGAGAAAAAGAAAAACCCAAGGTTTTGCAAGGCTGACTATTGAAAACTATCTTTACAGGTATTTTAAAAATAAGAAGCTATTATTAAATTTTTTTTAGAGACATCCTTGATTTACCCTGATACAAATATGATCGTAGTATCTAAACCAAGGAACCAGAGAGAGGCAAAACAGGAATTCTTAATGGACACAGATTCAAACATTTTAAGTAAAATATTAGTAAAAAGGTTATAGTAACATATTTAAAAGGTTGATTATGTTACATATATACATACAGATTGGTTTATAGGCAATATACACTTTTAACACCTACAAGCAGAAGGAACACAAGAGAAACCCTAATGAAACAGCCGATGAAGGGAAGCCATCATGTCAGTTTGTCACTAACACAACAGATGTTCAGTTAACTATCTGTTCAATCTATCACCAATCGGCCTTCAGGTCTCCACCCACCCTCATCTTGACCATCAAATTGGACCAGAGAATCACAATCTGATCTTCTGCTGCTTCTTTCCCTCCCCCACTGATCGCTAGTCAAGGACCAAAGACACCCCTCTCCTATTCAATATTAGAGTTAGCCTTGGGGAAGAGCTGACCTAGCTTTTAATTGATGAGTGATTACCTCAAACATGCCTCATCATTCTTATACCTCATCCAGGCCCCAAGACTCCACCAACTCCTGCTTTGACCTCCAGAAAGGATCAGGGTTTTGCCATCTGTCCTCCCTTTTCCTTGTCATGCTGATAACCTCCATGTTTTCCCATAGTGTGCTTTTGAAACTGTTAACCTCATCAGTCAATGAAGTTTTTCTTTTAGCATTTTTACATACATATATATATATATATATACATATATACATATATATATATATTTTACACACACAAACTTTGGAGTTATTGCTGATGCTAAAAGTAGATCAAATGAAATAATGTATAGAAATAACTTTGCAACCTTCTCTCTCTCTTTCATCCCATATCCAAGCTTTATTGATTTTACTTTTATTGTCACATCCCTTCCCTTATAATGTATACTTATTGAGCTATGGCCCTAACTCAAGTCACATACTTTTTTATTTTTTAACCTGGATTGCTACAATAACTTTCTTGTGCCCCCCAACCCCGAACTTAATGGTATTTTATTTTTTTCCAATTACACGTAAAGATAATTTTCAACATTTACTTTTATAAGATTTTAATTTTTTCTCCCTCCCTCCCCTTCCCTTTCCTAAGATGGCAAGCAATTTAATGCAGGCTATACCTGTACAATCACATTAATCATCTTTCCACATTGGTCATGTTGTAAAAGAATAATGAGAACAAAAAAGAAAAGCCATGAAAAAGAAAAAACAATAAAAAGTGAAAATAGTGTTTTTCAATCTGCATTCGGACTACATGGTTCTTTCTCTGGATATGGATAGTATTTTTCATCATGAGTCCTTTGGGTTATAATAATTTTTAACTGGTCTCCTCGCCTCTAATATTTCCCTTCTCCAATCCAGTCCATGTACAGTTTCCCAAGTAATGTACTTAAAGTACAGCTCTGACCCCATTACTCCCCTGCCCCAGAATTTTCAGTGGCTTCCTAGTACCTGTAGGATCATATACAAATAGGTCAGCCTGGCTTTTAAGGCTGTCTGCATTCTGACTTCAGCCAACTTTCCAGATTTATTTCATTTTACTCTCCATCACAGACTCTCTGCTTCAGCCCTCCTTGCCCCCTGGTTATTCCAAGCTCAGATTTTCATCTCCCATCTCCATGTCTCAAACGACTCTCTGAGATTTTTAAGTTACGGGACTTGTTGCACTGGTCGAGGGAATTTCCACCCCAGCAATTCTGGACACTTACAAAATCAGGTCCGTATCCAAAATCTGAATGAAGATGACCTTATCCCAGTCCTAAATGAGTCTTAGATGCCTGAATTCATTCAGGGACTGCTAATGAGCCCTTACTCCCTGTCTGATGCCCAACAGCAACCATGGATGCTCCAGAGTCCTGTGTCTGATAAAGATGCCCAAATCATTTGTCAGAGTACTGCTGTCTCCTCAGTAAGGCCATTATAAGTGTTGCCCAATTCAGGTTACCTATGGCATGGGCCATTCAGACTTGCAAAGCTACAGATGTAAACTGTAATATAGATTGTGATATATACTATAATAATAGTAATTTATTTAATAATGATATTTCATTTATTGAATATTAGTAGTTATAATATCATATTACCTATGAGATGCTATAATGTTGCATAGTATATGCTATATATTAAAGCATATAGTATATCATATATGATATTATTTAATTTATTTAATAATCGTATTTATTAAGTGCTTCCTATGTGCTGGACACTATGCTGCTTTACCAGTCTTTTCCCATTTGATCCTCATGATAACCCAGGGAGGTAGATGCTATTATTATCTCTATTTTACAATGGAGAAAACTGAAGCAGAAAGAGGTTCAGGGACTTGCTCAGAATCACACACAATTAGTAAGTGTCTGCAGCTGGATTTGAACTCAGATCTTCTCAACGCCTGGTCTCATTCTCTAGCTGCCATGACATCTAACAACAAATAGCACTGCCCTCTAAATTCAGTCTTCTCTGTCTTTCCCACATTAAAAAGTTGATGATGGTTTGGGGTAAAACTTCAGGAAGCTGGCAATAGGAATTTTTTTTTGCTCTAGGAGCTCATTAGAAAATTCTGGGAACTCCCAACATTGCTTTGCAAAGTTCTTAAGCACACACACACACACACACACACACACACACACACACACAACTCCCCTGAGAGGAGCTCGGCCTTCACAGTGATCTTTGAGTTTCCATCATGGAGCTGTCACAGCCACACTGTTATTACTCACACTCATGATCTATGTGCCCTTGTTAAATGTTCCCTGAACCTAAAATAGAAAGGTGTACATGCTGGGGAATGAGTACTGATGGTTATATGGGAAGCCAGCCTATTCCCATTTGCTGAAAAGTAGAAAAATGAAAGACCATCCCCACACAGAACAGAAATCCTAGTCAATCTTACTCCAGAGCCCCCTTGAAAAACTTGGGTCGCTTAAACCTCTGGCTATTGTTGACTCTCTCTCATGGGTGGCTACGGAGCTGGCCCACTCACCCACAGAACCCAACTGGAAAGCCTTTGGATCAGTCCTAGTGACAGACTAGATCTGCTGTCTAGGAAGGCAGCATGAGGATGGAGTACTCAATTTTGAATAGGGGGATCCTCAGTTCCAACCCTGCCTTAGCTAGTTACCTATTCTCTGATGCTGGGCTAGTTCCTGCTCTGGAACTCTGCTTCCTCATCTGTCAAATCAGGTGAGTATACTGAATAATCTCTAAACTCTCTTCCAGCTCAAAATCTCTGATCTTGGGATCCTAGAACCAGACAGATATTGGCACTGGCCTAAAGAGAGGGGGGGGTCATTTTTAAACCTAAAATTAACCTTAGCTTTACAAAGTAACAAAATATTTTTTGGTAAAATGATATCACAAAAAGCTCTTGGCCATTCCCTTGCTCAAACACCTCCAAAGGCTCTTATTTCCTCTAAGATCAAATCTGTTTGCTATTTAAAGCCCTTCCCAGCCATGCTCATTCCAACCTTTTCTAGGCTCACTAAATATTACTTTCCTTAACGACAATTCAGCTGAACAAGATTATGTATTGTTTCCAGTTTATGACATTTCATCTAGCCTCTCTGTGTCCCATTCTTGGACTATACTTTCTCCTCACTTCTACCTCTTAGAATCTCTGGTTTCCCTTTATACCTCCTGCATGAAGCCTTTCCTGATTTCCTTCCATCCTGCTTCCAGTGCCTCCCTCCACTCCCAAATTACCTTGCACTTACTTCTAATGTATTCTGCTTCTGTTTTTATGTATCTGTGTCATCTCCCTCAACAGAACACAAGCTCCCCGAGAACAGGAGTTGTTTCCTTTTTGTCTTTGTGACTGCCCTCTCCCCCAACACAGCAGATACTTAATGTTGACATGCTTAATTTTAACCTGATCGATCATACAGAAGGTCTGTCGATACATACAACCAACAAGATAATTTTGATCGATGATCCTCTGATTATCAGTAGCAATTGAGATATTAAACCGGAACACGTATTTACCAAAGGTGTTGACAACTGTCATGGCGGACATCCAAGCTAAATGGAAAGGGATCAAACAATTTGGTAGAAATAAATAAAAGGTTAGTGATCTGAAGGGAAAGGAAATTGAGTGTGGCTATCAATTTGTTGCTGAGAGAAGGAAAAAGGAAAGAAGGGTGTGGCCCTCAAGTGGTTAAGAGATGGTAAAAGGCTGAAAGGGTCTTAAGGAGGTTGCTAGGAAAGGCATTATAAACACTTACAAATATATATATTTGTAAAAGACAAAAATCTTATTCTACATGGAGAGCAGGAAAACATTTTGCATTGAATGCTCTCTATTTGTATTTCTGCAAAAATCAAGTGATTTCAAAGCACTTCTTGGTCTCTTTCCTAGAAGAGAAGGCACAGGGGCTAAAGGGATGCATCACCATATTCCAAATGATCCAGGACAAGTGGTTCCTAAAAAAACCCAAATGCGACAAAACTGAAACCTGAACTTCCATGAGAGAAGATGTTGACCAAAGGATCTGAAGTGACAAAAAACTCAACCGGTGTCTAGAAATTAGTGAATAAAGGGCACATGTCATACTGTGGAGGTACCCACTACATAGTTGGAATTTTAAACAACCTCTCTAAGGCTCTTCCCAGGGAAGAAGAAACTAGATGCTCAGGAGAACATCAAGCTGCTGGTCTTCCAAGGAATCATCTAGTAGAGTACCACAGGTGCTGTCCAAGGTGAGGGAAAGAAGTGAAGAGCTTGAAGAATCACAGTGGTGGTGACTTCCTGCTCAGGAGTACTGAGGCAACCATTTATTCAGCAGAAAGGTCTCTTGTTTTCCTGGGGAATTTATAAAACACACCGAATAAAGCAGCAGGGAGTTTCGATGATAGTAGAATTACCATGTTAAATTTATTCTTTTTAAGAAAAATACCCAAGCTGTATATAATTGAGATTCATAGTTTTATATTCACTTCTCTTTTTCTATTTTTTTTTGTACGTAGAAACGATCATGTTTGTTTATGTCTGTCAAGTTTGTAATAAGGAAAAAATATATAACAGAAAACCTTCCCAGACTTGTCAACATGTACGGATATTATCAACTTCTGGTGACTCACATGGGCACAAATGATCCAAACAGAAGGGATCTAGAAAGGACTGCCAAAGATTACAAACACTTGGGCAAGAAACTGAAGACCACAGGGGTCTAAACCACCAAAGACATTATGTTTTTCTTACTGCTTCATATTGAAGGCAAAGGATGTAGAAGAGAAAAGCTGATTTGGGAAGTGAATAGTTGGCTAAGAAGGTGGTGTCTGAAGATGGGATTTGGATGTCTGGACCATGGCTTAAAATACAGGGATGACAGGTTCCTGGCCAGTGACAGAGTGCACCTAAAAAAAGGAGTAGTAAGAATGTATTTGCCTGGTGCCCTGTAAATCAAATCAAAGGGGTTTTAAACTTTGGAGGATGGGGGGGAGAGAACTACCTGTATCTAACCATGAAGCTAGACACGATAGAAAGCTACAATAAACCAAGATTAGCCACTGAAACATCCTGAAGGCCACAGGAGGCAAAAACCAAGAAAAGATACAAAAGTAAAGTCCCATATCACAAATATTTATACATAAATGTACAAATTCTGGCAACAAGAAAGGAAAACGACAAATTTAAATACAAGGAAGCAAATGTAATGTCATGGACAGTACTAAAAGTTAGTGAGATGAAACAAACCCATGACCAGATTAAAAGAAATAGGGCAGAACAAAAAGGAGTGAAGTAGTATTTCATGTTAATAAGAGGCTCATGTCAGAAAATCCAGGAAATGGGAGATTATAGTGAAAAATAGTTGGATGGAGATTAATGGAGGGAGAAACAGGAGTGATTTTGTCATCAGAATATATGACAGGACCCTATTGACAAAGAAAAGAAGCACGTGAGGAGTTTCAGAAATAGATCATAAGACTATCTCAGAGGCATGGTACAGTAGTGATGGGATGCTTAATCTATCCAGACACCTGCTAGAGATCTCCCTTTGCCAAAAGGAGGGCAGCTAAAAACTTCTGCAACTTTCTTCTCAATATAAAGGGATGGTATTAACTTTAAAGAGGAAGAGGATTCTGAATGGTGATGGCGAGGAGAGGATTTGGAAGTGGGAATAAGGAGCAAATAAGCTTCCTCTTGATGCAGAGTATTAGGGGCATGAGAGAGGGTAGCCTTGTTCTCTCTCCCGAGCTCCAATCCCTACATCATGAACCATCTATTGGGCATTTCCAAGTGGTTGTCTCATAGCAGGGGTGGGGAACCTTTTTCCTACCGAGGGCCATTGGGATATTTATGACATCATTTGCGGGCCATACAAAATGATCAACTTATAGAACTCAAGCAGGGAGGAACTGTACCTAGCTTTTAGCTCGTCATCACCTGCAGCTGATTATTCAAATGCCTTTGCCAGCCTTATACAGGTTCCCCATCCCTATCCTATAGGTATCTCAAACTCAGCAAGTGTAAAACAGAACTCATTGTCCTTCCTTTAAAACCCTCCCCTCCTCTGAATTTCCCTGTTGCTGTCAAGAATCACCATCCTTTCATTCATATAGATTTGAGAACTTAGTTTCTTGACTCCTCACTCTTACCCCATATATTCAGTCTCTTACACTTACCACCCTTTCACCTATTCTGCAATCTAGTGCCATCAGCCTCCCTGCTGTTACTTGCACATGATCTTCCATCTCCAGACTATGGGTAATTCCACTGATTGGCTCCTTATGCCTGCAATGTTCTCCCTTCTAATCTTTGTTTCCTGGCTCCCCTGGATTCTTTCACATGCCCATCCATACCCACACATATATACATATAATGTGTGTTTATTAGCTTAAACATCAACAAATATGAATACTTCAATAAACAGAATAACAACAAAGACTTGGACTGTATTGCAACTCTGATATAAAATCAATAATTATTGTTAGTTATTTTTAAAGCATGTATTATATTAGTATCTCTGATTTTTCTATGTATTTTCTTAAATGTTTCATTGATGTTCTTCAGTTTCCTTTCTTTTTTTTTTGTTTTCATACTTTTATTACTCACCAATAAAAGCTCTCATCTCCACTTCTCTCCAGAAGAAACTCTGATTCCCCTCTCCCCAAAGAAGTTCTTATTTCCTCTCTTGTAGAAATTCTTATCCCTTCCTCCTAATAGAAGCCCTTTTTTGTAGTAAATATAGTCAAATGAAACAAAACACATTAATTATGTCTTCAAATTTGGCTCTTTTTGCCCTTGTTGTCCATCACTTCGCCTCCAGGAGTTCTCCATGGATGCATGGGAGCTACTTTTTAGTGGGGGTGGGAGGTGGAAGCAAGAGGCCTTCCTGACTCTTTCCAAATCCTACCACACAGCTGGTTGCCTATGAATAGGACTCCTAGGGCTACCCTTGCGACCAAACCAGATAATTGTGTATTCTATTTCTGAGATTCTCTAGCCATCAAAATTGCACCTCTTTCCTCAGTCACTCAATCTTGTCAATCGCTGTGATATTAAGTAGGTTCTTTTGAATGTCCTGATCTGAACATCTGGGCCGTGTCCTGGACACCTGACAGTTTCTTGAGTTCTCCATTGATGATACTCAGTACAATTACAGCATAGATGGGATGAATGTCAAGGAATAATGAAAGGTAATGAAGGTTTGGACCCAGGTCTGTGAAGTTGCTGTTGCTTCTTGTTGTGGGGCATTCTTTTGCTAACTGGCTGTTCAGAGTCATGGCCAAGTCATGCAATATGGACCTGGGAGCCTTCCAATTGCTGTGTACTGCTTGTTCAGCTGTCTTGGCTTGCCTGAGACTTCCCAGTACCACATTTTGTGTACAAAGTGCTTCATTCTCCAACCTGTCCAAGCAGTTTAGTTTAGTTCTGTTCCCTTAGGGAGATTATCAGAATTGAAATCACTGGGAAACTATTGTAGCTTTGGCCCCAGGGTTTGGCAAGCTCCATTTCTGTGAAATGAGCTTTGACAGAGCCAGTGAATTGAATTCTGTAGGCTATAAAGTATAGTGCCTGGGCCATCTCTCTCTCTCTCTCTCTCTCTCTCTCTCTCTCCCTCTCTCTGTCTCTGTCTCTGTCTGTCTCTGTCTCTGTTTCCCTCTCTCCCTCCCCACCTCATATGAACACACATATGAACACTCGAGTCCCCCAGAAAAGTCATCTTAGATTCAAAGTACTCTGGGTTCATATGAATTCAAAACCATAAGCTCTTGAGAACCAATCAATGTGTTTACTTTTCTTCGTGGAGAACATAATTTAAAACAAAGACATTTAATGAATAGCATAATGAGAAAAGTAACAGTATATTTCCTTCAGAAATCTGGACCGACTCACAATTTCAAAGAAGGAGGGTTGCTGATGTCTATGAATGATGTTATAATATTCCTCTTTACTGGAATATTGTTCCACTGGCCTTTTGGTTACTGTCAATCTCATGATTACTGCTGGACACATCATCTCTGATCACCATTGCTCTACTAATTGCTTCTAGGTATCCTCCCCACCTCACCAGGGAACATGGTAGCAAAAAGTTTTCTCTGTTTAAGCTTCTGAACTTTATCTCTTTAAAATCACCTACTGGCCGTTAGCTCCTATTAGCTAGGGTACAATGACTAGAATGTCCCTTCTTGATAAGAGGATCTTTGATAAATATAATTTGATAAATATAATATATATTTGATATAAATATATACAATATATTTATCAAAATTATTATTATATTTATCAAAATATAAATATTTGATAAATACAATAATAAAAATATAAATAATATAATAACATAAATATAAATATAAAATAAATAATACAAATATAATAAATAAATAATATAAAATAAAAATAAATAATATAAATAATAATATAAAATAAATTATATAATAATATAAATAATAAATAAATAATATTAATTCTATATTAATATAGAATATATTATTATATTATATGTAATATATAATAAAATAATATAATATAATAATAAGTCTTAGTCAAAAGTTAAACAAAGGAGGCAAGATAATTCTCCTTTACTCACATGGTCTCTTTTCCTGTGTTTAATACACACATATGTATTGCAACCTCTCTCTCTCTCTCTCTCTCTGCCTTTATATACATCTTTTGTGTCAGTGTTACAGGATTTGATAGTAAACCCTATGGATTTTGGTCATTAAAAATGAAAACTTGCTGTCTCCCTATGTCCTAGTAAACAGTTTTCAGTCATGGAAAATTATATAGAGTATAACTGAATGTAGATCATAAGCAACATAAATTGAGATGTAACATAGCATAGGTCATCTTGACTCCATAGTAAAATGCACATGCAGGACTCTGAGACATAGCATTCACAGTAGAATTGCACGTAGGTAGCATTAGTGAATATGGCAAAGATAATCCATAATCAATGGCATATATAGTCTGTATTAAATTAAGGAAAGAAACCCCAACGAAGAAACTAATAATACAATATGCCAAATTTGCAGACGGTGACCAAATACTAGATAACATGCAAAAAAGCATACTGCATGCACACAGAACAATTGGAATACATATTTAGACTTCATTCAAGCACAAAAAGCTTAATACTTAAGCAATAAAAGTATATTGTATATCATATACAATGCATATCCAATAGTATATATTGTGGTTACATGCAAAGAATATAATATATGCACCCCAACAGCTATTTAAATGAGTAACTACTTCTCCCCTATCTCTGAAAGCATCATAAATATTTAGGGCTAGGTCACTATTTAACTGGGGTGACTGGAGCTAACCCATACTCTCCCATGGTACCAACTGGGGCAGCTGCGATCTAAGGCAAGAGCTGTTTGAGTTAACTTTGCCTCCAGATGGCTTGATCTGGGACCCAGTTGAGGCCCCTTTGGAATAAGGAGGATATAAAAACAGCTCCAAGAGTGGGCCAGTGAGTGCTGTTGGGTTCCTGAGATCTCAGAGGACTTCCTCATTGAAAGCTTTTTACCTCTTTAGGGCTTAGCGAATCCATTTTTGTCTTTTTGGAGGATTGCTTTTGCAGCCTTATAGAATGCTTCTGCCTAAGGGGATATTGAATATGTTTTAGTTGAAGAGATGTCATCAATTCACCTACAGGCTTTGAGTGTCCCATTGCACCTGAGATGAGATAAATTTGGTCACTGATTTTTTGACTGTGACCTCCAGCCCCCGTGGGTGCCTTAGGCTGCCCATCTTTATCCATAGGATCTTTGGCTCACTGAATTGCTCCTGAACCTATGATTGGCTTAAGCTGATGATCATTGTCTCTAGACTTTCTTAGTCATCTCTATTCAACCTGTGTCTCCACCATGGAATTATTAAGCCTTGTCTGAATAGAGAACCTTCTGGGACTGGGATACCATTGATTTTTCCAGACCCTATTGAGGGTCCCAATACTCAGCTTCTTCATCACCTGAATCATCTTCTGAGTTATTATCTAGTGTGAATGCTCCTTGTAACAGGAAAGTGGGTTTTTCTTCAAGTCTGTTTTTACTGATTCTTCAAAACTACTTTTCTCTCTTCCTCCCAGGGAGTCTCATTTTGAAACAGGCTATATAGGAGGTTGTGCTGTTTTATCTCAGCAGGACTATCTTACAGATTGTTGAGTTGTCCAATTTTTTGATTATCTGTCTTTCATATGACGCAGGATTTTGGAGGCCATTGTCCAGCTTACCCACTGAGTCCAGGTTTCTAATGGAAGAAGAGTAGAAGTCATGTGAAAGACTGCCAGTAAGGAGGGGGAGTGATAGAGGCAGTACTGGGTGCCCCTGCAGCTGCCCACTATTGCAAATGAACTGGCCCGAGAGAGAGTGCCAAGGAGAATGGGGAAAAGACTGTATCTGAACTGCTGAACAGTTGTTCAGTGGCTATAGTTGTCTCCATTGCCAAGAAAAAAAGTGGTAACATCCAACCTTTTTTTTTTTTTTAATTAAATTTTTTTGCCGTTCTAATCTTAACAAACCCAGCAAATATGGAACATTTCCACACACAAAGAACAGAAAGAAGATTGTATGTGAAAATATCAATCTCCATTATGTCTAAGTTGTTTTTCTTAAACATGGAATAATACATTCAGCACATTAGTTCCAAAGCTGTCCTGCTCGTCTGGGCTTCCCTCTGATTTTCCTCCTGTTTTGTGCACTTAAAAAGGCACCATTGATTCTTATCCTTTTTGGTTTTTTTTGGCATTACTATCATGAGTTCCTCCCTCACTCTATCTCCCCAATTTTTAAAACTCTCAGGAATAAATAAGCATAGTCAAGCAAAACATGTTAATAATATCAAAAAAAGACCTCATTTCCCCTCCCTCTAGTCCACCTAAATTGTCAAGAGGTGGTGAGAATTCTTTGTAATCATCTGACCTCTTGGAGTCGTGATTGATTGTTGCATTGATCAGACTCCTTATGTCTTTCAAAGTTATTTGTTGTTACAGTTTAAATTATTCTCCTGGTTCTGTTAACTTCACGCTGTATCACTTTATACAAGTCTTCCCAGTTTTTTTTTTTTCTGAATATGTCCTTATTGTCATTTCTCATGGTGTAATAATATTCCATTGCCTCCATAGGCATTAATTTGTTTAGCCACTTCCCAACTAAAGGATACTCCTTTAGCTTATGTTCTTTGCCACTCCAAAAAGAGCTACAAGAAATAGTTTGGTACATGTGGGTACTTTCTCTTTTTCCTTTTAAATCAGTGAGAGTATGAGAATAGCAGTATTATTTCTGGTTCAAAGAGTTTGTACAATTTTGTTACTGTTTTTTGGGGGGCATCATTTCAAATTGCTTTCCAGAAAATCTATGTAAATTCACAATCTCACAAAATGTATTATTATGCATTTTTTTTACTTTAATGCACTATTTTTTTTTTTACTAAATTACTAAATGCACACATCACTCTAATAATCATTTTACATTTTGTCACCTTTGTTAATCTGATGGGTGAGAGGTGCAACCTCAAAGTGACTCTGAAGTATTATTAATGATTTGGAGCATTTTTCCATACTGTTTTTGGTCATTTGTTTTTCTCCTTTGGTGAACTCCTTTCTGCATGTTTATTTATATCTTTTAATCTGTTCATGGGGGATTGAATCTGGTTTGAATCCATTTATATGAAAATTATTTCAATATATTTGAATCAATTATATATTTCAAATAGAGAAATTTATGGAACAAATTTTCTATTGTTTTCTTTCCAATTTTAATTGATTTTTATTTATGCAAAATTTTGTTTATGAAAAAACCTTTCAATTTGATGTGATCAAAATCATTTTATGATATTCTTAAGCTTGATCAAGAATATTTCTACCCATAGTTGTGAACGTTATTTCTTTTCTTTGCCTCTATTTTATTTATTATGCGAACTTTAATATCTAGATAATATATCCATTTGGAGCTTATTGTAGTAGAAGTGTGAGATGTTGGTCTAAACCTAACTCTTGCCTGATAATTCTGATTAACCCAACTGCTTTTGTCAAATAGTCACTCTTTTCTCCCAGTAGCTGAGTTTTGTAGGTTTATTGAGGACTATTCTAATAAGTTCAATTGCTTCTGGATCTTGAGTTGCAAATTTGTATCTCTTATCAATTTTTATATTATTAGGGATAGGGATTGTACCTGAGACTTTCTTGGCATAGGCCATTTGTGGATGAAGAAACTATCGACACAAGTCTTTTCTGTAACTCATAATCTTAGAATTAGTTGCCTAGGACACTGAAATTATGCTACACTTAGATTCTACTTTTTAACTAGCACCAAATACTATTGGTGATCACTGCTTTGTAGTATAGTTTGAAATCTGGTACTATTGACATCAAACTTTTTTTTTGCTTTCGCTTTTATTTTCTCCCAGGAGAGTACTGAAACATGTTTTTGATCTTTGTTTTTTAGGATTTTATTTGCTTTTTGGTTCCTTTTGCCACTTAAAAAAAAGAAAAAGAAAAGAAACCAATTTCTCCAAACTAATGTATTTGCTTATATGTATACCCTTTGGGGGTAAATGTAGACGAGAGGGAGGCAATTATGTGACTAAAGCTTGGAGAGATTCTTTGGAAAAAATATGGAAAGAGATGATATTGATCCGTATCTTATAACATGTCAATAACAGAGAAAAAGACCCCACGAATTCAGACCAAATAACCTGGACCCATCCAGAGTCTAAAGGAGCCTATTGGGAAAATAAAAGAGAAAGTTGAGTCCTTTCCTTTTGAGGCCAGTTGCCTCAGGCATCTTCAATCTTAGCATTCTAACCAGGAAGGTTTAATGAAACCCCTAAGGGTTGAAAATAGAAAAAAATCACAGCAAATGGAAGAGAGCCAAGAGAGTGGGAGCCAGCCACTTGCTAAGCAAGTACCTGCTAAGTACCTGCTATGCCCCATGATTACAAGATATAAATAAAGATAAAAATGCCAAACATTCTGATATTTTGAACAAGTTTTGTCACCCTGATATATCTAAGCAAGACAACTCTCCTCCTTTCTTGTAGATCTTTTAGAGTTCAAGTTAAAAGGCGGAGTGGTAGGCTTGCAGGGAGAACAAACTTTTGTCTGAATCTTGCCTCAGATACTTCCCACCTGTGTAAACTTTCTGATCCTCAGTTTCCTCATTTGTAAAAAAAAATGTACTGGGACATCTATCTTACAGGGTAACAGAATATAATTAACGTATGTAAAGTGCTAGATGAATGTCAGCTATTATTAGCTAGAAAGAAGTCTTTGGAGCTCAGCTTTCTGCCGGGTTTGATTTTACCTGATTTGTTAACCCTCAGGGTACAGCAAATGCCTGGAGTGATTTTTCTTGGAGCTTTTATTTCCATGAAAAATAGAAAAAAATTGATTGCAACATTTTTGCATCAACGAAGAATGTCTTAAGTTATATCTTTTCATAATTTTGTTTACTCCCAAAGCTCTCGATTTTCACAAAATCACAGTATTTTAAAGGTGGAACGTGTCTTAGCAGCCAAGCCATTTCCCTAAGGAAATTCCCATTACAATGCATCTGACAAGTGGATATCTAGCCTCTGGTTGAAGACCTCCAAAGAAGGAGAACTTGCCACTTCTTGAGCCATCCTATTCAACTTTTGGAGAGTTCTGATTGTTAGGAGATTTTGTTTGAAATGAAGTCTAAATTTGTCTTTTTTTGTTGTTGTTTTTGAGGTAATTGGGGTTAAGTGACTTGCCTGGGGTCACACAGCTAGAAAATATTAAGTGTCTGAGGTCGCATTTGAACTCAGATCCTCCTGACTTCAGGGTCAGTGCTCTATCCACTGCACCACCTAGCTGCCCCTAAATTTGTCTTTATGCAACTTGTATTACTTCATGTAATAGGGCACAAGTTGCATAAAGGCAGAACACTTCCTGTCCTCAATCAGCTTATATTCTCATGTGGAGACAACTTGTAAATAAGGGAAGGGAAGGGAATAAGCATGGACCTAGTGCCTGTTATATGCTAAGCATTGTGCTCACATACAGAATAGATGATGGAAGGCATTCTAAGAAAGGAAGGCATCGAGGGCATTAACAACTAGCGGGGCCTGTAAAAAGTTTCCTGCACAAGATGCGAGCTAAGTCTTGAAGGAGAACTAAGGATGGGAAGTGAAAAGACAAAGCATTACAGGTATGGGGGCCAGGAGATAAAATCCATTGATTTGGTAGGTGGGATGCCATAGATCAGTGTCGGTTGATCATAGAGTATATGAGGAGAGTAAATATAAGAAGACTGGAAAGGAAGGGAAAGACTAGGTTATGAAGAGATTTAATTACTGAATGGAGTTTATATTTGATTATGGAGATAGTAGTTAGTCACCAGAGTTCCATGAGTGGGGAATGGAATGTGACATGCTCAGATCCACACTTTAGGAAAAAAAAACTCTTGGCAGTTGAGTGAAAGATGGAATGAATGAGAGGAAAGACGTGAGGTAAAGAGACCAGATTATAGCATTAGTCCATGTAATAAGGCACAAGTTAAGTAAGTTACTGGATATGTGGATAGAAAGAAGAAAGTGTGTGTGTGTGTGTGTGTGTGTGTATATATATATATATATATATATATATATATATACATATGTATATGTATATATACATATGTATAAGTATATATGTATATATGTATAAAAGATATAAGATAGGAACAACAAAATTTGTCAACTGACTGGCTAATTGGAGCATGGAGGAGTGAAGAGTAAGGATGATCCAAGATTGGAGGCTTTGGTGATTGGATAACAGTGGCTTCCTCAATAATTGTAGGAAGCTGGGAAGAGGGAAGGGTTTTAGGGAAAGAGAATGATTTCTGTTGATCATTTCTTTACTCCTCTCTTAATCTACTCCATGCCTTATCACACTGCTGATTTGTATTGAACTTGTAGTTGATTAAAATTTCCAGGACTTTTGTTAAAGGAATTGCTTTCAGGTTAGTGCTTCTTTCATCTTCTGCTTTGTGAAGTTGTTTTTTTTTTAATCCAAATATTTCATATTTATTTTTAATAATTTAATCTTTTGCGTTTGACCAATGGTCTAGATAAGTGGAGAAGTGAGCATCATGAAGTGCCACCATCAAGAAGTGCCCAGAAGTGGGCAAGTTGATTGTTGGGTTACTTAACTGGTTGGAGAAATGGCCTTTTGGCCGGTGTAGTACCCTTTCGTCTTTGTAGGTGATTGAACGATGAAAAAGATAGTACAGGGTGGTAAGAATGATGACTTTTGGATTTTCTCTAGCATGAATTGAAAGACCCCTAGCTGTTCTAGCTATTTCTGTGTCTATGTGTCTCCTCATTTCTAATGAGAACATATCACTAAGTCACTTGGATTGTTCCTTCGTAGATTATTCTTTCTATTTTAAAAAAAAATTCGAATGTTCCTTTTGGGCCTGTATCTAAATTAAAGGTTGTAGGACCTGGCATTGTGGATCCATTTTATCTTTCTTACAATAATCTATAGCTAGCATAAGACACTTCTTCATACTAGTCAACTCTTTCATACTTAGAGGCTATTTAAAATATTTATTTTTACACGCATTTATATGTTCTACTGTACTGACCTTTCTCCTTGAACCAGAGTTTATTTTTTTAAACAGAACTCTTATCATAAACATGCAAAGTTCAGCAAAACAAATTTCCACAGTAACCATGCCCCCAAATGTCTCTCTTCATTTTAAGCTCATTACTCCGGTGGGAAAAGGTTTGTTATGTCTCATCTTCATTCTTTTGGACTCATGACTTGTCATTGCAATGATCAGAGCTCTAAAAGATCTCAGTGATGTTGTCATAGAAATTATTTTCTTAGTTCTAGTCACCTTGCTCTGCTTCAGTTTATGGAGATCTTTCTAGTTTCCCTTCAAATTGTCCCTTTTAAGCAGTTTCTTATAGTATAGTAATAGTCAATTTCCTCCATATTCTTTGATTCTTTTAGTCTCTTCTCCAAAAGACATCCCCTTAGTTTCCAATTTTGAGTAATCACAAAGAGAACTGCTAGACCTACTATTGTGCATAAAGGTACTTCCTTGTACCTATACCCACATATGTTAAGAAGCCCTGGACCAGGCAGTCTCTAAAACTCTAAGCTTTAGTCGGTGACTTGAATATGAAGGTGGGTGGAGCAAAGGCTGGGAAAAATGGTTCAGGATTAAGAAAAAAAGAGGCCAAAGGCTTGTAGATTGCTTAGAAACCCCACGCCTATATGTTGTGAATACTTTAGTGTCCAGTGAGGAGGTGATAGTCCCTCTGTGTCTTTGGCACAGATTATTATGTTCAATTGAGGGCATTCCATCTTAGAAAAGACATGGAAAAGCTTGAAGGTACCCACAGAAAGTCAATTCAAATGGGTAATACAAATATTGCTAGGGGAAGATTGGTTGAAGCAATCAGAAATCTTCAGCCTGGATGTTGGAAGACATATTGGAATGGAACCCTTGTCTTCAAGCATTAGAAGGGGCAGACAACTGGCTCTGCTCTGCTTCAGATGACAGAATGAGAACAATGGAAAGAAACGGTGAAGAAGCTATTATAGGCCATTATATTATACTATTATTACTTATTATTATGTTATACTATTATAGGTTAAGAGGGGAAAGAAGAAAGTGACAGATTCTACTTAGAGATATATGATATCTTTGGAAGACAAAGAATTTTATTTCTTTTATTTTTTAGCTTAATAGCGTGTTATTTTTTCAATTACATGTAAAGATAGTTTTCAACATTCATTTTTATAAGACTTTGTATATAAGTATAAAGTATAAGACTTGGTGTTCCAAATTTTTCTCCCTTTCTCCTTTTCATTCCCCGCCTCAAGACAACAAACATATTTTAAACATATTTTTGTATTTGTCATGTTGTGAAAGAAAAATCATAACTAAAAAGGAAAAACCATGAGAAAGAAAAAACAAAAATGGAAAATAGTATGTTTTGATCTGCATTCAGTTCTTTCTCTGGATGCGGATGGCATTTTCCAACGCAAGTCTATTACAATTGTCTTGGATCACTGTATTGCCAAGAAGAGCTAAAACTATCATAGTTGATCATCATACAATGTTACTGTTACTGTGTATAATGTTCTCCTGGTTCTGTTTACTTCATTTACTGTCAATCCAGCCATTCCAGGTTTTTCTGAAAGTACTCTCCTCAACTTTTCTTATAACACAATAGCATTCTGTTACATTGATATATCACAACTTACCCTCTGCAGTTATTGTGTACCATGTATTCCTGGTTCTGCTTCTTTCACTTAGTATCAGTTCATGTATATCTTTCCCGTCCTTCCTAAAATCAGTTCGTCTTTTTAAATAGAACAATAATATTCCGTTACCTTCATGTACCACAACTTGTTCAGCCATTCCCCAACTGATGGGCATCCCCTCAATTTCCACTTCCTTGCCATCATAAAAAGAGCTGCTACAAACATTTTCGCACAAGTGGGCTCTTTTCCCTTTTTATGATCTTTTGGGATACAGATCTATTAGTAGCACTGCTGGATCAAAGGGTATGGGCAGTTTGATAGCCCTTTGAGCATAGTTCCAAGTTGCTCTCCAGAATGGTTGGATCAGTTCACAACTCCATCAACAATGCAGTAGTGTCCCAATTTTCCCACATCCCCTCCAACATTTATGATTTTTTCCCATCATCTTAGCCAATTTTATAGGTATGAGGGATACCTCAGAGTTGTTTTCATCTGAAAAATTCCTGTTTATATCCTTAAGATAAAGAATTTTAGAATTTTAGACAAATTAGAGCCCCTAGTTTTCATATTATTCTTATGGAAAAGATAGAGAAATGTGAGCTTGACAACAATATAACTGTATTGGTGAAGAATCGGTTGATTGACTACTTGGATTTACTTATAAATTAGACTATTTGTAAGTGATTCTTACCTTAGCAAAAAGGCCTCCTGTGGAGTGTCCCAGGGATCTGTGCTTAGCTAGACGTTCTTTAATATGTTTTATCGGCTACTTGAAAAAACGTCTAGATGCTCCTCATATCTGAAGTTGACCCAAAGCTGGGAAGGAGAGCCAATAAAATGAATGAGAGGATCTCCAAAGTTTTAATTGCCCAAGAAAACTCATCTGAATCTAATACAATAAAACTCAAGAGGGCTAGAGGTAAACTCTTACATTTTTAAAATAATAGCTTTTTATTTTTCAAAATACACTCAAAGATAGTTTTCAACGATCACACTTGCAAAACCTTATGTTCCAAATTTTTCTCCCTCTCTCCCCATTTCTCACCTCCTCTAGACAGCAAATAATTCAATGTAGGTTAAACATGTTCAATTCATCTAAACATATTTCCACATTTATCATCTTGCATTTAGTTTTGAAGGATCACTTCCACAATTTCAAGATAGGGAAGGTGCTGCACAACAGACATTCATGGGAAAATAATATGCGAATTTTAGTGACCCAGAAAGAACATTAAGAATTATCAGTACTGGGGGCAGATTGTGGAAAAAGGGAAAGGTTTGAAAAAAGGAAGTAAAGCACTTAACTACATGTGTACTGTGCTTTACAGATATTATCTCATTTGATCTTCACGATAGCCCTACCGGTAGGTGCTATTAGTGTTCCCATTTTACAGTTGAGGAAACAGACAAACAGATTAAACGACTAACTCGAGGTCAAATAATTACTACGTGCCTTGAATTTAGGTCTTCTTGATTCAAGGCCCAGTACTCTATCTACTGAATCACCTAGCTTCCCCTAAAAGACAGAAAAACAAATGTGATCTTCTGCTGCATTAGGAGAGCTATGGCTTCCAGGAATAGGGAAGTGATGATCCCTCTAGACACTGGCCTGGTCAGATTACATCTGGAGGATTATGCTTAATTCTGGGTGCCATAATTTAGAATGACAATGATAAACTACAGATTCCAGAGGAAGGCAACCAAAATGGTGAAGAGCTTTGAGTCTGTCATATGAAGGTTGGTTGGCGAGACTGGGGATGTAAGCTCACGAGAAGGGAAACCTAGGGGAGACATCTTAGGGACATTCAAATATTTGGAAGGCTATCATATGGAAGAGGGATAATTGTTCTGTTTGACTTCAGGGAGAAAAAGCAGTAGAAAGGGTGAGTCCAATAAGTATTCCATACATGAGGGATAGCTTTTGAAAAGCTGCCATGTTGAATAACATTAAAGATTCCAGAAGGCAAACTAAGGTTTAATGTCTGTGAAAACTTCCTAATTTCTTCCAACCAATCATTTAAGCTTCGAGTATTGTCTTGACAGTGTTATAGCAGACTCCAAATTGTCTGGGTTCCAGAAGGCCTAAGAAAGCCATTAGCACGGGACTGTCCAAAAAAGATGGACAAATGTATATATTATCCTTGTAAAAAGAAAAACAAAACCTTCTTAACTATAAGAGCTGTACAAAAGTGCTTTGAATGAAATTAGTAATTCTACCAATGAAGTCAAGGTGCATTAGTAGCTGTGTCCTTGACCTCCTTTGTAACAGTTCGTAAACAAACTTGTCAGAAATCTTTTGGGGGATGGATTGGACTAGGTGGCCATCAAGAAACCTAATTCTCACCTTCTGTAATGCTGAAATCACAGATTTTTACAAGGGAGCTCAGAAAAAAGAGGGGACATTATCTTGCCACTCACCCAACAAACCCAAACTTGAGCCCGGATCTCTGATCTCCAGTCAAGGGCTCTGTCGAATATCTGGATATTTTATGTTGTCAGGATAAAATTTGTGAATTCTCTCCTTTTTAACTAGATGTCCTGAAATTGTGAAGATCAGACATGAAGGAAACAGACCATCAAACAATTACCTGGGGATTTTGATCAACATAAACAGTGAATCTAGAGAAACCATTTGCTAAGAACACTGTTCTTTGTTTTTTTGTTTGTTAGTTTTTTTATTTTCTCTCATAGTCATGGAATCATGCTGATGGGATCAAGTTCAGAGATTTGATCTTTTGTCCTATTCCTCAGCAGCAGAAGTACATCGATCATCTGATGACCTAGGTGATCAGGCAGAAGTCAATCCTACCATCCACAAAACAACTTAAAGTGTTTATTCTACTGGGCCAATTGAGAACCCTGCATATACATAATGAATGGAATCAGTATAAATTTTGTTTCTAGGTATCGACACACTTTTTCTAAAAGTCAGAAACCTTCACATGTTTTAATTTTTCACACTCTGTTGCAAAAGGAAAGGTCAAGGACTTGGCTATTGATACATGTTGACTTCACTGGCTGAACGGTTAGCCACATTTTTTGATGCTTCACGCACTGGGCTGTTCTAATCTCAGATTCATGCTCCCACCCAACCACAAGATAATTATAGGCACCAAAAATCCACCATGCAAAAGAGAGCCCATAGTTCTGTTGGCATTTAGCCAATGTGTAAGGTATATTTAGGAGACAGTACTATGTGGTTAGGAGAAATGACTATATTGGGTGGCCTTGAGGATTATAAATATCTATGTGCCCCAGAGGCAAAATACTCACGAAGCTTTTGATTTCTAATAGTAACTGTTTTAGAATTTTAAAATCCTACAGTTCTTAAGCAAGTTGAAGCTGCAACCATTCAACAAAATCTTTCTTGAATGTCTCTAAAAATGAAAGCTCTATAGGTTCCAGTGTTTAATTTTCCTGGTTATCCAGAATGTCCACCTCAATATTTCCTGCTTTAAATTAATCTAACCTCTTGCTTGGTTTGTATGGAAGTGGGGAACAACTGATCAGCCTTCAATTTGATTCAAATGAATAGGCATTCATTCATGGGATCAGGTCCTAAAGCTACAAAGACGAATTAAATAAATAGTTCCTGTCGGATATGTAAGCTTAGGATCATAGGAATGAAGACAATTAGATCTCTAATGAAAATATAGAATATACTCCCATACGTAAGCCTGCATAGCTTCTGAAAAATGCTGTGATAATAAGAGAAGGGGCCTCCCATTACCCCCTGCTCTTTAGAAATGGAATAATTCCTTCTTTCCCCCCATTAAACATTAAAATTGTCAATTAATAAGTATTTATTTTCTATTCCCATCCCCATTAAAAAAGAAAAACAAGAGGTTCGTAAGAAATTTGCATAGAAAGATAAAACCGATTTCCACATTAGTCATACCCTAAAATGTTTGTTTCATTCTGCATCTTGAGTCCATCATCTCCCTGTCAGGAGGCGAGGAACAGGCTTCATGTCGTGTAGCATCACAGTTGGTCTTGACATGGCTCAGAGATCTTAAGTCTCCCAAAGTTATTTTTTTTTTACAGTGTTGTCTAAATTGTCCCCCTGGTTCTACCCACTTTATTATGCATCAGTTCATTCAAGTCTGAAAGGGACTAGTTTCAAAGACATTTAAAAGATCCTGAGAAACTTCCACCATGCTCTTTGGCTACAGGGCAAATACACCAATTACACAGTGCCCAGCCATAATAAATGTTTATTGAATTGATATAAGTTGAATGGAAGTCACTGGCGATCTTTAAACCAAAATAAGATGAAACCACCTCTTTGACTTTTCTTCTGCTAAATAGCCCAAATATCTTTCATCTTTTCCTTCAGAAAATGGCATTAGACAATGAACAGGCTGGTCTACCACATATATTTTGCAAGTCATGCCAGTTGTGAGGATTTTCCAATGTGCTTAATGCCAAGAACCAAGATATAAACATGGAGGGCCCCACAAGTAGGGAACTCGTGGAGTGAGACTATAAAAAGGCAATTCATATATCCTTCACTGAAGGGCTGCCAATGCCAACTGTGGTGGTATCATTATGTCAACCCACTAAGCCTGCTCTTTGCTAGGTATCACGTTGCTCCTCAGTGGGCATCCCATGTCTTTACTGACCTCATGATTGTTGAGATTTGCTTACCAGCTTCTAAATGTCATCTCTTCAAGGCACCTGTTTGCCATCTTGATTCCAGTCTTTTTATGGTATAGTGATTAGTTTTTCCACAATAAATGGAGATTAATATTTTTCAGGCAAGGGAACAACAGCCAGGCCGAGTTCCCTCAGGATAAAATTAATTATAATGTTTTAATTCAATTTTTCCTACTAGTAGGCTCGACATCTCTCTTCTAAGCCTCTAAATATTTTAGGGTTAGAAAGCTCTTGTAGTTCTCATTTGATTTTATATTGCCAACTTTTGCTCCCATTCAAACTATTTCAGAGCAATTTTCCAGCAAGTTCTAAAGGCTGTGTCCATCTGATGTTCGAAGACTTCATTAAGCACTCTAAAATCCTTTGCTTATTTACATAAAAGAAATCTGAGCAAACACAAAAGCTAAGCCAAGAAAGTGAAGTCCTTTACCCTTCTTGTTCCCCACTCTCTGCTTGCTTTATTTGTGGCTAGCAACAAGTTTCTCAGGCTTTGAGTCACCTTATTTTTTGCTGTTTCAATAATTTGCTTTCAATATTTAACTCTTATTTTTTAGTATTATATTATTTGTATATGTGTCTGAGTCCTTTGTTCACATTTATTTGCTATTTTTTATTATGTTATGATTTGGAAGGGATGAATTTAATATTTCTGCTTTTTGGAATTTGTTTTTTAGCTCTTTATGCACTAGAATGTGTCAGTTCTCACTTCATTAGCAGAACAGACTTCTATTTCAGAATAACTGCCAATTCAGCTTAATCCAGTGTCCAACTGCTAATGTCACTTTAAATGAGAAATGGTTTACTACTTACTTTATGATAGAACTATACAGTTTAAGAAGAAGAGTTTCTATATTTTTTACATTAAAGACAGTCTATGAGGCAGAAACACTTTTCAGTGTTAGGATATTTTTCTTTACCTGTTCACAAGCCATTAGGGAAATGTCATCTGGACAATGAGTAGACTGGTTTACCACCTATACTTTGCAAGTCATGGCAGGGGTGGGGATTTTCCAGCCTTCTGGGTGCCAAGGGGCCAATGCTAATCCCCAAAGCCATGGGCAGAGAATCTGCCTCTTTTGACTGTGATAGAGTGGTTAATAGATGAAAGGGTCAATTTCTTAGCTCTTATTTAGGCTGGTGACCCCCCCCCCAATATTTTAGGAAGTCTGTGATGTACTTTCACTGACTCTGTATATTGAGGTTATTTATTGATGCTTTCTATGCTCATATAATGTTTAACTTTTTTCCATGGGAATCTCTCGGCAAAGAATAAAATATCTTTATTTTAGAATATGGCCAGTTTTTGTAAATATGCTGTGAAATGCTGAAAAATGCACATGCTCTTTAAGATTCCCATTTAATAATCACCATGAGTCTATAAGCTCTATTTTTTTCTAATATCTTTAAGTCCTTTAACCTCTTTCTTGTTTATCTTTCTTTTTGTTTTGTCTAACTCTGGAAGAGACATATTGAAGTTGTCAACAATTATTATTTTATTAGCTAGATGTTCCTGTAATTTCATTTACTTTTCCTTTAAGTACTTAGATGCTAAGTCCTTAGAAGAAGCAAGGCCCAGTGGATAGAGTCAGCACTCTTGGAGTTCAAATATATTGAGTTCAAATTCTGTCCTCGGTTACTTATTGACATAGATATGAGTGACCCTACATATAATCTCTAAATGCCTCAAGCATATTATATCTCTATATGCCTCAAGCAACGCCCAGTAAATCCCAAAGTCATTAATGAGTTATGATTTGTATTGTTAGAGACTTCACACACAGAGTTTCCCACCCTGCTCCTCTGCATGTTTGTATACTTGGATGCTGCACGATTTGCTGCATAAATATTTACTAATGATATTGTTTTATTCTGTCTGGTGCCTTTAGCCATAATATAATTTTTCTGTTTTTCTTAATCTTAGCTATTTTAATAGTCTGAGATATCTGTTTTGTTCATGTACTGTGATTTATTTAACTATTCCCCAGTTGATGGGCGCCTACTTGGTTTAACTACCAGATGGTACTGATAGAATTCTATGCAATCCCAAACTTACCCCTGTTGTGGGTACCTACCTCGTTGAGGAAAAAGTGCTGAGAGAGTGCCAGCCTCTCAGTGATTACTCCAGAGTCAGTAACCTTCTATTCCTTAGCTCTGCCTCTCTCTACAAGATAGTGCCACCGATTGTCTAGGAGAGTGTGGATTTGCAGATGTACTCAATCATAATTATCTCTGGATAACCAACTGGTTAACCCTATGTCTTCTTAACAGGCTATATTTCCAATAAGTATTTGGTGTAATGGAATTGGTTCACATAGAGACAGAGACACATGCTGAAATATGGCATACGGTGTTTTTGCTCATTACAGAATCCATAAGTAAATAGTGCTTAATAATACATAATAAAACAGAGAGTGCCACTCTCATCAAGTAATTTGGAATTTGGAACTCTTGGAATTCTCTGTCTAGACTTTCCATATGTCATTCCCCTCCCATCTGCAGACATAGGATCAATCAGGATCCAGGAGTTTGAAGTCATACATGGTCTGAGTGCTCCCTGGAGCATGCAAAGTCATTCTTGGGCTGTTCTACTCAAGTTTCCCATAGGATTTGTCATTTAGGTATAGATATGAGTCGAGGTTGCAGCATGTAACTGGTAATATGATACTGTGCGAACTGGAACTTAGGAGGATTGGTGATTTTTAGGGTCACCGAGAGGATGACCGAGAAGCTCTGGTTATAGCTGACTCATAAGAACAAGATAGGTAAAAATAGTCTAGACAAGGAGCAGGGTCACCATTGTCCTTGAAGCCCTTTTATGTCCCCATGTCCTTCTCACTGTAACCTTGATCACCACCCTCTCTCTGCTGCCAGTCAGGTCATGATCTCCCTTACTCTCCCAGTCCAAAGACTACCTAGATGCTACTTACAGCAAGAGTAAAGGGTAATTGCAGAGTTAGGAGGATTTAATCTTTCCCCACCCCACAGTTTTTGGCTACCAGCAATCAAGCAATAAACATGTATTAAATACCTACTGTGAGCTAGGCACTGTATTAAGTCCTGAAGATACAAAAAGAGGCAAAAGGCAGTCCTTGTCTTCAAAGAGCTTATACCATAGTGGGAGAGGCAACACACTAACAAATCTATACAAAGTGCGCGATATACAGGATAAGTAGGAGATAATTAACAGAGGGGAGTTAAGAGGGTTGTGAAAGGCTTCCTGTAGAAGGTGGGATTTTAGTCAGAACTTAAAGGAAATCAAAGGGGTCAGTCTGTGAAGATGAGGAGGAAGAGCATTGAAAAAGTCTTGAAGGATAGCCACTGAAAATACCCAGAGTAAAGAGAGAGAATATCTTGTTTGTGGAACAGCCACTGGAACAGTGTCACAGGACAGAAGAACATGTGGCAGGGGAGTAAGGTGTAAAAATACTGGAAAGATAGGAGGGAGCTAGGTTATGAAGGGCTTTGAATGCCAAACAGAGCATTTTGTATTTCGAGAATAAGGAGCTACTGCTGCTATGAATATTTTGGTAACTGTGGGACCTTTCTGCCTTTAACCTCCTTGGAGTATTGGAATCTTTTGGTCAAAGGGTATGGTCATTTTTGTCCTTTCTTTTTAGCAAAATTATAAATTTCTCTCTGCAATGATTTGACCAATTCTGATCGAACAACATGGCAGCGTTCCTGTTTTGCCACAGTTCTTGCAATATATTGACTATTTCCATCTTTTATCAACTTTTACATTTTGTCAGGTGAGATCAGATCTCAGAGTTGTTTTGACTTAGATTTTTCTTTTTAGTAATTTTGAGCATTCTTCCTTAGAGCGATAATTTGTAATTTTTCTTTTGAAAACTGGTTAAGACTTCACACCTGTCAGATTGGCTAAGATAACAGGAAAAGATAATGCTGAATATGGGAGGAGATGTGGGAACACTGGGACACTGATACATTGTTGGTGGAATTGTGAATGAATCCAGCCATTCTGGAACTACCCTTTGCCCCAGCGGTGTTTCTACTGAGCTTATATCTCAAAGAGATCTTAAAGGAGGGAAAGGGACACACATGTGCAAAAATGTTAGTGGTAGCCCTTTTTGTAGTGGCAAGAAACTGGAAACTGAGTGGGTGCCCATCAGTTGGAGAATGAATGAATAAGTTAGAAACAATGCTGATTGTTTCTTATAAAACAACAATATTCCACAAAAACATTAATGTGGAATATTATTGTTCTATAAGAAACAATCAACAGGATGATTTCAGAGAGGCCTGGAGAGACTTACACGAACTGATGCTGAGTGGAATGAACAGAGCAAGGAGATCATTGTACATGGCAACAATAAGATTATATCACGATCAATTCTGATGGATGCGGCTCTTTCCAACAATGAGATGATTGAGGCCAGTTCCAATGATCTTGTGATGAAGAGAGCCATCTACACCCAGCGAGAGGACTGTGGGAACTGAGTGTGGTTCACAACACAGCATTTTCACTCTTTTTGTTGTTGTTTGCTTGCATTGTATTTTCTTCCTCATTTTTTTCCTTTTGATCTGATTTTTCTTGTGCAACAAGATAATTGTATAAATATGTATACATATATTGGATTTAACATATATTTTAACATGTTTAACATATATTGGATTACCTGCCATCTAGGGCAGGGGGCAGGGGGAGGAGGGGAAAAATTGGAACACAAGATTTTGCAAGGGTCAAAGTTGAAAAATTATCCATGGATGTGTTTTGAAAATAAAAAAAGCTTTAATTAAAAAAAAGGAATGGAAGAAAAAGGAAGAAAACTGGTTAAACCCTTTGATCACTTATTTAAAACATGGTGGCTATGAATCTACTGACTCTCATGTCATTCTACAGATTTTCTCAAGGAGTTCAATTTTGACTAGCTGTCTTCCTCTCCTTCCCACAATTTCTATCCCTAGTCACGGAGACTAGGATACATCAATATTCACATTGATGTCTCCTCAAATTCTCTGTTCTCCCAGTTTCTCACATCACATGACCAATACATTCACTCTATAATAACCACACATAGGGATGGTCACACACTGGATTTGACCACGGTCATTCCCACAACTATTCTTCCTTATTGAGAAATTCATATTAATCAGACTACAACTTCCTATCATTCCATCATATTGTATGCTTCACCTGTTCTAAACTGATTTTTTCTTCACCTTTATCAAAATCTCTACTCCTCTTCCTTAGTACTTTCTCAGATCATTATCCTTGCTCTGACCTCATTTTCTTCCTTTTTCAGTCTCAACCCTGGAGTTAGCCATTTAAACCTCCTCTCCTTACATTCCTTGTCCTCTTGTCCTATCCTCACCCATCTTTCGCCAAATTTCAGCCCTGTATTACACTCAGCATTTAATGTCTCAGTTCCTACTCACTAGTTTGCCAGGTATGGAATTCTCTGTCCTCACATCTTCCTTTGAGCTTCTGTGGCTTCCTTCAAGTCTCATCTAGAGTTCCATTTCTGTCCCCTTTCCTTAATCTTAGTGCCTTCCCTCTGACAATTATCTCCAATTTCTCTTATTTGTACATAATTGTTTTCATGTTATCTCCCCTCCTTTAAACTCTGAACTCATTGAGAAGTTGGGTTTTTTCCGGAGCTGCAGTGGGGCTTTCTTTATATCTTTCAATGCCTAATACATAGCAGATGCTTAATAAAGTTTGTTGATTGAGTTTTTGGTGACAATATTTTCCCGGTTCTCCTACCTGTCTGACCCTTCTCCATTTCTTTTGTTGACTCCCCAGCTATATCATGCCCTTTAACTGTGGGTATTATCCAGAGTTCTGTCCCAGGTCCTTCTTCTCTTTTTCTTCTATCATTTATCACTTCATAATCTTATCAGGTCCCATAGATTTAACTATAATCTCTATGCACATGATTCCAAGATCTCTTTCTGTATATCCAAAGATAGACATTTATACAATTATCTCATTGCACAAGAAGATACTGTATGTATAGTATATCTGTATATTCTCTAGGCTTCAGTTCAACATCACTAGTTGCTTATTAGACACCTCAAGCTTGCCTTTCCCAAAACTGAACCCATCTTTTCCCCTCAAACCTTCCTCTCTTCTGAACAGACCTATTCCTATCTGACATCACCATCTTTCTAGTCTTGTAGGTTGGTTACCTTGGCAATATCCTTCACTTCTCACTGTCCCTTGCCCCACATATGTAATTAGTTGCTGAATTTTGCTGTTTCTACCTCCTCAGCATCTTTTGCCTCCAATTTCTACTTTTCATTCACAAAACTATACATTAGTTCAAGCCCTCATTGGTCTTTCACCCCTTGGGTTCATTCTGCACACTTGACAAAGTAATTTCAGTGCAGATCAGACCATATAACTCCCCTACTCAATCAATTCCCGTATTTTCCTATTGTCTCTAGGATAAAATATAAGCCATTCTGTTTATCTTTTAGAGCGTTTCACAACCTTGCCCCAAACTAACTTTCCATCATCATTGGACGTTAATCCTCCTCCCACACTGCAATACAGTCGAACTGGCCCCTTCCCTCTCCTCTCCTCCTCTCTTAAGCTTTTGAACAAACCATCCCCCATGTCTATAAGGTCTTTCCTGATTTACCTCCACTACATAGGGTCCAGCTCTTCCTTCAAGATGCATTTCAAGCACTCCTTTCTACATGCAACCTTTCCTGTTTTCCCAAATTATATCGCATTTAAATACTTTGCCTTTATTTGTAGTCTTTCCCACTTTATGGCCTTGGTTAATGTGTTTGTACTTCTTGCTGTAGGATATTGGTGACTTGAGAGTAGGGACTGTAGTATTTGGCACATAGTAGGTGACTCATAAATGCTTAATTGATTATACAATGGCTGTAACAGAAATGCCTATTTCTGTCAGTTCTTTATGTATTTGGTACTTATCAGTGATATTTGATACAAAAATCCCCACTCCTAACGATTTCCCCTATTATCTTAGTTACATTGCTTTTATTTATTTAAAATTGTGTTAGATCCATGTAATGAAAATCATATTTTTTTCCCTTTGTGATAACTTCTATCTCTCCAACCTTTCTGTTTTTGATAACGGCTTCTCCTTTCCCAGCTGTGATTGTGAGAATTATCTCCATCTCTCTTTGTTTTTTGTTTTTATTGATATATTTTGGTTTAAATTTCCCAGCTGTGGTTGTGAGAATTATCTCCATTTCTTTTTGGTTTTTGTTTTTATCGATATCTTTTGGTTTACATTTGCTTCATTTCTGAACATCTTCCTGTTCCCTCCTCCTCAGTCATCTCTTGTAGCAAAAATAAAGATAAAAAAAAGTGCAGCAAAACTCAAAGCAACTAATGACCTTTATTTGACAATAATCATAGGCCCTTATCTTTATGAAGAAGGGAGGGTTGGGTACAGTGCTTTCCCTCTCAGATTACTTTCCATTTACACTTTCCATTTACATAGGATACATTTTTTTGTATGTACTTAGTTATTTGCAGCGGTTACATTTTTGCCTTTCTTGGTATCCCCAGTATTTAGCATACTAACTAGTGCTTACTGACTGATTTTTTTTTATGCCTTTTTAAAGACCATGTGTGGTCATTATTTTTTACATATAACTTTATGGTTTTTTTTTGTTTTTTTTTTTTTTTTTTGCTTGGGGATTCTTTCCATTTACTTTGTCACAGTCATTATATATGTCATTTGCTTGATTCTACTTCATTGTTCATCAAGTCTTCTCATGCTTGTTTGAATTCTTCGTATTCATCATTTCTTATCATGCAGTAAGTTCTATTTCATTAATGTGCCACACAGGTTGTTAAGCCATTTCCCAATTAATGAACATCCACTTTGTTGGTCTTTGCTACCAAAAAGCATTGTTATGAATATTTTGGTATCTATGGGACCTTTTGTCATTATCCCACTTGAAGCATAAGTCTAACAGTCAGATCTCTGGGGTATGGCATTATTTCCAATTACTTTTCAGAATATTAGAATCAAGGAACACATCCACCAACAGTGTACTAATGTATCTGTCTTTTCATACTGGGTTTTGTTTATTAATATACTGAAATGTTAATTCTGGTAAAGTCAAAAAGCATTTATTCAACTTCCTCTATATTCTAAGGCATTATTTTTGATTTTATTGATATATTTTTAAATTTCCTTCATTTCTGATTATCTTTCTCTTCCCTCCTCCCACAGGCATCTTTTGTAGCAAAAAAAAAAAAGTAAAAAAAGTTCAGCAAAATGAAAACTAACCATGAACTGTATTTGACAATAACTATAGGCCCCTATCTCTATGAAGAAGGGAGGGTAAGTACAGTGCATTCTCTTTCAGATTACTTTCTATTTACACAGGATGCATCTTTTTGTATGTACTTAGTTATCTGCAGGGGTCACATTTTTTGCCTTTCTTGGCATCCCCAAGAATTTTGTATCCAGTTAGTGGTCCATAGTAAGTGTTCAATAAATGCTTGCTGACTGACATTTTCTTATCTCTTTTTAAAGATCATTTGTGCTAAGTGTTAGGAATATAAAGATAGGCAAAAAAACAACCTCTGCCCTCAAGGAGCGCTAAATGTAAAATGGGAAACTACATGTAAATAGTTAGGTACAAACAAGATATATACAAGATAAGGTGAAAAAAAATCTACTTTATTGTTCTATCAATTACTTCCTTTCTTAATTCTCTGGGATATCCTCAGTAAATTATATTTTCTACAAATTGGGACAGTTTTGCCTTCTCTTTGATTATCTTTTATGCCTTTATTTTTTTTCTGCTTCTATTGCTAGAATTTTTAGAATTGTGTCAAGTTAAAAGTGAGGAGAGGGGGCATTCTTGTTTTTGTCTTCTACTTTAAAAAGGGTCTAGTATTAGTCCCTTTGCAAATAATGTCAATTTTTAATATTGTGCTATTTTTCTTTATGTAATTAATTATTCTAATTGTTTTTCTAATGTTAACTCATTTTTGCATAACTAGTATAAATCCAGCTTGGTCACAGAGAATGAATATTTGGTCACCTCGAAAGGTTTTTATTCAAAAATGTTTAAATTAACATTCATTAATGATATTGAAAGATAATTCTCTTCTTTTTTTTAATCCTTCCTCCCTCTCCCTAGTTATGTTGTTAGCATCACATTTGCTTCATGAAGAAATTTGGAAAAATGTTTTCTATATAAAACGTTTAGAATATTTTATGTAACAATAGTAAAAATTGCTCCTGACTGATTTATTTTGGTAGTTTATTCATGGGTTAATCATTTTCTGTGTTTGGGTTATTAAAATAATTCTATTAATTTGGGTATTTTATATTTTTGTAGGTTATCCATTTATGTCAAATTATTAGGTTGGCTATACTGTAGAGTAAGTTTTAGTAATTATTTTTATTTTCTGTTATGATTTCACAATCTTTTTTGTTTTGTTTTTTTAATTAGTGGTCTAGTGTGAAATACATTTAATCTGTTAAAGAACTGCTTTTAGTTTTATCATTTCCATTGTCTTTCCATTTTTCATGCAATTTCCCCTTTATTTCCCAAGATTTGTTTTTTTGTGCATGCTTATTTTGGGTTGTTAATTTGTTGATTCTCTAATTTTATAAATGGAATGATCCATTCATTAATTGCATCTTTTTTTCCTATATTAATAAAACATATCTAAAGAGATGTATATTATCTGTTTTCTTTCATAGAACTATTAATTATTTCTAAGTATTTCTTTGACTTATTTGTATGTCATTTGTAAGTCTTCACTTAGATTTCTACATGCTCTTTTCATGACTCGTTTTATTGCATTGTAGTATAAAGAGAATATAATGAGTATTTCTGGCTTTTTACATTTATTTATTTTTCTCTTCACTAGCATATAATCTATTTTTAAAGGCACCTTTTGACTCTGCAGTTATGCATAGTCTTCAATAATATAATAATAATAATAATAATAATTAAAAATAATAATAAGATTCATTCAGAAGATGCTACAAGTCTCTCTAACTTTTCAACATTTTATTCATTTCTATATTGTATTTTAAATTTATCTTTATTACATTTCTCTACTTCTAGGAAGTACTACAGGAGGCTGTTTTGATGTCAGTCTATTTCCACAGGGACTCTCCACCCCCTTCAATTTATCTGCCTTAGTTCCTTGAACTTACTTAAATTGCTTTCTTTTTTATTTGTTTGCTCTTCTCTTAGGAAACTTCCTTTTCCCTTTCTACTCAGGTCTGCCATTCACAATCTTCCTTCCCTTTCTCCCTGACCTCTTAGTTTAGGATAACATTTTGTCCTTTCGGATAACTCTGTCCCTCATGAGAGCTTGTGGGGAACCAAATTTAAATCCCACTTATATCCCATTTTTATATTATTGCATTTGAAGACCTCATTCCAATCCCCCACCCCCCATTTTCTGTTATGCTTCTCTCTTAGAAATGTTATATCATTAGGGGATACAATGTCAAACGGAACAGCACTATATTATGGGAGTCACTTTGTCTTAAGTCGTGAAACCCAGTTACATCCTCTGTCCTTATCGTGATTACTCACAGTGCTCAAGGTCAGGTTAACCTATCCATGACTCTGTATCTCCCCTACAACCCTGGATACTTTGTTAGTCTTGGGGCCTCATAAATCCCTTCTCCTGTAGTAGGATGATGTCTAACCCTTTGATGAAGAAAGTGTTCTAGCGTGCAAATTTGCCTATGATGAAACTGATTATAAATCCCTTGCCTTTTACTATAGAAATGTTTTACTTCCCAGCACCCTCACAGGAATGGTTTTTAGTAGCACCCTTTAATTTTCCCTGTCGGGATAAGATCTGCCTTCTAATGGGGACCCCATCTCACTTTTGAACTGGGTGAGAGTACAGCTCCGGCTTCCTTCTTTGTCTTGCTTCACTTCTACCCATTCATGTGACTTCCCACAAAATATATTTATTCTCTTCTAGGGGAGTGTGAGATTGAGTCCCTGGAATACAGATTCAGCTCTTCAACCTTTTTTTCCTCCCCTTCTCCTGGTCCTTTAAATGCCCTTAAATCTTAAGCCCCTTAGGTCGTTTTTACCCTTTGCCCCCTGATGATCCCTCTTTGTTCTTTCATTTACTCTTCAGTCTAATTTTTTTTAAATAGCATACAAACCCAAGTCAATTGATTTCATTAATCTTTACTTGATAATTGCACTTATTTATTTTTCTTGTGTTTCTCTTGTTTGGAGTATTTGCAAGCTGACTTTTGCTAACTCCTCCTCCTCCTCCTCTTCTTTTTTTTAAAGGAATATCTCAAATACCTCTCTTTTGTTGAAGGTTTAACTTTTTTTTTTCACGGATGATTAAGCTCAGCTTTTCCGATGCTGTTATTTTGGGTTTTAACTTGAGCTCCTTTGCTCTTTGGAATATCCTATTCCATTCTTCTGATTTCTGGGGAGTAATCCTTGGTAATTTGAATTGGCATTTGTTTATACCTGAATGTTTTTGTCCCGGCTGCTTGCAAAATTTGTTGTTTGTTACTGAAATTGTGAAATGTAACCACAAATGTAGCATTTAAATTTCAAGTGTTTCCCCCCTCCATACACAAAAAGTTGTATATTTGATTACTCAATACTTTGCTTTCTACATTCAAATTTTGATAGTTTTATTTTTGTTTTGTTTTGTGTTATTGTTGTAGCACGATAGTCAGCCTTTTATTTGCCTTGTTCTTCCAGGAGTCCTTTGATACTTAAGCTATTTCTGAACATCTTGTTTTTCAGATTAGTCCTTTAGGTTTGGATAGATGTATTCATTTAACTTTGTTGCTTTTGGCTTTTCTCTCCAAATCTCCCCTTCACCGGAGAGATTTTTCATAATATTATCTATCTTCATTTTTCTTCTTTAATTCTGTATTGACAGCCTAGATTTTTGACCCGATTTCCATCCTAATATCTTTCTTAAAAAGTTTTCTCTTATGAGACATCCTGGAGTTTCTTGCTGTTCCTTGTTTTGTGATTTCAAGGGTGTCCCTAGAATTCTAATTTTTTTTTAATTTCTGTTTTTATTTCCTTTCACAATAATGTAAAGACAGGATGCATAGTGTAGTGGATAAAGTTGACTTTGGAACCTGGAAGCTCATGGCCAGCATCTGTTACATATTGGCTGTGTGACCCTCGGCAAGTCACTTAACCTTCCTGTGTTGTAAGCAATCTCTAAGACTGTAATTTTCCAGACAAGACACGGATCTACAATGGCAGAGGGAGCTTCCTTCTCTTTGGGAACCCTGTATCAATAAAACCCACATCTAACCCTTATTCCCATATTATAACACACATTCAATGTGGTATGGCTTTTCTCCTTCCCTCCCCCCTTATTTTCCTTCTATATTTGAGTCTCTGTTTGGTTTATCCACTTTGGAGTTAGTTTTATACCTAGACTGAACTTTCTCCTTTCAGCTTTTCTTTTGCATTCTAATAGTTCAGGATATTGGCTTCCTATTCCTGTCTTGCACTTGCCCTTTGTCCCACTACTCTCCTGGGGCAGGGCATCCTCAGGTTCCTAATGTTGGGGAAAGTGGGCATGGAGAGAGTACTGAACCCAGAAGGGTTTCTAATCACTTTTCTCTTTGGCTTAGAAACCCCTTTCCTTCTAGTTGCTTCCATGTTGCTGTCTTTGACTACTCTTTCCTCCTCTACCTGTTCATTTTGCTCCCCATTTATTCGTGCAATTGGGCAGAATCAGCCTGTTCTTTCCCACGAGAGGTGCTACAAGGCTCAGATTGAGTCACTGCCATTAGGTGGACTGGGCAGGGGTACTGTTCTATTAGAACTGAAAGCATAAACCTATGATATTGGTTTGGAGTTTGTGAGTGGTGACAATGATTAGAAGTGCAATATATTCAAATTACATATTATTTCATGAGACTTTTACTTTGGATAGTGGTTTTCGGCTTCTACTGTGGATTTACTTTACCAAAAGACCTGTCAGTCTTTTGGTATTTTTAGGTTGCCAAGACTTGCAGAAAACAACTAATCTAGTTCTTTGTTGATTCCATTAGTTTTATTATTTCAGATAATTTCCTTTATTGCCTCTTAATTTATTGAAAATTGACCTTTTTCATTTTTTTTTATTTTGGAAATCTGGTTTTCCTTTTCTTCTCCCCTTTCCCCCTCTTTCACATACTAAATTAATCAGTGGTACGCTTATTTTATCGATCTTGTAACTTGTTTGCACATGTAACATCATTTTTGTTTTATTGCCAATTTTGTTTTTCAGTTGATTCTCGTTATTTTTGAGTTTATTTCCTTCTTCTGACCTTCTTTGTTCCATGTTACCTTCCAGTAATGATTTTTAATGTTCATTACCTTTTAGTTCTGAGTCTATAATCTGACATTATCCTATGCTCTAAGATCTCTTATGCTCTGTCATAATTGTCCATGTTGTAACATAATTCTGCTTCTGAATTCTAGGTTCTGTCTTTAGGTTTTTTCCAGCTCTTATTTTCTATATTCTTCAACCCTTCCTTGCTCCAAAATTTTCTGTTCTGTGATTTCTTCCCACTCTGTCATTTTCTGTCATGTTTTTCAGTCCCTTCCAGCTTTGCCATTTTATGTAATTCTTTTTAAAGTCTCTCCCAGCTCTGACATTTCCTCTGCTATTTTCCACAGGTTCTTGCAACTTTGAGGTCCCTTTTACCATTTACATTCTATGATCTAAATTTATGTTTAAGTCTGCCATTCTAATTTCTAAGATGCCTTCTACCTGTGACACATTTCATTTCATGGTTGTGTCCAACCCTGACCTTCTTTTATGTTCTTAGAGTGATTTATTCTTATGTTTTTAAAGTCTACCTTAGCTCAGAATCTTCTTTTCTCTGTTCCATGGGCTTTTACAGCTCTGAAGCTCTTTCAAACCTCACATTCTATGTTTTGAAGTTTTTTTCCCCCAGGATTTCCATCGTATGATCTGTGGTTACTTGTAGCCCTGGTGTCTTCTGGTCTATATTCTTAGGCTGTTTCCAGGTCTGACATCCTGTGTCTGTGTTCTAAAAGCTCTTCCAGCTATGACACTCAATATTGAAAGCTCTTAGGTGTCTCTTAGCTCCCACATAATCTGTTCTTCAAGCTCTGACATTCTCTGTCTTATGTTCTAAAGTCCCTTTGAGCTTTGATGTAGTTTTCTATGTTTTGTAGTAACATCTAATTCTGAAATTTAGCTTGGGTTTTAAGATTCCTTCCAGCAAAGTCTTCTGTCTACAATCCCTTGCTTTGAAATTGTTTTTGTTTTCAGATCTCTTTGCGTTGGGACAAGGGTCTTTGTTCTAAAGTTCTAAATTCGCTCCTAACTACGGCACCTTCTATTTTCCATTCTAAGGATCCTTTTAGTTGTAAAGTTCCTCCCAGGACTAAAATACTATATTCTAATGTCTTTGACATTTTATGTTCTGTGTTCTTCGGTTCCTTCAAACCCTGAAGTTCTCACCAGTTCTTAACTTTTTAAAAGTTTCTTCCAACTCTTAATTATTCTCGATGAAGATCTTTTTTTAGTTCTGCTAATTGTTTTCTAGTTCTTTGTAGTTGTGGTATTATCTCTTTCACATTCTAAGGGTCCTTCTAGCTCAGAGGTCTATTTTGGTTCTGACATTTTCAGTCTTACTTTCTAGGGACCATCCAGCTTTGACATCTTCAGTCTAAGTTCTAAGATGCCCCCCCAGCACTGAGATCTCTTCCAATTCTGTCATTCTATTTTATAAAGTCAATTCCAGGTCAGTCCTTCTCTGCTCTACATCCTAATGTCCCTCACATCTCTGCTATTCTCTCTTCTGCATTCTAGAGTCCCTAGAAGCACAGACGTTTTGTGTTCTATGTTTGAAGCAAATTTCTAGCTCTGATACTCTATGTTCAAAGATCTTTTCTACCTATGGTATTATATATTCCAAGGTCCCTTCCAGCTCTATCATTCTCCGTCCTCCCTCATTTCATGCCCTAAGGTCCTACTTCGCACTTCACTCTTTACCCTGCTTGATGTCTTCTTCCAGCTCTGACATTCTCCTTCCCGAGGTCCTCCCCAACTCTGACACTCCCTGTGTGAGAAGCCCTTCCTTCCAGTGCGGACATTTTATGTTATATGTTTGTTATTTTGAGGTAGTTGGGATCGAGTGGCTTGCCCAGGGTCACACATCTAGGAAGTTTCTGAGACTGAGCTTGAACTCGGGTCTTCTACCTACTTGCCCCTTTTGTTCCATGGTTCTTTCCAACTTTGACATTCTCTTTCCTGTATTTTAATGTCTCTTTCAGGACTGACCTTTTTGAGGTTTCTTTCAGGACTGGCATTTTATACTGTGAGGACCCTCCTAGCATCGCTAGTCATCTTGGTTCTAATCAGGTCCTTCCCGGCATTTTAGGGTCACTCTTAGGTCTGATAATCTGTCTCTTGTGCCCTGTCCAGGCTGACATTTTCTGTGCCGTGTTTAGCACCCTTCCAACTCTGACATTCTCTATTTTAAGATCTCTTAAAGTGCTGGGATACCTCTTAGCTTTGACATTTTATGTTCCGAGGTCCCTTCCAGCTCTGACATTGTGTGCTAGAGTCCCTCTTGTAGCCTGTATTTTAAATTCTAAGATCTTTCTCATATCTGATCTTAGATATTCTATGTTCTATCCTCATTTCTAAGGGCTTTTCTTGTTCACAGAACCCTTGGAGTTCAGACAATCCATAATCAGTGATTCCACCCATAATTTCCCAAATACTCCCCTTTCCCATTTTTAGACCACAAAGCTTATGTTTGCTTGGCAATCACCTTGAAAATGAGTTTCGCTTGTGGGGGGCCGTCCAAAGTAAGCTCCTTGAAGACAGCAATTGTGCCATTTACTTCTGTGATAGCCCCCAGCAATATTCTTCACAGACCACACCAGGTCCCTAGTGCCTGTTAATGATGGAGTTCATTACTGCTAGGGAAAACATGGCGGTGAGAACAGCAGGTCTACTTTGGTAGACACATTTCCTTGGGGTTAGGTTACAGGCCCTCATCTCATGGTAATTAAAGAGACAGCTGAATGCCCTTCTCAAATTGCCTGTGGCTGACTTCAGTCCTAAAAGAAGACAAGGCATTCAAAATGGTTTGCATTGAATGATTATTGTTTCCCAAACAGTTGTCTGCATTAACCAGAGAGCCTTTTAGTGTGAGATATTACCACCTTTCAACAATCTGAAATAGATGAATATATAATAACGGAGTGATAGAATAATGGGCAATAAAAATAAACAGATAGTATAGAGTTTTAAGAGAGTGTTATGGCAGGGATAAGTTCTCACTCTTGATAGCTCCTCCAGGAACTGGGACCCCCTTTTCTGTCTTTCCCCTTTGACAGTTGGCTGCTTTAGCTCACAAAATGCTAAGGTTTATATATGATGTTCACAAGGGATTTCTTTTCATTTTACCCAATTTTCCAAAAAAAATACTTATAGCCTTTATTTTTGTTAAAAAAAATAAAAACTCAAAGACTATTAAGTTACTCTTCTCCATTGTGCACCCCTCCTTTCCCCCCTCCAATCCAGAGTTCTTTAAGCACCAGGCTACATGGCACTTGGTAGCTTTTCTTTCAGTAGGTTTGCTATCTCTTTGTGGTGACCGAATAGTATTTTCTTATCGCTTAGATCCCTATTTTCATTCTTTAAAAAAGGGAGAGCAGGCTACATTCTTTCCAGTGTCCCAGGTTCCTATTTCTTGAACTGAAATTCCTCCTCCCTAAATCCTCAGCCGTCCTATTCCTTGAATTTTGCGCCTGTTCCCACTTTCCCCCTCCCTTTACCCGAATAGCAACCTTTTCCATTGCTCTGGCATCTGCTAGCCATGCCAGTAGCGTTGGGGAAACTCCATACCTGGCTATTTTTAAGGAAATGTGCTTGAAGACAAAATGGTATTGGATCTCATCCTGGATCTTGGATGGTGTCCCGATTATCATAAAAGGGCAAAGGGTGGGTATGCAGCCTGGCCAGACTGGGCCCCTTCCCCCAGAGAGGGGAGGAGGAGGGGAATGTAGACGAAAGTGACTGATGAGTCTATAAGTGTAGCCCCCTGACACCAAAGGAATTCTAGTAACTCAACTCAATGTCCTTTTCTAGCCTAGGCATGATTGGTGTATTCAAAGGTCCCTGGGGTCTGCTTATCTTAGGGTGGTGCATTTTTAAAAGGCTCCAGTTCACTTTGCTCTCCTGTGTGTGAAATAATATTAGCCTTTGACCATTCAGAATTAGCTTGTAGATCGGGGCCCGGCCGGTTTCCTGGGGTGCAGTTAAGTAACTCTATCATCCCACCTTAGGACTAGAACAAGATTGCGACTTCGGGTGGCAGTGAGATGAGGTACCATGTGCCTTGTGTCATTTCTGCATGGGGCTGTTCTGTTACAGCTGTGGATGCAAATAAACACTCTAGTTAGACTGGAGGAGTGGATGGCTCAGCTTCTGTTACTTGAGATCCCAAATTGGAACGGTATAAATGGAATCTATAAACTAGGGGTTAATAAATATGACTGCGATCACTGACAAAATCTTAGAATGATCTAAAGGGATGACTATTTGACATTTAGAAAGGGAAATGGTGATGAGAGAGAGCTAGGATGGCATTATCAAAAACAGGTGATGCCGGATTAACGTTATTCCCCGAGGATTACTAGACTGATAAATCAGGGAAATGTGGAAGAAACAGTGTGAAGAGAGGCAGGCTAGATAATTGTCCACTCTGAAGAATTCAGAACTGTTTGAATGACAGGGTTCAAAGAGTGGTTATTAATGGGGTTGACAGCAGCCTGGAAGGAGGTCTTTGGTTAAGTGCCCCAGGGATCTTTCCCCAAATGATAGCATGATCCTACATGTGATCTTGGGCAAATCACTCAAGCTTTCTAGGACTTAACATCTTGCTTTCTTATTTTGCCACTAGAAATAAATGGTAAACAAACCACTCCTCTTTCTTTCCTTCCCCCACCTAACTTCAAGCATTGAATTTGACTTCCATTTTTACTCACTGCATTCAACCTGGGTACAGGACCTTCCCAGTATGATTTCGATTTCCGATGCCTCCAAAGCCATACTGCATTGCTAATTTAATTCATCAGTCATTTTCATAATGTCTCCCTTTACCCCAAGAAAAAATAACGTTGTCGATTAATATGGGAACCAATTATCCAGATGTTATTTTACCAATTATTTACCCAGATTTTCCAGAAGTGAAGGTAGTTACATGTTTTTCATCTCTTTATGGACTGCGTCTTAAAAAATCTCAGATAACAATCAGAGGTTGATTTGTCCTATAGAAAAAAATCCATAAATAAATATTATGTATGTTGTTTCTGGAAAATTATGGAAAAGCCTTGTGTATGTGTGCTCACACACTAGTGCAAATAATGCTGTGTTCAGATACTTGCTGCTAGTAAAAAGATACATGGTGACCAGCCAATTTCAACAGTTACCCACATTTAATCATCACAAATCAAGGAAACAGAGAGACCTGCAATAGGTCTTCAGAACAGGCATGCACGTTACAGAACTAATAGTTTAAAAATATCACTGAACATCCTCTGTGGAGTAATCAGATTTAGAATCATGTGGAAGCAAAATAATGAAATCACAACTTGTCACTTGAAACATATGCAGCTCACTTCATGCAAATATTATTTTAGTTACACATTGCATTAACGAACATACCCAGCATAAACACAAAGTCTGTAACACGTAGAAAACAGAGTAGAGTTTGTCAATTTCTGTTTGGAAATACATACGGTTAGAATGGAGGCCAAAGTCACCGTTCTCAATGGAATGACTATATCTATGAAACACGTACGTGAGGGAACTTAACTGAGGGAGTAAGTCTGTACCCCCCACAACTGACAACTAAGCTTCCACACACTACATTTGGGAATAAAGAACTGGCTGAATGACTATAGATTAATGGATACCTAGAACAAACCAATGGCTTACATTTGATCAAGAGAAGAGGATTAAGGAAACAACCAAAATCCATTGGTTGGTAAAGGACTGCACAAGTGTATTTCACGATTACGAGCACAATTAAGAGCACCAGCCCAATTTGGAATTCTGCTGTACTGTTAGTACATCGTTTTGGTTCGCTCATCCTGGTGCACAGTTGTTAAGTACTATCTGCAAAATGCCCAAGTTGATCTGGAATCAGGATTGACCCCCACAGGCAACTGTGAGTGGGGAGGGCAAAATATGATGAACTTCAAGGAGGAGTGATGCTCAATAGACAAACAGGGCCATTCCACCTATTGCAAATCTGTAATCACTGTGAACGTGTGGAGTCTTGCACTTGGTATTTTACATATGCCCTGGTCTTTCTGTTTGAGGATCCCAGTCTCCCAAGCGGACCGATAGTAGGATCAAGAATTGGTATCCTTTGACAGAAGCCTTTACATCTTACCAGAAGAGTCTGTTTCATAGTGATATTTCTGATGATTTTCCTGGCAATTGCTGCCCTATGACTAAGAAACTTGAATCATCTGGTACTTCATCTGTGAATACTGCTGTGAATATTTCTTCTTCTTTTTTTTTTTTATAGGTGATGTTCTTAGTCAAATGTGTATTTAAATGGAAACTCCATTGATGCTGAAATAGGAAGACAATCCTATCAATATACAAATCTGACAACAGGTCAAGAGATCTTAATTAATAATAATAATGAAGGAATCCAAATGTGAACTTGTTAGGAAATTAAAAAAAAAAATCTCTGTTCGAAATACTTCTACAAAGGTCTTTCAGAAGTTGCAAAACTTGTGAAAGAAGTTCCACAGGCTGTTGAAAATTAATCCAGGAGAGTTGACAGCTATCTTTCCCTTTGTTTAGCTGACTCTCAGCTTTTTCTAAAGATGTGCTTGCTTAATAAAACAAAATGCTGTTGTCATGAGTTCTTGATCAATCTTGCAGCAGTTGTGCATGATATTGATGCTCTCTCCAGTCTTCATTCACTTTCCACCACCACTACCCTCAGTTCCAGCTCCTCGGTTAAGTCATCCCCTAAAAACTGCTTGCTGTGATTACAAATGGGGGTACTCTGCCCTTTCCCTAAGACAAATTCCACATTCATTTACACTGTAAAAGTTGTTTCCTCCTTAAACTGAAGTTGAGGATTTCCAAACTGTAATCAAGTCTCTAGTTTTCTATATTTGAAATTCGGAAATATGAGTACAGAAACACCAGTCAGCTAAGATCATCTATCTGTGGGACATAAAAATCTACCCTAAGACAATGGGAGTTTCTTTTCAAGAAAAAAGTCATTATAGGCTAGCTAAACTCAGTACCATATTATAAAAGAAGATTCTCCATGTGTTCTCTTTTTGTGTCTTCAATATTGCAAAACTGTAAACAAAAACAATTGAGTACTAAAAAAAGAAAAACAGCGTCATTTCCTCCATCGACTTTTAAGCACTCTTGGTAGAATCGTAAATGTTTAGTACAAAACGCAGGCCTTTGGGGATGCTGACTTAGCGGCTCTGAAGAGTTCAGACCGTCTCTACCAAATATCGCTGGTGAAGCTGAGCTCCTTGGATGACAAAGGCAGCAGAGGGCTGTTCCTGTGAAATTCAGGAGCGTTCTTTGCGGCGTTATTTAGAGGTAGTTGTCCGTTGAGCAGCGTCAAGGGTATGTTGCAGTATGTGTGGTGGTGGGACCCTAGAGAAGATATCGGCAAAGAGGACGTCGGCATCTCGTAATTATAACTTCTGCAACAGTGTCTCATTGGCATCGAATCTGTTTGGTGGAAATCGCTCAGATCGGCCTGAGAGGCTACCAGAGCAGCCGAAGTGCTGGTGACGGCAATCGAGGGGGCGGTCTGCAGCTCTCCGAAAAGGCCTTGTTCCGCTGAGTCCAGGACTTGGCGGCGGGACAGTGTCACTTTTTTCTTGATGGGCATCTCATACACCAACTGCTTCCAAAACTTCGAATTCAGTTTGCTGCTCTGGGTGCCTTTCCACTTGACCAGGGACAGAAGCTTGATGTTTCTCTTCAGCAGTTCCACCTCGCGGCAATTCACCTTCTTTTTTAATTCCATGCACTCGATCCAGATGACTTTGATTTCTCCACTGACCAACATGCTATGGAGCCTGGTCTCCAGCTCAAAAATACTCCATCCCCTCCTGAGAACATAGTCCGGAGTGAGCACGATAATAAGTCTTCTGCTTTGCTCAACACATCTTGTGAGATCTTCAATATAGGCTACAAATCACAGAAAGAGAGAGAAAGAGAGAGAGAGAAGATAAAATAGAGAAGTCTATAGCCTTAAAACATTAGGTCTGGGCAAAGAGCTTGTCTTTCCCTAAACGATATGGGTTTTTTCAGGATGATACATTCAGGAAACCCATTGCTTGCATTTTAAAAAGGCCATTTCTTCCAGTCCTATTTTTCACCCAGCATCAATATCACAGAGTGTTCTGCAGACTAATAGAAATGAACTGCTTTGGAGCAAGGATTTATTTCAGTGATCTGTATTTATTTTAGCATTTGCTCCAAAGCAGGGTTAATACTTTGCGAGGGAATAACCAAGCAGGTGATTGATGCAAAGAGACAGAGAGAAAACATAAACTAATACAGAAAAGTATGGTATTCATGGATTTGTTCTGGACAACTTTTCTCCCCTTGGGTCCCACTAATAAAAGTGTCAGTTTCCGGATGTGATCTATTTGCCACATAGTGGTATGGCCGAGGTACTGTGGATTGTACTGCTTTCCCAACTGGTGGCCCGAGTACCTTCTGCCATTGGCACCGACTTTTCTCCATTTGTCTCCTTGATAAGGAGGCAGGACTAGGGTGCTTATTCAATCCGTTGGCTAATTTTGTTCAGGGTTGGGAAAAACAAGAAGCATCTAGCCTAAGAAATGATGCACGTCTTGGGAGTCTGGTGAAAGACATCCTGGAGAACTAGTCATTCTTTTTCTCACAGAGCAAGCACAGGGCAGCCCCATGGACACAGGTGCTCCAGAGATAACATGTCTTTTCTCAGCAGAGCATAGGGCCTTGTCTAATGCATGCTGCCCTGGAGCAGAAGGAAGCAGTATTTACAGAAAAGTCATGGCAACATTTGGCATTGCAGATCCGGGGACCGGGGGCCTCTTCCAGCAGGTAGGCCCATAGCCTTGGAAGAAGCGGGGGTCCTAAAAATTAATACTGTGTCTCACAAAGATGTGTTTTTTAATGGAAAATCTCCCTTTTCCGTGTCTTTGCTTCATTACTTGGTAGCAAGGAAATGGATTTACAAAGGAGAACAAAGCGATCCTTTTATACATTCTACAGACAAAACATTGACTGGGGGCTCCTTCAGCAATGTGGTTTTAATGGTATCAAATTCATGGTCCCCTACCCCTCCCCATCCCCATGCATTGATTACAGGGTTACTAACATAGGATTACAGAGGAAGAACTGGCAGGGACCTGAGAGGCCATTTTAGTTTAATTTAGCCATTTAGTTATTTTACAGATGAAGAAATGAGGTCCACAGAGACAAAGGGTCTTGTCCAGAGTCATAGATGGGATCACAGCTTAAGAAGCAGGATCAGAGACCCGGGGATTGTGACTTCAAAGCCAAAGCTCTTTCCATAGGAGCTGTGGGGGAGGAGGCCGTTGAGATTTTTAAGTGCTTTATCACAAGAAATTACACAGAGGTGGAAAAAAAACCAGCATTTCAAATGGTACAGAGTGGCTCTATTGGGAGGAGAAATGGGGCCTTATCCCTTGGGCTTGGGATCCCGTAGAAAGAAAGGTAGCAAGGCTCAGTACAGTGGAAATAGAGTGTCTAATGTATCAACAGCTCTGATTCTTCATTTTCTTCCATCCTTTCCTCTCCCCAAAAGAAAGAAGTTATATGGGAAACGTCATCATTAGAGGATAGATCTGTAAGATACAGCAAAATAGGCCATCATGCATCTTCCCTGTTATTCTCCTCCTCCTCCTCCTCCTCCCCACCCAACAAGGAAACACATTTTTAACAAATCTCAGAAGCCTGGTTTGACTTTAGGTAAGCTTATTTGTAATAATCAAGATTAATTTTCAAAGGGCATAATTATTCATTTTATATCAATCTTTACTTCACCCAATAATCAAGAAGTGACTTTCATAGCGACTTCTTTTATATATTTAAAACAGAATTGGATTTGGTTAGGAACGTTCGATTTATTTGACTTTTTAAAGCATGTGAACAATGAGATATAAGCCACCCTTTTCATACAATGATAGATGAAATCTTGCTAGATCATACTGAAAAAAATTATATATCTTCATCCTCATACATAGATACATATGCGTAATCTACATCGAGTCCATTTTTTATTAAAAAACCTCACAATATAACTCAAGCATCCATAGTTGTGAATAAACAGAACATATAATGAAAACAACTTAATGAATAAACTATGAACTTACCAGATGTGGATTTGGCATCCCCTTAGTGAAGATGGGAAAGGGCCAACGGTGCTTTCATAAGCGAGATACTCCCTCTGCTTGGAGCTTTACTATCCAGCCATTGGACAATATTCCTTCCACATCTCAATAGAGGCAAACAAACTGATCCATAAGCAGAACTCCAACGATCTAGTTAATTGTATGTATCCTTGCTGCTGATCTCTTGGGGATTCTCTGTACTTCCCTTTGGCTCTCTAGCCTCCAACAACACCTTTACATTCACCTTTGGTTAAATGGATTCCAGATGTTGGCTGGCCTTTTGTGTTGAGTGCATTTTGCTCTTTAAGGACCCATATGAGGACCCTAATTCTGATTTTGTGGGGCCTCATAAGAACATAGGATCACTTGCATTTCTGTGGGATGCTGCTGATACTCACTGTTTTTCCATTTCTTCCGAGAGCACAAAACCCATTTGGAAGGCCCATCATCACTCTCTTGCACCAACCTCTTGCCTCCATTCTCTTCTCCATCCCACCTTCCCCTGATCTCCAAGTGTTTCCAGATCTTCACTTTCCTTTCTCTTCTCTCTGTACTTCTCTCTTCTTCCCTTCTCTACAGCTTGACCTAGTTTTTCTCCTCTTCCCTCCTCTCTACCTTGACCTGCCTTCTTCCCCTCCCCATATCTCCTTGGTGGTGGGAATACTTGGAAGTAGATTGAAGTACCAAGGCCTGGCTTTGATTCCAGGTTTTGCTGCTGGCTACCTATGTGACTTTAGATAAGACACTTAATCTCTTCGATCCTCAGTTTCTTCATCTGTAAAATTAGAGGACCGGGCAAAGTTATCTCTAAGCTGCTCCTTTTGATTCTAGATATTATAGAGGAATCCCAAATCTTCCCCTCCCTCTTAAGCTCTGGAAATTCAGACATATCATCCTAGTCAACCAGTGGCCGACTCACTGAACATTGGATGGCAGTTCGGCTTATTGCTACCATACCTTTTCCCATAGTTTCCTTGATGCTTTCAAATTCTAGCTTTTCTTGGTTAGCAAATAAACATTTTTCTTTACATTTGTATAAGGAACCTAGTCTTCTGTGTTGTGGGCCATTCAGAATGTGTGTCTTCTGATTTTAATTTGATGTTACAGATCCATTTTCCACTCTTGGGGTTTCACGAATGATTTCCGCTTATGAAATACTTATTTCTGGGCAGAATTCAATTTTGTCCATCCATCTACTCCTGTGGTGAAGCTACCACATGAGTAGGATGGTGGATATAATGGGTCTTATTTCCCAGGAGGAATCTGTGAGTCTTTCCGTTTCTCCACCCAATATGTTAAACATTTGTGGCCTTACGTGCCCCTCTTGTCTCATGCTTTTTGGGTTCCACAAAAAGGTTTGCATTGCACCCTGAAGACAACTTCCTTGAGCAGTAGCCAATCTGTCATGCTCCTAGAGACAAAGCCTTGAAGGTCCATGTACACAAATGATCTTCGCATGCTTCACTTCAACAGGGACTCCAGATTGTCTGACACCAGACATGAATCAATAGAAAGACAATTAAATGGTCTAAACCAAATATGTAAATGTAATTTCAAAAGACATGGTTGCTAAACTCTTTCCGAGACGCTCCTTTTAATATTTCACTGGCCTCTTTCACCTGAGACTACGTCTTTTTGTTGTTGTTGTTGTTGTTGCTAATTCCAGGAACACCCTGTGTGGAAACTCCTATCCGTGCAGCTTTTTATTTTATAGATTTAAAGAATGGTCTGAGGAGGGACTGAGAAGTTAAGTGAATTGCCCAGGTATACAGAAATAGTATACTGTGGAGTATGGGGCAGCCAAGTGGCCAGTGGAGAGAGCACCAGTCCTGAAATCAGGAAGATCTGAGTTCAAATCTAATCTGGTTTAGAAATTAGCTTAGATTCAGGCCAGTTCCAATGGTCTTGTGATAAAGAGAGCCATCTACACCCAAAGAGAGGCCTTGTGGGAACTGAGTGTGGATCACAACACAGTATTTTCACTTCTTTTGTTATTGTTTGCTTGAATTTTATTTCCTTTTTCATTTTTTTTCCTGTTTGATTTTATTTTTCTTGTGCGGCAAGATTATTGTATAAATGTATATGCCTATATTATATTTGCATATATATTTCCCATGTTTAACATATATTGGATCACTTGCCATCTTGGGGAAGGGACGGGGGCAAGGCGAGGGAAATTGGAACACAAGGTTTTGCAAAGGTCGATGATGAAAAATTATCTTTGCATAGATTTTGAAAATAAAAAGCTTCAATAAAAAAGCCATACCCTTTGACCTCATTTTACTACTACTACTAGGTACATATTCCAAAAGAGATAAAAAAGCAATAAACATAAAATCAAAGAACCTATATGTACAAAAAAAAAAGAAAAAAGAAATGAACTATGTGACCCTGGGCAAGTCACTTAACTCTGCCTCAGTTTCCTCATTTTAAAAACAAACTGGAGAAGGAAATGGCAAACCACTCCAGTATCTCTGCCAAGAAAACCCCAAATGGGTTACAATGAGTCAGAGATGACTGAAAAACGCCCGAACAACATGTAACAGAAACTTGAATTCCTGACTCTGAGACTAGCTCTCTGATCCATTATGACATGCCGTCTTTCGCATTATTTCCTCACATGCTAAAACTAACATTTCCATGAGGGGATTTGGCTCATAAGCATTCTCCCCCCTCCATATTCTCCCCTCCTCAATCTTTTGTGGATGGAAAAACTGACGGAGAGAACTGTGAAGAGTTAGGTCCTAACCCTTAGGTCCTAAGATCTCAAACCAATATTTTGGCTTAAGCCAGAAGCAGCCATATTTAAGCAGTCCTGGGGATAGGAGGCTCACTTTCAACTAATCTGTTTCCTTTCTCGTGAAGGCCAGCAGGAGTTAGGGCTGAGTCTGCTGCCTCCTTTTACTAGTCTTTTCTTTCCATGTGACTAGACCAACAGCCTCAGTAGTGGTTCCGACCGCCCAAAGTCATCATCCTTAGCATTTCATTTTCACATCTGGGTTCTCTTGAGCTCCTATTAGTTCCCCCCATATCAGTTTATTCCACACTGATCTATAAGACCCCAAGAAAACAATGGACTCTGTGTATAACACTTCACACCATAAATCCCAGCAGCTGTGAGCCTGAGAAAATCCCTACTTCTTATCTTAAGTTTGTCTCACAAAGCAGTTTGAATAGCTGACTGTCTTTTGGTTGCCTGTCACATCTGCCTTTTGGATGCCTGTTGCCAGTAAACTTGGTGCTGATACAGTCAGTGACAGATGCTTCTAGCCTGGGGAGAGACAGAGCAAACTTGTGGGAATTCTTACTCACTTTAGAAAAACACAATTAGAAAAGAGAGGGCAGTGACTGGGAGCTGGGGTGGAAAGGTTTTCTCCTTTCCCAATCTTGCAGTAGAATGTAAGCTCTTTGAAGGCAGGCAGGAACTGTCATGATTTTTATTTGTATCTGTAGTGATTAACAGTATTTTCCATGTAATAAATTCCGTGTGTGTGTGTTTCTTGGTCTCTGTCTCTGTCTCTCTATTTGTCGATCTCTCTCAGTGTATTTGTCTGTCTCTCTGTCTCACACACACACATACACACAAACACACAACACACACACTTTCTATATCTTTCTCTATTTTTGTCTGTCTCCTTCATTGCTGACTACTACTTAATCCCCAAAAACCATGAAACCTATTCTCATTAAGAGTATCTCCATTAGATTACTTTTAATGTCTGAGTTCCTTGGAACTTAATCTTTGAAGACGATATCGGGCCTTCCTTAATGAGGAAGAGAGCCTGTAAATAGACCATAAATTTTTCCCACTCAATTTCTTGAGCCAACTTGGATCAGTTTGGGGTGAAAATTTGTCTGCAAGAAAGGTGGCAAAAAAGTCCTTATAGTGAAACTCGAGCCTTAGTTGGTAAAATAATGTAAATCTCACCCCAGCTGTGTATGACCATCTTGGCTGTCGCCCTTGTTCTCTCATAAATGTATAACAGTGAATTCACCTAACGTGTTGAGGGTCTTCCTTGATTTCTTCTAGCATTAGAAGAATACCAGTGGAACATACGGGTTGTTCAGTGGTTAGTTCCCTTCTCATCACATGGCCAGACGATCTTATTTTTTGACAACATATTTCTCGATGGCACTTTTTACTCTTTGTTCTTTGTATGTCTTTTGTGATACATTGTAGCCTACTCACACCCACCGTGTACTTCTTCATTGCTCGGTACACGGTTGTTGAATCACCAATGAAGTGATGCTGAGATCTGACAATTTGGGGCCTGGTAGTCTAGGGAAATTATTCAGGCAGATCCTATATGTCCATCTTGGACAGCATGTGGTAGAAAAAGTGAGCACTTTCACAGTGACTCATGGCCCAAGAACCTTTGGCTCTGGGCTCATACAGATCAAATTCAATTTTTAGGGCTACTGTAAAAAGATCATCCTCTTCAGCTCTTTATGCTCCCACTCAGAATTTACTCTGGAAAATCTCTCCAAAGAGTTGATTTGTGTAGGTTTCCACATATATGGGTAACAAGGTCCCCAGCTCCCATATAAACACTGAAGATAGCAAATAGTATTTGCTATAGTACAGCCTTCATTTCATCCTATATAAAATGCACAAAATACAATGGACTCCAAATAAATGTCCAAAAAACCCATAAAGGGACTCTCGGAAGTCCATAACAACACGATTCTTTTCTCTCTACGGCAGATCCCACTTTCTTCATAACATTCAAGAGTCCTCTAGACTCAGTGACACACTATAGCTTGGACCCTCTTCAGAAAGGAAATGAACATGGCTTTGCCAACATGACAATACCCTAACCTTCAGGCAAATTCCTCTGCCTGGGTGCTACATAGCCCTTCCCAGACTAGGAGTGTCACTTTGTGGTTTGGACTTAATTTGAAACAGAAAGACACTTTGGAGCTACCAGACTGGCAAATGTCTTCCCATAGAACCTTTACTGTCTGAAAAACTCATTGTAATAGAATGGAAGAAAAACATGGCCTTCTTAATGTTCGTGGCATAATTTTAATTCTCTATTTCTCCTTTAACTTCAGGTCACGTTGGCAATCTTTTTAGAGGAAGCATATGCTAAAGAAATACCCTTTCTCTCAAGTCTTGAACTTGAAGTTACTCCCAGGACAACCTCCCAGGCTTGTACTGCTTTCAAGTTTCCCTTTTTTGGCCAGAAGGCCAGATTCTAGGATTCCACTGCTTAGGAAATTCCTCCGCTTCAAACTAGGAGGAAAGAGTTCAGGAATGAATTGTTCCTGACTTTCTCCCTCTTGGACCATGTGGGTGATCAGTCGATGAAGGGAAAAGGCAAGGGTCAGCTCAGAGTCCTTGATAAACAATTATTTTGGGCCATGGAAAGAGGTGGTTCCTCCAAAGAAGGGTCTGTCTTGCCTCCTCCAGGCTGAGCCAATTTCTTGGCAGCCCTAATCAATGAAGACCACGTCCCCGAAGGAAGTACAAAGAGGATCAGTATTCTACATTGTCATGGAAAAACGGGACTCACCAGAGAGGAAATAATGTCATGTTGATTATTTGAGAGTTCCCGGATGAGTTTTCTATATTCATTTTTTGGAATCCTGGGAGTCTTGGGCATTTTGTAGATTTTATGTAGTATCAAATACCATTTATTACTTTAAATGCTCAGATGGGACCTGAAAATCCTATTATTCATGTCTATGGAAATCTTGACTCAAACTACACATAAGTTCCTTTCAGAGTTTTCCCAGAGTAAATTCTGGGTGGGTTATAATGAGCCAGAGAAACGAACTTTTAGGGTAATTCCTCAGATTGAATCTAGTCTGTCTGAGCCTAAGCTTAAGCACTGGGTTACCTGTGATAGATAATGGAGTGAGGAAGGAGGAGTGAAGAAATGGATGTTTCCATCCCTTTTGGAAAAAGTACTATAATCTCTAATATGCAAAATCTGATCTAAAGAGAGGTGTATTCGTTCGTGAGCTTTTTTTTTTTTTTTTTTTTTTTAAGACCATGCATTGGGAAGATTTGTGTTCTGGTGATGCTGAACTGGAATGTCATGAGACTGAGCAGATAAAAATTGTGAGGTATAAGGAGCTAAAGAGATCGGAAACAGAAAAACATTAAACAGGAATGAGTTCATGGCACAACAGCAATCCATTCAATCCCCATTATGTTTTGGTTACAGATTCAACAATATGACATAAAATCTAATTTTTTCTGTTTTTAAATGAATAATCTTGGATCTAAGTTCTTTCAATAAGATATGAAGGGTATAGTTTCCTGTAGAGGACCATAGATATTGGGGAACTCTGAGAAAAGTATAGTGGAAGCAAATGTTAACTCAATATAATTGTTGAGATGATGGTTCTCTTGTTCACATATGCTTAGTACTTAGTATGGTGATGTAATGGTTCTCCAGTTGGCACATGCTCAGGGTGCTGTAGTGATGTAATTGTATTAAGGTATATAAGGGCTGAAAGGACTTGAAATAAGCAGACTCAAGAAAGACTAGAGAGAGACTCAAGTGAGAGTGTGCTGAGCTTGAGCTCAGACTCCAGACCAGAAAGCTAGCCCGGACATTACAGTTTCCAACAACATCATGCAGGAACGTGTGCGTAAATGATATATCATTATGGCAGCATGGTGTAGTGGAAAGCACACTGGTCCTAGAGTCAGAAGACCTGGTTTGAGTCCTGCCACTGACGCTTAAGATTCACTTGACTTTGACCTCTGGGACTCAGTTTCCTCACATGTAAAATGAGGGGACGGGACTAGAAGGCCTGCAAAGTCCCTTCTAGCTCTAGATCTTGAAGCCTATGTGTGACCTAGGGCAAATTACTTTAGTTCCCTGAGCCCCTGCAAAGTGAGAGTTAGGTTCAGTGGCTTCTGCTTTCCCTTCCAGGTCGAGAGCTACGATTCTATGAACTGTTAAACTTGTCCCCAACAGCTGCAAGTGTGAACCACAAAAGTTTACTTAATCACTCACATATATGAATTCCAAAATGTTCTATTCTGTCATTCATGTGGAAATCAAATATATTATTCATCAATTTCATCAACTTCCTGAATGTGTTAAAAATGTTAAGGAAAAAACCATTAATCACAACATGGTGACTGCTCCACTGGGTCTGAAAAATAATCCAAGGGCCTTTGAAGAAACTCTGCCAGAAAAATTGGAATCTGGGTCAAATGAGTTACCTCCTTCCAGAAGTCAAAGTAGGAAGTAAACACTCTTTCATGCCTGCATCTGAAACCTGTATCCTCACCTCTCACAGGAAGGCTTCTGGGACATTCCTAACGTCTGGTAGCTAAATTTCCGACAAGAGAATGAAGAAAAACTAAATTCGATGTGCCATCTCTCTCGATGAAAAAGAATACCTCTCCGGTATCCTTTGGTGTTTTGGAAATATGAGAGTATTTTGTAGCTCCTTTATGCTGATTGTTATTGAAAGGAGAGATGAAGATTTGTAGCTATGTTGAGTCAAGCATGGAGCCTCACATTTGCCCTGGGATGTCATTAAAGCTGTCTATAGAACACATGGAAACAACTGGTCTGTGTAGTTGATCTAGAGAATTAACAGTTGGCTCAGACAAGATCCATAACAACAGTGCAAGGGCTACTAGCCAGTTTGACTATTGATATGGTTGACTGACAATCTGTAAGTTTGGTCAAAATGGTCCTTCTGTGATGTGGTGGGATGGGAGGAAGGTGCATAAATATATAAGCTTTAAGAGTTTATATCAATATATCAATATATCTATATCTATATCTATATATATATATATTCCCCCCTGAGGCAATTGGGGTTAAGTGACTTGTCCAGGGTCACACAGCTAGGAAGTATTAGGTGTCTGAGATCAAATTTGAACTCAGGTCCTCCTCACTTCAGGGCTGGTCCTCTATCCACTGCGCCACCTAGCTGCCCCAGATGATATCTTTTAAAAGTTATTTTCTTTTCCTTTTTTCTTTTTCAATGTGATTTATTTTCCAGTGACTCCTGTATCTGACAGAACCCAAAGTGTAGATAGGCAAAACAAATTCCACATTTCATAATGGAGGGCTCATTCCATACCAATTGCCCAATACCTTTCCGTCAAGATGCAAGCTTCACCATCGATCCTCTGAAGTCATCTTCAGTTATTCCAAAGTCTTTAAGTTGTTTTCCTTTACATTTATAGTAATCAGCCTGTGAACTCTAATCCTGTTTCTGTTCATTTTCTCCTTTAACAATTCACACAAGTTTCTCTGAATTCATATTGATCATTTTTATGGTATAATATTCCATTGCATTCCTATACCTTAATTTCTTTAATCATTTCTCAAATGGGTACTTATGAACCCATTTCCTTTCCAGCTCTTTGATGCTTGGTACAACAATACTGCTATAAACTCAAATATATGTGTGTATATGTCCACATATATACACATATACCTATATAACCTTTCTCTGTCTTTGATTCACTTGAGGGTAGATGCTTAGTACTAGTAGTATCAGTGGTTAAATATATATGGATAGTATTGTGATTTGTTTAGTATAATTCCAAATCGTTTTCCGTAACAGTTAGCCCAATTCAGATCTTCTCCAACATTTACCATTTCTGTTCTTGTCAGCTGACCAATCTGGGTTTGAGGTGACATTTCAGAGCACTTTTAATGTGAACTTTTCTTATTAGTGAATTGGAACATTCTTCCATATGGTTGTTGACATTTTGCATTTTTTTCTTTTCTTTTTTTTTAATAACTGCCCTTGACCACTTATCGATTGAGTGGTCTTGCATATCTGTATCAGTTTTCTATTTATTGTGAACTGACACTCAAGACCTTTTAAGATATTTAACGACAAGCTATTCTTCCCTTTCTAAACAACTATTCAACGTTTAATTCTAGTAGCACTGATTTTGTTCCTGTGAAACCTTTTTGTTTTATGTAGTCACAACTGTCTGCTTTATTTTTTATCATGACCTTCAATCTTTGCTTAGTTAGTTCTCCCCTAGAAAAATTTTATAAGGCAGCTCCTCTCATTTACTCTTATGATTTTTTTTTCATAAAATTACCATTATAATTGATCTTTGTATTCATTTGAAGGGCAGTTAGGTGTTGCAGTAAATAGATCGATGAGATTGGAATCAGCGAGATTCATCTTTCTGAGTTCAAATCCGGTCTCGGATACTAACTAGCTGTGTGACCCTAGGCAAGTCATCTAATCCTATTTGCCTCAGTTTCCTCATCTGCAAAATGAGCTGGAGAAGGAAATAGTGAGCAAATTCAGTATCTTTGCCAAGAAAATTTTAAATAGGGTCACAGAGAATCAGACACAACTGAAACAACTCAACAACATCAAAAGCCATTTGAAGTTCAAGATGCAGGCCTAAATTTAATTTCTCCCATGCCATTATACAGATTTCTGAGTAGTTTATGGGAATCAGGGAGTTCTTAGTGTGATAGTTGGTATCCTCAAGTTTACCGCATACTAGATAATTCTGTTGCATTGCTTTTGGGATTTACCTGACTAATCTGTTCCACTGATCAACTGCTTTATTTTTAAAATAGTGCCAGATAGTTTTTTGGTGATTACTGCTTTATAATATATTTTGAGACCTAGCAATGCTAGGTCCTTTCTAGGATTTTTATTCATTATATGTGAGTGATTAAATAAACTTTTGTGGTTCACACTTGCAGCTGTTGGGGACAAGTTTAACAGTTCATGGAATTGTTGCTCTTGAGCTGGAATGGAAATAGGAAGCCATCGAGTCTAACTCTCTCATGAATTTTTTTTCTATTATTTGTTCTAATTCTACAAATGAACCCCTAGATAACTTGATTGCTATGTGACCAAATCTGCAAGTGAATTTAAGTTGCCCAACTACAAACAATGAATTCCTTAAAATTATTTGTCTTTATTTCTAAGGAGAATTTTGTAGTTGTATTCATGAGTTTTGTCTTGGTTAAGCTGACTGCTAGATATTTTATGTGCTTTTAAATGGATTTTTAAAAAACCCTCATCTAGCTGGGTTTTCTGAGGAGCAGAATGTTGGGGTTATTTTGTATCCTGTTACTTTACTGAAATTAATAGTTTCATTTTTAATGGACTTTTTAATTTTAATTTTTAGTTGCTTTTCTAAGCAAACCGTTATCTCATCTGCAAATAGATAATTTTGCTTCCTCTTTGTCTATATGTATTCTCTCATTTGATTTCTTTTGTTTTTTTAAAAAAACTGTGATTATTTAAAATTTTCACAACTATCAAATGATACCAGTGACAATGGACATCTTTGCTCTCTCTCTTCCTGTTTTTTTTGGAAAGAGGATTAGTATTTCTCTAGCACAAATAATGTTAGGTCTTGGTCATAGTTAGCTACTGTTTTTCCCCCCTGAGGCAAATGGGATTAAGAGACTTGCCCAGGGTCACATAGCTAGGAGGTATTTAGTGTCTGAGGGCACATTTGAACTCAGGTCCTCCTGACTTCAGGGCTGGTGCTCTAGCTACTACACCACCTTGCTGCTTCTACTATTTTTTTTAAATCATATTATAGAAAAGCTCATTTATCCTAATCCTTTTTAGTGTTTCTGACATATATGAATGCCATACTTTTCCAAAGGCTTTTTCTACTTCCGTCAATATAACCATATGGTTCTTGATTATTTTCATTATTAATATGCATGCATATATTATATTATTTTACTTTTTGGTCCAGGCTAAGGATTTTGTTGGAGTAAGAATTCTGTGAAGGAATCTCCTTTTACGAGTTCGAATCAACAAATCCTCTATGATTGATTTACTTAGGGTTCCATAGCCAATATATATCAGGGGCAAGATGGGATCCTGAATCTTCCTGATTCCAAGGCTAGCACTCAATCCACTATACCATGTTGGTCCTCATGATCCATTATATTTACAGCTTTTTTTTTTTTTATTATTGAACCATCCCTACACTACTGATTTAAATATGATCTGTTCATATTAGATACTTTAAAAAACTTATTGCTAGAGTCTCTTTGATAATGTTTTATTAAGAATTTTTACAGCAAAAAATTTTAATGAAACTTTTATGGTTTTATTTCTCCCAACTTGGTCATCAGGGTTCTATTTTTCTTTAGAGAGGGATTTGGTAAGATACATTCCATTTAAAAAACCAATTTATATATTAAAAATTTAATTATTCTTGAATGTTTGATAGAATGTACTTGTAGGTTCATCTGGGTGATTTCTCCCTCCCCATTTTGAGAGTTAATTTACGGCTTGCTTAATTACTGTTTCTGTGATTGGATTGTTTAAATTGACTAGCTCTTGTTCTATTATTTTATTTTTGTAAATATCCATTATTTTCTTTTAAGTTTTTACTTTTGCTGAAATGTATTTGAATATAAGATTTATAACAATTTAGCCTTCATCTGCTATGAATTCTCTTCATTTTTTTGGTTTGGGGAATTTGGTTTTCCTCTTTGTTTACATTAGCTAATAGTTTGTCCTTTTTTATTAGGATTTTCAAAGAAAAACTCTAGCTCTTAGTTTTACTAACTTTTTTTTTTTTCTATTTCATTTCTGATTTTCTGAATTTTTTTGTTTCTTTGGAAGTTTTAAATGTGGTGGCTTTCTAGATATTTTTAATTGCAGTCTCAATTCATTGAACTTTTATTTCTTTATATGGTTGAAGCTGTTGAGATGAAGTTGCTTAGAGACATATTTTCCCTAAGGACTGCTTTGATTGTATCCTAAAAGGTTTGATTTGTATGTCATCACATTGCTATTTGTTTTTGATTCATTGTTTTTTGTTTTTACGATTTATTCTTTGACTTAAACTCATTTTTAGGATTATATTATTTTAGCTCTACATCTAATCCTGTCTTTAAATTTCCTATATAGATTCCAATTTTCATTGCACTCAGGCTTGGAAAGTATAGGTGTAATATCACTATTTTTTTGGTAGTTTTTTTAAATATACAGTATTGACAAGCTTTTGTAAAAGTCCCATGCCAAGATGAAAAAATTTATATTTATAAGTATATTTATACTTTTTATTGTTCCTTTTTAGTTATCATAAAAATTCTATTTTTTCTAAATTCCTCTTCAGGTCTTTAACTTTTTAGAAAACTTTATTAGATTGAATAAGGTCTCAAAAAGGGCACATGAAATTCATGAATTATTGTTTTACTATTTATTTCTATTAGCATTTCTTTTAAGTTCTAAGATGCAACACTATTTGGTGCATATGTATTTCTTATTGATAACCTTCCATTATTTATATATAATGTATATTCTTTGCTTCTTTCTTGTCTCTTAACTATGTTGGATTTTTGATTGCTTATTTATTTTTTACTATTACCTTATTAGAGATCATGACTTCCACTTTCATCTACCCTTACTTTTCAGATTCAGCTTGAGGCTTAAAAGACTCCAGTACAATTTCTCATTTGACTTTGTGTTAATCTTTGTGTTATCTTGGTGTTATTGTGTGTGAATCTTTGTGTCAAATCTGATCTGGGCTATAGAAGGAAGGCTTGGGTCCTTTGGTACTAAATCAGATCTTCAGCTTTTAATATGGCTCTTTTTTTCTGGTGTAGGAATAAATTTGGAGCTAAAGGGGACCTTAGAGACTATATAGTCCAACCCTCTCATTTTATAGAGGGGGAAACTGAGGCATTCCTGTAAAGCAACTTGCCAAGTGTCAAGCACAAGATTTCAGATCTAGAGCTGGAAGGAAGACCTGGTCTGAGGTCAACAAGACCCACGCTATCATTTTATAGAATAGAAAACAGGCTCAGGGAGGTGAAGGGACTAAGGATATGAACTCAAGTCTTCAGACTCCAGAGCCAGTGCTCTTTCCACTGTACCACATCCTTCAGTGAACATTATTATAATGAGCAAGGGTGGATTGTGTCCTGGAAGCATATTTCCAATATGTACTATAGTTTCTTTTTTAAAAATGATAACTTTTTATTGACAGAACCCATGCCAGGGTAATTTTTTACAACATTATCCCTTGCACTCACTTCTGTCCCGACTTTTCCCTTCCCTCCCTCCACCTCCTCCCCTAGATAGTCATATACATGTTAAATATGTTATCGTATATACTATAGTTTCAAACACACAGGGTTCAGCACCTTTCACCAACCCACTTTGGAAGGAGTGTATCCCTTCTCTCCAAAAGCTTTACTTGCCATATTCCATGTTTAATTCCAGAAATCTAGAAAGAATTCTGGAGAGCCTAAAACCATCCATTCGAAGTCATCTATAGTAATTGGAAGTATCTACATAAATATAAGAGAAAGGACATCTTCTACGACTTTAAAGAAGTCTTTAATAGAAGAGGATTTTACATATTGGAAAAGGTTTCTCTCATTAGGATGATAAGCTGATCTCCATTTTGGAAAACCAGCATTCTTTTTCCAGAACAAAAGAACAAATTAATAAATAGCCCGGTGAAGGCTCAGCTACCATTTGTAAACCACACTCCCAATATGAATTCAAGAAGCACTTAGCATCTCACGAAGGTCAAGACATGGAAGCTGAGGAGAAAAGTGGATCTTATAAAACCTCTGCTGAAAAGGAACTGTCTAAATGACAAATAGAGGAAAGACTCTGAGTCAGTTGCCTGTCTATTGCTTTTGCCAGTAAAACAGCATCTTCTAGGATCATAGAGCTAATGTTGGGACGTTAAGCAGTTATTTAATCCAATACTCTCATTTTCCAGATGAAGAAACTGAGGCGTAGAAATTAGGTAAATGGCTTGCCGAGAGACATAGGGTCAAAGATCTAGAGCAGGAAGGGATTTTAGAGACCAATCTAGTCCCATCAATTCATTTTGTCACATGAGGAAACAGGCAGAGAGAGATTAAGTGATTTATCCAGGGGTACACATTAGGTCAGCTAAAACTTGGAAGGACCTCAGAGACCATCTAGTTCAACTCTTTTCATTTACAAAAGAGGAAACTGAGGTCTGGCGAGGGGAAGGGACTCGGGCAGGGTCACAAACATAAGATCCTGGATTTAGAGCTAGAATGGGTAGGTTATCAAGACTACCATCCTCATTTTTCAGATGAGGAAACTGAGGCTCAGTTAAAGGATCTTGTTCACAGTCACAGAACTAGTGTCAGTGGAGGAATCAGAACGTCTGCAAGTCTAGCTGTCATTATGACTTTCAGGAGTTCTGGTGGCTTTTACCTGTTGCGACTCACTCGTTCTCTTGGATGTATAAAAAATGAAAGGAGGGCATTTGCATTTTGTGAACAGTATTACCAAAGAAGGGATTTGTAATTAATCAACTCTATTATATAACACACGGGACATCTACTGAGAAATGGAATAGCTGGAGTCTGGAATTCCAAAAGTACTTACTTCCACTGGGGATCAGGTCTCTATCTGGGATGAACAGTTTATAACCATAATGTTTTTCCAGGACGTCTGGTAGTATTTCAAGAGCAAATTGTTCTTCTTCATTGTTATCGCAGTCTAAAGCATCAGGATCAACTTTCGTATAAGAGAGGTAGGCGTCATACTCCTTGTTGTCTGAAAAGGAATAAACAACAAGAGACTTAGAAGTATTCACAGCTGGGTGTTTGTGAAAGGACCAAAAAAGATATAAGCAGCCAGAGATTGGAATCAACATGATTCTCTGTGGTGGTTTTACATAATAGGAATAATCAAAGAACATGTCATATGTCTAAAGAAGAGCCTGGCCCACACATCCCATTTAAGGCCATAAATGGGGCTGCCCCGAAATGGACCTCTGTGAAGAAGAAAGAACAAAAAAGGTCAAAATCAAGGATCGTGTAACAGCTTCATCATCTTCTAGACAGGGTTTCTTACAATTTTTCCATTCGTGACCGCCTTGCATCCAAGAAATTTGTGTGCGATTCTGGGTATGTAGGTATTTACAGATAACAAATCCTAATTTGGTGACTCCCCACATTCAGGTATGAGACCCCATGTGGGGTCTTAAACACAGTTATGAAGCTGGGATCCAGAGCACAGAATGAACTCTAGCCCAGGAGAAAAATGGCAAGCCTTGAATCATGGCTATGGGGGCTAAATAGCAACAGCGCCAAATCGTGAAGAGAACACTAGGATCAGACTCTGAAAGAATTAGGTTCAAATCCCACCTCTGATACTTACTGTGTGGTGCTCCATAAGTTACTTCCTCTCCCTAGTCTTTTGCTTTCTTTATTTGTAAAAATAAGGGGGTCCTCTAAAATAAGGAGTTAGATCTCTGAGCCTATGGGTGACTTTGGGCAAGCTGTGTCCCCCTCCAAAGTGAGAGGATGGCCTCTTTGATCTCTTCCCACTCCAGATCTAGGAACCTGTGATCTCTCTGGATCTCAGTTTCCTCCTTTTTAAAGCGAGGCAGTTAGTCAAGAGAGTCTCCGAAGTCCCTACCTCTAGGTTCCCATGATTCTAAGCTGAGCTGTAGGTCCACAGTGCTTTCTCCTTCCTATTCATCATCTCCTAGGCAGTGATTTAGACCAGAGTTTCCAAAAGAAGGCTTTGTTTTAAAACGTGCCCTCTGGCAGTATTGCCACTTGGGGTTTTTCCCTCTTCACATGTAGTTGGGGAATTACTGTTTTACATCATACATTTTCTCCTCTTTGTGGGAGAGGCTCGGAGCCAACATGATCAAAGACAAAATGGACTTGTATTCTTTTTGGGAAATGAAACATTTAATGAAGCCACAGCTAATCATGGCATAGGATTTACAAGGGCCACACTGGAAAACTGTGAGCAGTATTTACAAGTTTTATTTCTCTATAGAAAATGAGGGGGGACAAGAGATACTAAAGAAGGGAAAGGGACCTGTATGCGCCAAAATGTTTGTGGCAGCCCTTTCTGCAGTGGCTAGAAACTGGAAAATGAGTGGATGCCCATCAAGTGGAGAATGGTTGGGTAAATTGTGGTATAGGAATGTTATGGAATATTATTGTTCTGTAAGAAATGACCAGCAGGAGGAATACAGAGAGGCCTGGAGAGACTTACATGAACTGATGCTGAGTGAAATGAGCAGAACCAGATCATTATCTACTTCAACAACAATACTGTATGAAGATGTATTCTGATGGACGTGGATTTCTTTGACAAAGAGACCTAATTCAGTTTCAATTGATCAATGATGGACAGAAGCATCTACACCCAAAGAAAGAACACTGGGAAATGAATGTAAACTGTTTGCATTTTTGTTTTTTTCTTCCCGGGTTATTTTTACCTTCTGAATCCAATTCTCCCTGTGCAACAAGAGAACTGTGCGGTTCTGCACACATAGATTGTATCTAGGATATACTGCGACATATTTAACATATATAGGACTGCTTGCCATCTAGGGGAGGGGGTGGAGGGAGGGAGGGAAAAAGTCGGAACAGAAGTGAGTGCAAGGGATAATGTAAAAATTACCCAGGCATGGGTTCTGTCAATAAAAAGTTATAATTAGAAAATGAGGGGGGAAATCAAGGAATTAAAGTAATGATGGCAGAATGATATAAAACCATAATACTTTTTAAGCTCGAGTGATCTGTAAATTAAAAAGGATGATGTTCCTGGACCTGTTTCCAAAAAATGCATTTTTATTTTCTGTTAAAAAGAGGGAAGTATACATTGAGAATAACGTTGAAGCCCAACCAAAAGATAACTTAGAGAATGAAGTTCTTCTCATATGGGAATGATGCGGTTGACTTCCTTCCTCCTACTGAAAGTGTAATAGGAATGATGGTCATGTAAGCATACTCAAAGGTAGCTCCCCCTAGATATCCCTAAGAGAAGTTCCTAGTCATGTAGAGATTGTGGAAGTCGGATGACAGTGTTCCAACTCCCTTACTGGGCTAGTCTGTATCTCCATCTCTGCCTTGCAGAAAGGACATGAAGGAATGAACATCTGGCTTGCCACATCAAGATGGTGCCTGGAATTGGGCAGTAGTCAGTATTGTTCATTGTTTCTGTCTGGGAAAGATTACTAGATACCTTGTTGGAATTACCCGATTCCCTGGAGGATGCACATTTTGGCGATTCTTTGGTTACATAAGAGAAGGACATCCTGCTTAAAGGGGCCTTCTGAGAGCCTTGAACAAAATTCACATGAGAAGAGACTGGACTTCCCAAGACTTGATACAGCTCCAGTCTAGGAGAGGGGTGGGAGTTTTCAGCTGCTTGCTGCTTCCTTATTTGACATTACTCCTTTCTGTGTACTCTGTGATCCAGTCTTGTGAGATCCTTCATACATGACCATCTAGCCCCCATCTCCATCTCTCTCCAGTGGCTGTCCCTCCATCCCCAAAGTACTCCTTCTTCACCTCTCCTAGTTACTACTGACCCCACCCCAATTACCAAAATATTTTTGGGTAAGTTTTTATAACTATATATAATTTCTCCCATGACGGCGAGCGAGCTTTTTTCTTTGTATTAATGTTTGCTGCCTGATTATCTCTAATCCACTGGCTTTTTAGAGCTCTGATCGCTATTAGTAGTTTAAGTCTCCGAAGACCTCCTGGACTCCTGACTACACTGAGTGTGGCTATTTGTTTGAATTTCTAGATTCTTGTCCTTGCCACTGACCACAGCCTGGCACGATGGCTTCCCAGGGAAGGAAGGAAACATTTATAAAGTGCCTGCTACGTGCCAGGACTTTACAAGCATTATCTCATTGGATCCTCCTAGCAACTTTACGAGGTAGGTGCTATTATTATTTCTGTTTTACAGATGAGGAAACTGAGGTTAAGCTTCTTGTTCATGATCCAACAAGGAACAAGTGTCTGAGGCCAGATTTGAACTTGGGTCTTGCTGATTTAAGGCCGCGTATTTTATCATCCACCGTGCTGCCAGGGCTTTTCTACAGACAATTCACTTCTCTTACTCTCAGCTGTCTCATCGGTAAGATGAGGGACTGGACTAATGGCCACTGAGGTCTCTTTAAGCTCTATATCTCTAAGCCCGTGGAGTAAAAACATCAACTCATGACAGAGCATGGCATTCTGGGATCCCTATTTGCTTCAGCCTAGAGTTCGTTCACTAGTAGCACCCAAGTGAGGTGGAGGCTGCTTTGTACCTTCTGGAGCTGGGTCCTGGTCTCGAGGCTGTCTAACTTATATTTTAGTTAACTCTTTGAGAGTTGAACAAAAAGTGACTGGGATCATAGAGGCAAGAGCAAGGACGAAAGCGGCCAGGTCAGCTGACCTAGCCTCGAGGATGCCAGCCTCTAACCTATCAGTGGCACAGATGCCAGAGATAAAAAGGACACTTCCAACCCATGGCAGCAGCCAAGAACATGGCTTCAATAGCTGCAGCTGTTGCTCTCAAAGAGAAGCAGGATGGATATAGCAAAGAAGGTTAACATGAAGGTCGAGAAAATTGTTTTAAAACCAAATGGTAATTTAAAGCAGCCGTGTTGCCAGGCTAAGTTAATGAGCTTTTGTGCAAGAGGACTCTGGACTAAACTCTTTCAAACTGCCCCTCCTCCCCAGTCATCCTTTTTTTTTTCTTTTTGTGGAGTGTTCCACTCTCCTCCAAGGCATCCAAATTCATAAGCTTAGAGTCGGTCCTCGACTATATTCTCCATCCTCGGAGCTAATCAGTCTCTGAATCTGTCTCACCTATATCTCGTGCATTCGTCCCTCTGTCTCCCCTTCCCACAGTCGCCACGTGGCCCCCGTTGCCGTTCTCTCGGACCACTGGAATAACCTCATAATTGACCCCTCTGGCCTCAATCTTTCTCCTCTCCAACGTCTCTTCCACACAGCTGCCAGATGGTTATTTCGAAAGAGCAGATCCAACTATGTCACTCTCTGGATCGAAAACTTGCTTCTAGAATGAAATTCAAACATCCTGACTGGTATGGCCCTCCACAATCTGGAGCCGACCAATGTTTTCCAGCTTTATTTCCTCCCTTAGGTCTGGCCATGTGATTTCATTGGAATAGGGACTTTCTGATGAAGAAATGGCCTCTACCAAAGGTTGGGCGGGCCCCACTCTGCAACTTCGAATCTTAAAGATCTGACTTTGTACAGCATAGAGTGCTGAACTTGGGATCAAGAACACCTGGATTCCCATCGGGACTCAGACACTTACTGCGAGACCTTAGGCAAGTTACTGTGCCGAAGGAACTGGAGGCACTGGAAAGGTAGATTGGAGCCATGTTGTGAAGGGCCTTTGGGCTGAGTTTGAATTTTAGCCTAGAGGCAATGGGAATTTAGCAAAGATTTTGGATCTGATGAGTGGCAAGGTCAGATTATTGGCAGCTGTCTAGAGGATCTATCCTCTACTTTTCAGGTTGACATTAGAGTCTTCAGGATTAGTTATTCCCTATTGCTCCCCCCCAAAACCCTCTATTTTTCTTCCTTTTTTTGGCTAAATCCCTGAGAAGGCCTTCTACAATCTGTGCCTTCATTTCCTTGCCTCTCAGTCTGTTAAATCTCTACAGTCTGGTTTTCAATCTCCTCATTTCTCAGAAACTTTCCTCTCCAAACTTACTAGTGATCCCTTAGCCACCAGATCCAATGGCTTTTTCTCAATCCTCCTCTTTCTTGACCTCTCCACAGTCTTTGACTCTGCAGATCGTCCCCTCTTCTCCTTGATACCTACTCCTTCTAGGTTTTTGTGATGTTATTCTCTCTGTACTCCTACCTCATCTGATGGTTTCTTCTCAGTCTCTTTTGCTGGATCTTCATCTAGATTGTGCCCAATTATAGCAAGCATCCCCCAAGACTATCCTGAGTCCTCTTCTCTTGTCCCTGGTGATGATCTCATCAGCTCCCATAGATCATATTATCTCTATGCCCAATGATTCCCAGAGCCACTTATTAATCCATAGCCTCCATCCTTAGCTTCATTCTCACATCTCAAACTGGATTTCCTGTAGATATCTTAAATTCAATATGTCCCGAAATGAACTCATTCACTTCCTCCCTCCACCCCAACCCTCACCTCTTCCTGAATTCTCTATTGTTGTCAAGGGTTTCACCATTTTCTCAGTTGCTCATCTATCCAACCTAGGGCAATCCATGTTTGCTCTTTCTTTCCCTCTATGTCCAACCGGCTGCCAAATCCTGTTTGTTTCTATATAACACCTCAAGTGGATGCCGCCTTCTCTTCTCTGATACCACTGACATTCTGGTAGAGATATTCATCATCTTATACCTGGACCATTGCAATAACTTGCCTCAGGTTTCTCCTCGGCTCAGATGTCAAAATGCTTTTTTAACACAGATCTGACCATCTCATTCCTGTATCCACCTCCAGTGGGATCACATACAAAATCCTCTGGCTTTTAAGTCCTTCATAATTTGGCCCCTTCCTACCTGGCCAGTCTTCTTGTACCTCCCATGTTCTCCTTGGGGTTTCTAGCACGCAACACCCCATCTCTCGAGTTTGTGCCTTCCTCTGGCCATCCCATATATCCAGAGTGCTCTCACTTGGCTCCCAGAAGTCTCAGTTAAATTCCCACTTTTTACAGAAAGCCCTTCCTGGTATCTCTTAATGCTAATGCCTTTTGTCTGCTGAACATTTCTAATTTATCCTGTCTATCACAAGAGTTTTTATGAAGCTTGCTTGCTTGCATGCTGGGAGCTCTCTGAGAAACGGGGCTGTCTTTTGTCTTTTTTTTTATTTAGCACAGGGCAAGGTCACATAGTAGGTACTTAAAAATGCTTGTTGACAGACTGGCTATGAATGACAAGAAGAGATACCCCAAGCTAACACTTCTAACACTCTTTCTCCTCAGTTGGGGGTGGAGCCACCAAGGCTTAAGGGAAGGAGAGACAGAGACCTTTGCTACAGACTCCCTTGTGTCACCTGGGGCCTTTCCAACAACTATTTTCAGGTTGGTGTTAGTCTCCTGGACTAGCTACTCCCTATTGTCCACCAATCAGAGGACAGAGAATAATTGGGTCTCTGGGCCTCTATCCAATGAAATCGAGGTTTGGTGTCTTGCTCTGCTTATGGTACAGTTGTAACAGGATCCTTAAGCTGGGAGGGAAGGAGAGAAGAGTGACCACCCCCTCCCTCATACAAATGGACAGGTGCTAACAAGTTAGTCCAATGGCCTCTTTTGGCAGCTGCGACACTGGGGCCAGAGCCTTGCACCCCGTTCTCCCAGATTCCTGGCTTTCCTTCAGCATTTGCCCCCAATCACCTTCATCTTAATGATAAGAAGTAATGTTAGATCGTCAGGCTAAATCAGCACTTTACAATACATGATCCTATTTGGTCCTTAGAGCGACCCTGGCAGGGAAGCACTATGGGTATTATTATCATCCCGTTTTATACATGAGAAAACTAGAGTGAACTTGCCCAAGTTACCCACTGAGGTAGTATCCCAAGCAGGACTCAGACCCACATATTTCCTAATTCTCAGTTCAGTGTTCTTTCAATTCTGCCTTGCTTCTCACTATTTCTCTGGCCCAGGATCAATCAACAAACCCCAGGGAAGTGGTGACGTTTATTAACCAAGTGATATTTGTAAAGTCCTTTGCAAATCTTAAAGAGCTGTAGCAATGTGAGCTATTATTCTTATTCTTATTCTTAGTATGGTGGTAATTGTTAAGTATCAGACACCAAGTAGGAAACCGACTGTCTCATTCCCCAGTCTCACTGAATTGGCACTTAATCTTAATTTACTGGTCTTTATGAACTGCCTCTCCACATTTAACAACCTGAACTGCCTGTCCACATTTAACAAACTGAATTGCCTCTCCACATTTAACAACCTGAACTGCCTGAACACATTTAACAACCTGAACTGCCTCTCCACATTTAACAACCTGAACTGCCTCCCCACATTTAACAACCTGAACTGCCTGTCCACATTTAACAAACTGAATTGCCTCTCCACATTTAACAACCTGAACTGCCTGAACACATTTAACAACCTGAACTGCCTCTCCACATTTAACAACCTGAACTGCCTGAACACATTTAACAACCTGAACTGCCTCCCCACATTTAACAACCTGAACTGTCTGTCCACATTTAACAAACTGAATTGCCTCTCCACATTTAACAACCTGAACTGCCTGAACACATTTAACAACCTGAACTGCCTGAACACATTTAACAACCTGAACTGCCTCCCCACATTTAACAACCTGAACTGCCTTCCACATTTAACAACCTGAATTGCCTCTCCACATTTAACAACCTGAACTGCCTCATTTAACAACCTGAACTGCCTCCCCACATTTAACAAACAACCTGAACTGCCTGAACACATTTAACAACCTGAACTGCCTCTCCACATTTAACAACCTGAACTGCCTCTCCAGGTTTAACAACCTGAACTGCCTCCCCACATTTAACAAACAACCTGAACTGCCTGAACACATTTAACAACCTGAACTGCCTCTCCACATTTAACAACCTGAACTGCCTCTCCACATTTAACAACCTGAACTGCCTGTCCACATTTAACAAACTGAATTGCCTCTCCACATTTAACAACCTGAACTGCCTGAACACATTTAACAACCTGAACTGCCTCTCCACATTTAACAACCTGAACTGCCTGAACACATTTAACAACCTGAACTGCCTCCCCACATTTAACAACCTGAACTGCCTCCCCACATTTAACAACCTGAACTGCCTCTCCACATTTAACAACCTGAACTGCCTGAACACATTTAACAACCTGAACTGCCTGAACACATTTAACAACCTGAACTGCCTCCCCACATTTAACAAACAACTTGAACTGCCTTTCCACATTTAACAACCTGAATTGCCTCTCCACGTTTAACAACCTGAACTGCCTCCCCACATTTAACAACCTGAACTGCCTCTCCACATTTAACAACCTGAACTGCCTCTCCACATTTAACAACCTGAACTGCCTCTCCACATTTAACAACCTGAACTGCCTCTCCACATTTAACAACCTGAACTACCTCTCCACATTTAACAACCTGAACTGCCTGTCCACATTTAACAAACTGAATTGCCTCTCCACATTTAACAACCTGAACTGCCTCTCCACATTTAACAACCTGAACTGCCTGAACACATTTAACAACCTGAACTGCCTCTCCACATTTAACAACCTGAACTCCCTGAACACATTTAACAACCTGAACTGCCTCCCCACATTTAACAACCTGAACTGCCTCCTCACATTTAACAACCTGAACTGCCTGTCCACATTTAACAAACTGAATTGCCTCTCCACATTTAACAACCTGAACTGCCTGAACACATTTAACAACCTGAACTGCCTCCCCACATTTAACAAACAACTTGAACTGCCTTTCCACATTTAACAACCTGAATTGCCTCTCCACGTTTAACAACCTGAACTGCCTCTCCACATTTAACAACCTGAACTGCCTCTCCACATTTAACAACCTGAACTGCCTCTCCACATTAAACAAACCTGTACTGTCTGTTGCCACTTTTATCCAGATTGGGAGGTGGCCGTCTCCCCTTCCTGGTCACAGTGATACTCCGCTCCCCAGCTAGCGCTGCTCTCCTAAAATCACTGCATAATCCAGGGCAGAATATTTTCTCAGGCTTCTAGAATTATAGCCTAATGGCTCTGGAGCTGGAAGAAGACCAAAAAGCTAACTAATCCAACTCTTCCATTCTATGGATGAGGAAACTGAGGGCCGGATAAGGGGTAAATCACTTGCTCAAGGTAGCTAGTGAGAGACCAGATACAATGAAAGAGCTAGCTCTGGAGAAAAAGGACCTGGAATCAAATCTTGCCTCTAATGCTTAATAACTTTAGGCAAATCGCTTGACTTCCCAAGGCCTCAGTTTCCCCCTCTGAAAAATAAGAGAGTTGGATGAGATGATCTCTGACAAGCCTTTGGTCACTCCAGGACTTGGCGATAGGGTACGCCGTTGCAAATGGATGTTGAACAGGGCAGCTTCTGCTGGGGCAAAGAGGGTGTGGAGAAGTGTCTGTTGCCTGCTGGGTGGCTCAGCAGTAAGCATTGAGCGTCTCCTATACTGCACTGCTAATCTGACCTAATTGAGGTGGGGAGAAGCTTCCTATCTGGACGCTTGGTCTTTGAGACCGATGGCTTTTTCTTCTGCAACAAAGTTCAATTGGTCCTAAATCTAGACCTGAAAAGGACCTCAGAGGCTATCTGCTTCATCTTATTTTACAGAGAGGGAAACTGAGGCCCAGGGAGGTCAAGTGACTTGTCTGAAGGATCCTCAATCCACATCTGGGAGGTACCTTAGTGGCCTGTGAGACCGATTCCTCCTTTTTATTCAGCACAGAGGTCTCAAAGGTGAGATGACTTCCTCCAAGTGACACATAGGATAATGGATCTTTCTCCCGGTAGAGCCCAACCTTACACATGACGGATGAGGAGACGAGAGCCGAGGCAGGTAAAGTGGCTTGGGATTGTAGTCTAACTTCATTTGAAAGATGAGGAAGCAGAGGCCCAAGAAAATTAAGACACGTAGTATCCTAAGATGAAAGGTGCAGAGCTGGAAGATTATCCCAGATCTCTGATCTTAAGGGTGAGGAAACTGAGGTTCAGGAAGATGAAATCAACTACACAGATAGCAGCATCAGAGGTAAAATTTGAACTCGGATCCCCCGAGTCAACTGTGCCACATAATTTTATTCCATCAAATCAGAGAGGCCGTTCCTAGGCCAGGATTTTGAAAGGTGGCAGCTAGAAATACACGATGAGTGAGTGTGCACTTGACTGTCTTTTCATACTCAGGACATATATCCTAGTATAAAGTTTTACCTTTAGTCTGCCTAGTAAATGCGTGCTTTCCAAATGGGTGAGGTTGTGGAATTATTGATGCAAACAAGTCACACGCCTTTCCCTTTCCATGAAAGAAACCTCAGAAATTCAGGGTTGCCCCCAGTACTCTGACTGTCCTTCATGCATCAGGGCTTCTTTGAGGTCAGATTATTAAAGAGCCAACCCCTCTTCAAATGGAAAATGAGGGGTTTGGACTGGATGACCTCTAATGTCCCAGGATCCTTTGCAGCTTGAAATCTCTGATCCTACTATTCACCCCTCCCCATACCTCCTACCTTGAGAAAACCAAGAGATCCCTCAGACTCATCTTTTTTTTTCTGGCTGAATTTTCTTTCTATTGAAAAGTCAATTTCTGGACTTGTCCAAGTCTCCTAAAGGTTTCTCCCAGCACTGGCTATTTGCTGCTCTGATGATGGGCCCGATATGGAGGCACTAGAGAACAGGGGCCTTCTTGTTGATGGAGTGACCTGGTCTGAGTGTTAGCGTGCTTCAAGAATTTTAAGCCAAGGAGTGTTGTGGAAAGAACACTGGCTGGGTGTGGTAGCACACGTCTGTAATCCCTTCCAGGGAGGCACAGGCTGGTGGATCACTTGCTCCCTGGCCTTTTGAGCCGCAATAAGGAGCATGTAGACCAGGTGTCCATTCTAAATCTGACACCGACACCATGAGCCCCTGGGAGCTGGGGACCATGAAGCCGCCTAAGGAGGAGAAAACTGGTCCAGGTCAGAAACAGAACAGGTCAGCAAAACTCCCATCTCAATCAGCACAGGGATCAGGCACTGAATGGCCCTTGTAATTCTAGCCTGGAGGAGATAGGGAGGCACTGTCTCAAAAAATAAAATAAAATAAAGCAAAAAAAGAGCACTGGCCAGGAATTTTGGAGACACAGTCTAGATTTGGCCCTGCCGTGTGACTTTGGGCCGGTCCTTCTCCCTCTCTGGACCTGTGCTTTCTCATCTGTCAAAAAAAAGGAGCTTGGTGATGTTTAAGATCCCTTCTAGCTTTGAGAATCTAAGAATCTAATTGCAGAGCCCTGTTTGGGAGACACTAAATAGTTGGCCGGCGAGGAATGAAGGCAGAAGGGGCCATGTGTCAGTACTTTTTAATCGTATTGATTTGGGCCAAGGCAATTTGCTCAGTGGAAAATAAGGCAGTCATTCTCGAATGTCAGAAGAGCAGAGCTCAGCTGAATGTCTTATTGAAGTCTGCAGTAGAGGCTTTTCTTGGGTCATTTCTGGGAAATGCATGAAAATTCGAGACCACATCCTGAATGCCTGTGCTCCGGGCTTCCTTGGAAAAGAGTATATGGTCCTTTTTGTATCCCCGGCACCTAGCACACGACCTGGCACGTAGTAAACGATTAAGAAATGCTTAAGGTTTTCACAGTCTAGATTTCAAGCCGGAAGGGACCTTTGAATCTATTCAATTTTATTTGACAAGGGGGGAAACTGAGGTTCAAAGAGGGGAAGAGACTTGCCCAAGGTCACACTTTCGCTCCTACATCTCCAGCTAAAGGAACCTCAGAAGCCCCCTAACCCAACCCCCTCATTTTAGAGAGGAGGAGATCGAGGGATAACTTCGATAATTGACTTGCCTAAGGTTACACACAGATGTAGAGCAAGCTCAGAGGCTGTCAATCTAATTCCATAATCTTACAGAGGAAGAAACTGAGGCTTGCCCAAAGTCACACAGGCTTTAAGTGTCAGCTATGGTCCCATGACCTATAAATAAGCGCTCTTTCCATTACACCTCACTCATTGATCGATCACATGGTCCTTGAAAAATAAGAGATACAGGCTCTGAAAGACTTTTAGCTTCAGAATGAGCCACTGCAAACATATACTAAAACGTGTTTTTGATACAACTGATCCTCGGATATGTATGTCGGAGGAAATGACATCCATTCCAATTTGTTTCTCGCAAAAGACAGCCTTCCCGGGCCTCCCGATCAACTGGCGTATCTGGAACGGAATTCGGCCCTTTGGTGGCCACTTACCATCTGCATCTTCGTTGCTTCCAAAGTTCTGTCGGTAGAAAAGCAGCAACTCGATGTTGTAGCATTTATAGATGACGGTAAGCAGCACAAGAAGAAGGAGGATTGCTCCCAGGCCTCCCGCCAGCTCGATCTTGTAGATTAAATCTAGGACACAGAGAACATAGAAGAAGGGGGAAATGAATTCCAGGACATTCGGAATGGCCCCAGAGTTCTGCCTGGTCTCACCTCGTACTGACCATTGGTCATTGGGCCAATCTGATCAAATCCACCACCCACATTAAATCCCTGTCTCGTTCCCCCTAATTAGCTGAGTTTCAGGGGGTATTTGGGGACATAAATACCTGAATTAGACATTCTTCTCAATCGGTGTTGAGAAGATACTGAAATCTAATTTTTCATTACATTGAAAGCTCTATCATCTCGACTGATTGTGTTCAAAGGGGTGATAAAATGGCTAGAGTTTGAAAACTCTGGGTTCAAAACCCACTTTCGATACAGACAAGCTGGGTGGATCTTGGGAAAATCCCTTCCCCTCCTTAGGTCTTAGTTTCCTCCTCTGTAATTATGGAATTAGGTCAGCTAGAAGGTGCTGCAGTGGATGGAGCACCAGACCTGGAGTCAGGAAGACTCATCTTCCCAAGTTCACATGCGGCTTTAGACACTCACTAGTTCTGTGTTCCTGGACAAGTCACTTTACCCTGTTTGCCTCAGTTTTCTCATCTATAAAATGAGCTGGAGAAGGAAATGGCAAATCACTCCAATATCTCAGCCAAGAAAACCCCAATTGGGGCCATAGAGAGTTGGATACAACTGAAAAACAATTTCACAACAACAACAGAATAGGTGATTCAAGAGTGTTCATTTCTCTCGAAGGGGGATGAGAAGGGGTTTGTCCTTTTCAATTTGTCCAGCATCCCTGATTCTTACCCTGTCACAGATGAGCTCCTCCGAGCCCTCTCTACAGATGTACAATTCCTTAGAAATTTATGATCTGATAATGGTCAAAATACTGCAGAGTTGTATACATTCCACTTTATTCATTGTACCCTCAGAGGGTGTTCGATTTAATTCTCTGAATCTCACCCATTTCATTTCTCTTTTGTTTAAATGCACTAGGCTACAGGCTTTTTACCAATTTCCACAAGCAGGGAATTAGTTAGACTTTGGCTAACAAAACCAATCAATAAACACATCTTCTGCACCTACCGTGTGCCAAGTTTTCTGCGGGGCCCTGAGGATACCGAGACAAAAGTGAGATAGTCTGGGCCTCCAGATCGCACATGTAAAACCGGGCCAAGACTCTGATTTCTTTTGACTTTAACAGTCACTTGGTACACATGTAAATGTGACACTAAAAATAAATACCTTTTTTACGCAACAGAATGCTTGCGTGTTTTCGTCCATTTCTGTTTTCCACGTGGCAGGTGTAATTAGCTAGATCTGCCTCAACCACGGCATCGAAGATCAGGGTTAATTCCACTTCCTTTTCTCCAAGATGTTCTCTGAGAAGTCTGAAACAAAGATGGAATTCTTGGCTGAGTCCATTTGTTAGGGCTACAAGCTTAGTCTCGAAAAGATACAAATTGTTACTGGCAAAGACAGCACGTATGCATCCCTGGAGACCACCTACGGACCCGTTTTGGAATGGGCGTTGGGGCTTCAGCGGGAAAATATGGCAAGGTGCTCCTGACCCAAAGATCAGATTGGAAAGGAAGGAGGTGAGGAATTTACATAGCAACAGTTAGGGCCAAAAGAAGGAGAAAAGTCTGGTTCCAGCATTTTGAGCCACATTGCTTTAGTACTGTGAAAAAAGTATTGGATTTAGAATCAAGAAATCTGTGACTCTCTCTGGGACTCAGTTTCCCCTCTATAAAATAAAGGGGTTGGACTACATGGCCATCGCATTTCCCCCCACCTTGAAATCTGATATCCTGAGTGTGGACCACAACATAGCATTTTCACTCTTTCTTTTGTTGTTTGCTTGTATTTTGTTTTCTGTTTTTTCCCCTTCTTGATCCAATTTTACTTGTGCAGCAAGAAAACTGTATGAGTATGTATATGTATATTGGATTTAATATATATTTTAATACATTTAACATGTAGGGAGGAGGTGGGTGGAAGGAGGGGAAAAGTTGGAACAGAAGTGTTTGCAAGGGTCAATATTGAAAACTTACCCATGCGTAGGTTTTGTCAATAAAAAGCTTTAATAAAATAAAAAAAATAAAGAAATTCGATATCCTGTGTGTGATTCTGGGCAAGTCATTTCCCCCTGCCCTGATCCTATTTCATAGTCGGCACAATGAAAGGCTTTGGTTACATGGCCTCTGAGGTCCCTCCCAGCTCTAAATCTCAGATCTTATGATAGTACCATAGTACTTAAGAAGCGTTGGCAAGTGGGGCAGAGGTACAAAACCCTCGCCTCTAGGAATCATCCTAATACATTTCCTTTAGCATCTCAATTTTCCTCATTTCCTCGAATTAATGCATCTGAGCTCCAGGAATCTTTTGTTATAAAGCAAATGTCACCAGAAGACACATGAATCTGTTGTCAATTTAGCCACTTACCATGAATGAGTTTAGCAGCTCCTGAAAGACAGGGAACAGAGAGCCTAGCAAATGGGCCTATATTGAAATCCTGCCTCTGATGTTTCCTACCCTTTGGATCTTAAACAAATCATGTCACTTCCCAGGGCCTCAGTTTCCCATTCTGTAAAATAAGGGGGTTGACTACATGGCCACTGAGGTCCCTTCTAGATCCCAGTCTAGCATCCTTTATGTAATCTTGGCCAAGTCAATTGACCTCCCTTGGCCTCAAGTTTCTCCCTCTTCCAGCTTTACATCTATAAAAGAGGGAAAGCAGTTACATGGCAGCCCTTCCTGGAGAAAGCAGAGTGCCCTAGGGGTTAAGGCTGGGAAGTCAGTCACTGGTCACCAGTGGAAAGATCTCTGGTGGGGTAAAGAGGCAGGCGAGGAATCCAAATTTCACGATTTTGTTTAGGATCAAGGTCACCAGTTCCAATGATCTTGTGATGAAGAGAGCCATCTACACCTAGGGAGAGGACTATGGGAACCAAGTGTGGATCACAACATAGCCTTTTCACTCTTTTTGTTGTTTGCTTGCATTTTATTTTCTCTGATCTTTTTTCTTTTTTGATATGATTTTTCTTGTGCAACATAATTGTATAAATATGAATTCATATATTGGATTCAACATTAAAAAAAGGATTATGGTCACCCGCAACTTTGGAAAGTTTAGAGTTAGGGTTAGGTCAAGAGGTACCAGGTTTTTTACATTTTAATCGAACATATTTATATGAAATGGCTTCAGAGGATGCTTCCCTCAGTCAATCTCAGCATGAGGCCAGTCTAGTCAGAGGCAATGTGATCTAATAAGGTCTAGTTTTTACTTCTGCCTTTGGTGTTTACTGACTCTGTGATCCAGGCAAAGAGTGGGAGGAACTCCCTCACCATGAATCATTTTTCATAATACTTGGCAACTAAGACTAAGTTCCAGAAGAAGTGGTCATTGATTTCGGCGGAGGGACTTTCCTTACCTGGGAGTTCAATACCTCAGTGAAATCATAGGACTCATCCAATACCTCCTCCCCCCCAAACAAAACAACCTGTAGCGTGCCCATTTATAAGATTATTTTGGTGAAAGTGCTGTAGAAATGTGAGTTCTTGTTATTAGTGAAAAGAACTCCAGTCTAAGAAAGATCTGGGTTCTACTCTTGGTTGACCCATTTACAAGGTCTATGATCTTGGCAAATCACTCACCGCATCTCTGCCTCTATAAAATGAGGAAAATAATAACTCCTGTCTTGACCCAAAGGCTGCTATTATGGAAAGATAACTAGAGTCACTTCTTGGTTATCTGTAGGTAGATAATCCACCATTTGCTTTTAATAAACCAATCTTGTTTTCCAGAGTATTGTTGCTTAGGCCCGCTCTATTGTCTCTTTCCCCAAGGTGCACGGCTCCAATCTTGTGAAGGAAGCCCTTGGCAATCCCAACACGCAGCTGCCCTTCTAGCCTTAAGGAAGCCTCCCGAGGGAAGATGTGTAAAAGTTAGTTCTTTCGTACTGTACCTAGCCTGGGGAAGCTAAGATGGGGAAAATGGATAGCTCCCCACCTCCTTCAAGACTCGGTCCTTGACTTTGTTGGTTATGAACTGCCAGGTTATGGGAGACGCCCATCTGAGCCAAGCACCCATAATGCAATTTAGGAACACAGCGACCTTCTAAAGCAGGGGTTCTTATTCTGGGGATTAAAACAATATTTTGATAACTATTTAAATTTAATTTTGGGGGGTAATTGCATGTGTTTAATTTTTAATGCATTTAAAAACATGATTCTGAGAAGAGGGTCCATGAGATTCGCTAGATTGTCAGAGAGATCCAGGACACAGCAAACATTAACAGGGGATTTTTAAAGTTAAGTGGAAAAGATCTGAGCATCATTCCTTTCTGTTCCCTTCTAACATCATGGGAAATCTCACATTGCTGGTATTTCTTTTCTTGCCCCACCCCCGCCTCCATGAACTTCTCTGCTCATTCCTTCTCCCTTCTGATCAGCTCTGGAGAGATTTTTCCCACTCCCCCGCTTCTGTTTGAGGAACTACCAGAACTTTCTCCTGACCAAAACTCCCATCCATACCCTACCGGCTGTCTCCTCCCCCTTCTCCCATTGCTTCTCTGTGGCCTCCTGTCTGGGCGGCTCCATCCACCCCTTAGGTATCCCTCTCAGGAATAGCAGTGTTTATTCACAGAAGCTCCTCAGACCCCACAAACCCAGTTTGACTGGACGCTTCACTCTCAGGGTGGCCTCTGCCTTCGCCAGGCACGGAGACACAAGGCTGTGGCCTGTCCCCCGTACACAGGCTTTCATTCTTCATGTCTAAGGCTGTTTCCAAAATAGATCTTCAGAGGCTGCAGAGAGAATCTAGGGAGAGGATTTGAAAAATTGCCCTTGGCCCATCTATTAATATAGATGATGTGTATTAATAATCAGCTATGGAAAATTTGGAGGGAGGGAACCACTTACTCCTCTGGGAGTAAATAGTAAGGTGGCCTTTCTGCTTGTAAATCACTCTTCAGAAGAGTCAGGCAACTGCCTAGCAAGTAAATATCAGCCAATCAAAATATTTATATTTATATAGATGTATATATATATATGCATATATATTTAGAGAGAGACAGACAGATACCCCCTATTGTGTGGCCAGGCGCTATGGGGATATAAAAGTAGAAGGAATACGTGGCCAGTGGCTGCCCCTGAGAAGTTTATAGCCTGCCTGGGGAGCCAGATTCAAAGTATATGGAAAATTTTGAGAGTAATATAGATAGTATAGAGCCAAATGGTAGACTGGCTGGTTCTGGAATGGGTGCAACAGGAGTTTCATGAAACAAAGTGGGGGGGCACTGTAGAAGGTGGGAACCAGATCTCGGACGAATACGGGGAGATGTAAATAGGCGAAGGGGTGTGGAGGGTGTGTTGGGGTGGGGGGAGGGAGATTAGTACGAGCAAAGCCTCAGAGATGGGAATCGGGGAGCCGGCTTGATGAATACAGAAGACTAGTATTGGGGAATGGTAGGACACCATCTATAATGTTAGTTACTGGTGATTGCACTCCAAGAACTGAAGTCTGCAGTGAGCCAGGCATGCTGTCTGCCTAATTAAGATAAATTAAAATCATTAAATGAGATGAAAAAGTAGTACTCAGGGATAATTATATCCATAGACGACAGGATATATATACACACATATATATATATAATATGTATTTATCATATATAATTATACGTTGAAATGTACACAGATATCTACCTATCTTCCTTCCTTTCTTTCTTTCTACCTATGTATCTGTATCTATCTACTTTCCTATCTATCTATGTGCCTATTTACCTTTCTTTCTACCTATGTATCTTTATCTATCTACCTTCCTATCTATGTATCTATGTACCTATCTACCTTTCCTTCCTTCCTTCCTTCTTTTTTCCTATCTATCTATCTATGTACCTATCTATCTATTTATGTATGTATCTATCTATTTATGTATCTATGTACCTATCTACCTTCCTGTCTGTCTGTCTCTCTATCTACCTACCTACCTACCTATCTGTCCATCCATCTACTCCTGAACCAGGCAATTCCTTTTACCAATGAAGAGTGGTACTTTTTCTGCAGTTTATGTTCTTGGAGCTGCCTGGTGTCCTGAGAGTGAATGGTTTACCCAAGGTCATGCAGCCCCTCTATCTGAGAGGCTGCTCTAGAACCCAGGTTTTCCTGATGTAGAAATGGCCTTTTTATTGACTCCAGTTTCTATCCTTTTACCGTGCACTACAACACAAGTCCATTCTATTCTATTCCATTTTAGATGATTTCATGAAAATCTACTCTGTGCTTGGTACTGCATTCATCAACTGTTCATCTCTGTCCCAACCTGTTTTCCTCTCCCCCTGAATTAGCACTTTATCCTATTTAACAGTAGCCATGGAAGTAGGTAATGGAAAAGAAAATGTTTCATGAAGCGGACAACTCCCATCTGCTTTCGGGCCCGCTGAAGGCACCTGGTTAACCGCCATCCTGGGGGCTTGCAAAGGTGCTCTGGGATTGCCAGGAGGCCTGTTTTTCAGAGCTGAGCAACTCAGACGGAGGGAACTGGCAGTCCCAGCTTCTTCGATGCCCGAGCAACGTCCGGTAAGCTACATCCACCATTGTCGGCATCATCAAAAAGTCTCTGTTCTCGACCCTGCCTCCGTATGCCAGGCAAGCACTATGGCAGCAGTTCCCCAGATGGGCTCCTAGAGATTCGGAACCCGAGGCAGACAATGCCAAGGAGGAATATGTGAGGAAAGAACATTCTGTGCATGAGGGAATGCAAATGCTTGGGGGAATGGGAACTTCCCAGGAATGGAATATCCTGTTTCACTAAATAGAAAACCTTTTCTGTTTCCTTCAATTGTTGACACTTGTTCTAGCCTCTGAGCCGATTTCTGCCTTGGTTAATAGTGTAGTGAGCAGAAATGAGTTTGTGAAGCCTGCGTGTGGTGAAGAGTTTAGGACTGAAATCAGGAGGCCCAAGTTTGAGGCCCGGCTCTGCCACTGATTTGCTGAAAGACTTTGGGGGCAAATCATTTCCCTTCACTGGAGCTTGATTTTCTTTTCTGTGCCAGATGGGGCTTGGACCTGAGGACTCTAACGTTATTTTTGTCAGCAATCAAGGCCTGGGGCCGTGGGTATAGAAAGAATGAGAGATTGGCCCGAATGTACATGGAACCCAAGATATCCCTTAGAGATTTGCTTTTATCACTGATTTTGTTGTATTCATCTCATTTTCCCCAAAGTGGCAGGAAGCAAAAGAAAGAAGCAGGGCATTGTGGGAAGGATGATGACTTGGGAAATGGAAGATCAGGGATGAGTCTCAGCTCTGTTACCAAATGAACTGAGATAAGTCATTCTTCCTTTCTGGTTACTGGATAGAGTACCTGGGCATGTCACCAGGATTGTTGCTGTTTATTCTTCTTTGTGGAAGAGGACCATGACATCAGGGAGGTGATGCTGTGACATGCAAGTGAGGGAGGTCTAGGCAAGGTCACCGGCCTCACTTTCTCCTCCAGAGCCAGCTGGGTCCAGTGGCCAGAGAGAGATCAGGACAACAAGATGGCCCCGGACGCAGTGGAAAACCTTGGCCTTTTTATGCTAGGTCTTCCCCAGTTTGACGGAAGCTGTACCCATTCTTAAGGCTGGGTAGCGATTGAGGGAAAGAATTTCCTCTTTCACCTAGTCCAAAATAAATCAACCTGGGAGGGGGAGATGCTCAGGGCTTTTGATGAAAACACCAACCTTTGCTATTTATATTCACAAGTCATCAGGAAGGCTTGAGTTCAAGGGTTGCCTCAGTTTCCTTCTCTGTAAAATGAGGTTAGGGTTAGAGGGTTTTCTTCCCTTTCCAGCTCTAGAATTCTACAATTGGATAAAAATGTGTTCTGGAAGAGCACTGCTGGTAGAAGTCTAAGGCCTAGAGTTGATTCACACGAATCCATAAGACTAGCCAGTTGTGAGAGGAAGAGAGTGGGAGTGGAAAGCGGTGGTGACCAGATATGACAGTCTCAACCATATAAGATGTGTTAGCTATGTCCTTGCCCTTCAGCGGCTTACCAAGTAAAATGGGTAATGGCGGAAATGACCCTAAATAGAAGTAGAAGGGAAGGGAACAAACATTTATTAAGTGCCATCACTATGCGAAGGGCTTTGTAAGTACTATCTCATTTGATCTTCACAAAAACTTTGGAAGGTCCCCATTTTATAGAGGAGGAAACTGAGGCACACTGACTTCCCTGAGTCAAAAAGCTAATCAGTAAGTGTCTGACGCTAGATTTGAACTTGGACCTTCCTGACTCAGTATTCTATCTCCTATGCCACTTAGATGCCTCTGCCCTAGAGAGAACAATCAGGGAATACATTTAGTAAAGCCCTTTGAAATCCAAAGACTTTGCTGTTTACCCTTAGAACTTTGACAAAACCTATCAGTCGTAAACCTTGATAGTGATTAGCTCCGAGACAGGAATCGGCAGGAAGGGGAAAACACCCAGCTTCCCAGCTTGCCCTCGAGACAGATTTTGTTCACAGAGCTGAGGGGGCTATCTAGAATTTGAACCACATCCATTCAACTTCAGGATCTTTTATCCTCTTTATAGAGGCCATTCTCTGGGCCTTTAATTCTGGGGGGTAGTGTATTCTACCTCTTCCAAACATCCTCTTGTGATGATTCTGTCTCCCTATTCCATAGGTTGATTGAACAAATATGAAGGATTCTGGGAGTCTCTGGGTGGACCATCTCCATGGAGTGAGCAAATGATCACAGAATGATCCAAGTGGCTCAATTATGGTGGATCTGAGCCAGAATACTATAGTGGCCCAATAAAACAGACAGATACACCTGCCAGAGGAGGGCTGTTTAGTTCAGTGCACTATAAGTTTAGATTACCTCCCTTCCACAGGGTCCTCACTGCTGCATGGCAATCTTTTTTTTTTTTTCGTGCCTTGATCGAATCCCTATTATAATGCCTACAATAGATGCTTTCCTATTCCTCTCTTATTCCACATTTTGACATCTTTTATATTATCACCCAATCTTGTCTCCTCTACCTCAAATTCTGAGAAAGAGGGGGTTTTTCTCTTTACTAAGGTCGCAACTTCTATTTGTATTCTTGCTTGGTCCCTTTCCCTCCCAGCTGCCCCTTTAATCTCTAGTCTCTCCCCTTTTCCTTCTCTACCACCTACAAAGTAGCCCAGGTCTTCCCATTCCTCAAACAACAGCGGTGTGGTCTTTCCCTGACCCTCGGCTATTATGTCACTCTCCTGCTTAATAAGCTTCAGCGTCTCGTCTGGGAAATATATAAACTCCAGCCTGGCTTTGAAATCATCAGTGTCTCCTTGCCTAGAGGATAAAATACGAACTTCCTAGCTTGGCATTTAAAGCCTTTCCTATTTTGGCTTCTGCTTACCTTTTCAGCCGCATTTCCCATCACTCCCTTTCACACATTCAGATCCACCCAAACTAGCCTACTCACTGTTGCCGAACTTGGCATCCCACATCCGTTCCTTGTACCTTGGCGCAGGGATACGTGCTTCAAATGAGCTTCCTCCTCCTCTGAATTTTCAAATTCTAGTTTTTTCTCCAATTTAATCTCAGGTGTTACTTCCCACTGGAAACCTCGGATCCTCTCAGTCGTCAGTGTTCCTTGCGGTCTAAACTTAACCTATATTTACTTTTTATCTGTGTATATGTTAACTTTCCTTCACTAGATTATAAGCTTGCTAAGGGCAGAGTCTTTGGCTCCTCAGCACCCAGAACTTAGTGGATCGATTAATGCTGTCCTTCTTCTCCCACCTAGGATGGCAGCTCGTTGAGGGCACGAACTGGTTTTTGTCTCGCCATCCGGAGAATCCCGCATAGTGACCTGAACATAATAGGATTTGGTAAATGCTTGCAACTGACTGGATGGCCATCGTTATTGTTCGGTCTTTTCAGTTGTATCCAGCTCGTTGGGACCCCGTTTGGGGTTTTCTTGGCAGAGATGCTGGAGTGGTTTGCCATTTTCCTCTCCAGCTCATTTTACAGAGCAGGAAATGGAAGCAGAGAGAGAGATTCAAGTGACTTGCCTAGGGTCACATAACTAGTAAGTACCTGAGGCCAGATTTGGACTCAGGAAGATGAGTCTTCCTGACTCCAAGCCTGCTGTTCTGTTACAGTGCCAGCTAGCTGGCCAGATGATCATCAGTAGTATTAATTATTAGTATTAATAATTAGTAGTAGTAGTAGTAGTAGTAGTAATAATAGCCAGCATTTATTTAGCACTCACTCTGTGCCAGGCTCTGTGTTAAACACTTTGTAAATATTATCTCATTGGCCTTTCGCAACAACCCAGGGAAGCATTTCTATTATCATCATCATCATCTCCATTTTAGAGATGAGGAATCCTTTTGGAACGGGGGACACTGCCTAGAGAAGGCAGAAAAAGCCAGACTAGGCCATGGAGAGGAGTGTACTGGAAGATCTTGGGTACTTAGGGAAGAAAGGGGACACCCGAATGAATGGGTGGGAATTGATCAGAAAAAAATTTACAATTTCCTTTCCACCCTGGCTTTTGTGGTTTCTTCAATATGCCTATTCTTTTTTGGTTTGTTTGTCGAGGCAATTGGGGTTAAATGACTTGCTCAGGATCACCCAGCTAGGAAGCTATAACACTTAATGAAGTGTCTGAGGCCAGATTTGAACTCGGATCCTCCTGACTTCAGGACTGATACTCTATCCACTGAGCCACTTAGCTGCCCCCATATGCCTACTCTTAAAATACAGTTGGGATGGCAAAAAAGGAGCCCAGATTATCTAAATCTGAGTTCAATGCTGCCCCAACCCCTTACTCGCTGGGTGACCTTGGGTAAGTCACAACCTCTCTAGATTCATCTTTGAAGTGAGGGAGTCAGACTAAATGGGCCTTTCTGCCTGTGACTCCATGAACCCTTCTAGATATTTTTTTGGGAGAAAGATGGAGCATTTCCATGGATCAAGTGAATCCGAATCTTCCTCTTTACTTGCTTTTTCTTCACAAAGAAGATTAGCCCCTTGGTGCTTTTGAGGTAGCCCTTTGTCCAGAGCATTTTACTCAATGTTACCAGAAAGGGACGAAACAAACTTCTTGTATCAATGGAAAAAGTCCCGTTCACAGTGTCTCCCGAACCTAATGGGATTCAATTATTGGCTTTTTAGAACAGCTTTCCACGAAACCCCACAGATCCATCGAGTAGAGCGCTCAGGTTAAGAGTGATAAAGCATTTGGCTTTTTACGGCCTCCCATCGGGAAGCCGGCCTGCCCAATGGATAGAGTGATTTGTGAGGGAGATTTCAAATAAAAAGGTCTCTGTTGGCCAAAGTCAGGGCACTGAGATTCACTGGCCTCCTCTGACAATCGGACGCAATCCCCAAGCCTGTGGGTAGGCTTAAGGAAGAGTATTGCTTCATATTCTTTCATAGGCCTGGCTTACTTTCTAGGACAATTTTATTAGCACTACAGAGCCCTCACACAGGCTTGCTTCCCTCCCCCTTTTCTGCCCCAAGTTCTCCAGCTACTGGTAAGATGAGTGAAAAAGAAGCTGTGGCCAAGGAGTAGCACGGGGCTCCTCATGCCGGACTGGCCCAGATTTGGGAGTGATCCTCCATCAGAGGCACTCCCTGGCTTTGAGATGCGCCCTCCTTAGCTCTGCCAAAATGCTCCCGTTAAGCTCTGGCACATAGACAGTAGGAGTGAGTGCCCTCTCTGCCTGCCAGTATGCCCACTGAGTCCTCGCCAAATAGCAGTTTAACTTCCTGGCCTCGACAGACGGATGCTAATGGGCTCGGCGAAGCCAGTGTGTTCATCTGATGGGCCTATTCAAAGCCTCAAAAGTAAGGGGCTGAACTAAGGAAACCCTGTAACAGGAAGTGGGAGAAACGATGGTCTTGGCCACCAGATTCCCTTGCTACCCTTTTGTGGCATGGGAAAAGAGTGGTGAACGGGTGCCATGGATTTGAATCATGAGTCTTCCTCTCGTCACTCATGTGATGTGGGACGAGGGATCTCACCTCTCCTGATCTCAGTTTCCTTCTTTGTAAAATAAGTAAGTTAGACCTGATGGCCTCTGAGGCCCTTTCCGCTTCTAGATTTAGGATCCCATGTGCGACCTTGGGCAAGTCACGTAATCTCTTTAGGCCTCACTTTCTCTGGAAAATCAGGGACTTGGACTAGATGACTTCTAGTTTCTTCAAGTTTTACATCTCTAGTCCTCCAGTCCTTCCAAGGACAACAGCCACGGTCAGCAATGACTAGATTCTGATGCAATTACAAAGGCTGGTAGCCCATTCCCATAATCCCTTCTTTTCCATGTGGAGTTTTGTAGAAGAGATAGGACATTTTCTGCTTGAAATTGTAAGACGCTATCCCAAAGCCCATGAGCTTTGGCAGCTCAGTGTGTGTTCAGGACATAGCGGAGGGCCCCGTGGCCAGCGAGAGACAAAGCGACATCATATGAGAGACAACCTCTGTGAGCTCTCATCCCATTTTCCCAAGGTAACAATTAAATAAAGAGAGCATGAGTACTCTCAGAGGACCATTTTATTATCCGCTCAAGCCTTCTTTCCCTAGGCAAACTGTCCCCAAAGCCATTTTTACCTGGGGCAATGACACGTACAACTAAAAAATGGTGACACTTTCTGTTGCTTGAGAAAATAGAAACCTCCTAGGTTTAACTTAAGGGTAGTATAGTGTAGGGGCAAGCTTGCTGGCCGTGGAGTCAAGAAATCCTGAGTTTTAATGCTGCCTAATCTTACTTGACATAAGGCCTAAGACAAGTGAGTGAACAATTCCCGGCCTATTCTCATATGTATAATGAGGGGATTATAGTCAGTGGTCTCTAAGATCCTTTTGAGCTCTCATCTTTGGTCCTATGATATCCTGCCTTCAACCACCGAAGAGACACCAAATACTTACTGGTTCTGAGATCTATATTATGGGTAAGTATTTCCGGAAGCTTAGGGCCATTGGGTCGCCATGCTACCCTACCCCATCTGTGTGGGTGTTTGTCAATCTGTAATCATAACATTGATTGTTTGGCCTCCCCATTTAAAAGAATTAACCGCCATGGAATATTGACTGATCTAGTCACTGAGACCTAGACAATGGTCTCACGGCTCAGAATATCAAGTAGTCCCATGAGCCTTTTCTTTTGTTTCATCGATGTCCTAAATGTCCAAAAACATTCATTCAGCAGGCACGAGGGGCTGTTAATATGCACTGGCTTAACAAAAGCTCTGGAGAGAATGAGACTAGGTTAAGATATCTCTCATGATGACAAAAAATTAAGCTGACTCAAATTAGGCTCACAAGAGGCTGTGATTACAAGGGGGGATTGACAGAGAAGAGATCTAGTGACTAAAAAAACCCACCGCATTATGAACATATTTGCTCATCTGAGTTCAAGACTTTGAACTGAAAGACATGTAACAGCAAAACGAATAAATCGACTTAAGTATCATACTCAATTAAATTGAGATATGGCGGGTGTTCTTTCTCATGGATGAAGACGGTACAAGGGCCAAAATTTTGTGGTGCTCTTCTAATAGTGGAGCCAGGGTCTCTTTCCTCCATTTTCCCTCATGATAGCCTGTATCACCATCTGTTAGATTGCTGGCCGGGGCCTTTGCTATAAGTGATTGGCCAGCGACCAGAGAAATCACTCTATAGCCTTTCCTGGTTCAGATTGTGAAATCTGGAATGTCCTTTAAAGAATGATCAAGGTAAAAAGAAAGCTACATGGGTAAAAGCTGATGAAAGTGGTCACTGCTAACTTAGGATTTTAAGGAAAGCTTCCCTTCTTTTTCCTCTATCTAGCTTTTTCTCAGCCCTCAATCTCCTCGATAACTCTGCAATATTTAATACACTTTCAACTTTCTCTGACACTGGTTTCTTTCATCCTCCTTGTGGTCCAAAACTGTGGGCTCAGGCCTGGGCTCTCTTTCCAGTCCTGCTTGGGTATAAGTTTCAATAACAATTAAAATCAGACTCTTTTTCTTCCTCATAAATACATTTCTATTTGGACTATCCTAGGCACAAGACTTTGAAATTACTCCCGACTAATCCCTCTCCTTTATTCTTCAGAGCCAACAATTACTCCCGACTTAACCCTCTCCTTTATTCTTCATTGCCAGTAATTGACCACATCCCTTAAATTCTCTTGATCCCTTCTACAGAGGTGACTGTAGTAGTTATGGCACAGGGCCTGGAGTTGGGGAGACCTAAGCTCAAATCTAGGTTTTAGAGACTTATTAGTTGTCTTACCCAGGGCCAGTCTCTTCATTTCTCTCAGCCTTAGTTTCCCCAACTGTAAAAATGGTAGAATAACAGTACCCAGGGTGGTTGTGAGCATCAAATAAGACAAGATTTGTAATACACTCAGCACAGTGCCCGGCATACAGTAGGCACTTAAGAAATGCTTCTTTCCCCTTCCTCTTTCCCTCAATCACTTAGATAAGTCCATTCAAGGATTATCACAGTATTTCAACCCTCAAACCGGTCTCTCTTTCTGGAGTCTCACCTCTTACGATTAATATATAAAACTCCATCCACTTGATTTTGGCCTTCAAGGCACTTCACAGTCTGAGCTCTTCCAAAGTGGGTTGTTGGATGTTTTTTGCTCATCCCAACCATGCGTTCTCTTACTTCCACCATCAGAAATTCCCTCCTGCCTCCTTTTTGCCTATTCAAATTCAATACCTTTCTCAAGCTCTTGGTTATACCCCACCTCCTTCAGCCTTCAATGATATCTTCCTTCTTTCTAAAATAGTCCTGGTAGTACTATTACTAGTAGTAAAACATCTTTATATAGCATTTTAAGGCCTGCAAAGTGCTTTATGAATATTATCTCATCTGATCTCACAATAACCCTGGGAGATAGGTGTTTTTATGATTCCTGTTTTACAGAGGAAGAAAGCTGAAGTTGAGCAAGATTTAATTACTTGCCAGGAGTCATACAACCAGTAAGTATCTGAGGTAGGCCTTGACTTCTTAAAGTTTTCATGATTCCAGGTCTAGCAGTCTGGCTACCGTGCAGCTTGGCTGCCTTTGGCAAGTTGTTGATTTGTAGGAGTGATGGGAATCTTTAAATATGGAGTTCTTCATGCTGTTGAGACCCGCTCCTCTTTTCTTCCCAAATTATAACACAGAACTTGGGCTTAATCCCTTCTCACTGGCCTAAAGGATACCTGACTTATCCTCAATTACCAGGCCTGAAAGAATGAAATTTCTTGTATTACGAACTGCAAAATTAAGGACAACTTGTTGGGGTAGGTCCTCATGTAAGGGAGGAAATAATACAGATATGAAAGGAGAGCTTGAGATGAAGAGAAGACATCCTCAGGGACGAGGATTTTAAGTAGAAATTGGAAGGAGCCTAATATGTCAGCACTATGCCTCATGAAATACATATTGGAAAGGAAAGCTAAAGGATTATGGGAAGGAACGGTTATGTCAGATATCCAGGGTTTGTTTCTTTGACATTATGACTTCTCAGGTAGCCAGAACATGAAAATACTTTTTTTTTTTTAACTCAGTACAGTCTGACTCTGCAGTAATATAACTGAATTATCAGTACTAATAGGCCCACGTGGGGGAGGCCATTGATGGGGAGAAGCATCTTAATACTATTATAACTGCTCCCCATTATGATCTTGAGGTCAAGGGACTCCCTGACCCAACCTCCATCATGTCATTTAATGTTTTGTGTACAGTCGAGAGGAAAGTAAATAGGCTTGGGAAAGCAGTGGTTTTCTGCAGTGTGATACAGTGGGCAAAAATTGGCTTTTGAGTTAGAAGACCCAAATTTGAATTCTCTTTCTGGCACTTATTGCCTGTGTAATCGAAATTTCAAGAGATCAAAAAATGACGTGTACAAGTCGCTTCTTTCTGGGCCTCAGTTTGCTCAGTTGTCAAAAGAGAGGGATGGGTGAGATAACCTTGAAGGCTCTTTCTCTTCCTAAGTCTAAGCTCTTATTAATTTCAGGGGTATCCCCGAGAGAGATTGACTTTAATAAATTTGGGGAGAAAATGAAATATTTGATATTTAGAACCATCACTGGGTATTGGGTAAGGGAGTATGGAAATGACACTGACTGCTCATCAAGGGCTACACCTTTTGGCAGAATATCAGACTCTGTCAGCCTGTAGTGTGTACAGAGACGGCTTCCTCTCAGAAGTAACTGGGTGTTGCCCCCCTCTTCCACCATGGGGAAATGTGAGCATCAAAGACTTGTCCTGTGGGCAGAGGATTAGCAGTAGCAGAGTCCAGTGATTTGGGCACCAAGGGATATGGAGGATCTCCCGGGTGGAGGCTAACTCACCCTGGTGCCATAGCACACGAGGAGGCCATTCTCCTCCCTGGAAGGGACTCGGCTGCCCTGCGCTCACCAGAATCTCTCAGGACAGAGATAAGGGAGTCATCATCCGCATTGCATCAGTTCATCGAGGATACTTGATTCCCTTCATAGCCCCCACAGCACAGACACACACACAATTCCAGTCCAGTACCTGATTTCGCCTTCTCTAATGTGTCCTGCCAGCTCTTCAATAAACTTCTCTCCCTTCATCCAGTAGATCATCGGCCCCGACTCCCCGCTGAATCCAAAGAAGGCTTTGCACGGGATGTTGAGAGGCTTACCTGAGAGCGAGAGAGGGAGGGAGGAAAAGAGAAAAGAAGGGAGAGATGACTCGATTATCTCTGCCAGACAGATGGAAAAGGGCTGATCAAAACGAAAAGTCAAAATCGGAGGTGACCCCCATCTTCATTTGCTAAATGATGATTAGGGTTCTTGGAAAACTATCGCAAATGTCAGCCAGTAATCAAGCTGCTTGTCACTCAGTTCTCAGAACGCCCTCATTTCCCCTTTCTCTTTTGCCTACAGGAAGGCACAGCAGCAGCCAGCTCTCCTCACCCTTCCCTCCGAGGCTAGAGGAAGACCCCCTAATGTAGCTCTTCTCGGATTGTCTTCTGCTTCTCGAGCCCCTCCTAGGCCCGGTGTGCCCACGTGCCATGCCCAACAGATCTCTCCTCATTCCGGCTGCTCTTACTTCCCTTTTGTTCTCAGTTGTTTATTACAGACATTAAAAATGGTTAATTAGTTGTTTTTTTAATCCTTGGCATGGTACAAATGGCAATTACTAATGGATCAGCAAGCATTTATTAAGCACTTATTATTTATCAGGAATAAAAAATTAAGTGAAGGATAGTCTGTCTTAAAGGAGTTCACATTCTACTGGGGATGGAGGAGGGAGGGAAGATACATATGTATCTAGCTGGGAGAGGTACCTAATTTTTTTTTTTTTTTTTTGCTGAGGCAGTTGGGGTTAGTGACTTGTCTTGGGTCACACAGCCAGGAAGTGTTAAGTGTCTGAGATCAGATTTGAACTCAGGTCCTCCTGACTTCAGGGCTGGTGCTCTAACCACTGCACCACCTCACTGCGCCAGTACCTCATTTTTATAACAAGGTTGGCAGCCACTGCTGGAGAGAACATCAAAGTAGGAGGTGAGATTCCTGCCTTTTGGCTTTGCCACAAACAGACTTTTGGACTCTGATCAAGTCTTCTTGTCTCAGAGCCTCAGTTTCCTCCTAACTACAAAAGGATAATAATCATAGCAACCAGCGTTTAGATGGCACTTATTGGTCTGCAAAGAACTTAATATGATCTGCTTCTTATGACAATTCTGTAATGTGACTACCACACTGGTCAGACTCATTTTACAGATGAGGAAACTGAGGCAAAGAGATAAAAGAACTTGCCAGGATCAGAGATCTAGTAATGACAGTTAGCGTGTCCACAGCATGTTATGGTTTACCAAACACTTCACATAAATTTTCTCATTTGATTTTCACAGCAACAATGAAAGGAGATGAAATTTTTATCCCCATTTTATTGATGAGGAAACTGAGTAAATGGAGGGAAAGGTCTCTTCTGAGCCTCAGCTACTTGAGGTTACCCTTCATCTACTCCGTAGTTACAGTATTTATAAACTATCGTCTCCCCTAGTAACACATAAGCTCTTTGAGAACTCATTTTCGTTTTCTCTTGTCTAGTACCTTTCACAGGGCCGGGCATATATACTCACACAATATACGCATTTGATTAACTGGGATAGCTTGACATCATTCTGGCCTTGGAGTCAGCAAGACATGGAGGCAAAGGAGATAGTGGGTAAGACCCGGGGTCAGAAAAAACCTGAATCCCAATGCAACCTCAAATATTTATTGTGTGACCCTGGGTAAGTCACCTAACCTCTCTACAACATGTGACCGCGTGAATATGAACGTGAATATCCTTGTAGCCAAGTGAATTTTTGTCCCCAAAGGAGAACGGGGATTCTATCCAAATCTCTTCTAACGTAAGCTAATGGAAAAACCTGTTTGTAACTCAATCTTTTTTATCCGCACCATGAGAATATGTGTGTGTACACATAATACATATACAAACACATATGCACATATAAAATAGAGAGAGAGAGGCACATATATAAGCACACAATCCATATATATAGGGATATCATGCGTGTATCTCCACACATACACACTCACTTGACCAAACATGACCTTATGCTCAAGTTTAAATAAATCCCATCTCTCACCAAACGGCATGATTGTTTTACCTCCCACAGATCATATGTAAACTGTATTTTGGGGAGCGGACTGGCTGGGTGATCTCATTGGTGCAGGGAACTTCCCGAGAGGAAGTGCTACCTGCTCGGAAACTGAGAGTCTTAAAGAATTTCCTGTATAAACTGTATAAAACCGCTCTTAAATAATCATTCTCACCACGGAGGAAGGACTTGGGTCTCAGCTCCTGACATGGCTAACCTAACCAGCTATTCTTTTTCCTTTCCTGGCCTTCAGCTGACTCTCTGGAAAGGGAGCAGCCAGGAGACAGGGCAGGGCTGTATTCCTAAAGGGAGAATAATCCTTGCAGGGGGGAATCTTTCCACTGTCCCCCATCATTCAGCCATCTCCTTGCTTGCTACTTTATCCCTATCCTTACTGGACCAGAGATCACGGGCCAGAAGGATTTAATCCTCTGAGCTTTACGATTCCTCCTCCGGGGCCCAGAATGCTCTTGAAGGGTAAGCGTCTCCCATGGTTCACTCTGTCTTTCCTTTATACCTTTCCCATTTTCTCGCCTTCCACTCAGCTCCCTCCCACCCATGTAGCATAGTGCTCGGCACCCAGTAAATGCTTAAGAAATGGGCATTGGTCCATTTGTTAATTCACAACCTCTTTCGATGCTTAGATGAAATGCTTAATTAAATTTAAATGCTTCAATAAAAGTGAAGGTTTATACAAAACAGGAGAGGTTAAGGTAGTTGGAGATTCAACTTTTCCGAGGTTTATACAGCCCTTCAAAGAACTGACCCTACTATTAAGGTTTCCTGTCCCCAGTGGTTGGTGGATGTCTTGGGTTCATGCTCCAGACCAGCAGGTTTAAATGAGAGGTCATAACAGGGGAAAAAAACACAGAGGATTTGCATTCAAAAGTGGTTCTGATATTTACCACCCGTGTGGCTTTGGGCAAGTTCCACTCCCTCCCTGAGCCTCAGTTTCCTCCTCGGTAAAATGAGGGGCTTGGATTAGAGAGCCTCTGGATCCCAGTCTATGAATCCCAGATCTAGGAGGGAACTTGTAATCCAGTTCTCGTATTTTTATAGAGAAGGAAACTGAGGCTCAGAGAGGGGAAGGAACTTGCCTGAGATCATATAGATCATAAGGACGGAAGCCAGCATTTGAACCCATATCCTTTGGCTTTAGAGCCAGGGCTTTTTTCAGTATGCAATAGCCAATCTCAAGGGTCATTTTCCTTGACATGGACCTACATATTCATTCCTCTCTTTTAAAAGAAATTAGAGGAAAAAATGATTGAAAGAATTGAATTTTAATGGCCCCATCCCTTGTCTTTCCTTACACTTGTATCAAGGAGCTTTGTGCAGCTGGTGCTGGATAGGAAACAACCCTGCTCTCTTAGCTTCCAGTGGGAAGGAGAAAACCCTGATTGAAGAGATCTTGAAGCAGGCTTAGACAGAAATCAAGTGACTTGCCAAGATTAAGTAAGCTCCAGTATGTCAAAAAAAAAAAAGACTAAAAACCCCCACGTCTTCTCATATTTAGATATATTCAATGTACTGGAGATATCACCTCGGAACGTCGACGCATCAGGGAGACAAAGAAGGCCTGTCATTGAAACTTGACTTTTGCGCACTCTCCGTTCTAAACAAAAGCTCACTCCAAATATCTCCCGAAATAAATGACAAGCCCACAGAGGTAAATGATGAATTAGAGTTAAGAGCAAGCTCCAAAGAGGTCAGGTAAAGAAGGAAAAAAATGTCCGCTACTGGGAACGGAAGAAAAATGAAAGTTGATGAGACAGAAAAACATTGGCCAGTTACCCCAGGGGGCAGGAATTATTTTTAAAGATTAGACGTGAAAGGAAGAGGGGTTCTTATAGCTGAGTGAATTGTGAAGGAAGATGAGGACCATATTCTTTTTCTTTACTTAAATAGTATTTTATTTTTTCAAATACATGCAAAGACAGTTTTTTTCAACGTTCACTTTTGCAAAATATCGTGTTCCAAATTTTTCTCCCTCTCTCCTCCTCTCCTTCCTCCCCTAGACAACACTGATATAGGTTAAACATATGCAGTCCTTCTAAACAAATTTCCATATTTGGAGGAGCAGATTCTAGAGCAAAATTCAGGTTGGGATGGTTAAAAATGAAGTTGGGAAAACACTCCCTTCCATCTACCAAAGAAACCCATTTCTTCCCCTTGTAAAAATGGATGCAGAACTGAGGAAATTCTTGAAAAGATGCTGTAAGTTAGACTTTGCCCATACAAGGCCTTGGGAAGGTCTCAAAATAAAGGAATGGAGGCTTCCCACCAGACATGAAGTTCCCCTAATAAGGGCCAATATGGCTATTTATTGCAAGGCAACTTTCATTTTTCAAAAGGAATGGGGAGAGAGAATACTGGCTGTGTATAGATCCCCAGAGTCCATCTATCACAAAGTCAAGCTGTTCTGAGACACCCAGAAATTCACAGGAGACAAAATTCATGAAAGGAGACAGTAATTAAACCTATGGCCTTAGACCTATAAACAAATGTACACGCTACAGCTCGCCAGCAAGATAAAATAGAGGCTATAATGAAACGAGGCATATTTGATCATCTGGGTAGCACTGATGTTTGGTGGGATGAAACCTATGACTTGAACAAGGCTCTGTGAGAATACAGCTTATTCAGAAGAAAGATAAAAAGGTGGAGGGGAGAGAGTAACATTCATTTAGGAGACCTATTCTTAGGAGGAAACCTGAGAGCCCAAGGTGAGGAGGAAGCATAGTAGAGGGTACTGGGATCAATAGAGAAGGAAGCAGGGACAATTTTGTCATTGGAGAATGGTATTAAACTCAAATAGAAATGGGGCCCCAAACCTTATACGTAAGGATCCCTGCGGGCTGCCCATTGATTTAGAAAACCACATATTAACATTATCGAGGTTCTGCTATATTTTTATTTATTTCGTTCTATATTTCCCAATAACATTTTAAACTCATTTCTACCATAGTGGAGAGTTTTGCTGATGCGTACGGAGGCTGTGTATTTGACATTTCCTGGGCTGGAAAACAATACTGTTAAATGCATTCAGAATGTTTGGCAAGACCCAAGATGTGTTTAATGTCCTGATATATTCAATTATCCAGATTCCATCTCGGTAGGACATTGGCAGTAGAATGAGCTGTTCTATCCTGTTTAATGTTTTTAAACAATGACTTGGAAAAAGGGGTGCTGGTATGCTTGTGCAATTTGCAAATGATGAACTCAGAGTTCAAAGCTGTCTCCAACGGTCTTAATATTTATGAAAGACATAAGAGATCACCAGGATGATGATGGCCTCAAATCAAGGTAAAGGGACTACCTGAAGGAACTAGGGATGGAAAAGATTGGGGTGGGGTACTTGAAGGGCTATCCCCTGGAAGAATCATTAGATGTGGTCTGTTGGATGCAGAGACTAGACTGGGAGGAATGGATGAAAATTACAAAGAGGGAAAACTGGGCTGGATTTCAGGGAAAAGTTCCTCACAATTAGGGAAAGTCAGAAATGGAATGGATTGCTTTTCTTGAGTCTCCAAGCAAAGGCTGGATAATCACTTGTTGGGTAGGTTGCAAAAAACAGTCTTTTTCAGGTTTGGGTTGGACTGAAAGTCCACTGAGGTCCTCTCCAATTCTGAAATTGTGCACTTCTGTGAAAGCCGAGAAATGAGATATTTTAAAGAACAAAACCAAACTGAAGATAATTAATAGCTTTGGCAAATGAGCCGGATGCAAAATGCCTTTACAAAAACGATCAGCATTTTTCGACGATATTAACTCAAACCAAGAAGCAATAACACTAAGAGAAATTCCTTTCAAAAATAACTGCAAAATGCATAACATATTTGGGAGGTGACCCATCCATTCATAGGAAAAAAGACTTAAATACAAATACAAAATATTCTTTACACAAATAAAAGAAAACTAATCATTCGAGGAATAGTAATTACTCATAGTTAGATGGTATCAATATAAATATGATAATATTACCGAATTCATTTATGGATTTAGTGTAATACCAGTCCAATTACTGCAGGATACTTTATAAAATGAGGCAAAACAATCATTCACTTGGAAGAATGCAAAATCTAGGATCTCAAGGGAAATGAGAACAATTTGAACGAAGGGGGCATAGTGTTACCAAAACAAAAACTATATTTTAAAACTGAAGCTATTAAAATTTGAGACCGATTGAAAAACAGAAAAGTAGACCACTCCGGACAAGAAAGAAAGAAAGGGATTAAAAATAGCAATCAGTGTCTGATAAATCCAAGAACATAACTGGAAAAAGCAGTCGGGTAGCAATTGAATTTAGATTGGTGGGGCAGCTAGATGGCACAGTGGATAGAGCACTGGTTCTGCAGTCAGGAGGACCTGAGTTCAAATGCTATATTTAGATTGGCGTCATACACCGAATATCACAGTAGGCTTCCAATGGATTCGTGAGCTGAATATACAAGACCCCAACATTTAAAAAAAAAAAGAAAAGTAAATGAGACTGATTACCTTTTTACAACCACATTGAAGGGGAAAGATTCTTAACTAAACAAGGCTTTAAAGTTCCTTAAAGAGAAATCAAGTTATTTTGATTGCATAAAATTTAAAAACCTTTGCATGAATAAAATCCGTGAAAGTAGAATTAGGAAAGAAATTGTAGAGTGAGAAGATATTTGCATAAACCATCTCCAATGGCAAGTCTGATAGTTGAAATAGACAGGGAATTGAAACAAATAGAGAGCCATTTCCCACCAGGTAAGTGGTTAAAGGATAGGAACAGTTTTCATATCCTCTCCCGACTCTTTTCCCATCAATTAAAATGGACTGTGGGAACTTCCCTAATGGCCCCTGTCTGCTTTTCTTCACACTTGCAGTCTAATTTGTGGTCCTACTTGTCTCTGTCCAGTTCGACCTGACAAAGGGAGTGTAAAAAGATCCCTGTGGGAAATGACAATGTCTAGGAATGTTAACATATCATACCAGTAAGTCAAATCACCTGCAGCAAATGAAAATGTTTGGCAGTCCAAGTTAACTAAATCCTGAGTAAGCACACGCAAACATCCTCTTCGCCCTCCCTCCGCCTCATGTAGATTGATTCACAAATCAAATGCACATGATTTTTTATATTGCTATGGGATTGTGAAAAACAGAGCCCTGGCATAAATACTTTAAGATCGAACAGTGACTTCATTTACAAAATTCCCTCACTGATTTAAAAATCTAGGTTTACAGGGTGGCCAACAAATATAATCACTTCAACAGAGTATGATTGCAAATCAAATCCAGAACTCAGGTTTTCTTTTTCGCTTAAGCATTTGGTTTCAAAACCAAATGGGGTTTCTAAAGCAATTAAGGAATCTACAGCTGGCCTAAATTGATTATCACATAGGAGAATGCTCTAACAGTCAGGGAAGAGAACATGAGCTGTCCATTAATTCTTTTCTTTAAATGGGGATCAACCCTGAAAGCCTCCAATAACAACCAGAAGGTCCCCCACCACTTTTCCACCAATCAAAAGGGATTGTGGGAAACTCCCAGGTGAGAAGACCACACCTGTTGGCACAAAGAACAGTAATAATTGATGTTTATCTAGAGCTTTATTACATCTGCAAAGCTCTTTACCTACATTATCTCATTTAAGCCTCCCAGGGCAGCGAGTTGGTGAGGTTAGCACGAACTCAGTTTGCCGTTTTTTACAGAACAGAAAACCTAGGCTCAGCAAGGTCACGTCATCGAGGAGCATCACAGATGGAAGTGGAATGAGGGTTTTCCTCACCTGAGATTCAGAATTCTACCCACCAAGTGGCACAAACTTTTGTAAATTCTGAATCAGGAGGAAAAACTCTATTAATGTAACCATATTCAAATACTCTTAAAGGCTCTGATAGCATCTCCCCCGGGTATTCCCTCCCTGCCCTATCAGTTCCTACCAGTCTTGATTATGATATCCCATAAGGTTTCTGCCTGGGATGGGGGCAATAACATACTTGAAGACTACCTTGAAGAAGAACAGGAGTAAAAGTTGTTAAGAAGGAATCGCATGATAGAAAGAGAAGATGGGTTAGTCATGTAAATGGCTGGAGGGGGGAGGTAGGTGGACGGCCCAGGTCCCTAGTGTTCTCATTAATTCAACCGCAGAAATGCTTAAAGTGGATGGGAAGACTGAACGAAGTATTATATGGCAATACTGTGGAAAATACCTGTGGGATTTTAAAATGTGCTAGCTTGGCTCCAACAAAGGTACCATTCACTTTGGAAAAATCATGCATTCATTTATTCATTGATTTGTTTATTTTTAATGTTTTATTGATACTTTGGGTTTTTTTCTTAAACATCATCGCTTCCCAATACTCCCTCCCCACCCCTATAACCCACCTTTGTAACAAAGAAGTACATTTAAGGAAAACAATATGGCACAGTGACCATGTTTGACAATATATGCCTTTTCCCTCACCCATAAGCCCCAAACTCATTGCCAAGAAAAGGGACACCTATCACTGGTTTGTGGAGTTAAGATTGGTCATTGCTTTGAGTTGAGTTCAAATGCTTTTTACTCTTGTTCTTCTTTAGGTTGTATCTGTTCTTGACCCTCCCGACTTTGTTCTGTAACAATCTGAACACAGCTGACCCAGTTGCTGTGAATCCATCATCAGCATTGTTTCTTGCAGAACAATCCCATTACATCTGTACACCATAATTTATTCAGCTATTCCCCAATCAGTGAGTGTTCTTTTTTTTTCATTACAAAAAAGGGCTTCTATGAATGTCTTTGCATACATGGGACCTCTCTGTCATTGATGTTGTTGGGGCACTGCTGGACTAAAGGGGATGAGCCCCTGAGTTATTAGCAGAATTCCAAAGTTTGCTCTGGACCAGCTGGACCTAGGCATGCCATAAAGGTAGAATGATGGAGCGGAATGATGGGCTGACTACAGAATTGGGACCTGGTCTTAAATTTCAGCTTGCACACTCAGCTAGTTGAATGGCCATTGGGTGGAGTCTCTGAACCTCAGCATCCTTTTCTATAAACCAGAGACCTTAATCCTTATATAACGTACTACCCAGGGCCGCCATGATAAGGCACTTCATTACATAGTCAACACATGTGGAATCAGGGGACTTGAGTGACATCTCTCTGAGGTTTAGGTTGCTCTTCTGGAAATGAGGGATCTTGGATAAGATGACCTCCTTCCAGTTCCATATCTGGGAGTGACCTTAATATAAAGTCACTTCCTCAAGGGAACTTAATGCTTACAAAAAACAAAAAAACAAAAAAACCAAAGAGAATGGGTTTCTAAGGTCTCTTCTAGTGCTGGATCTATGATCCCTAGGACTGGGGGACTAAGAAAAGGAAAGCGATTTATTCTCAGTGCTTTGTCATCTAGACCTATGGAATCTCTGTCATGGCGGGCATTTCGGGCTATGTAGGAAGATAGGGTAGTGTGGCAGGCAGGGATGGGGATAGTTTTGGGTTCACAGTATCTCTCACTTCACACCATCTTGGTAGCCATCGATCCTGCCCACGTGTAAGGCTAATCCTGGCTCGTACCGTGCTGACAGTCTTGGCAGGTCAAGAAAAAGATTTGTGGTATAAAATTCAGGCCACTAAAATACCAAACCCCAGTTGAGAGCTGATTCTCAAAGTCACCTCAGCTCTCCAGTGAAATACTCAACTACTGGAGAATTCCCTTAACCATTAGCTTGGCATCTGGCCCTACTCATATTTTATGCACATATCCGCTCTCTGGCATACCTATATCCATGCCCATCTGTTTAGGTGGCTGCCCGCCCACTCACAAGGTGGTATGCCAGTTTCAACTGAGGAAAGGTACCCAAATGGCAGCTAGGGAGAAGCTGAGGAAGTCAGCTTGCAGCAGGGAGAAAACAGGAGATGCTCGAAGGATCAGAAGCTCAAAAATATAGCCCTACGAGGGACCACAGAGGCCATCTGGTCCAACCCCCTCATTTTACAGAGGAGGAAACTGAGGCTCAGGAGCACAAGTGACTTGTCCAAGGTCACACATAGGATCATAGTGGAAAAAGTGAAAGGAACTTCAGAGACTACCTATTTCAATTGTTTCCATTTTACAGAGGAGGAAACTGAGGCTTGAGCATGTACAGTGGACCTCTTGTCCATCTAGCTACATCTATTACTTTAAAAGAGGAAATGAAGGATCACGGCGGTGCAGTCACTTGCTGAAGGACACAGGAACATTTTCAGGCTGACAATGACAAAGAAATTATGTTCTCAATTAGGAAAAGCACATCATGTATTACTGTTCCCTTCCCTGAACTTTTTCCTACATGCGATATCTCCTCTCTCGCCCCCTCAGCATCCCAATGTCTACTGCTGCAAATAGTTTTAAAGGACAAATGGACTTAGAAACCATGGTGTGTGTGTGTGTGTGTGTGTGTGTGTGTGTGTGTGTGTGTGTGTAAATAACAAAGGTTAGCTAAAGGAAATGGGAATATTTAGCCTATAAAAGGGAAGGTATGGGATAAATAGGGAAGGTATATTAGCTATTGTCAAGAATTCTCATACAGAAGGAGGATGGGACTTGTTCTGAATTGTTGAGAAAGACAGAATCAGGAGCAGTGAAGATTTGGGCTTAGACACAGGAAGATCTCTTAATAGGCAAGTCATTTAAAAACCTGTTTGCCTCAGTTTCCTCAATTGTAAAATGGGGATAATAATTATACCTACATCTACATTTACATGTGAGGATCAAATAAGATAATATTTATGAAATGCTTAGCATACTCCCTAGCATACAGCAAATGCAACCTAAATGCTATTATCACCGGGAGGTAGTGAGTTCCCCATCCTTGAAAATATTCAAGTAGAGGCTAAATGTTTAGAATGTTAAGAGAGCAGATTCATACCTCAGGTGGAGCTTAAACTACAGCAGTTGCCCAAAGCTCCTTCCAGTCAGGAGATTTTATAAACATAGATGAGTCACTCCTTTCCCATTCTGGGATGTAAATTCCTTGAGGGCAAGGACTATGGCTTGCCTAGTGCTTGATCCACTGTAGACATCCAATAAAATGCCTGTTAATAAGAGCCACTGGAATTAAAGAGCCAAGTCTTCTATTTATTGCGTAACCTTCAGCACATCGTTTCCTATAGGGAAAACAGGTTTTAAGCTTGAAGGGGCAATAAAGACATCACTCTCATTATTAGCCTTCCTAGCTTAAGGATGGAGATTCCATATAGATTGAATGCTTATAATAATAATTTACATGTTTTCTGATTCTTCTTCAAGTTTTGACTAACACTCAGCCCACTGCAACCCTGTGGTGTAGATAGCACAAATCTTCTCTCCATTTTACAGATGAAGAAACTGAGGCTCAGAAAAGATAAACAATCCTCTTATGGTCTCTTGGCTGGCATTAGAGCCTGGTACCTGAACCCAGGTCTACGGCTTCTGGGGCCATTGCTGTTTCCCCTCTCGTATATCTTCCCCCTCAATTTACATTTATCTTCTGACAAGATTATTGTGTTTTTATTGTCACTGGGTGTCTACGTAGCCAAAGCAACCACAGCTGCACAGGCCGCCTTTTGGCCATCTATTGTCAATTGCACTTCCTCTTAATTCCTCATTCCTAATATTTCCTTCAACCTTTCCTTTCCTATCATCAGAGGAAGGCTCCTTGCTTTCCCAGACTCTGTGGATAACTTCCTTCCTTCATTTCTATTGTTACCCTGAAAATATTTATTTATAGCCTGAAGCCGGGTCCCCAGTAGGCTCAAAGACCCTTTCCGAGTTATTTCTTTCTGCCTTGCTTGTTTCTTTCTGCCTTAAAGTCTTTCCTCAGGGCACTCTTTATTTCCTTGCTTTGTCCTTTCTAGTTCAGAACTTCTGCAGCCCAGTCACACTTTTCCCCACGGGGGGACCAGTCCTTCACGCAGCATCCCAGATGCTACCTCTTCAGGATCAGGACGACTAAATCCATGATCACCCGGCTTAATGGTTGTAACTAACTCTTACTTTTCCATGAAAACAAGGGCAATGGATGGCAAAATCTACAAATAGCCAATTCTAGAGGGTCCAAACTAGCAATTTCATGGGTGGAATGAATTCCCACCATGGAGAATCCTTTTTTCTTCCAATGCAGATTAGGATCTGTCCTGCAATTTATATAGTCTGGGAGATTTACCTGGGATGGAGAAGTGAAGTGATGTTCCCAGGATCACACAGGTAAGCTTAACTAAGAGTTGCCATTGTTCTTTACGAACCCTTTCGAACAAGCATCACCTGACAGGAAGTGATCAGCTTCCTCAGAGATTTGTCTCTTTTCCCTGCCCTTTTGCAGATGGGATCAGGTAGGTCAAGAGAAGGGAAATAAGGTTTCTGGGCATTCCTCAACCACTGATCAGCTGTGAGGTACCTCGAGCTTTTCTTTTTGTCTAATATCGACTAAATGATGGCCAAATTAAATTCAACAGAACCGGACAAAATGATATCGAATATTTTAGTAGCAACCATATGCATACAAATATGTGGCAGTGATTATGTCTACCATAGTTAAATATGTGCTCCTTCAAGGCAACGTCTTCAAAGAATCTTGTATCTCTAGATCCTAGCAGTGTTTTATACATAGCAGGAGCCTAATAGATGCATGTTAAGGTGTTTGTGTTTAAAGGTGGTGATTCAAGGCAATTCCATTACACTTGGGGTGGAAGACGTCATCCGTGTCCAGAGAGAGAACTATGGAGACTGAACATGGATTGAAACATAGGATTTTTACCTTTTTTGTTTATTTATTTTTTTCTTTTATTGTGGTTTTCCCCCTTTTGATCTGATTTTTCTTTTTTTCTTTTCTTTCTTTCTTTCTTTCTTTCTTTTTTCTTTTTTTTTTTTTGGTGAAAATACTATGCTTTAATCCACATTCAATCTCCATAGTTCTTTCTCTGGATGCAAATGGCGATCTGATTTTTCTTGCAAAACATGACAAATACGGAAATATGTTTAAAAGGACTGCACATGTTTAACCTCTATCAGATTGCTTGCTGTCTTGAGGAGGGAGGTAAGAGAGAGGGAAAAAAATTTAGAATTCAAAGTCTTACAAAAATAAATGTTAAAAACTACCTTATACACGTTGTTGGAAAAAGAAGAAATTCTAGGTCTTGTTTCTATCCTTACGTATGCATATTTAGATCTTCCTGATAATCATAATAGTAATCACCATGCATTTAGATACGGTCCTTTCTTTACCTCCATGAATAATATATATTACCATATAGTACATTATATTAATATTATATGTTATTAATTATGATACTTTTATAATATATAATTTTATTATATATGATATTAATTATCATAGTATTAATATTAACTTTATATTATTTTATATTGATATTAATTATTATGTTAATTATATATTAATATAAATTATGAAATACAATATATTATATTATAATATATTTTATATATACTATGTGTATATATAAAATATAACACTCCACTTAGAGAGGTAGGTAGTCCACAGGTAGGAGAAAATGGAGCATCTTTTCTTAATGTCATCTCATTAAGTTGTGTGGTACAGTGGAAGGTTTTCTGGCTTTTGATTCAGAGGGTGTGTTTGAATCCTGACTTGGGACCTTACTATCAATGGAGTCATCACAGGGCAGTGTAGCGTAGTTGATAGAGCATGAGACGTGGTGTCAGAGACTTGGGTTCCAAGTTTGCTTGTGATATTCTCTACTCTCTGGGTTTGAATGACCTCTTCTGGAAAATCCAAATGATTTGTAAAGTTATTCCTTCTCGCTCTAGATCTGGAATCCTTCCCCCTTTAAATACTGTGGTAATAGGATCTTAGATCTAGAGCCTTCAGTAGTCATAAGATCCTATGACCCCGCTTTGTCCCTCATTTACAGAGATAGAAAGTGATTTCCTCCAGGTCCACAGGTAATAAACATCAGAAATGGGATGTGGACTTATGCCCTTTAACTTCAAGATCGCTGCTCTTCTCTTCCACCCCCACGGACTTGTCTGATTGGGTCAATAGGTCTGTCTGTGGGTTTTCTTTTATGCATGGTTTCTCCCCACCCACGCTATTCTGTGTGTGTGGGGGGGTGTCCAGTTTTGAAGACTTAATTAGAGGATATTCCTTTCCAGGAGAAGTTAATGGGCACAGCGAGATCTTCATATACAGATTCTCTCAAAGATCTAAAGACATTGTAGCTTATCATGTCCATGGGGGAACTTGTAGTACCAGCCTCCTACATCTGTCAACTGGCTGCTGTGCCACTGAAGAAAAAGAAGTAAAAGGGTTCTTACCAGGCCGGCCATTTCTTATGTGATACAGAGTAAAACCTCATAATTTGGACTCTATACATGTGGGGAAAGTTTACTAAGCAAATAAATAGAAGAAACAAAATTTCGAGGAGGAAGGTTTAGTGTCTACAATGTTTAAAAAAACAAAGTATTCCTAAGTACTTCAGGAGCAACCATTTACAGAAGATGTAATGCTAATTGCCAATCATTCTTATCCATTTGTTGAGGTTCATATGTGAAAATGGTCCTATATTCTCCAATTTGCCATTATCTAAGTATGGAATAATTACAATGGAGTTTATACATTTCCAAATACCTCTATAGAGGTAACAAACAATTAAATTATTTTAAAACTTTCATTAAGTTACGAAGCAAGCAATAAAGCTGCTTATTAACTTAATTGCATTTGAACTCTCTTTTGCAATTCAACAGAAGTGTTTTTTAATTAACTTAATTATTTATTGGTCATGAAATCAAAATTTTTGCTTCATTTGGGTCGATTCAGTCAGATAATTCGAAAACTGGCTATTCTGTACTTCAAATGGCAGTCATCAGATACTGTAGGTGTCTGTTTCCACATCTTTTCACTTTTGGACCCCAAACTGAACGATAGACTATGTACCTTATTCCGCTCTACATAGTAGATGCTCAATAACTATTTGTTGCTTGACTGAATGAAATCATAATGACCTCTTTCACACAAAATTTCATTATACCATCTGTACTTGAAAGCACCAAAATAACATTCCTTCATTTATATTTATATATTTAGCCTAATATATTTTATTTATATTCATATTCATATTTTTATATTTATATTTAGCCTAATAAACCATTTGAAGTTTAGTGTCATATAGTATGAGATGCTGGTCTAAACTGATTTTTTGACAAATTGCTTTCTAATTTTCCAGCACTTCGTATTGAATAGGGAACAGGCAGTTTATGGCTTAAAGTGGATTGAGTTGAAGTATTGTTGATTCTTGAAAATCTAGTCTACTCCTAGACTTCTGCTTTTTAATCAGTACCAAATGGGTTTGATGCTTTATAATATACTTTGAGGCTTCCCTTATTCCTCCTTTTAACATTATTTCCCTTAAGTTTTGACCTTTGATTTCCCCAAATGAATTATTATTTTTTAGCTCTATAAAGATAGTTTGATATAGCATTAAATCAGTGATTTAAGTAGTACGATCTCTATTATATTGTTATTGTCCAGTCATAAGCAATCAATATTTGAATTTTGTCACCGTTTGTACTCCCGGTGCATATCCATCTTGATTGGAATGAATAATTTTGGTCATGTTCCTGCTGATTTCTGTTTTTTGTTAGTGTTTTATTTTAAAAAGTTTACATCACTTACAGTAGTGGTTTATATATAGTCCATGAGACCAGTAAGACGGATTACCTATTTCTCCAGTCTCTCAAACTTCTTCAAAATAGGAATTATACAAAGCAGATAAAGCAATTTAAGCCATCTCAACAGTTAGAACCCTAACAAGGTAACAATTCAGTGAACTAATAGCAAAAAAAGCTAATCCTTGACTTCTAATAGGCTCACTCAACACCACCCACCCCGCTCTAGCAGCAGGTTTGCAGGAGGAGACCCATAGGCTTGCAACAGAATTCAGTTTTACCCCTCCCTCCTGCCAGTGCTGAGGAAAACCAAAAAGCAGAAGCTTGCTCAGGCCGGGACAGAAGTGTAGCAACACTTCTGTGTTGCAACAGAGCTCAACCAGAGAGCTAAGGCGGAAAGGGAATAGGGGAAGGGCATGTATGGCTATGTGGGACTCCGCTAAGTGTGAGGGTAAGACTCAACATCCAGCTGGGCCCAGTTCTATAGCTCCCAGAAGTCACTTAGGGAAGTCTGGTGAAAGTTGAATTGCTCAGCATGTGAGGAAGCCGAGATGACTTTGGGATCCTGCTCCTAGGGAAACTTTATAAGAAAAGGAAGGAGTAGGAAGTGAGCCACAGGGGAACAAGGAGAAAAAAGAAAGAGAAAAAAGGAGAAAAAAATCAAAGCTATCAGGGTAAAGAAAACTCCTAAAAATTGGGCAGGAGCAGGTAAAGCAACAGGGAGTATATAAATAACAAAAGAGAATATGATGTCCCGATCAGCTAAAAGAGTCCAGACATCCATGTTGAAACAAAGAAAAATTTATTAATGCCTGATGTGGCAGACATCTTCAGTGAATTTCTGAGAGTATGGAATCACAGCAGGAGGTTCATAAGTGGTTTAAAAGCAGAATTTATGAATTACCCAGGAGAAATAACTGGCAGAAGAGAAAAATTTGAACGCACAGTGGCAAGTCTAACCACAGAAACATAAGAGAGAATAACTTATTGAGAATGCAAATAACACAGCAGTGAAGGGCAATCTGGAAGAAGAGAAACAACCTTATTCTGCAAACTGCAAGACACATAATCATATCTTGTAGCATGGAGCATGATTTTTTTAAATTATCTTTTATACTTTAACATGTTTAACATGTATGAGACTGCCTTCCATCTGGGGGGGGGAGGGAGTGGAGGGAAGGAAGGGAAAAGTTGGAACAGAAGTGAGTGCAAGGGACAATGCTGAAAAATTACCCGTGCATATGTTCTGTCAATAAAAAGCTATAATAAAAAATATATCTTTTGGGAGGCAAATGGGTTACTTGCCCAGGGTCACACAGCTAATAAGTAGCAAGTAACTGAGGTTAGATTTCGGGTCCTCCCGACTCCAGGGCTGTCGCTTTATCCACTGGGACACCTAATTGCCCCCTGAGTTTTTTTCTCTGGGAATTTGTAAATTCTTTCGACTAGCATTTTGTTTTCTGTGTTCCGAAGTTCTGGGAAGTTTCCTTGAATGATTTCTTGCATTATGATGTTGAGGTTTTTTGACTCGTATTCTTCTGGGAGTTCTATAATTCTTAAATCATCTCTATGCATCCTGTTTTCAGAATAACATTTTGTTTATATGGAGACCATGTTTTTTTCTAATGTTATTGTTTCTTTTTTTCCAGACTGTCCTTCTGTTCTCTGAAACAGAACTGAAACTTCATAGAATATACCTCCCAACACCCCCCCTACAGGTGAATCAATTTATTTTTCATGAGACTAAATTATAAAATGGGAGGCTGCACAAAAGGCTAGGGATGGGGGAGAAAGAAGAAAGAGGAGAAAATGTAATGTAGTTTGATTAAGTCAAAGGAAGAGAAATCATTTCTGTAGTCTCTCGGGAAGAAGGGAGACCACAGGAGAAAAAGAAGGCAAAAGAAGGGACCGAGAGGGGCAAATCTTGTTTCACTGGTGGGAGAGGGGGGTACCACTGATGAATGGGGGAAGAGAGATATTCTACAGGTATAATTTGCAGGGATTTAGTATTTAGAGATCCCACTTATCCTTCCTCAGAAGAAGAGAAATAAGAACTCTGGGGGCAACTGACAAATAAGAGTGAGAAGCCATGGACTAAGAGAGGAAACTTCATGGCAAATGGGGAAAAAATGACGGTGGAGATGGCAAAAGTTAATAATGAACTGCACAATCAGGATCATAAGAAAATTCCTGCCATGAGGCAATAATATCCTCTCACCTGCAAGAACTGGTATTTTTAAAAGTGAGATACAATAGAGAAAGGTGGACAGGAGGGAAGATGTATAATATTATTATATAGAAATTAAGAAGATAACTCAAAATAGGTACCATACCTTTAATTTCCTGACAAATAAATACAGAGGCTAAGTGCAGAAAATGAAATTTAAAAACTTAAATAAAGGTATAGGAGAGAAGAAGGTGAATTTAACTTGACCACTGAGAAGGAAAAAAAAAAGATGGGAATTAGTTACAAGGAAGAAATAAAAAGGAACAAATAAGCAAAACTCCAAAACTAAGAAAGGGGGTAACAAAAGGGAGAGGGGTTATGGGACTTGAGGGTGAGGGGAAGAGAGCTGATGGCAATAAGGTTACATTAAAGTACATTAAGCTAAAATAACTGACCAGATAATGTACCATATTTACAGTGGGATGGGTAGTACAGTGGATAAAATACAAGGCCTGAAGTGAGAAATATGAGTCTTCCTGAATTTAAGACACTTACTAGCTATATAACCCTGGGCAAGTCATTTTACCCTACTTGCCTCTGTTTCTTTATGAGTTGGAGAAGGAATTGGCAAAGCATTCCAGCATCTTTTTAATAATGTCCCAAAGAGCTGGAAACTGAAAAATGACTGAACAACAAAATGAAAAAAAAAAGCCTAATTAGGGGGAAAAACAACATTTAGAGATAAATGGAACAAAATATAAGCCTATCATAACTTTAAATAGGAATGAATAAAAGAATTCCACAAAATGAAGAGGAACAAACTAGATAAGAAAACAAAATTCTACAATCTGTTGCTTGTAAGAAATACACCTAAAAAACAAAGACGTAAACCGAATGAAAATGAAGGGCTGGAAAAATTGTTATGATGCATTAGGCCAATCTGAAAAATCTGGAGTTGTAATAATGCTATCAAGACAAAGATGTTGGTCTTTATTTTCTTTCTCTGCTTTATTCCTTTCTGGGTTAGGTATCTCTTTCATATCATTTTGGAAAATTTCTTTCTCAGATTTAAAGAATATTTTGTGCAGCATTAAGTATTAATCGCTCTTCAGCAGTTTGATAAAATTTACCAATAAATCTATTTCCAGTTGGATTCGGTTTTCCTTTTCTTCCTTTGGCAGGCCATTTATGACTTGTTCAATTTCCTTTTCTTCAATTTTTTTCTGGATTAAAATTCTAAGCTCTTGTTTTGTTAAATATCTGTATCTATAGGTAGGATAGATGTAGATAAATTTAGATCGATCAATTGATCGATCTATGTAATCATTAATTTTTATTAAATCCTTAGTTTTGCTAACAAAAACATACTACATTCTTAAAATTCTTTTGATTTCTTCTCTGTTGTAAATTCATGCTCATCATAGAGGCAAATAGGTTGAATAGTGCTAGGCTTGAAGTAAAGATGATCTGAATTTAAATACTGTCTCAGGCAGCTTGTTTGTAAAACGAGGGAACTGGACTTAAAAGTCTCTAAGGTCTTATCCAGCTCTAAATTTATAATCCAGTAATTTTGTTTTATTTTGGTAATTTGTTCTTTTTTCTTTCTTTTTTTTGAACAGAGTAGCTAAAGGTTCATTGATTTTGTTAGTCTTTTCAAATTGATTCTTTTTTATATGGTATCTTCATTTTATCTAGTTCTCAGATTTTCAAGATATCTTCTTTAGTTTTTATTGATTCTCTAGTGTTTTAAAATTCCATGTTTAGTTTATTAATTCTTTTTTGAACTTTTGTATGCTTTTAAAGATAATTTTCCTCTGAGGACTGCTTTAGCAGCATTTCTTAACTTGTAGAAAGTTGTCCCTTTTTTATTTTCTTTTTCACAGTTATTAACTCTGTAATATGTTCTTTGACTCATTCATTATTCAATGCCCTTTTAGGTCTGTACCTTTTGTTTGTGTTCCCTGGAATTATTCCATAATTCTGACATTATACATTTATTGTATTTCTGTACCTTCATATATGGTCGATTTTTGGTAACAATAACAAAACATGCATATTTTTAATCTTCCCAATCAGATGACATTATGTCTTTCAAATGTAACTTCCCCCATCCCCTTTCAATTCTATATTCTCCTTTTAAATTTTCTTTTTGTTTAATTTATCCAATTTTGAGAGAGGAATATTAGAGTATTATATAATGATTGTGGTTCTATGTCTTTTTGTAATTCATTTCACTGTTATATATTGAACTGCTATGCCATTTGGCCATATATATATTTAATAATTGCTTCATTTATGGTATATTCAAGCAGAATATAGGTTTTTTTCTGTTTATCTTTCTTGAATTTGTGAATCTTTTGGAAATCACTTGATGGAAAGTAAATTTTGTTCCAGTCTCATTTTCACTCTGTGAATCTTTATTTTTAGATGCTTTTCTTTATATGTGGCAAGTTATTGGAATTTGTTTTCTTATTCATTATCACTCTCATTTTACTGAAGTAGTTAATATATTAACTTGCAAGGTTATGATTGTTATAGGTTTGTGTTCTCCATTTATTTTGTTTGTATTGATTTTGACCCCTTTCCTCAACACTCTTCTCTGAGGTAAATTTTGCTTTTTTCTATTAATCTATTCCCCAAAGCTTTCTCCTCTCTCCTTGCACAGCATGGAGCTGGGGGAGAGGATAAAGTTTTAACTCAGAAAGTGAGTTGGGTCAAGAAGGCTCAGCTGGACAGGGCTGGCTTGACCTGTTTCTCTGTAACTGGAAGCCCCATTTGCCCCTTTGGGGAATTGGGTGGGAGGGATAGTTAGACTGTGGAGTGGAGATGTGCTCTTTATGGGAAAAATTCATTTGATACTCTTTATTTTCGCCTATCGTCATGCCTTCTGGAATCAATTAAAAATCAGTACCTAGGTACCACTGTGTTTGCATATGGCCACGTTGTCTCCCCTGATAGAATGCAAGCCACTGGAGAGCATGGCCGTCTCACTGTTGTGTTTGAATTCCCAGAACTTACCATAGTGTCTGCCCCATAGGAGGTACTTAATGCTTATTGAGAGATTGGAAGAAATCCTAAAGCCTGCTTCTAAGAGACTACAAGGGCATCTCCTGGCCACCCGAGAAGGGTACCGACCTGGTGTTAAAACTAACTTTTGTTGATTCTCCTTTGTCAAGCCTTGAACCCTAGCTTTCCTTAGTGGTAGGGAGGAGAACAAAAGGGAAAGGGAACAGTGTGTTGGACAACTTCTTCAACAGGGAGAATACCGGGGTCAACAGGGAAACCAATCAATAAATAAGTGTTTTTAAGTGCCAGCCACTGTATCAGTACACAGCAACAAAAAGGAAGCAGTTCCTGCCCTCGGGTTTATGCTGTGTACAGATATGTGCATACAGACTATATGCAAAAGAAATCTGAGGCAGTTTTGCAAGGAAGGTCCTAAAAGAGGAAGAGATTAGAAACCTTCATATGGAAAGTGATTTTCCTGCTGAGTTTTAAAGAAAACTAGGGAATCTGAGAGATACGTAAGGGAATAATTATACCTATATAAACCTTGGGTTGCTCATCTGTAAAATAGACTAGATTTATGATCCTATGAGTGACCATGGACAAGTCACTCCATCTTGCCCCGGGACTCAGTTTCCTCTTCTGCAAAATGAGGGGATTGGACTAGTTGCCTTCTGATATCCCGTCCAGCACTGATCCTATGAGGCAGTGCAAAGACTCTGAGATGAAGTTGACATAAGAGGCCTAAATGGCACAAACCAATTGTTTCACAGTCTGTTGCACCTAGTTGATGGGGAACGAGTGATTCTCAGGTCCTTATTTGGGCATATGTGCTAGGTAGCACTGCCGCTCTCACCTGCTGTTAGCATTTATGGTCCTCTGAGGGGCCCAGATATCAAGGGAAGCAGGAGCGTGTCATCTCAGCCCCCCTTGGAATGGCGCCCATCCATTCGTCCGGGCAGGCTGGCTAGCAGGGCCAACAAACTTCTCATGCCATAGCATGCAGGCCCACCCTGCAGCTGCCTCGAAGCTCTGAACCCGAGGCAGGGATGGCAACCATGGCACACATCACCCACTAGAGGTCACTCTTGTAATCTTAGAACATCATGTCCGGAGTAGCCCACCAGTGTGAATAAAAGCAGTCGCTTTACCCCTGTGAAGCCCAGAAGTGTGCTCCTCCAATGGTCAGATTAATTAGATGGACAATCAGAGCTGACTGCTGGAGAGGGCTGAAAGGAAAACAAGTAAGATGAGACTGGAGGCCTCCTCTCCCCTGCCAAGAAGCAGGCAAAAGCCGTCTTCGTCACCGTCATAAAGATTAGAAACGAAGGGGAGCACTTGCAGGTTTAGCCTCAGTCTTAGTTCTGGTCCCTAAGAAGAAGAGCTACTATTTATAAGTAAATACAAAGTAAGTCAAGGCCACTGGATAGCTGGGAAGTGGAGAGGAATCAGGAAAGGCCTCCTAGGGAAGCAGTGTTTCGTCTGGTCTGAACGTCACAGAATTCTGCAGTGATACGTTCTGCTCGAAACATTGGTCCTTCCTTTACAGATAAAGGAATTGGTACTCAGAGAAGGAAAGTAAGTAACTCTCAGAGCATCCAGAGCTGGAAGGGTGATCAGATCAAAAGAACAGAGGGGACCTCAGAGGCCCTTTAGTCTAACCCTCATTTGACAGAGGAGGAAACTGAGGCTCAAGGAAGGGATTTGTCTAAGTTTCCAGAGTCGGTAAGTGGCGAAGCTGGGATTGAAATCAAGGATATTAGACACTGAATCCGGTACCCTTTTCACTGGTAGACCCTGAATTAGACACTGAATCAGGTATCCTTTTCACTGGTAGTGCAGCATCAGTACAGGGCCTAACATCTGGAAGACTTGAGTTCAAGAAGCTATCTGTGTGCCCCTGGACAAGTCACTTTAAACTCTCTCAGCTTGTTTCCTCTTCTGTGAAATGGGAATAATAATAGTACTTATGAGAGCCTATTTGGAAAGAGCTTAGTGCAGGGACTGGCGCATAGAAAGCATTATATAAATGCTTCTTCCCTTCCCCTCCCCTACCAGTTGTCCAGGATTACAGGGCTAGGAATTGCAAGAAGTGGGATTACAGTCTAGGTTTCTTCTGACTCCAAACCCAATATTCTTTTTAAATATAGAGATTTGGGGGCTTCACATCACGGCGGCTTTAAAACTCTAAGTCATTTTCTGTCCTCATCCCAGGTCTTCCGGATCCAGCCCCGACCCCGCCTCAGTGCCCTGTCTAGAAGGCCATTTCCTCTGTCAGGAGTCTCGCCCCCCTCCCCCCCGCCACCTCCTCTCCATCTTCCGAGGGCCATACTGCTTCTTCAGAAGTGTGGTCCCCCAGCTACCTGCTGCAGACAATTAGGATTGCCGAAGCTGGGAGACATGCATGTCTGCCTTTCCCATATTCGGCCAGTGATTCAAAGCTTCACGGCGATGATCAGTTTGACACGGGTCTCACTTAGCAGACTCATATAACTCCAACGTCCTCCAGCAGCTGAGGGCTTTCAAAGCAGGATTTGAGGGATCTGGAGCAGTAACCAAGTAAAGAAATAGGATTCTCTTTCCCAGCATGTGAAGAGCTTGGGAGCTCTCACCTGCGGAAACTCATTTATTAAACAGATGTCGGTATCTAAGTGAGTGGGTTTAGCATCATCCTGACAAGTGCCTCTGGGGCACGTAGGCAGAGGAGGTGGCTGGCTGTGTGGTCGGATTTGAGGAATGCCAGGAAAGCTTCCCGGGGCCCCCGAGTTTCTCCCCCCCAACACCTCCTCCCCCCGCCCCATCGTCTTCTAGAGTAACTGAAAATCTGCCATCGGATCTCGGCGGCAGGGGCGACATCTATGAAGGTTCATGGCACACAAACTAGGCCAGTTTTATCCTAAAAAGCGATCCCGACTGACCTCAGTGCTTGGTTGGTCTGGGGGATTAAGGCTTGAACCACTAACCTCACTTCCTGGCTGCCTAAGCCATAAAAAGCCAGCTCATAAGGAGTGGGGGGAGGGATGGGGGGAGGGATGGTGTTCTTCAAGCTTGACTAATGCTGCTGACCAGTGTGCGGAGGCAGGGGGGAGCAGTGGCCAATCTCATCACAGCCTTGCTGGATACGATTTATAGACTATTGTTACATAATTTTTTTTGGTTAAATGTTAGGTGATCTACCGGCATATCATTGCACTGTTGTTGCTATTTGGTCACGTTCAGCTCTTTGTGTTCCCAAATGGGGATTTCTGGGTGAAGATATTAAGAGTTGCTACTTCCTTCCCCAGCTCATTTTACATCTAAGGAAACCAACATGGTGAAGTGACTTGCCCAGGGGCACACAGCTAAGAAGTATCTGTGGTCAGATTTGAACTCATCAAGCTGAGTTCTGACTTCAGATCCGGTACTCTAGCCACTGTGCCACCCAATCGCCCCATTTCATTACTCAGTCACTGGATGGGTTTTCATCTGGCCGGCCTGAAACGATTTCCAGTTTCTAGGAGGGCTGCTGGGGGTAGAGGGATGAACCAAAAGGAGTGGAGCAGATGGGTCCAAGAGTATTCACAGCACCAGCACAGTGTTAGCTTGGGTTGTGGAGAGACCAGGGCCCCTACTGCCATGGGGAGATCTCTGGGGAGGAAATGGCTTTTACTAACATGTATGGACCACTTTTTAGCTATATATGGGCTTAGAGAGTTGCCTGTGGGACACTGAGAAGTTACGTAAGCCATCGGTCAACAAGTATGAATTAAGGAACTACTCTGCAAGTACAAAGACTTGTCCTGGGTTACACATCCAGTATGTGGCCAAGTCAGAAATGAATTCTGGGTCTTTTGGACTCCAAGGTCAGTTCTGTGTATGAAGAGAAAATTGCTGAGAGAGGGAGAAGGGGAAAAAGGAGAGGGAGAGGGAGAGGGAGAGGCCCATAAATCTCAGGCTTTCCTATGGTTGGAATATTCCTAATTCATCCAGATACCATGCAACATTGAAGGAGTCTACTGTGAAGAATACTGGATTCTAGCTCACGCAAACTGAAATATTTATCTGATAATTACAAGAAAGGACACAAAGCCACAGACCTTTTGAGTACCATGAAAGATGCTGGATTATTTAGACCTGATATACGACAGAAAACTTGTGAAGAGGGCCACAAAGGAGAATTTCTTCCAAGGTCAAATAGTTGGATTTGAATTAAAAATGTTTATTGAATACCTAGTAAAGCAATATCCCCATGAGTTATATATGAGTTGGCCAGTGGAAGTGAAGTACAGATTAAAGCAGGGTCATTAAGACCAAAGAATGGATTAAATCTGGCTCTGTAGGGCGGAAAGGAATAATAATTTTGCACAGGGTTGGGGTCAAGCAGCAAACCAGAAGTGAGAACAGGAAAAAAGACAAGAATCCAAAAGGATGGGGCCAGGATGACTGGGTTCTCAAATAGAAGCTGACATGAAGCTGACAATAGTCACCACAAGGGCAAAATAGGGGGATAAGACCTAAAAGTAGAACTAAGGACCAGACAGGAGGCCAGAAGTGCTGTGGTCCGATTAGCCAAGGAGCAGCCTATGCAGGATGGTTTAGATGGGGAGAATAAAGGAAAAGGGGCCAATTAGGAGGCTTTCATAATTGATGATGTAAGAGGTGATAAAGGTTTGCCCAAGGATAGAGGCTGGAGGAACAAAGATGGATGAATAGGGGAGGTAGCATGCAGATGTGTAAAATGATGGATGTACTAGCACAGAGCAGTGAAAGGTCTTATCCATGGTCACACTGTGAGTATGAATCAGCTACACTTTTTACATATGAGGACGGGTTCTCTCTCTACTAAACCAGCTCGGCTTAGTTTCATAGAAGTGTAGCCATCAAAGGCAAAGTGTGTCCTTGATCATTTCACAGCAAAGGGACAGTTGTAGGAGGGGTCATGGCTTGGATTTTTGGGAGTTAGCTCCCCTCTATCTGTACTTTCTCCCTACTGTTTATTCTGGGTGGGGTTGGCATATGTCCTTGTCTGCATCCTGTATTAGTGATAGAGGGATCAAGGACCCTTCCCTTAATCTTGTCCCACCCTACCTGCCCACATCTCAGAAATTGGTCCAACAACAAGCATTCATTCATTCAGGACCTGCCCTATTAGGCATTAGGTAATAGGGAGCCATAGAGGTTTATTAATTGGGGGTGACATGATCAGATGTGTAATTTAGAAAGATCACTTTGGCAGTTGATTGGAGGATGGACCAGAATTGAAAAACACCCAACAAAACCAACTAGCAGACTATGGCGATAGTCCAGGCAGGAAGTGATGAAAGTCTGAATCAGGGTGGCACCTCTGGGAGGAGAGAGATTATGAAAGTAGAAATGACAAGGCTTGGCGACTGTTTATATTGACCTGATCATCACCCTAGCTATCATCCTATATCTGGGGACGAATGAGGAGGCAAGGATGGTGCTGACTTTGCAAGCCTAGAATACTAAGAAGATGGTTATGTCCTCCATAATAATAGGGACGGTCAGAAGAAGGAAGTGATTTGGACATGAGTTTGAGATGTCTACAGGATATGTAATGGGAGACTAAAATGAGGATTGGATATATAAATAGGGGAATCATCAGCATAGAAATGGTCCCTGGGAACCGATGAGATCACAAAGGGAGATGGTTTAGAGCAGGACTTCTTAGACTTTTTCCATTCAAGACCCTTTTTTTGTGAGAAATTTCAAGAAAAATTTCAGAGAAATTTTTATTTGACCCCGAGTATACAGGTATACAAAATAAGTATACAAATCAAGCATATACTGAGAACAAATCATAATTTCATGATCCCCACATTAACTTACATGATTCCATATAGGGTCATGACCTACAGTTTAAGAAGCTTTGGTATAAAAGAAGAAAAGGGCATAGGGTAAATAAACCCTTGGATGGACATGACCTTGGTGAAGATCTAGTAAAGGAAACTGGCAAGACAGGTAGAAGAAGAACAGGGAGGGGAGACAGGAGGGAATATTCAGGAGAAGAAGGTGAAGGACAGTGTCAGAAGCTACAGAGTAATTAAGATGGATGAGAAGTAAGAAAAGACCATGATTTTGGCAATTAAGGGATCACTAGTAACTTTGGAGAGAATAATCTCAGTTGAATGTTGAGGTGGGAATCCAGGGTGAGAAGAGGGGTTGAGCTATTGAATACAGATGGCTTTCTCAAGGGCCTTTAGCAACAAAGGGGAGGAGAGATATAGGATGATAGCTGGGGCGATGATCAGCTCAAGTAAGGGTTTTAGAAAGATGGGGCTCTAAGATATGGGTGGGGAAGCAGCTAGTACAAAGAGAGGAAGCAGGAATGATATAAAACAAGAATGGAATATGCACGTGGAGGGGGTTGTCTTGGGAAGAGAAGGGCCACCTCTTTGTGAAACGAGAGAAGGAGAGAAGGGGAAAGAGATCTGAATGAGGATCAGAAGAGGAGTATGAATTTCTTCAATCATTTTTGTTCATCAACTCCTTCCCCACTGTCTATACACATACCCAGGTCTCACTTGATCTGACCATCCCACCTAGCTATCCTACCGTTTCTCTTCTCTCATTCATAGCCAAACCTTTAGAAAGGAAGGCTTAGCTTACATACTGACTTTCAGTGGCTTCCTATTGGCTATAGAGTGAAGTAAAAAATCCTCAGTCTGTTATCAAAAACTTTCCATAAAAGGGCTCCCACCTGTCTTTATTTCATACTATTCTTCCTAAATCACTCTCTGTGATGACCACGTATTTAAAATCAGCCGGAGTCAGGAATTCAGGTTAAGGGAAAATCTTCGATCTTTATTCTCTGTGGAGGTGAAGAAGGATGGGAGGTGAAGGGGGATGGCGATAGCAATGTGAGCAGCTGCGACAAGAAGCCAGCCAGCAGTCTCTCCCCACCTCTCTTCCTGCCCCTCTGCCTACACCCACCAAAATTGTCATTTCCTATACAACACATCAGGACTTGCACAGAGAATGGGCGGGGGCCATTCTTTCTGCAAGCATATATATAGAGTATGGTCCAATTACTATTTAGCCTCACGTGCTTGGGACCTCAGTGCATCAACTCAAGCCTCAGTCCATTACAACTCTCTATTCCAGTCTATTCTTTGAATGTGCCATTTTGACTTTCCCCTTCTTGGTGAGAGTTGGGGATTTCTCCCTTTTCACCTCTGCCCCATAGAGTCCTTAGATCCTTCCAGTTAATAGCTCAGATGCTACCTCTGACAAAAGGCTTTTTCCTTGTTCTCCTGGCTGTCGGTTAATTAGTCCTTCCTGGGAGAGTTAGTCCTCTCCCCTCTGAAACTGGTTTTAAAAAACTTGTCTGTATAGTATAACATAAGCTCCTTGAGGGCAGGGATTCTCCATTTTTGTCTGTGTTTTTGTCACTGCCAACATAATATCCTGAATACGACTGAAGCTTAACACATGCCCACTGAATCAGGCTGAAGAAACTGAGTTTATTCCCTCAAAGCAGGCTAGATTTTGAAGCAGGGCTACATAATATCACGTTCTAAATAAGTTGCTGTGATGGTTCACCAGGCGTCAGACCAAAGTTGGCAGTCTAAGCTCTTTATGTAAAATCAAAGTTTGAATATTTAGGAGAAATCTTTTGATACCTTTAGGAACAACATTAATTACCATATTTCTCTTTGCAATTGTCAAGGTACTATGTCAGGAGATATATATACGGTTGCTAAGGAAACCAGCTTCATGATATAATAGCTCTTAAGACATGAAGGTAACCTCTCTCAACTTTGGGTGTTTGTTGCTTCCCTGGGCTCACTGATGATTAACCAACCAGAGAGAAAGACAATTCTCATTACAAGAAGAAGAAGCCCTAGGAAGAAAATCTTTTTTTTTCAATCCTACATGGAGCTTGACCTTGAATGTCTATTTATTTTTCAATTTAGGGTCAGGTTGATATTATTTGCTTCTAATATGGTCATTAATAGGGAGCTGTGGAAGGGGGTTCTAGGAGATGTCCGTTGGGTGACCCCCTTTTGGAATTAAATTTGATCTTATTAAGTGCTCTAGGAATTTTGCCAAATTGTCCCTCATCCTGAAAGTATGCAGCTAGACCCAATAATGACCACAGCTGTATCCAGGTGGTCAGGCTTGGCTTGGGGACAAGTAACAGAAAACCTATTTAAAAAAAGAACTCCCCCAAATCTTGTAGGAAGCCCTAAATGGTTACTAGACTTGAGTGGACCTCCACTTTGTGATGGCTATTGCATTGGGTTCCTGGCCACATGGGGGGGGGGGTGAGAGAGAGAGAGAATGAATAAGAATGAATCTCCTTGGAAACCTATGTGGAGACACTAATAACTCCTTGCAATGAATACCCTTGCTTTAATTGTGTATTTCTAGAATAAATGTTAGCATTAAAAAGAAAAAGGCCTGTATCTGTCTCTTTCAGTATTCCAAGAAAGAATCCAGCACAATGGGTGGCTGGGATGATCAGGTTTTTAGCAAAGGAAGGAGCCAGAAGAGGAGGAATTCTGAATAGCAGAATGATCAGAAAAGATCCTGTAGAGGACCATGGGATGTAGAGGAACACAGATATTGGGGAACTCTGAGAAAAGTATACTTAAAACAAAGATACTTACAGCAGGGTTCCCCAATATCTGCGGCCCTCTACGAGATCCCACTAGTGCTTGGCTACTCAGGAGTGCTGTAGACTCATGGAAGGCGCCCCATACAAAGCGGATCTTTAAGATACCTGATGTCTCCATTCACTGTGTCAAAAAGACTCAGACGCTGCATCAAGAATTAAAACATATACCCGGGAAATGAAAGTAGGGAAAATGGACTTGCTGAATACTCACCCATCTCTTTATGGGACTAAAGCTTGTTTTTCTTGTTTTGCGGAGTTTAAGAGACAGTGAAACTGTATGTGGCAACTCCAAGCTCTGCAAAGAGCTTTTGAAGGGAAAAATATCAGCTCCATGCCCACTCTGGTCTGTTTAAGATAGAACTGAACTGTTTCTGAGGGGGTGATCATTTGAACAACCTTAATTTAGTGTTGAGAGACCGCTAAGGCCAAACTGGAATTCTATGACATTCAAAAGATAACATAACCTTCCTCCTCTCTATATATTATGCAATATTATTATTATAGTACATCTATGTGGGGAATGGTATAGAATTCAGGAGCCCTCAAACTTTTTAAATAGGGAGCCAGTTCACAGTCCCTCAGACTGTTGGAGGGCCACACTATATTCAAAACAAAACCTTTATTTTGTGGGCCTTTAAATAAAGAAATTTCATAGCCCCAGGTGAGGGGGATAAACGTCCTCAGCTGCCGCATCTGGCCTGTGGGCTGTAGTTTGAGGACCCCTGGTATAGATGAATGAATACAGGCAAAAGTAGCAATTTTTCTTGTAAATTCTAATGGGGATGAGATTGGGATTTGACATAATTTGTTATTATACTGAATTGCATGGGGAAACTTCTCCGGATGTCTTCACTATGGATTGTTTAATTGAAAATTGAAATTTTAAAGACCGGTTATTTTTGTCCCAAGGACGCATCTTATTATAATCCTTGTTCCTCCTCCAACACCATGAAGACCTGCTATCACAAAGTTGGGGAATTATGGAGTATGGGAGTTCCTCCAAATTTGATCCTGATCTTACTTATAATCATTTTGTAATAGACACACTCATGTTTTGAATTTACTTCCTTTTTAAAGAGCTGAGCTGCTCGAAAGGGGAAGGTATTTTTATTACTCTCTCTTCTCTCCGAGCAGAACAATAGGATGTGTGATTTATCAGAAGCTGTTTAAGTTAAGCCCTTCATGTGAGTAGTTATCCAACTGAACAAATTCTCATTGTGCTGAATAATGATTTTATGTTCTGTAAATTTTCACTCCTGGTTTTTAAAAGACAGACTTGTAATCATGTAAATTATTGAATACAATCTGCTCGGACAACATCAGCAAATTTATGAGATTTGGGGAATATATAGAAAATAAGCATATGTCCCTGTAGTTTTTTTTCCCCCTGAACAGTTCAGGTAACTTTCATTCCTAGGTTCCCTTACTATAGTTTCATGTGTGACCTAGAAAATAATTTGAATGCTATTTTGGGGGGTGCTTAAGCTATAGTTCTGATATCGAAAAGTGGTTTCAAAAATGAGTTTGGATCAGCATTGTCCTAATGTAGATTTCTCACCTTCCCCTCATTGGAAAAGAAAGAGAAAAAGAAATGGAAAAACCAAAGTCTTGTACAAATATGCAAAGTCAAGTAAAACAAATTCCTGCATTCGATGCCAGAAAAATGAATGCTGAATTTTAAATCTTGAGTCCATTCCCTCTATGTTAGGAGGGGTGATATATTTCATCACGTCCTGTAAATGTGAAAATGAAAGGAAGAGACGATCCTAATATCTGAAAATGTGTTTCCTATAATTATCAAGGGTTTCCCCAGGCCTGTGGGCCTTGGACAAGCTGGATGAATTGTTACTGTAGTAGCGAGAAAATCACACATCGGAAAGCTGGATGAATTGTTACTAGAGTGGCAAGAGAACTGCACATTTAGGTCACAAGATGATAGATTTACTGCTGTAAAGGATCCTGGAGACCTTTATGTCCAACCCCGTCATTTTACATATAACCTGATCAGCCTGTACCAACTGTTAGCATTAGTACCCTATAGGAGCAGGGAGCGTCGAGGATAAGGGAACCAGACGGTATCAGACCAGGCTAAGTTATGATGTGACAGTTATAAAACCTGTAAAAATGGTTACATACTAAGCAAAAGAATCACCTAGATTAAGTATGACATAGAAATGCCTATGTTTATTGTTGCAAATAATATCATGTGGCTGAGTATGTTCATTTTGCTCTTTACACTTGAATATATTTTCATACTATAGTAATATTTGTTGTTAATTGTATTGCTGATGATCATAATTAGGTTATACTTTTCCACACCTATTATTGCAGTTAGGTTGTTTGTTGTTTATCCCCGACTCGTGTACTATGGAGACGAGTGCGTTTAGGCACGTTGCCTCTGGAATATTCTGTCCATATCTGTATGGTGCCCTGATAATCGCACAAACTTCTCACGTGAATTTGTTTTATTTTGGTCTCAAGAGTACCATAGGTTGGTTACCTGGGACGGTAGAAAAATTATTTATTTAAAAGCACAGATGTTTATATTTATGCTGTATAGATGTACGTTTAAAGATAGCCCTAATTGATTTTGCAAGGAACTGAAAAAAGTTAGCCCAGGGGAGTTGTGTATCTGGACTCGACCAAACTGGGTACCAGAAGGACAGCCTTGTGCTAAAGCCTGCCTATAGAATATGATTCTAGATTGGTGGGGAGAATGAAGACATGACCCTGTGTGATTATAAAAGAAGAAGAATTGACGGCAGAGCTTTGGAGAAAAAAAACATTATTTCCTGCTTTGGTTCTAGACTCTTGGGGACCAACTCGAGGCATGTGGAGAGGGAGACGAGACTCTGGAAGGCAGACATGTAGGAGAAGTGGGTTTGTCAAACTTTCTCTAATTTCTAGCTTGCTAGAACTTCAGGGAATTTCCTCTGGGGTGGGGGAGATCAAGGCCTCTCTGTTATTTGAGCTCATATCTCATCTCACTCCCATATAAAGAGCTTATTCACTCTTATGTATTTTCTGGTGTGCTCTAAGCTATATAACTTTTATGATTTCTTTTGGCTATTTGCTCGGATAAATGGGTTTACTCATTACTCACTATTTGTGAAGGTCTTTTGTATAACTAGCACTTGGTGGGAAGCGGCCAAGCCGGTGGGTGTAAGATTGGAGAAGTCTCGCTTTTAAAGGAAAATAACTAGGGAAGTGAGTGCTTTTTGAACTTCACTGTGCCCCAGATGAGAAATAAAGAGGCAGAGAGACCAAATGGGAGTCCGATTCTCTTCTCTTTGAAAACAACAACCAACCTTATGCCATCTTCTCCCCTCAAGTCAAGAATCCTAGTCTCCTTTGCAGAAAGAGGAGGTCTGCAAGATGCAAGAATGATCTGTCGGTGTTCCCAATTAAACCATCCCTATATATCTTCAGACACGTGGAGATGCAGGCATCTTACCTGGGGAGCACGTAGCTCACATACGGACGAGGAAACGGGCACAAAACACCATGTTGACTCTTCTAGGATCACACAGCCAATAAGTGAGTAGCTGAGAGGTTTGAACCCACCTTTCAAAGCCCAGGGTCCAGATGTTGTTGTTTTAATCAATGCTACTTTAAGCATCCTTTCCCAAGGCTCAAGAATGGGGAGGATACCTCAGAGGAGATGGAAATCTTGAATCTGGTACAACGTTCAGTAATCACAGTGCTTTTGTTAGCTCCAAAATTGCTGGAAATGCTCGCCAATATTATATCTTTTAGACAGAAATTCAGAGGATGGACGTATCCATATGTCAAGCCTAAAATGGTTTTAAGAGAGAACCACGTCTCCACCCACCACAGTGGGCTGCTCTTTCTGTGATGGTGTCAGCCACATTTGGCCTTCCCTCTGATCAGCTTTTAAATGAATTTCTGTAGCTCTCTTATTCGGCTTTATTAAAAAACAACTACTGATGGTTGCCCGGGGCTTGTATTGGACTCAGAGAAGAAATGTTTTCTTATTTTCAACCTAAATCTGCCCCTTTGAAATTTCTAGGTAAAGTCTTCTAGAGGTAAATCTAGTCTCTTTTCCCCATGTAACAGCTCTTAAAACACTTGAAGGCACTTAGTACTTGTCCCCCCGACTCTTTGCTTAGATTATGATTAGATTATGTTCCGTTAGATTACGGCAGACACCCATAATCTCTTATCAGTTGGCGCCCTTGCCTTCCTAAGATGCATCGACAGTGAAGCGCTCCGAATCCTGGACACAAAAGGCATTCGATGCAGCCAATGACCATTTTCACTTTTCTCATCTGCCCTATTGTCCCCGTTATGATTTTGTTGTCGCTCAATCGTTTTAGTCAGAGCCCAACCATTCGTGACCCGCGTTTGGGGTTTTCTTGGCAAAGATACTATAATGGTTTGCCGCTTCTTTCTCCGGTTCATTTGACAGATGAAGAAACTGAGGCAGACAGGGTCAAGTGAGTTGTCCAGGGTCAAACAGCTACTAAGTGCCTTAGGTCAGTTTTGAACACAGGAAGATGAGGCTTTCCCATTCCAGGCCAGGTGTTCTCTGCGGTATGGCGCCACCTAGCGGCCACCATTATAACAGCATTTACATAGTGTCTTCTATGTGCCTGGCACTATGTTAAGTGCTTTACAAATACTGTCACACGTGATCCTCACAACAATCTTGTAAGGTAGGTGCTGTTATAATTGCTATTTAATAATCGAGGAAACTGAGGCAGAAGTTAAGTGACTTGTCCAGGATCACACAGATCAGAGAGGTCTAGCATTCCAAGCACTACATCTGCCACAGCTTGCAGTCTAACATTTTACACAAACTGTTTTCAAAAGAGGAGGGGAAAGGAGGAAGGAGGAAAGGAACAGACATTTATTAGGTGCTAGGCACAATGCTAAATGTTTTAAAAATACTATCTCATTTGACCCTCGTAATTCTGGTAGGTAGATGTTATTCTTATTCCCATTGTACAGTGGAGTAAAATGAGGCAGACAGAGGTTAAGTGACTTGCCTAGGGTCACACAGCTGGTAAGTGTCTGAGGCTGGATTTGAACTCAGGTATCCCTGACTCCTAGCCCAGTGCTCTATCCACTGTGCCACCTAGCTGCCCCTATTATTCAGCCACATTGTACTTAGGGAGATGATTTTTTTTGAGCCCACATGGAGGACTTTCTACTTATCTTTATTAACTTTCATCATATTGATTTAGCCCATCATTCAGCCTAAGATCTTTCTATAGCCTGTCATCCAATATGTTAATGTTTCATCTGCAAATGGGATAAGTACGCAGAGAGCTTTTGGCCAAGTTACTGATAAAAATGTTAATCTAAAACATTTGGCTCCGCGTCAAAGAAAGATCTATGGGCCGTTCAACTAAAGATATCTCTCCAAGTTGAAATGTAACCACTAATGATTCCTCTTTGGCTGTGATCTCATCCAACTAAACAGGTTCAAATCCAACTAACTGTACTCTAGGCTAACATATATCTCTCAATATATCCACACGGATAGCACAGAAGGCCATTAAATGCTTTATCCAAATCAGGCGGTCTTAATCTTGGACCCCTTTGGTAGCCTGCTTTATAAAGCCTAGGAACCCTTCTCAAAAAAAGGTTTTAACCACATGAAATTTCAAAGAAAATAAATTTTAATGATTTTAAAAAATATTAAATTTAATATTAAAATATAAAAAACCAAGTTTTCAGAAGCCAGGTTAAGAACACCGAAATGTAAGTATAAAGTATAGAAACAGTATTCTTCACATCTAACAGTCTGGTAACACTTGAAAGAGAAATCAGGTTAACTTGACATTTTTTTTTTTTTTTTTTTGGTTCTCGATGAGGCAATGCTGGCTCTTTGTAACTGCTGCTTCCTTTTCTTTTTGAAAATTTAAAATGCTTTATTAAAAGCTTAACATGACGTGCAAGTAAAATCAACTGAAGTTGCTTTGTAACTGTTTAAATTAACTATTCAATGCATAAAGCAATATAACACTTAAGTCACTCCCTCTAATTCCCACCAGGATTTTTTTTGTCCATTAATTCTTTTTTTCTTTTCCTCATATGATTGTAGTTACTGTGTACTTTATTCTTCCCCTTCTGCTTTGTTGGTCTTGCGTTATTTCATAAAGTTTGTTCTGGATTTCTTTGTATTCCTCATACTTTTCCGTCTTAATTGCATTATGGTATTTCACTACATTAATGTCCCCTGATTGATGTAACCATTTCCATATTGTGGGACATTTAGATCGTTTCCAGGTTTTGACTGTTCAATTAAAATGCTGCCGTAAAGATAGTTTTGCAAATAATGTTTCAAAATAATTGGGCTTTGAAAACATTCCCATGATGTATATTAGGTATATCCCCTTTGGAAGATTTATGGAAAGATGTGGACAAGGATTGCCCAATGATGAGAGGACCAGAATGGGTTTTCATCTGGTTTGGCCATATAGGTAGCCCAATAGAAAAAGTACCTAGTCAAGAAGACTCTTGTTCCTGAGTTCAAATCTGGCCTCAGACACTTCCTAGCTGTATAACTGTGAGCAAGTCACCTAATCGTGTCTGCCTCGGTTTCCTTATCTGTAAAATGAGCTAGAGAGGGAAATAGCAAACCGCTCCGGTGTGTCTGCCAAGAGAACTCCAAATGTGGTCAGGAAGAGTCGAACATAACAGAATAACAACGGAGGAATCGTAGTGAGGGAAGTCCTTCTTCCACTGTTGGTTGGTACCATCTTGGCCATTTAAGAGCCTTAGGAAACGCTCTAGTGGTGTCAAACTGAAATAGAAACAAGGGCCATGAAACTGTACATGATGGAGCTGCACGTTGACTTAGAAAACCACAAGTTGACATCATATGTTCTATTGCAGTTTTATTTAGTTTGTTAAATATTTCCCAATTCTATCTGGTCATGTTGGGGGCCAGTACAGTAGCTGCATGCTCAACGTATCTGAGAACAGATAGATTTAATGACTTGATGTGATAGCTGGCAAATATCGGAGGCAGTACTTGAAGCTAGGTCTTCTGGGCTCCTAGGCCAGCTCTCTTCCCACCATTCAGCACTGCTTCCAAGCTCTGACAAGATTTAAGAAAGACCAGGAACCTATAATTCAATTTTAGATCGCATTATATAGCCATTATCTCACTGGAGCCTCCCAATACAACAGGATTATTGCCTCCATTTACCAGATGATAAAACTGACCATCATAGAGGGAAAATGACTTGGTTCAGGTCATGCAGGGAATAAACATTCGAGCCAATTTTTCAATCTCATTATTGCTTCTAGATACAGATTATATAGACCAGGTGACTTAAATGCATCAAAGGCAGTTAAGTCCATTTTCCCATTCTTTCATTACTTCCCTTGAGTATCGCCCCATTGTTTGTACCATTCTATCCTAGATCTAAGTCCATGGATTCTGGGAGTCACCCAGTGTGTCACACTGCCACCGGCAGTGTGTCAATCCATTCTGCTTGCTGACTTGAGACATCAATATTCAATGAAAGTAAGTGTCATATTGAAAATGACCTTGGCTTCCTTTGACAGAGGTACTTAACCAGTGGTTCAATTGCTCAAAACCTGTTAGTTATGGACTCTAGATTGTTCCGAGGGCCCTGTTTTGCACTCAGCTGATAAAACAATTCAGGTTAGCTACACATTAAATGTAATTTCAGCCCCATGGGGGTCAAATTGTCTAGCTTTCAGCTAAGTGGAAAAAGAAAGACTATCATGGACCTGGAATTCAGATGCCCTTGCCCCTGAGAATTAAGAACTAGAGCGAAGGCCCACGGTGCCAGAGGTTGCCCTGCCATCAACCCTGCTGATAAATGGGGAGGTTCTTGGGGCTCAGTCAAAAAGACTGGGAAAGGAGCTAGGGCCCTAGGCATTCTGCCTGCTGCTGGCCTGAAAACAGAAAGGGGAAAAAAGAATGAAAGGAAAATAGCGGTGATTGGGAGAAGGCTAGAGGAAGCTTGCACAAGTGACAAGATGTGCTTCAGATGCAAGAATCAAATTAGGTAACGGGCTAGACACAGAATTGTCTGCCTTTGTCACAGGATCTCAGCTGAAGTCTTTAATGAGTTGAAGCTAAGGGCTCTCTTCTATATCAATGAAGGTCAGTCAGCAGTAATGAAGCCATCAGGAAATAAGGGGTTTCTGAGTAAAAGACCGTATCCTGATTAAGGAGCGGAAGCAGACGAATGGAGCATTTTACCATAAATGTCAAGATATTGTTCATGTGGGGCTTGGGACAAATGTGTGGGATAGATGGACAGACAGACGGACAGACCCAGAGAAACTCGGACAAAGAGAGACAGAGGGACAGGGACAGAGAGAGAGGGGAGGAAAAGAAGGGAGGCAGTTTTGAGAGAAAAACCCTCTACATGATCAGAGTTTTAATTTTTGTGGGGAAAAGATGTTTAAAGTCTCTTCCAGAGACTTTATTTTTTTTTATTTTTTTAATTTAATAGCCTTTTATTTACAGGATTTATACATGGGTAACTTTACAGCATTAACAATTGCCAAACCTCTTGTTCCAATTTTTCACCTCTTACCCCCCCCCACCCCCTCCCCTAGATGGCAGGATGACCAGTAGATATTAAATATATTAAAATATAACTTAGATACACAATAAGTATACATGACCAAGACATTATTTTGCTGTACAAAAAGAATCAGACTCTGAATTATTGTACAATTAGCTTGTGAAGGAAATCAAAAATGCATGTGTGCATAAATATAGGGAATGGGAATTTAATGTAATGGTTTTTAGTCCCTCTCCCAGAGTTATTTTTCTGGGCATAGCTAGCTCAGTTCATTACTGCTCCATTAGAAATGATTTGGTTGATCTCGTTGCTGAGGATGGCCTGATCCATCAGAACTGGTCATCATCTAGTATTGTTGTTGAAGTATATAATGATCTCCTGGTCCTGCTCATTTCACTCAGCATCAGTTCGTGTAAGTCTCTCCAGGCCTTTCTGAAATCATCCTGTTGGTCATTTCTTACAGAACAGTAATATTCCATAATTTTCATATACCACAATTTATTCAGCCATTCTCCAACTGATGGACATCCATTCAGTTTCCAGTTTCTAGCCACTACAAAAAGGGCTGCCACAAACATTCGTGCACATACAGGTCCCTTTCCCTTCTTTATAATCTCTTTGGGATATAATCCCAGTAGTAACACTGCAGGATCAAAGGGTATGCACAGTTTGATAACTTTTTGAGCATAGTTCCAAACTACTCTCCAAAATGGTTGGACCCGTTCACAACTCCACCAACAATGCATCAATGTCCCAGTTTTCCCGCATCCCCTCCAACAATCATCATTATTTTTTCCTGCCATCTTAGCCAATATGACAGGTGTGTAGTGGTATCTTAGATTTGTCTTAATTTGCATTTCTCTGATTAATAATGACTTGGAGCATCTTTTCATATGACTAGAAATAGTTTCAATTTCTTCATCTGAGAATTGTCTGTTCATATCCTTTGACCATTTTCAATTGGAGAATGGCTTGATTTTATAAATTAGAGTTAATTTTCTATATATTTTGGAAATGAGGCCTTATCAGAACCTTTGACTGTAAAATATTTTCCCAGTTTATTGCTTCCTTCTGATCTTGTCTGCATTAGTTTTGTTTGTACAAAACTTTTCAGTTTGTATAATCGAAATTTTCTATTTTGTGATCAGTAATGATTCTAGTTCTCTTTGGTCATAAAGACCTCCCCTTCCACAGGTCTGAGAGGTAAACTATCCTATGTTCCTCTAATTTATTAATAATTTCATTCTTTATGCCTAGGTCATGAACCCATTTTGACCTTTATCTTGGTTACGGCTGTTAAGATGGATCAATGCCTAGTTTCTGCCATATTAGTTTCAATTTTCCCAGCAATTTTTATCAAACAGTAAGTTCTTATCCCAAAAGCTGGGATCTTTGGGTTTGTCAAAGACTAGGTTGCTATATTTGTTGACTGTTTTGTCCCTTGAACCTAATCTATTCCACTGATCAACTAATCTATTCCTTAGCCAATACCAAATAGTTTTGGTAACTGCTGCTCTATAATATAATTTTAGATCTGGTACAGCTAAGCACCATCATTTGATTTTTTTTTTTTCATTAATTCCCTTGAAATTTTTGATCTTTTGTTTTCCATATGAACTTTGTTGTTATTTTTCTAGGTCATTAAAATAGTTTTTGGGAGTCTAATTGGTATAGCGCTAAATAAATAGATTAGTTTAGGTAATATTGTCATCTTTTATTATATTTGCTTCGCCTTATCCAAGAGCATTTAATATTTTTCCAATTGGTTAGATCAGACTTAATTTGTGTGAAAAGTGGTCTGTGATTTTGCTCATAAAGTTTCTGATTTTCCTTGGCAGATAGATTCCTAAATATTTTATATTATCAGTAGTTACTTTAAATGGAATTTCTTTGTAACTCTGACTGTTGGATTTTGTTAGTGATATATAAGAATGCTGATGACTTATGTGGGTTTATTTTTATAACCAGCAACTTTAGCTAAAGTTGTGGATTATTTCTAATAACTTTTTAGCAGAATTCTGGGGTTCTCTAAGTATACCACATGTCATCGAAAGAGTGATAATTTGGCTTCCTCATTGCCTATTCTTATTCCTTTAATCTTTTTCTCAGCTCTTATTGCTCTAGCTAGTGTTTCTAATACAATATTAAATAGTAACGGTGATAGTGGGCAACCTTGTTTCACTCCAGATCTTATTGGGAATGGTTGCAGTTTGTCTCCATTACATATGATGCTTACTGATGGTTTTAAATAGATGCTGCTGATTATTTTAAGGAAAAGTCCATTTATTCCTATACTCTAAGTGTTTTTAATAGGAATGGATGTTGGATTTTATCAAATGCTTTTTCTGCATCTATTGAGATGATCATATGGTTTTTGTTAATTTGGTTATTAACATGGCCAATTATATTGATAGTTTTCCTAATACTGAACCAGCCCTGCATTCCTGGTATAAATCCTACTTGATCATAGTGTATTATCTTGGAGATGATTTTCTGTAGTCTTTTTGCTAATATCTTATTTAAGATTTTAGCATCAATATTCATTAGGGAGATTGGTCTATAATTTTCTTTCTCTGTTTTCAGCCTACCTGGTTTAGGTATCAGTACCATGTCTGTGTCATAGAAGGAATTTGGTAGGACTCCTTCATTCCCTATTTTATCAAATAATTTATATAGCATTGGGGCCAATTGTTCTTTAAATGTTTGGTAAAATTCACATGTAAACCCATCTGGTCCTGGGGATTTTTTCTTAGGGAGTTGTTTAATTGCCTGTTCTATTTCTTTTTTCTGAAATGGGACTATTCAAGCAATTTACTTCCTCCTCTGTTAGTCTGGGAAGTCTATATTTTTGGAGGTAGTCATCCATTTCACTTAGGTTATCAAATTTATTGGCATAAAGTTGAGCAAAATAACTCCTTATTATTTCTCTAATTCCCTTCCTTGGTGGAAAGTTCTCCTTTCATTTTTAAGACTACTAATTTCATTTTCCTCCTCCTTTTCTAATCAGATTTACCAAAGGCTTATCTATTTTATTGGCTTTTTTCTATAGAACCAACTCTTTAGTTTTATTAATTAGTTCAATAGTTTTTTACTTTCAATATTTTTAATTTCTCCTTTTAATTTTAGAATTTCCAATTTAGTATTTGATTGGGGGTTTTAATTTGGTCTTTTTTTAGTTTTTTTAGTTGCAAGCCCAATTCATTAATCTTTTCTTTCTCTGTTTTATTCATGTAAGCTTCTAAGGATATAAAATTCCTCTTATTCCGCTTGTGTCATCCCACAATTTTGGTATGATGTCTCATCATTGTCATTATCTTGAGTGAAATTATTAATTGTATCTATAATTTGTATGCTTACCCAATCATGTCTTTTTTAGATGAGATTGTTTTATGTTTCAATTACTTTTGGTCTATTTTCTCTAATTTTTGTTGAATGTAGTTTTTATTCATCATGATCTGAAAGAAAGCATTTACTATTTCTGCTTTTCTTAAGCATTTAATTTTGAGGTTCTTTTGTATTGTCCTAATTATGGTCAATTTTGTAATGGTTCCATGAACTGCTGAGAAGAATAGTATTTCTTTTGCTTTCTTTTAGTTCTCATTCAATTTTCTCCAATTAGATCCAGACATACCTATAGTTTTTCTAATTGATTCTATTTACTTTTTGAATTTTTCTTTTTCTTATTTGTTTTGTGGTTTGATTTGTCTAATTCTGAGAGTGAAGGTTGAGATCTCCTTACTGATTACAGTTTTGTTGTTCTATTCTTCTTGCAACTCTCTTAACTTCTCCTTTAGGAAGCTGGTGCTGTCCACTTGTGCATATATGTTGTAATATTGAATTGCTTGTTGTTTATGCTCCTTTGAGGGATGTATTTCCTTCCTTATCTTTAATTAGATCAATTTGTACTTTTGCTTGATCTGAGATAAGGATGGCTACCTTCTTTTTGACTTCACCTTGAAGCATAATAGATTTTGCTCCAGCCTTTTCGCTTTACTCTATATGTATCCCCTCTTTAAATGTGTTTCTTGTAATACAACATATTGTAGGGTTCTGACTTTATGATCCAGTCTTCTATCTGCCTCCTATTATGGGGAGTTCATCCCATTCATTTACGTTAGAATTACTTAAATCTGTATTTCTGCCATCCTAATAACCCCAGATTGTGCTTTTCTGTGATTTTGCCTCCCCAACCTCTTTCCCCTTTTAAACTTATAGTACCCCTCTTGTATCACGATACTTATCCTCTTTATATATCCCTCCCTCCCCTTTGAGTCTTTCCCTTCCTTCCCTTATACTCTTTTTTTTCCTTTTCCTCTCCCGTTTTTAATGAGGCAAGAGAGATTTTTTAAAACAAATGTCAATTTTTTTTCTTTGAGCAACTCTGATGAGGTAAGATTCCACAATGTTCTTCCCTCTCTAAATTCCTCTCAGAATGGATAAGTTTTTTAGCCTCTTTGTGGGATGTGGTTTCTCTTTTATCCCTCGCTTCCCACCTTATTCTAGCCATTGCATCCCTTTTCCTATCTACTTCCTTTTTATGTTTTATCATGAATAAATTCTTACATGGGTTTTTTTTGTATTATCCAGCAAAGTAAATAATTTTCTCAAGAGTTATTTTTACCTTTCTGCATCTCTTGAGTTTCTATTCTTGGAGATCAAATTTTTGTTTTATATTCTGGTTTTTTCAGAAACAAATGGAATTCATTGTGTTTTCATTAAATGTCCATCTTCTTCCTGGAAGAAAATGTTTCAGTTTAGTGGTAGTTTTATTCTTGGCTGCATCCAAGTTTCTTGTGCCTTTCGGAATCATATTTCAGGCTTCCTTTTTTCTTTAATGTAGAGGCACATGATTCTTGGGTGATCCTTTTTGGCACTTTCGGTATTTAAATGGTTTTTTTGGCTGTTGTGAAATTTTTCCTTAATCTGATAGTTCTAAATTTTCACAATATTCCTTGGGGTTTTTTATTTTAGGGTTTCTTTCTAGAAGGTGTTCGATGAATTTCTTTCAATGCCTATTTTACCTTCTGATTCTATTACATCTTGGCAGTTCTCTTTGATGATTTCTTGTAAAATAGTATTGGCTCTTTTTTTTCATAGTTTTCAGAAAGTCCTAATAATCCTTCAGATTATCTCTCCTAGATCTATTTTCAAGTCTGTCGTTTTTGTGAGTAGATAATTCGTGGTTTTTCCAGTTTGTCATTTTTTTTGATTTTGCTTGACTGATTCTTGCTGTCTCAATGCATCATTAGTTTCAATTTGTTCTGAGTTCTAATTCTTAAAGAGATTATTTTCTTCAATAGCTTTTTGGACTTCTTTCTGTAATGTCAATTGAGTTTTTGGAATGATTGTTTTGGTCTGTGATTTTTTCCATTTCATAATTTTTTTTTTTTAGTGAATTTTTTCTTTGTTCCAGTTCACAGATCCTCTTTCTAGTGAATTCTTTATTGTTTTCCAATTCCCAATGCTTACTTTCCTGAGATTTTTTACTTTTTCCAGATTCTGTATTTCAGGAAGTCATTGTTGCTCTCTTGTAAGGCTTCTCTTGCACTTTGCCCCATTTATCTTCTAACTCCTTTGAGACTTTTAATGGTTCTCTTCTATGAGGAGCATCATGTAAAGGAGGACAGTCTGATGCATTTTGCTGTTTGGAGGTCCTCTTCAGGTTTGTGACCTGCTCTTTTCTGCATAGAAGCTGTCGATGGTTCTTTTCATCTTTTTATTCATGTTTATAAAGCCTTTAGGGTGGTCTTCCTAGGCAGAGGTGTTACTAGCTTCTTCTGAGATGCAGGGAAAGATGTAAACCGATTTCTGGCTCCGAGGTATGGGAGTGCTCTGAAGTGAGGTTTTCCCTTCCCCCAACAGGAAGTGGATTCAGCTATGGCCATGCTTATCAAACTGTTAGTAGGGCTGAGGGATTACGTTGACCCTCGGCTAGAGACTAATGGGTGAAAGTGTCACTGCCCCAGGCCGGAGCCTCTTTGGGACTGTAGTTTAGAAGCATGGTGCAGAACGCAGACAGCCACAACTCTGACCCAGCGTCTCTGCCTGATGCAAATCGGCCCTGAAAAGCTCCTTATGGCCCAAGCCAGCTTCCCCACTGCACAGATTGAGGCTAACCTGAGCTGTCCTCCTGCCGTGCAGGATCACAACTGCTCCTAAAGAAAAGCCCCTTAGCGGGTTGGCGGCTGCGCTCTGTGCTGAGATCTGTGCTTTCACCCTCGGTTTGAGACCTCCTCGGAACCTAATTTCTCTCTCCGTCTGCGCCGATCTCCCCTGGCCCGGAACCAACCTTTTATAGGAGACTGCAGATTTTCTTCGGCTGGTGAGTTGTTCTATTTCTTATCTTTACGAATTGTAGCAGTCAAGACTATTTTTGAGGCTCGATATAATATTGATAAAGAGGGTAAGAGAAGAGCTTAGAAAGTCGCGTGTGTCTTCTCCGCCATCTTGGCTCCGCCCCCCTCTTCCAGAGACTTTAAATCCTATTAGCTATTGCCTTTCTCTAACTATTTGGGAAGCTGGACAAGAGGTTGTTTTATAAGCCTAGGAGATCAATGACCAGGCTGACTGGGGATCTGGATGACTCAGTGCATGTCAGTTATAACTTTTCTGTAGTAAGGAAGGCCATTGTGGGGAAATAGAAAGAACACAAGCTCTGAATTGGGTGACCTTGAACAAGCTGTTTCACCTCTTTGAGACTCAGTTTCCTCCTATGTAAAATGACATTGAATCGGATGTCCTTGTAGACTTCTTCTAGCCCTGGAGTTAGGATCCATTTTTCTTTGTCTTCTTGAAAATAAGCAACCCTGAAGAATGTAGACCCAGTAGTCCACTGTCCATTCCCTGGGTAAGCTGTGACCCATTTTATCTGCTGTTTGAACCTGAAAATAAATTCCAATCCATGTAATTGTCCTATTTCTCACAGCAAAAAAACTGCCATGCAAGTAGTCTTTTATAATAATCACATCTCATCCACAGATATCTCACAAACAGAGAGGTTAAACCAGAAGTTCTCTTAGAGTCCGAGTTCAACTACTTTATTGGGACACCTTTCTTATGACTGTTTCTGTTGGACAGATGAGCTGATAACAATAACTCATGTTTTTACATTCTTCAAGGAGTTAAAAACTACTTTCCTCACTACAAGCCTGTCAAGTCCAATTATTATTATCTCCATTTTACAGATGAGGAAACTGATATTCAAAAGTCAAGTGATTTGCCTATGATCACACATCCATGGATATAAATCTCCTGGGTTCAAGTTTAGTGCTTTATACATTAAAATAGAGAGAGAGAGAGAGAAAGAGAGAGAGAGTGTGTGTGTGTATTTTCATGTGGGGAAAACCAAATTTCATTGACAATGGGGACTCAAGAATAAGAAAACTTCCCTTCCCAAAACATGTCATCCTCTTATAGTCTTAGAGAGCTACTTAAGTGTCACACACTCATGATATGACCAAGACAGAACCAGAACCGAAATCTCCCTGACTTCAGAGTCAGCCCTGCATCCACTCTGGCACATTGCCTCTCTTTAATTTTAATTTTCGTTAGGAATGTGTTTCTTGAATCGTTGCTGGACTACATTTTGAAGAGAGAAAGATAAAATGAAAACCAGTATTTGACCTAATGGAGTTTCCATTTTCCTGTGGTTATGGATGAATGGAAGCCAGGAACAAATAGGAAATTACAAGATAATTCGAGATGAAGACTACTAACAATCAGAGTAGTGGGAGTTACTAGATGAGCTGAGACTCAAAGGAAACTCATGCTTTCCTAAGAGGCGGCGATGAGGAAAGACCATACAACAGTCTCTCTAGAACAGCCTCCTTGAAAACATGAAGATGGGAGATAAAATGCAGAGTTTGAGAAAACAGCAAGCAGATCATCGGGGATGAAATGGGAAATGTGTGAAAGCAAATAATGTAAAATAAGCGTAGAAAAACAGGCCGAGTCAAAGGTTTTAAATTCCAAGCTGAAGAAATTGTATTTAACTGGAGAGTCCATAGGGAGCCACTGAAAGCTAGCTCTTCAGCAGAAGGATGATGAGGATAGAGCGTTGCGGTTGGAAATCTCTCTCAGACACGTATTAGCTGTGTGATCCTGGGTATATCACTTAATCCCCAATTGCCTCAATTTTCTCAATTGTAAAATAGGGATAATAATAGGACTGACTTTTCAGAGGGGTTGTGAGGATCACATAAAACAATATTTATCAAGTGCTTGGCAGATAGTAGGAGCTTTATCAATGTTTATTCACCCCACTTTAGGAATATCATTGGTGACAGGAGGATGGATTGGAGAGAGGAATTAATCTCTGTAGCCTAACTTCCCTGGATTCCTTTAAATTTCAGCTAAAATCCCATCTCCTGCAAGATGCCTTTTCTAATTCCTATTAATACAAGTCATTGTCTAACATACATTATCTTCAATTTATCTTGTAGATATCTTTTTAGCACACAGTTGTTTGCATTTGGTGTCCCTCAGTGCACTACTTTATCCCCGGGACTTAGTACACAGTGTCTGACACATAATAGGTACTTAATAAATGCATATTGAGCAAGAAGCAATTTCAGTAATGAAGTAAGCAGTGGCAACTAGCTATGGAGGTCAGTGAGAGAGAAGAGAATCAAGGATGGTTCCAGTGTTACAGACTTGGGTGACCAGAAGAAAAGTGGTACCATCTCTCAAGAGATGTTGTGGGAGTAGAAGTGACAAGTTTTGGTGACTGATTAGATGGGGCAGTGTGAGATGGGAAAGAATTAAGTTAATTTCTAAAGATGACATTTAAATAATTGATATTAGTATCAAAAGTGAAAAGAGTAAACTTTCCACCAATGAAGAGGAAATTAGAACAATAATTAGGAACAATTTTGCCCACATGTATGCCAATAGATCTGATAATCTAAGTGAAATGGATGAATATTTATAAAAATATAGATTGTCCACATTAACGGAGAAGGAAATAAATTACTTAAATAGTCCTATTTTAGAAAAAAGAAATTGAACAAGCTTTTAATCAACTCCCTAAGAGTTGATTCTTCAGGGAGAAGTGAATTCTACCACACATTTAAAGAACAATTAATTCCAATATTATGCAAACTATTTGGAAAAAATAGGGAACGAAGGAATTCTACCAAATTCCTTTTATGACACAGATATGGTGCTGATACCTAAACCAGGTAGAGTCAAAACAGAGAAAGAAAATTATAGACAAATTTCCCTAATGAAATATTGATGTAAAAATCTTAAATAAAATATTAGCAAAGAGATTACAGCAAGTCATCCTCAGGATAATACAATATGACCAAGTAGGATTTATATCATGAATGCAGGGTTGGTTCAATATTAGGAAAACTATTAGCATAATCGACTATATCAATAACAAACTAACAAAAATCATATGATTATCACAATAAATGCAGAAAAGGCATTTGATGAAATCCAACATTTATTCCTATTAAAAACACTAGAGAGCATAGGAATAAATGGACTTTTCTTAAAATGATCAGTAGCATCTATTAAAAACCATCAGTAAGCATCATATGTAATGGGGATAAACATTCCTAATAAGAGCCAGGGTGAAACACGGATGCCAACTATCATCACCATTACTATTCAATATTGTATTAGAAATATTAGCTTTATCAATAATGGAAGAAAAAAGTTAAAGGAATTAGAGTAGGTAAAGAGGAAACAAAAATATCCTTCTTTGCAGAAGCTATGATGGTATACTTAGCGAATCCTAGAGAATCAACTAAAAAACTACTAGAAACAATTCACAACTTTCACAAAGTTGCAAGTTACAAAATAAATCTACATAAATCATTAGCATTTCTACATGTTAACAACAAAGTTTGGCAGCAAGAGATACAAAGAAACTCCTGTTTAAAATAAATGTAGAGAATATAAAATATTTGGGAGTCTACTCTACCAGGACAAAGTCAGGAACCATATGAACACAACTACAAAACACTTTCTATACAAATAAAGTCAGATCTAAACAAATGGAAGAATATCAAGTGCTCATGGGTAGGCCGAGCTAATATATAATAAAAATAACTATACTACCTAAATTAATCTACTCATTCAGTGTCATACCAATCAAACTGCCAAGAAATTAGAAAGCTAGAAAAATAATAACAAAATTCATCTGGAAGAATAAAAGATTAAGAATTTCATGGGAATTAATGAAAAATGCAAATGAAGGTGGCCTAGCTATACCAGACCTAAAACTATATTATAAAGCAGCAGTCACCAAAGCCATTTGGTACTGGAATAAAGTAGTCAATCAGTGGAATAGGTTAGGTTCACAAGATACAATAGTCAATGACTATAGTAATCTAGGGTTTGATCAACCCAAAGATTCCAGCTTCTGGGATGAGAACTCACTATTTGACAAAAACTATTTGAAAAAAATTTTTAGGAAAAATTGGAAAATGCTATGGCAGAAAGTAGCCACTGACTCACACCTAACAACCTATACCAAGAAAAGATCAAAATGGGTTCATGATTTAGATACAAAGAGTGGTATTATAAACAAATCTGAAGAACAAATGATAGTCTACTTCTCAGATCTGTGGAGAAGGAAGGAATTTGTGGACAAATAAGAATTAGAGTACATTATGAAATACAAAATGAATAATTTTGATTATATTAAGTTAAAAAGTTTTTGTACAAACAAAACCAATGCAGACAAGATTAGAAGGGAAGCAGAAAAATGGGGAAATTTTTTTACATCCAAGGTTTCTGATAAAGGCCTCATTTCTAAAATATATCGAGAATTGACTCAAATTTGTAAGAATACAAACCATTCTCCAGTTGATAAATGGTTAAAGGCTGGATATGAATAATTTTCACATGAAGAACTTGAAACTATTTCTAGTCATATGAAAAATGCTCCAAGTCAGTACTGATCAGAGAAATGCAAATTAAGACAACTCTGAGATACTACTACACACCTCTCAGATTGTCTAAGATGACAGGAAAAGATGATGATAAATGTTGGAGGGGATATGGGGAAAACTGGGACACTAATACATTATTGGTAGAGTTGTGAACTTGTTCAACTATTCTGGAGAGCAATTTGGAACTATACCCAAAGGACAATCAAACTGTGCATAACCTTTGACCCAGCAGTGTTTCTCCTGGGCATATATCCCAAAGAGATCTTAAAGGAGGAAAAGGGACTCAAATGCAAAAAAATGTTTGTGGCAGCCCTCTTTGTAGAGGCAAGAAACTGGACACTGAGTGGATGCCCATCAGTTGGGGAATTGCTGAATAAGTTATAAATTCAGATAGTATATGAATGTTATGCAATATTATTGTTTTATAAGAAAGGACCTGCAGGATGATTTCAGAGAGGCCTGGAGAGACTTACAGGAACTAATGCTAAGTGAAATGAGTAGAACCAGGAGATCATTATATACGGCAACAACAAGAGTATATGATGATCAATTCTGCTAGATGTGGCTCTCTTCAACAATAAGATGATTCAGGCCAATTTCAGTAGACTTGTCATGGAGAGAGCCATCTACATCTAGAAAGAGAACTTGGGGACTGAATGTGGATCACAACATAGTATTTTCACCTTTTTGTGGTTGTTTCTGTGGTTTTTGTTTTCTCTCTCTCATTTTTTTCCTTTTTGATCCAATTTTTCTTGTGCAGTATGATAATTGTGGAAATATATATATAGAATAATTGTACATGTTTAACACATATTGGATTACTTGCTGTCTAATGGAGGGGATGGGGGGGGAGGGAGAAAAATTTGGACCACAAGATTTTGCAAGGATGAATATTGAAAACTATCTGTGCACATATTTTGAAAATAAAAAGCAAAATAAAAAAGATCTTGAATGAGGGCAAACAAATGCCAACTTTGGTTAAGAATTCCTCATTTTATAAATTGTTAACTTAATTTTATCTTTTTATTTATTGAAGTCTTATTTTCAAAACATATGCATGGATAATTTTTCAATGGTGACCCTTGCAAAACCTTATGTTCCAATTTTTTGTCCCTTCCCCCACTACCTCTCCTATATGGCAATGTGTTAAATCCAATATACATATATATACATACATATATATATATATATATATATATATATATATATACATACATATTTATACAATTATCTTGCTGCACAAGAAAAATCAGGTCAAAAGGGAAAAATGAGAAAGAAAATAAAATGCAAGCAAAAAACAACAAAAAAAGTGAAAATGCTATGTTGTGATCCACACTCAGTTCCCACAGTCCTCTCTCTGGGTGTAGATGGCTTTCTTCATCACAAGATCATTGGAACTGGCCTTAATCATCTCATTGTTGCAAAGAGCTGCATCCATCAGAATTGATCATCATAAAATCTTGTGAACTTAATTTTAAACATTAACAAAACCAATTAAACTTATTACAACAACATGTAAAAGAAAATCATCCGCATTTCTATACGATATTAACAAAATTGGGAGTGAAAGATAAAATAAATTTCATAAGATATTTATGGCAAAGTTATGGCTAAGATTTATAAAAAATACATATACGAAAGCACTTCATAAAAACTAAAGTACAATTCTGACCATATTACTCTCTTCCTCAAGAAGCTTCAGTTGCTCCCTATTTCCTACAGGATTAAAAAACTAAATGAAACCATACCCTCCTCTATTGGGCATGCTTCACATTAGTCTCCCTTTCCTATTTTTTTTTCTAGGCAGTTTGGCCTGCTTACTGTTCCCTACACATGACCTTCCACAGGCTATTCTAACATCTGGAATGCTTGCCTCCATACCCACTTCTTTGAATCCCTACATCCTTTTGAAGCTCAGTTCATATTCAACCTCCTTCCAGAGATCTTTGCTGATTTTTTTGTATTTATTAATTTGCGCACTCGCGTTCCCCCCCCCCCCAACTATGACACCATCTATTTGGTATATATTTTATTTGTTATTATTATTCAGTCACATCTGACTCTTTATGATCCCATTTGGGGATTTCTTGACAAAGATTCTGGAATAGTTTGCCATTTCCTTCTCCAACTCATTTTACAGATGCGGAAACTGAGGTAAACAGAGGCTAAGTGACTTGTCCAGGGTGACACAACTAGTAAATATCTGAGGCTTTGAATTCATTTTTGAACTCAGCAAGGTGACGATGGTGCACTGTTTCTCTCTAGTAGAAAATTCTTTCCTTTAGGGAAGAGACAAATTTTTTTTTGGTCTATGTATCACCAGAGCCTAGTACATAGTAAATAGTACACTAGAGAAACTTAATGACTGTGTACTGAATTGTTGAATGGAATTAATGCGTTCTCTGTAGAGCCGCATAAGTCTCTTCAGACATTTCACTTTCTCATCCAACCTGGAATTTGTTCTTTTTGCATCTTCAGAATTTGATTCCTTAGAGCTTCTCCTCCCTTCTGGCCAACTTTCTCCATAAATTTTTAGGCTACAGAATTCTAAATATCCTTTTCAAGAAGCTTTTGAAATCTGTTTTCTCAGAATTTAGGGTATATGTGTGGCTTTGTACTGCTCCTCTACCAGAACTGAGTTGGAGATATAACTTCTTATCAGTGTTCTTGTCATTTCTTCCTTCTTGATGAAGGTCACATCCAGAATACTAGGCCCTCTTGCTGACTCTTCCATCTTTGGAATGATGCAATTAGCTGAGTAGAGTGGAAATCCTGCTGTATTTGGAATCAGAGGACCTAGATTCAATTTCTCATTCTTCCACGTCCTAACTGTGTGACCCTGGGGATGTTATTTCCCCTTCTTGGGCCTCTCTAAAAAGAGGAAGTGGGAGTAGAGGACTTCTATGATCTTTTCTAGCTTTAGAATTACAAGCTGAATTAGATTAACAAGTAAAGAAATTATCAACAGGCATCTAAACACCGACTTCTGTGCCAGGTAACATGCTGGGATATACAAAGGCAAAAAATATTCCCTAGTCTTAAATGGGGGAGACAGCATGAAAATAACCAGGTACAAGATGACAGATGCAGGGTAAATTGGAGATAATTTCAGAGGGAAGGCACTAATATTAAGGGAAGCCATGCAAAACTTCTTGAAGGAATCCAGGAGGTAGAGGTGAGAAGGGAGACCATTCTAGGCATGGGGGAACAGTAGAGATGAAGCTTCTTTTTCAAGAAATAGCAAAGAAGCCAGTGTAACTGGACCACAGAGTATATGGCATAGGAAGACTGACAAAGCCAAAGGAACAAGGTTCGAAAGGGCTTTCTTTAAAAGGCAAAGGATTTTATATTGGAGCCTGAATGTAATATGGAGTCACTAGAGTTTATTTAATGAGGAGTTGGGGTGACACGGTCAGACCTGTACTTTAGGAGGAACAATTTGAGACCCACATGGAAGATTGACTAGAGAGAGGAAAGACTTGAGGCAATGAGATCAATCAAAAGGTACTTGCAATAGTCCAGGAATGAAGTAATTGGGGCCTGAACTAATGAAGGGAAGCTATACATACACACACACACACACACACACACATATATATATATATATATATATATATATATATATATGTGTGTGTGTGTGTGTGTATACATATATGCACATATGCATGTATATGTATACATATATAAGTATATATTTACATATGTACATTTGTGTATAAGTATGTATGTATATATACACACATATAGTGTTGTGAAGGTAGAAATAACGGGACATAACAGACCGGATATAGGGAGAATGAGTTGATAATGACAACTAGGTTGGTAATCTCTAATACTCTAGAAAATAATATAAATATAAATTATATGAAATATAATCTAAAAGTTCAGAATGGGTGAGGGGTTTGGGAGGAAGATGATGAGCTCAGTTTCGATTATGTTGAGTTTAAGATGTCCAAGAGGTACCTGAAGATGGAAAACTTGAGGTTAAGAGAGATATTGGGGCTGGATGAGTAGATCTGGGAATCATCAGGAGAGAAATGATCATTGATACATAAGTATATATGTATATTTCTATATGTTTACATGCATGTGTATATATGCAGATATACATATATTTTTATACATTTATATAATTTTAAAATTTATATTCATATATATATATATATATATATTTTTTTTTTTTTGAAGGTAGAAACAACAGGGCACAACAGACTGGATATAGGGAGAATGAGTTGAAAATGACAACTAGGTTGGAAGCTTGGGTAATTGGGAAGATAGTAGTACTCTAGAAAATAATGTAAAAGTTCCGAATGGGTGAGGGGTTTGGGAGGAAGATGATGAGCTCAGTTTTGGATATGTTGAGTTTAAGATGTCCAAGAGGGACTTGCAGATGGAAAACTTGAGGTTAGGAGAGATATTGGGCCTGGATAAGTAGATCTGGGAATCATCAGGATAGAAATGATCATTGAATCCATGGGATCTGATGCCATTACAAGGTGAAGTAGCATAAGGGTGCAGAGAAGAGGGCCAGGGACAGAGCCTTGAGGTCACCCACAGTTACTAAGAATGATCTGGATGAATATCCAGCAAAGAGAATGAGGAGTATACAAATAGGTAAGAGGATAATAAGGCAAGAGTAATGTCACAGAAATTGAGAGAAAAGAGAGTGTTATCAAACATCACAGAGCTCAAGAAAGAGGAGGAATGAAAAAAGGGCCATCAGATTCGGAAAATAAGAGACTCTGAAGAGCAATTTTAGTCGAATGGTAAGATCAGAAGTCAGAGGAATTTAGCTACTAAAGGGAGGAGATATGGGATAGCTAGCGGGGATGGAATAATCAAGTGAATGTTTTTGGAACATAGAGGAAACATGGGTATGTTTATAGAAAGTAGGGAAGGAGCCAATAGATAAGGAGAGAGAGGGGGGATGACAGAAAGGGCAATATATTGGAGAAGATGGGATGTGCACTTAAGGAAGAGATAGGGGTACCAGGGATGAGGGGGATGTGAGGATGAGAGAAGAGGGAGATCTCAATGAATGGCCTTGATTGCCTCAGCAAAATATGAGGTGAGATTCTCAGTTGAAAAGGTGTGTGGGGCAAGGAGGGAGTCATAGGAGGTTTAAGGAGGACTGAAAAACCTCTGGGATGAATAAAATAATGAGTTAATCAAGGAGGTATAAAAAGATCTCCATACTATAGTGAGGACCATATGACCAATGTGTAGTGGACCCAGTCAGCATAGTTTTGTCAATTTTTCTAGCTTCATTCAGCAGCACATGGGTAGGAGCAAAAGCAGAGGATGATGGGAGTGATCCAAGGCTGAGTTTTGGCAGGGCATCTATATTATAGAGATCTATAGTATAGATAATGAGTAAATGGACTTGAGAGAAGAAGATAGTGAAGAACTGAACTAGTTTGCCCATGGGTAAAGATGGAAAAGAAAGAAGACTATAGCTAATGCAGAAGTCATGCCTTGGGAAAGAAGTAAGTGGTTGGAGGTCATGAGGAGGACAAAGAACATATTTGGGGTCACAGGAAAGAGACAGCAGATTGTGATCAGATAATGTAATTTTAGTGTTTATGGACACTGAAAGGGGCACATTTGTGGGTGACGACAACAACAACAAGGATATGAATATTTTTGAGCATCAAGTGAATGAGTAAGTTGAATTGGAAAGTTAGCATTAGCAAATGATGGGAGTTAAGTTTCTGGACCACAATCCAAATAAGAAACTAGAGTCTTAAGTGAAAAAAAGGTGAAGGAGCAGATATCTTACAAATTACAAGGACCTTTCTGACTATAATTCAAATAAGATATTGGAAGCAATTAGATAGACTCTGGAATCACAAAAAAAAACTCAACTAGTTTTCTCAGATTATCAGCTAAAAAATTCACTTGAGAAATAAGCAGAGAGTGACAGAAAACAGTTCATAGGCAATGCCTCAGGGAAGCAAGAAGTAGTGCTGGAAGTAGAGAAGTATCCCATCTAGGATCTCATTTTGGGAGTATGAGTTGGTCCAGGCACACACATCGCCTACATATGCTGCCCCTCCCACTGGTGGTATGATAACCTGTGGAAGAATTTGTTCCTATGTGTATAGCAAGGACCTTTCTGGTCATTTATTTTCTTTTACCTTTTATATATATTTTGAACTATTGCATCTTCTGATGGGCTGGTAAAGGAAACCCATTGGTACAGACGTGTGGGTTATGGTTTTAAGTGGATACTTAGCACTAATGTATTTTGGGGTAACTTTCAGGGATTCAGGATTGAGGAGGAATTGGATGCTATATTTGCCTTAACTACTTCCTTCCCAAGTCCTTCTCTTCTCTTTCCTTTGTCTCTACTTGTAGACTTTCTTGTTGATATGTTCCTACTTTTTCTTTTCCTACTGCTTCTGTTTGAAGTCTTCTTCAACTCAAATCCTTCTTAACTCTTCCCTCTATCAACTTTTCAAGCTCTCCCAAATATCCCTTCCTTCAATTCAATCTCAGACCTCTGCAGTTCAAGGATCCTGTAATAGGAATCAAGATGGAAGGGACTCATCCAATCTCTTTATTTGTAAGTAAGCAAAATGAAGCTCAGATGGGTTAAGTGAGTTGCCCAAGATCACATAGTTAGGAAGCAATCTCCACGTCTTCTTCACAATTCCCTCACTTTCTTCAGTGCAAGTTCTTTCTCCCATACAACCTTCTCTAATAGAATCTAAAAGTAGAGTACTGTAGGACTTGAAAAAAACAGGTTAGGATGCAAAGACCACCATGAGCCTTATCATAAGGAGCCTGAGGTTTTCTCAACCATACCAGCAGCAAGCTTTTCTTGGTCATGGCCAATCCTCAGTGTTCTTGTTTGTTTCCTCTGTGATCTTTGCCCAGGAAGCTTTAGGGCCAAGCTTTCATCTCTTTTGTTAGTCATTACTGTCTCTTCTTGGTACCATCTTTTGACTCTTTTGGCTATGAGTCTTATATCTATCTGGATTTACCTTCTTCAGATCTGTTTCCCCAATGAGCTTCCAAACCTTTTGGGGTCCAATAAACTTAACTCTGGTTTCATAGCCGGGGACCGATATTTAAGGCTAAAAGTCAATCCCATTCAACTCATACTCCTTTTCCCTGTGCCCATCATCTCATCAAAAATTGCTGGCCTTTTTAATACCTTAACTTTTCACTGCCTTACAGCTAGGTGCTAAAAGTTCCTTGTTAACAATGTCATTTTCAATATTAAATAAATGCTGATATCTCAATTGCACTACATTTTGCAGCAGTTGTGCATTCCCATGAACCTGTGTTTTTATTGCATGTTAGATGGATATAGCATTCTGTGCCCAGTGCACAATGATGTTAAATAAACAAAGGTAAAGAAGGGAGGAGTAAGGTGAAACAAACCCAGTGCAAAACATGGTATCCTATGAGAAATCTAGCCTTGCACATCTGGGTATTAATTTTTAAAAAATTACTAGTATTTTAAGAACACAGTTTCTTTTAAGCAATCCTAAAAAACCTCAGAAAACAACCAGTCCAACTCTTTTGTTGTACACATAACTGAGATCCAAAGAGGGAAATGACTTATTCAAAGCTGCAGAGCTAGTAAGTGGCAAAGTTCCTATTTCAATTTGGGACCCTTGATGATCGTTTCCCAGGTTTTCTATCACAGCCTCCTGATTTTTCCCGAATCACGACCAAACTGAACAGAGAGAAAAGTTGTACTAACACCAAATGCCGCATGAAAAGAACAAATGAACCTCATAAAATGGCTCTCCTATTTCTATTTAGTTACCCACTTTGTCTAGGTTATTAAGCACTTAGTCTTCTCATTTCTATTCAGGAGCAAAATACTGATTTGATCATCAACGTAATTACATTCTTGGTTACATATTTACTAAGTACAGCTCTTGGATGACTTAGGGCAAAGACCTGAAAAAAATGTCCTCTGGGTTAACATTAAAGGGCTGGGTAAAATCAGGGGATATATGAATAAAAAACTGTTCTTTGGGAACAAAATCTACCAGACACTGAGCAAGAAAATCAAGATCCTGAAATTGGAGCCTTTCTTTTTGCAGTGTGATGGAAGCTAATTGCCATTCAATTTATTCCAACAATTTTAATTATTTCTACTTGAAGAGTATAGTTTTGAGTCAGAATTTCATTTTAAAACTTTTTCCCACTGATTAATATTATGCTTATTCCATGCCATTAGAATAACTGCTAAAATATGAGATCCTTTGAAACAGAGAGAAATGTATTTGAATTTAGAGGTATTCTAGCTTGGTAGGAGACTAGAAATTACAATCTCTGGGTATCCCCAAATCATCAAAATAATAAAAGAATTGACCATCTCTTGAAGACCCTCTCAATTCTCCCCATTACGGTTCTTTCATGGATCAATCAATCAGGATTTATTAAAACTTACTTTTTGCCATGGTTTATGCTCAGTGCTAGTACTTAAGAGAAAAAATTCCTATTCTTGAGGAGCTTACATTCTACCATCAGGGATAGCAAGTGCTGTCACAGATTTGAACTTTTCCTCCCAAGGCCTATTCTTTATTCACTTCTGCGTTGTTCTGGTTAGCTTTCTGGAGATCTTGGGACCAGCCTTTGTTTCAGCTGAGTAATCACCATGAGAATAGCCAGGGATAAAGTGCATTCAAATAAATACCAATAAATATAAGATACTTACAGATAGTGCTTATTTAGGGGATCAGTGATGCTTCAGCTGAGACTTGAAGAATAAAGGGATTCTCTATAGTGAAAGTAAGAAGGGATGTGGAACAACCAGTACAAAGGTAGCAATGGGAAATGGAGCACCATATGAGAAGAAAAGAAAATCTGTCTGGAACCTAGGGGAAAACACACACAATCAGGTTGGAAAGATAGGATGGGTTGAAGTTGTGAAGGGCTTTTATAAAGTCAAACCAAGAAGTTATAGTTTATCTTAAAGGAAATAAGGAGTCACTGGAGTTTACTGAACATGGAAAAACAGTCTGATCTGGAGTAAAGGACAATCATATTGTCAGTTATATGAATGATAGACTGGAGTTGGGGGAGACTTTACATGTGGAGACCATTAAGAGAAAATTGAAGTAGTATAGGTGAGAACATGAACTAAAATAGTGGTTATGTGAATAAAAAGAATGGGTTAGATATAAGAAATGACAAAATCTGGTTGGGTTTGTGGGGTGGTGAACAGAAAAGAGTTGAGGATGACACAGTGTAAACTTGGGAGACTGGAAGAATAGTGGCATCTTTGAAAGAACTTCAGAAGTCTGGAAGAGGGTTGGGATTGGCGGTGAAAGATAATGGGTTCTATTTTGGAACATTTAGGCAATTGGTAGAATGTAAATGAAAATCATGGAATATACTTGGCCTGCATACAGAGATCTGAAAGTCAAGAGAATAGAGAACTAAATTCACAGAAGCCTATAAAATTATTGAGAGAGAAGGTGGGGAGTATCTACAAATAGGAAGCATGATATAGATGATGATCTAAAAAGAGAGACAGAGGAAGAACAGATAAGAGAACAAGGAGGGAACAGGGTCATATGAACCCTGAGAAATGAAAAAGTCCAGGAACAGAGAGTTATCAACAGTGTCAAATAGAGAAAGGTCAAGAAGAAAGAAGACCGATCAAAGATAATCAGTTGTGACAATTGAGTTAGCCTTGGTAACTTTGGAAAGAGGTGTTCTGATCCAGTGGTAAGGTTAGAATCCAAACTGCAAAGGGTTAATGAGTGCACAGGAGGAGAAGGGGTGAAGACAGTATAGATTGCATTTTTAGAGAGTTAGACTATGTAAGAAAGAATTGACAGAAGGTGACAACGTGAAAAGACAGCAGGGTTTAGTGAATGTTCTTTAAAGATGGGGGAAAACTTGGGCATATTTGAAAGCATCACAGAAGGATTCAGTAGATAAGGAAAAGCTGAAGATTAGAGTGTGAGGGTGAATATTTGAGGGGATGAGTTCAAAGGCACATAAAGAGGGGTTGATCTGGAAAAAGAGGAGAGAATGGAGGAGGATACATTGAGATGAAGAGAAGAAGGAGTTTATTGTCTCAGTTTCCTCAATGAAGTAACTGGGAAGCTCTTCAGCTAAGATGATTGGGAGGGGAGATGGGGGAAACTTGAGGTGAGAAGGTAAAGTTTGAAACAGCTTTTTGGATTGAGAAAGGAGATCAAATTAGAGAAGAATAAAAAGATTGTCTGTCTCCAGTGAAGGCTCTATTGAGATTGAATAACATGAATTTGTAATGAGCCTAGTCAGCAAGTGGTATGTCACTTCCAGCTATATTAAAGTAGCCTGTGACTAGGAGCAGAGGAAGCTGATAGTGGGAGTGATCTAGGGCTGAATTATGCTGTATGAGATGCTACCTATTCCATGTGATCTTCCATGATTATACCCTTGTTCCCCATTCTGTCTCTGTCAAGTTGAAAATGTTACGTTCCCTTTCCTAAAATATTCCTAGATCATTTTATCTTTTTTTTTTTTTTTTTGTCCTCAGCAGTACCTACTTTGAACCGCACTTATCTTTGTATATGTCAAAGGCCCTAGTAGAATGTAAACTTCCAGAAGTCAGAGAATTCAATTGATTCTTTTTTATATTCCTAGAGCCTAGAAGATTTCCTTTACCCACTGTAGGTGATTAATAAATGTTTGCTGACTTGAAAGGAACCGGCATGATAGTGTCAAGAGTTACATCAGAAAAGATTGACGAGATCTGTATTCTTAATCACCTGGAGTCAGTACCATGGAGAGCTACTGAACCACATTCCCTTCTCCATCCTTTTCCAACTCTCCTCCTCCTCCTCTTCAAACACAGAAACCTTCACAGATGTGAAGGTAGATAATAAGACTCAACTCACAGATTTGAACTTTTCCTCCCAAGGCCTATTCTTTATTCATTTCTGCAATGTTCTGATTAGCTTTCTGGAAGTCTTGGGACCAGCCTTCGTTCCAGCTGAGTAATTAGAATAGCCAATGAAGTCCAAATTCTTTATTATCTCCTTCACAGTCTGTCTCCTTGCCTGAGGCCTGGGCTAGCTTTCTGGAGGCCCTTAAGACAGGCCTTGGTCTTAGTGGGGGTAGCAGGAGAGCCACTACGAGGCTGATAAAGATGGAAAGTCTCTCCAAGTCCGGGAGCTTGAGCTCCAGCCTCCAGTCCTTCATCTTCTCCGAGTCTCTTCCCCTCCACTAAATCTGACTGTGACCTCTTAAATATTCTAGTACAATTACATTCATTCATCATACTGAGTATAAGCCAATCATTATATCACTAGGGAACCATTATTTGTTGTCAGATTAAATCAATCATACTGAACTAGAGAACTCGAATGTTAAACTAGATAACCATTGTCTTGTCAATTCCACCGAGTTAACACCTTTTTGTAAGAATCCTTGCCTTAAGTATATTTCTTTGGAGTTCTGGCCCATTACACATTTCTTCAAATAAGTGACTATTGAGAACTATGTCTCATTGTGTTGTGCTCATTACTGGGGGTGCAAAAATGAAAAAAAACAAGCCCATCAATAAAGCACACTCTTTGCCCTCCAAAAGCTTAATGGCTGTGGAATGAGGATTGGTGGGGAGGGGGGATAGAGAATGTATTGGAGTTCAAAAAGAACTAATATTTGAGGAGGAAGTGGTTACTCCTGATTAGTACATATTGGGTATTTCATTAAAGGCATCAGAACTTGGCCTTGAAGGAAGGAACAGCTTTCAGGAGGTAGAACAGGAGTACATTGAAGGAACAAACAACGGCTTCCACACAGGCTCCAGCCCAGCATCATCCAGAGAAATTTCATAAAGGGTTGGCGGAGGTTAGACCAGATGAGAAGGGTTTGAACTTCTTCCTGCAAAGTTCAGATTTTATTTTGAATTTCCTAGGGCAGCTACTCCCCATGAATGGGCAGAGTATTTCCAACAAGCTTTCCCTACAATATGAATAGGAAGCAAGGATTGGCTCAAAGTGATTTTCATCACCGTGCATTTCTGCACTGAGGTAAGCAGCAAAGATTCCAGACCCAGAGAGGGGTAAGGGACATGTCCAGGTCACACACAGATCTAGAGCTGCAAAAGACCTCAGAGCCAATCTAACCTCATCCCCTTTCCATATGGGTAAACTGAGGCTCAAGGAGATGGAGTGATTTACCCAAGGCATATTTTAGGTAGCAAAGTTCGGACTCAATCTCAGATCTTTTAACTCAAAACCCTTTACCCAAGATGCTCGATTCCAGGGCATTTAGCAAGCTTGACCAATGACCAAGCATGTTTCCAAGCTGAAGGTGGCCCCTTCAGTCCCAAATCCTAAGTAATGTCCCCATATATTACTAAGTAATGCTAAGTGATGTCTCCATATATTACTGTTTCCCTGGCTTTGATTTGAATGCCTTTATGGGTTATTATGCATCTATCTCACCTTGTAAGACACACAATATCATATCTAGATCCCAATCCTGACAGTTTCCCTCTATGCTTAATCTTTTGCTTTCCTGGATACCACAGACTAATATTTTATATCTTATACCTGTCCAGGGCTCATCCCACTCAAGGCTGCCACTGTGGGGATTACTGCCAGACCCAGAGCTCTCAATCTTTCTAGCGGCTACACAGGCCAAACTCATCTACCCCCAAAGCCACCCTGATTCACACTCACTGCTGTATTTCTGCAGCTTCAAGCTCACTGTTCCACTCTTAAGCCCCCTCAAAAGCCACATATCCAGAGGTTTGCCCCTTTACCCATTCACATATACTTCCTTACTAATCTTTCAGGACATCCAGGAGATAAATGCACTTTGTTTCTGCCAAACATATGTACTTATTCTTTCAGAGTGGGAAACATTTCTACTCACAGACCATACCAGTCCCTCCCCTTCCCTCCCCCACCTCTCTCTCCCCCTTTTCTTCCTTTTCTTTTTCCTCCTTCTCCCTATCTTTCTCTCCCTTCCCCCCTCTTTTTCAAACCACAATCCTCCTTCCCTCCTTCCTCTATGCTACTTCACTTGCTGATCTTATCACCTCTATGATGATGATTCTCAAATCTATGTCTCTTGCTCTAACCTCTCTGCTCATCTCCAGTCTCAATCTCTAGCTGCCTTTTAGACATCCCAAACTAGATGTCCAGTAGACATCAACATCTTCAAAAAAACTCATTTTCCCCCTAAACCTTCACCACCTCCAGACTTCCAGACCACCTTCCAGACTGTTGAGGGTCTTGCCGTCCTCCCAGTTTCCCAGGCACACAGCTGAAGTGTCACCCTGAACTCCTCACTTCCTTTCCCCCATATCTACTCTGTCAATTTAACCTTTGCAACATCTCTTGAAGAGCCCTCTAATATTATCACCACTGTAGGACAGGACCTTACCATATTATACCTAGTCTATTGCCAGGGGACAGTGAAGGCCTATCTGCCTTAAGGCAGTTAGATGGCATTGCAGTGGATGGAGAGCCAAGCTGGAGTCATGGAGACTCATTTTCTTGAGTTCAAATCTAGTCTCAGATACTCATTAGCTGTGTGATCCTGAGGAAGTATTTAACCATGTTTGCCTCAGTTTCCTCATCTGTAAAATGATCTGGAGAAGGAAATGACAAACTAATCTAGTATATTTACCAAGAAAACCCCAAATGGGGTCACAAAGAGTTGTACGCAACTGAACAATTGCTAAACCACCTGTCTCAAGTCTCTTCCCACTCCAATCATCCATTAAAATGATTTTCCTAAAGTTCACATCCCGCCATGTCATCTCCCTACTCAATAAACGCTTCATTGCCTCCAAATACGAAATCCTCTACGTGGCATTCAAAGCCCTTCTAATCTAGCCCCCTCCTACCTTTTCAGTCTTCTTACATCTTATTCCTTAACACATATTCTTCAATTCGGTAATGTTGACCCTCCCGACTGTTACAAGAAAAAGATATTCCACCTCTTGGCTCCAGACATTTTCTTTGGTTGTCTTCCGTGCCTGGAATGCTCTTCCTCCTCCACTCTGACTACTGACCTCCCTGATTTTCTTTTAAATCCCAGCTCTAATGCCTTCTTGTACAGGAGGCCTTCCTCAACCCTTCTAACTTCCAGGGTCTTCCTTATGTTCCTAAAGCTGGTTTGTATAAATCTGTTTGCTGTCTCCCCCATTAGATTGGGAGCTCTTTGAGGGCGGGGCCTGTCTTTTGCCTCAAACATTGTTGTTCAGTCATCTATGACTCTTTGTGACCCTCTGGACTCTACTATCCATGGGTTTTCTTGGCAAACATGCTGGAGTGGTTCGCCATTTCCTTCTCCAGTGGATTATGGCAAACAGAGCTTGTAAGTGTCTAAAGTTGGATTTGAATTCAGCCCAGCACTTTATCCACCACAGCGCCACCTAGCTTCCTCTGAAACACAGTAGGGCTTAATAAATGTATAACGATCGATACACATGTTCTCAACACTCATAGTGGCTGGCATTTTATACTGCTTTACAGTTTGTAAGTCACACTTAACGTTTTATCTCATTTGATCTTCACATCAAGCCTGGGAGGCAGCTACTTTTATTATCCCCATTTCACAGAGGAGGAAACTGAGGCACAAAGATTATATAATCTTCAATGGATCATGTCAAACAGAAGTTAAGTGACTTGCCCAACTTCCGATCTTAAAATCTTTTCATCCCAATGCTGCACACCACCTCAAGGATGCTTTAAGCTCGCCTCCTTCCAGCACAAATATCTGAATCAAGAGAAACAGCCTGATCCTTTTTTTTGGCCAAAGAATCTCAGGAGCAATCATTTTCTAGCATCGAGAGCAGCTGGGAGGCTCCTTCAGCTCGGCCCATCTGCCAATTCTTCAACTCGAAGACTAACCCGTTCAGCCCCACGTCTGGCAAGTCTGGCTAACTCAGCTTGACTTCTCCCAAAGACCCACTTATCACCTGGTCCTTTCAGTCACAAGCCCTGCATCCCTGACCCCTGACTTTTGCTTGTTTGTACAGGGCCCCACCCTCGTGCACAGCCAGAGCTGAAATAGCCCAGATGAATCATATCTTCCTGAATGGCAATGCAGCGTGTCAGGTTCTGAGCCCGACCCCCCACCTCCACCCCTGTAGTGCACCGGGACCCCCGGAGAGGGAGGAGAAGGCAGGTGCAGGTGTTTACCATTTTAACAGAGGCTAAAGCTTTAAGCTAAGGGGGACAGATATCTGCTGCTAGAATTTCAGGTATTATCCAATTCATAGAAAAGAATTTGGGGGAGGATCTAGGGAGCGGAGAGAGCAGCAGGGTGGTCCCAGAACCCCTGAAAACGCAGCATGTAGGTGGTCGCCCGTTCCACCTAGACACAAGACCGGCTCTCGTCTGACAAGCTGTCAAATCGAGGGGGGAAAAAAGAGCCACAAACAAACAAAGAACAAGGAGTGAAGCCATCAGGCCTGACCCTCCCTTCCGTTTATAATTCAAACAGACAAGTTAGGAAATTGCTCCTGAGTTTATATTAGCTAAAGATCAATAAAGCAGAAATAAACAATTAGCAGGCAATTAGCCAAACGCAAATAACATGCAAACGGGTCATATTTCAGTTTGTCAAATGTCCTGAAAACAAATTAGAAAGCGAAGAGCAATCATCGTTGTCGATCTTAAATAAGGAATGATGAAAAAAAAAAGTATTTTTTTCACTGAATTAAACTCGGGAAATTACTGAGTTTTCCTAAGTCCCAGCTTCGTACCCTGTGGTTCTTGACCCCATCTGCAGCCTTGGAACTAAGTTTGGGGATCATGCAACGATTTCTTCTCAGTAAATGTTTGATTTGTATATTTATTTTATATAGTTGCATATCCAGGGGCACGTAAAAATTTCTCAGGCAAAAAAAGGAGGAATGAGTGAAAATAGTTTAAGAAGCCCTGTTTTTACCCTCCCTCTCCTCAGTAAATATTTACAGCCTCCCTATGCTAAGGGCATCCAGGTGGTCCAATGGATAGAGCTCAAGGCCAGGGTAGGGAAGGTCTGATTTCAAATTTAGCCTTGGACATGTAGTAGCTGTGTGACCCTGGGCAAGTCATTTAACCATCGTTTCACTGAGTTTCCTCAGATTTAAATGAGGATAATAAGAGGACCTATCTCCCAAGGTTATTATGAGGATAAAAATAAGAGAACTTTTTTTTGCAAAATTTTAAAGCACCATATAAATGCTAGCTGTAATATAAAATGTGAAATCCTCTGGCATTTCAAGCTTATTATGTCACAATCTGACCCAGTTCTAGGTGCGAATCTTACGCTCTGCTCCTCCCCAAATATTCCATGGTTCAGTCACGACTCAAATGGAGAGCCCATTTCTCATCTCCCTGTCTTTGCGCTGGCTTATCCTCCATACCTGGAATGTTCTCTACCTCAAAAAAGCCTCCATTTAATAATAGTATTTATATGAGACGTAAAAAATTGCAAGGTGCTTTAAAATATTATCTCATTTGATCCTAGAGCACCCTGGGAAGTTATTATCCATTTTTTGTAGATGAGGAAACTGAGGCAGAGAGAAGTTAAGTGGCTTGACCAGGGTCACACAGCGAAATAATCGTCTCTTAGAGGGTTTAAATTCAGGTCTTCCTGACTCATTGCTCCACGTAACTGCTTCCTTTACGATCAGGTACCATCATTGGCAGGAAGGAGGGCGTCTAATCCAATCACTCAGTTTTCAGAAGAGTAAATTGATGTTGAGAGATATGAAATGATTTGCCCACCATCAGGTATATGATGTTAGATGGAGAGTTCAAGGGGAATCCCACATTTTACACATGAGGAAACTGAGTCACAGTTGCAGTGATTTGCCCATAGTCCCACATAAGATGATGGGATCCTAGATTTTCCATTAGCAGGGGACCTCAGAATCACCTATTCTAACCCTCTGATTTTACCAATAAGGAAACTGAGACCTGGAGAGCGATGACTTGGCCAGGGTCACCCAAGAAGAAAATGGGTGAGCTAGAATTTGAATTCCTTTCCTCCCCGCCCCTATGTCACGATGGGCTTTTAAATCCAGGAAGATTTGTGTTCAGGTCTCACCTTTGATACAGACTGTCTGTGTGATCCTGGGCAAGTCACTTATCTTTTGCCTGCATTGGCAAATGGAGTTCCCTCACCCAGAACTTTGCTGCATCCGTGAAATCTGAGGTTCGGTTCCCGTCCCTGGTCTTAATCCTCTCCATTAGTATCGATAATCTCCACCCTAATTTAGTGCCTCACAAAGAACAGCTGGATTCAATTGCTTTGCCTCTCAGGTATATGCTTGCACCCTGGATCCTATTGCAAGCTGGTGATAACTATAGCTCGCATATGCACAGAAAGCTGTTTCAAATGTCTCATGATATGCTGTTACATCCTGAATCAAGGGGGGGGGGGCTTCCCAGCTGTCAATTTGGGTTTCCTGGGCTCCGTGGAGCCAGAGCTCACTGAAAGTCATTGTTCTGCTTCACAGGGGGTGAAAGGAAGGGAGCCTGGTGAGAAAATGCTTGGGGGGCAGGGATGAGGGGGAGGGGACAGACAATGCCAGTTTTCCACTTCCTCTGGAAGGCATCCCGCTCCTGCTGCTGCTTCCTTGTTGGGGCATAGCCACTGGGAAGATTGCGGCTGCAGGCTGAAGGGAGTCAGGAAGGAGAAGACATGGTCCATCATTCTGCCCATTCAGGGACACAGGGGCCAAGGAGCCCTGGCAGGGAAGTCTTGCAGGAAGCTCTCGGCCATTCCCTCGGTGGCCATTCCAGAGTCCCGGGGCAACTTATCTGACTCCATCCCTGGCCAAAAAGGGAATGGGTGCTGAGATACCATGATCAGCAGCCAGGGGTGTTGGAAAAGTCTGGCCTTTAGAGTTGGCAACTCACAGAATCTGCTTTCTCCTTTCCTGTAGACTGATTTCTTTGTCCACTGAGAATAAATGAGCTTTTAAAAAGGTGGCGATGAGATTGTAAATACCAAAATGGCCAAGAAAGGCCAAAAGTTGACAAAGAAGCAGTAGGCAAAAGCAGCGCCTTTCAGACTCCATGCACACCCACACTCACCCACTTACTCCAGGTGCCCCCCTCTTCCCCAGTAGCATTCTTTAAAGGCCACTGGCCTGAACCAAGCAAGTGAATTTTTCTGGTAATTCTATGATACTGATTTTGTCATCTTAGGCCCTATTTTTTAACTTGCCGGACTTCAATGAACACTGCAGCCATCTGACTTCATTCATTAGTCAATGGCATTCTGGGAAATAGTTCAAGCGCACACACACAGTCCATTCACAATGAATATACACACAATGAACATTGCAAAACAGAGAGAGTGCTGCTTGGTGGAGAGAGTCCTGGATTTAGAGTCATAAAAACCTGTGTTCAAATCCAGTTTTTGATACCTACGAGTTGTGTAATGATGGGTGAGTCACACACGTTACCTCCCTCAACATCAGTTTCCTCCTCTATTAAAGGAGGGTGGCTTTGGACTCGTTATCTTCTGAGGTGATTTCCAGCTCTACACCTAATCTGTGAACTTGTAACGCTTCAGGAAAGGGCAGATTCTAAATTATATCCACAAAGCTCCAGTTTTAAGAAGCGGACAACTTTTTGAACATTGGGAGTAATGAATGAATCACTGAGGAACTGAAGAGGAGATTTGGCGTTGGGGCAAAGTAAGTAAGAAATGGGTTGAAAGGGGAAATGGGAAACATTTGGCTGTTAGATGCTCACATTTTGAACTCTTTCTTCCTTCTTTATTGATGTGAAAGGCACTTTGGGCTGGAGGACAGAACATTTGATTGGAAGTTATTAAATAGGGGTTTTCAACCCCATCTCTATCATTGGCTGTTGATATCAGCTAAGTCATTTAATCTCTTTATTATTTTTTTATAGCTCTTTGATTTTTTTTTATTATAGCTTTTTATCTATAAAACATCTGCATGGGTAATTTTTCAACTTTGACCCTTGCAAAAACTTCTGTTTCAACTTTTCCCCTCCTTCCCTCTACCCCCTCCTCTCCTAGACGGAAGGTAGTCCCATACATGTTAAATATCATTTAACCTTCTTAAGTTTTAGATTATCCATCTGTAAAATAAGAATGGGCAGGATAACACTCCTACCTGCTTAGGGTACTATATGACACTTAGGGGGGTTTATGGGTTTTTTTCCTACCTATGACTGAAAATGGCATCCAAAAAGTGGAGAATTTCTCTAAAGGGCTTTCTTCGAATCCTGCCGCACACCCGTAATCTCTCACGGTTTTTTAACGATTTTATCCTTCAGTACAGATCCCCCTAAAGAGTGGTGATATTTTATTGTTAGTATGTTATATTTATATTTATATTATATTTATTGATATTAATTTCATTGTTAGTATGTCACGGGCTCTTGTTCTGTCCCATACTTTTATCAATGACTTGGATGAAGGTATAGATGTCCTGAATGGGAAAGATGACTAAGACAGCAAGTGACACAATTGGGATTCAAAAACATTCAAGAGGCTGAAATGAAGAAGTGACACCAAAAATGAAATTTATCAGGTAGAGATGTAAAATTGAGAGGCACTTTGGCCTGATGAATAGTGAAACATCCTCATGGTCAAGAATAGCTGAGTTTGGGGGGCAGCTAGGTGGTGCAGTGGATAGAGCACCAGCCCTGAAGTCAGGAGGACCTGAGTTCAAATCTGCCCTCAGACACTTAACACTTCCTAGCTGTGTGACTCTGGGCAAGTCACTTAACCCCAATTCCCTCAGCAAAAAAAAAAAAAAAAAAAAAAAAAAAAATCTGAGTCTGACTGGGTAAACTGTTTAAAGTCTCCAAGACTATATTGCAGAGCAAGTCTTTAGTTGTGCTGGTAGAAGGAGTTTTTTTCAGCAGGAATGACAGGTCTGAACTCTTCCAACCCAAATCATTAAACTCAAAATATCAACTGTACAAGTAAAGAACGGAAGGAGAAGACAACATGGCTAAACCATTTGTTGGGAAAGAGCGGGATATGTTAGCAGACGCAAGTTAGCAGATCAATGTAGGTCAACTTAATTATCATCAAGTAAAGGCTGGATGACCACTTGGCTGTGTTGCACTGGGGATTCTTGTCTAGTGTCTTGTTCCACACATTTTCTGGTCACTCTTTTCAGCACTGGATACACTTTCTCCTGTATCAACCCATGAGCATTGGACAATAGATGGGGGTGGAGAATTCCTTGGTCTCCATAAACACTCCTAAGCTCTTCCTCTATCAACATCACTCTGCAATCTCTCCTTTGGGGTTCACACTTTTTAAAAATGTAATTCAGCTCCTAGGGGCTGTTACCTAGAGAAAATATTCTTTTTTCCTCAGTGAGTTCAATGCCGGGCTCAATGGGCTTTCTTTCTCCTCTCCTCTGAGGTTCACACTCATTTTTTTTTTTTAACATAATTCAGATCCTGATTTTTCTTGTGCAACTGGATGGCTGCGTGAATATGTATACACATACTGGATCTGGCCTGTATTTCGGCATATTTGGCATGTATTGGACTGCCTGCCGGGTGGGGAAGGGGATGGGGGGAAGAAGGGGAAAACTTGCCGCAGGGGGTTATGCAGGGGTCAATTCCCCATGCATATGCTTTGTGAATAAAAAGCTTTAATAAAAAAAACATAATTCAGATCTTAGGGGCTGTTACCTATAGAAAATCCTAGTACAGTTTTTCTTTCTCAGTGAATTCTATGCCAGGCTCAGTGAGCTTTCCTTCTCCTCTCTTGCCCTCATACTGAAGGGATTCAACATAAATAGTGATACTCTATAAGGTACCCTAACTTTCTAGGTCCTTAATATACTAAGTTTCCATAACCTGCTCCTCTCCTCCATCTCTGCTTCAGAGACAGGCATACCCCTTGACCTTGCCACGACTCAAAATGCTCCCATTTTATATTCATGAACTCGAATATCCCTTTATTTGATCATAATCTTGTCATTCTATCTTTTCCCCATTCCTTATTACTTTATCAAGTCATCATCCTTGTATTAACTACACTCTCCTTCCTTCCTTATCCCAACCCCTTGGTGAGTCACCTCTGTATATCATCCTCTACTCTTAAAACCCTTGCTCCCTTGTCCTATACCCAATCATGATTTGCCCAACTTTAAGTATGAATATATCCCATCATTATTTCCTTTACTCCCAATCACACAATCAGTGGAGCTGGAATAATTCATGAAACTGTACTGATTGGGTCCATACAAATGTATGTTATTTAATCCTAGGTACCCCTAGCATGATAATATTTTTACTCCTCCATCACGAATTCCTTAGTCCATTCACCACAACAGCTGTCCTAATCTTATCTTCTTCTCCTGAAGGATCTTGCCTCATATTTCACCAAAAAACCATCGAGGCCATTCCTAAAGAGCTCCTTCATTTCCCTTCCCATCCCTTCTTCACTTTAGTCTCCGAAGGGGCCCTTATGCTTGCCAGGGCCAACTCCTCTACATGCATACAAAATCCAATACCATTTCGTCTTCTCCAGAAGATTGCCCCCAATGCCATCCCTACTCTCACTAATCTTTTATCTCTATCTACTGGCTCCTTTCCTGCTGCCTAAAACACTCATGTCTTCTCCCTCTTTTTCCCCTACGAGTTTGATCCAGCAATTAAATGCTTCCCAAGGTGATCACGGAAAAAGGAAAAGAAGCTATAAGTTCTAAAATATTTATAGCAACTCTCTCTGTGGTGCCAAAGAACTGGAAATTAAGGCTGTCAATTGGAGAAGGGCTAAACGAGTTGTGGTATATGATTGTGATGGGCTATGAGAAATGAGGAGATGGTTGATTTTAGAAAAATATGAAAAAACCTGCATGAAATAATGCAAAGGAAAACAAGCAGAATCAAGAGAATCTTGTTTATAGTAACAGCAATACTGTTCAAAGAACATGGAGATGTGAGGACTTCAACATATATAGTGATGCTCCATCAGATACCCTAACTTTTTAATTCCTCAAGCTACTGTTTCCCTGACCTGCTCTTCTTCTCCACCTCTGCTACACAGAGAGACATCCCCTTTACCTTGCCACCATTCAAAATGCTCCAATTTCAAATTCATGAACTAAGTTATTTTGAGTAGGATAAATACTCAAATCAACTACAATGGATCTATGAAGAAAGATTATCCACCTCCAGAGAAAGAACTGATGAATAGAAGTATGTATAGTATGCTTTTACATGCATGTATGTATACACATATATGTGTCAAATGGTGGCCTTCTTTGGTGCAATGTGGGGAGGTAGGGAAAAAAATCAAATAAAAAGTGTACAACATGTTCAGAAGGAAGTACAAAAACATAGAACGGTAAGGTAGTTTTAAAAAATAGAATGTAGTATTTATTACATAGTTCTTTTTTAAAAAAAAAAAACCTGTAAATGGAATTTTATAATGAATCCTTTTTTGTATTGTGTTGTGTACATGAAATTTTTTTAGCTTTAAGTTCAAAATGAATAATTTTTTAAAAATACCCTTAAGTGCTCTCCTATCCCTATTAGCTTTTCCTTCCCTTCCCAGCTAAAATTTCAAGAAAAACATTCAATATTTAATGCCTCTACTTCTTCTCTCACTCCTCTCCTAAACTATCTGCAATCAATTAAACCTTCTTTCTCCAAAGTTCCCTATGATCTTTTTTTCCCCAGTCCCCATCTTTCTTGCCCTCTCTGTTGTTTTAGATAATATTGTTTAGATAATAATTTAGATAATGTTTTAGATAAGAGATCTCTCTCTTTTCCAGGATAGTCTTTCCTCACTTGGTTTTAAGTGATAATTCTCTTTCCTTATTCTTCTATGAGCAGTGAGAATGGGTGTTGCCCAAGGGTCTATCCTGGGCTTTTTAATCTCTCCACATTATGCTATCTCAATCAGCTCCCACCGGTTCATTTAGCATGTCTCTGTAGGTAATTCATCTGCATCCATCATATGTATAAACAAACATATCTCAAGCTCTAATATTTTTCCTGACTCCAGATCCACATCACCAGCTGCCTGACCTATTGGACATCTCGAATCGAACATCCTATAAGCATCTGAAGAGCAACAAGATCTTCCGCTCTTCAGCAACCCTGTGTCTCTTTCCTGTTACTGTACCACCATCCTCTTAGTCAGTCTGGTTCACAACCTTGGTATCATTTTCAATTTTTCACTCTCATTCACCTTCCATATCTAATCCAATAACAAGTTTTGCTGTTTCTACCTTTACAACATTGCTCTTACACATTGGTTTCTCTGTATTCACATAGTTACCACCTTGGTCCAGAAGGCCCTTCTCTCCTCTCCCACGGTCTATTGCCATAGTGTTCTAATTGGTTCCCCTGCCTCGGGTCTCTGAATTCCAATCCATTCTTCACACAATGGCCAAAGTAATTTTCCTAAAATACAGATTGGGCCATGTTACCTTGCCCTCAATAAATAATATTACCTCTAGGATCAAAACTCCACATTTAAAATCTTTCTTCCTTTCCAGTCTTCTTATACTCAAATCCCTTATATCCTAGCTATATTAACCTTCTTACTGTTCCTGACAAATACCATACCATTTCCAACCTCTGTTCCTTGGACTTGATTATTCCCATGTCTGGAATGGTGTATCTGCTCACTTCTGCCTCTGAAAAATCCCTGGATTCCTTATACAGCAGTGGTTAACTTTTTCTTGTTAATGGATCTCTTTGGCAGACTGGTAAAGTCTATGCATCCAATCTCAGAAGGATTAAAAAAGACACAGTCAAAAGAAATGCTATATTTCAATTGGTGAAAATAAAGATGTCATTTTTCCCCTTCGAAGTTCATAGACCTTCTGAAAAACTATACATTGAACCCTTGGGGATCTCTGGATCCCTGTTCTAAAATCAGCTCAAACATCATCTTCTGCAGGAAGCTTTCCCTCACTCTTTTAGTTGCTGATAGCTCTCACCTAACTTGTATATAGCTTGTTTTTTCCTTTTTTATTTCCTTTCAGATGTGAGCTTCTTGAGAGCCAGGACTATTTTTGCCTTTCTTCTTTATCAGCACTAAACCCAAATCCTTGACATATAGTTAAGTCCTTAATAACTGAGGTCTGAGTAGCCCTAGATGTCCATTGAGGTCCCTTGCTATTGTCATTCTGTAACTATCTGATGAGGCAGCCAAGAAAGGTCACTGGAACTTGGGCTTCATTAGGAGAGGTAGTCTTCCGAATGAGGGAGATTAGAATATGACTCACTTTCCTGTGCTTTGGTCAATACTAGGGGTCCCATTATCTGGAGGATGTTGACAAGCCAGAGAGTATCTAGGATGGATACTAATTTGAGTGCAGTCTGAAAGCCATTTCAGATGTGGAATAGCTTTAAGAACTGAGAATTGCTAACCTATGAGACATCCCTGTGCAGTGGAAAGAGCATTGGCGGGACAGGCAGAGAGCAGGGGTTTGAATCCCACCTCTGATACTTCACATCTGTATGACCTTGGGTCACTTACATAATCTCCTTGGGACTCAGTTTCCTCCTTGTATAAAATGAAGATTTTGGAACAGTTGATCTCTGAGCTCCCTTCTAGCTCTAGGTGTTTGAGAATAAAAGGCTCAGGGGCACCACGGCTTGTTATCATGTGGAAGGGTCATTAGATTGATTCTGCTGAGCCTTTCGAAGGCAGAATTGGAAAAGCAGTGGGTGGGAGGGACAGAAAAGCGAGTTTTGGCTCGATATGAAGATGAGTTTACTAATCATTTTAGATGCCCGAGAAGAGAATGGGCCGCCTCATGAGAAGGGTGAATTCCTTATTACAAGAAACACTAAAACGGAGACTGGGGGTGTAGTTGGGAATTAGGTGAGATCCGATGACCTCTAAATCCCCATTGAGTTTGAGACAAACCAGTGAACGCTATTTACCATATTCAGAACCAAAAGGAATGAAGCTCATCCTGGCTCTTGCTAAGAAGCAGTCTTGTAGTTCAAGTCGTACCCTAACATCTGCTTTGTGTTTGCCTGTGTACTTCCAAAACACAGTGGGCTGCCGAGTTCAACTGGTATCTATGGAGATCCCAGGCAGTCCCAGGTGCTCTTAGGATTGTTATTTTTAAAAATGCAGAAACAAAAAAATGTAGCCAATGAAAATACACATGATTGACTTTGCTTGTTTATGATGTCGGCGGATTCCTTGGAGGATATTTAACAATTTTCTGAGCGCCAAGCTATCGTTAAACTCGGTATATCCGGGACGCGATTCACAAGCAAAGAAGACCTGAAATGAATGAAGCGGAAGATTTTAATGATAAACCTTTTTCAAAAGGCGTGATTTGAAGGGCATTTTTACTTCTTTGACGGCAATGGTGGCAGAGTAAATCCCAGTGAAATGAGTCCTTGTTACCTTCCAGTCTGAGCACATGGTGAACACTGACGATCTTTTGCTCTCCGTTGAGCACCGAGGCAAGTGGCTGCAGTGAACTGAACAGAGGGGCCTGCTTAATGTCTGTCATCAGTTCCAGAGAACAGGCAGGTGTGATGGTGGTCATGCATTTGTTTCTTTCAAGAGACACAGTCTATGAACCCTCACTCTATGCTTAGCAGCGCACTTTATTTTAAGATAGGCATCTATGCAACAGGCGTGATCAGACTGAATTTGGGAGGATCGAAGAACGTAGAGAGTCGGTGGGGTAGAGCTTGAAAATTTTACATGCCATACGCTTCCATTTCAAATGGCGGAACCCCCATTTTTGTCTCATTGGAGGCTTCTCGCTCTCCTTTTTAGAATAAAAACAGAGATCACAGAGATGATTTTGGCCATCTCCAGAACTCCATAGGGGCTTCCCTCAAAATGATCACAAGCGATTTGGTATGATTGGAGAAGCCTTTGGAGTGCTTGACAGACATTGTGGACATCAATACATGTGTGCTGAGCCTTGAAATCGATCTCCAAGATATGTGTGAGTACCCATCCCTTGGGAATAGGAAGGATCTGCAGAAGAGAAGCAGAGGGCTGCATGTAACATAACACTGATGGCTTCCGCTTCTATATCAGGAGATTCCTAGAGGGAAGGACCCTCAGGGGCCATTGAGTCATCTTAGAGAGGAGAAAACTGGAGCCCAGTAAAGGGAGAGCAAATATGCCCACAGTCACACAAACGGCTAAACAGAAATGAGAACAGATGTAGTACAATCTCCTTTTCCAGTTGAGGAAACTGAGACCCAAACGGTGGAATGGCTTACTCCTAGTTTCACACATAGCATCGGAAGTAAGATTTGAACCCACCTTCCTATGACTTCAGATCCAACACCATTTCCGGTCTTGATCAGTGGTCTACACTAGGGGTTCTAAGCTTTTGTGATAGGTTATGAATCCCTTTGGAAGTCCACTGAAACTAAAGGACCCCTTATCGGAATAAAGTTTTAAGATACATAATCAAATACATAGAAAACCAGTTATGTTGACATATAGTTACCAAAATAATAATTTGAAAAAAATCACCCAGTTCACAGGTCTCTGCTGTATGTAAACTCTAATCAGAGGGTGGCAGATTTTCTCTCCCTTCCTCCCTCTCCAATTACCTCCACTGCATTTGGCCCAGATGTCGGAATTCCTAGTTACAACTCAAGCCCAACTTCCCCAGACCCCCTGAAAAGTCTTCCTTTCCCTTAAAGTAGATGATTTTGTTAATGGTGATTAGCTAAATAGAGCATGTAATTTAAGCGCCTTAATGGATTTATTACACATTACTCTCCTTCATGCTCTCTATGGTTCAGCCAAATTGGTCTTCTTGCTATTACACACGCACACACATTCCCCCTTCACAAACTTCCCTATATCATCTCCCATCTATGTACAGGCTGTCCCTCCTCACCTCTGACTTTTAGAATCCCTTTAAAGGTCAGATAAAATGTCAGATCTACATGACATTTGTCCTAATCTCCCCTAGCTACTATTTCCTTTCCCCCTCAAGTGACCTTATATTTATTTTTATATATAGTGTATCTACTTAGAGGTATATAACTTGTATCACTCAATAGAATATAAGCTTCTCGAGGGCACAGACCATTTCATTTTGGGCTTTGTATCCCCCGTGCCTGGCCCACAGTAGGTACTTCATAAATCTTGTTGATTGATATCTCTCTGTCTATAGAATATTGTCTCCTCTCATGAAACAAAAGCTACTGGAAAGGGACTGTTTCTTATCAGTCTACCCAACACGTGGCATATAATGGGTGCTTAATATAAGTCACTAAAGGAAAACAAACATCTAGGCCAACCCTCAAAGTCTCTTCATATTTAACTAGACTTAGCATCACATAACACTCATTGCTTAAAATTAATGAAATTCAACATCTCATATGAAAATAAAGGCTACACTATTAAAAACTAGTTATATAATGTGCAACTATGACATAATTATATTTTAATGGGCTATAGGCTGTCAACAGTACACACATAGAAGATACAAAGAAATATGTATTAATTGACTCTATAAGCCACCTAATTTCTCAACTGTCTCTTCTGATCCCTCCAAGGCAAAACAACAGAGTGCCCCCAAAGTGGAAGTTGTCAAGAAAAGGTTAGATAACCATTTGCTGCATTTGTTATATTGGGATTCTTCTGCGGCTGAGAGATGGACCAGCTGGTGGCTAAGGTTACTTCCAATTTTCAAGTTCTGTGCTAATCAAGACTTCCACACTGGGATCTGGGATCTGACTAACATGGAGAGTCCATCCATTGGTGCATATCACAACTTATCCAAGCCTCCTCAGCCTGAACTACTCTTATCCCCGTTGTGTATTAATTAGCAGGAAATCTTCTATTCTTCTTAATCAGTGATTTCAAACTCAAATAGAAATGGAGGTCACAAATCCATATTTAGTTTAAATTGTTTTTTTAGTTTTTAGTTTAGTTTTAAAATGTAATGTTATCTATGTTTTATTGACTTTTTATTTATTTTGTTAAATATTTTCCAAATAATTTTGGTTAGTGGCGCTCTTGAACTAGTACTGCAGGCCCACATAAAAATCTGATTATTTTTGTTCTGAAAGGCATCTTTAAAAAAAAAGAATCATGATTTAACACTAATATTGCAATAGGTTGGGAAGAGAGAGCTAAGCTCAAAGCCAGGAAGACACTGACTTGCTATGTGACTGGGAAAGTAACAACCTCTCAGTGCTCTAGAGAGCTCTGAATATATAAATTGTACAACAAGATTATATGATGATTAATTCTGATGAACATGGCTCTTTTCTTTTTTATTATTATAACTTTTTATTTACAAGATATATGCATGGGTAATTTTTCAGCATTGACAGTTTCAGATTCTTTTGTTCCAACTTTTCCCCTCCTTCCCCCCATGTCCTCCCCGAGATGGCAGGTCGACCAATATATGTTAAATATGTTAAAGTATAAGTTAAATACAATATATGTATACATGGACATGGCTCTTATAAACAGTGAGGTGATTCAGGCCAGTTCCAATGGTCTTGTGACTGAGAGACATCTGCACCCAGAAAGAGGAGTGTAAGAACTGAGTGTGGATCACAGCATAGTATTTTCATTCTTTTTGTTGTTGTTTGCTTTTCTTTTTCTTTCTCATTTTTTCTTTTTTATCTCATTTTGCTTGTACAGCATAATTGTGGAAATATGTATAGAATAACTGCACATGTTTAACATATATTGGATTACTCTCCATCTAGGGGAAGGGATGGGGGAAAAGGAGGGAGAAAAATTTGGAACAACAAAGCTTTTCAAGCATGAATGTTGAAAACTATGTGTGCATATATTTTGAAAATAAAGAGCTTTAAAATAATTTTTAAAAAGAATATATACAAAGAAAGTGCTGAACTACATTGGTAGAAAATGAAATCATAGTCCCTGTCCTTATCCCTATCAATGTAGGGTAGTACTAATTTAGGTCAGAGGTGTCAAACATGCAGCTGCAAAAAAGGTTAAAATATAACTGGGAATTTTTTAACAAAATAAATAAAAATACAATAATATATAATGTTAAAATTTTAAAACAAAGTGTGGCCTATCTATAGGTAAAAATCACTAGATTTGTATTTAATGGAATAGTGGCTAATCTATTAATTTCTCTTTCCAATGAGTTAGACAGCACTAGTTTAGGTTGTCCAGAGAATGCATTAGAAGATTTTGTATTCTGGGTTCCCATGAGAAGTCAGGTCAATTATTATCCATACAACCTTCAGAAAGTAACTTTCCAACCCTCGGTCTCAGTTTCCTCCTGTGTAAAATGAGAGTGTTTGGGTGAGTTGGTCTGAGATACTTTCAGTTCTAAATCTAGGCTTCTTATGTTCCCATATTCAACAATGCAGTCATCCCTCCCACATTGTGACTTTCCCTGTCGCGGTTTTCATATATTGTAGGTTGGGATAAGAAATTAAATGGGAATGTTTGGGAGTTTTGCAGAAGCTTCAGATGGTATTGAAAGGGGAGAAGAGGAGACAGAGCTTATGACCAATAGTTAGCCCAAATTTTACAATAATGTACTGTAAATACCCTATAAAAGAAAAAGAAAAACTTCAGACTCTGTGGTAGGAAGGGAGGGCTAAAAATTTTATGCAGATTTTCTAGATCATGGAGGTACTGCACTCCTAACTCCCACAATGTAGATGGGATAATGCTATTAAATATTTTGGTCTTATTCTCTCTTTCTATCTTTATCTCTGCTCCTGTGTTTCTCTTACACACACACACACACACACACACGCACACGCACACGCACAATGATATTGGAAATAAAACTTCCAAGCACCATTTCATATGGGAACCCAAAGACCTGACAATGAATTTGAGATAATGGTCAAATCTGGTTAATTAGTCAGCCTGTCATCTTGTTGGAAGCATTAGATATAGTAGTAGGTAATAGCTCATTAGCAAGAAATAGAGATGGTTAATTATGACAAGGTCACAAAAGTATTATCATTCTAAGTTTGTGAGGGTATTCAAAATAATAAGGGAAACATCTCAGAGTAGAAGAGAGATTCATAACCAATTCTGAAGAGTTCAGGGTAAAACATTGGGAGTCAGGAAGCTCAGTGGTTGACTGGGGCTTACATATGATGCTTTAAGGCCCGAGAGATGAACTTGTGGTATTGGAATAAGCAGCTAGATGGTGAAATGGATAGTATTGTATTTGATGTCTGAAAGACCAGAGTTGTAATCCTGCGTAAGATACTTATTAGCTGTATGACCCTGGACAAGTCAGTAAACCTCTCTCAGCCTTAATTTTCCCATCTATAAAATGGAGATGACAATAATAACACCCACCTCATAGAGTTGCTGTGAGAACCAATAAGTGCTTTGAAAACCTTAAAGGTCTACAGAGATGCTAGTGGCTGGAATAGTTTGGATTAATACCTTTGGAAAGTCATTGAGGACCTGCCTCAAAGCATGAAAATCAATATGGCAGCCAAGACAGTTAATGCCACTTGTGATGATCCATAGCTTCTAGGAATAAAGTGATGGTCCTCCTGTTCTCGGCACCGATCAATCAGGACTATAATGCTGGGTCCAATTCTATAGGCCATATTCTAGGAAGGACCTTGATAAGAGGGATGGTGATGAGAGAAGAAGAGCCAAGACAGTAAAGTGGGCCTTGAGTCCATGTCTTATGATGATTGGTTGAAGGAATTGGAGAAGACGAGGATGGACGAGACATGACAATGGTCTTCAAGTAGGGCTGTTCAGTGTGAAAGAGGTAGTTTTATTCTGTTTGTCGCTCAAAGACAACGGATGGAACAAAGAGCTAAATTTAGGATCAGTATCAGAAAAACTGAGAAATCATTCTATCCTAAAGTAAAATAGGCTGCTTTGAAGGATAATGGTTTCCCCTTCATTGGTGGTTTTCAGGCAAAAGTTGGGTGACCACTTGTTGGCTGTGCTGCTGCGGGGATGTTTTCTCAGGTTTGGGGTATTCATGATTGTTAGCCAGGCCTCTTCCAACTCAAAAATTCTGGGATTCTGGGAAAACTAGGCCTTCCGCATTCAAATGGTTCTGATATTGTATCGAAGTGAGACTTGTCTCGTCATCTTGAGCCACCTTTGTCCTCCTTCTGTGTTGACGGAAATAAGACTCACTTCCACATAACCGCCAGCACTCATTTACTGGGATGTCTCTGGAAGTACACCAAGAGCCCTTCCTAAAATTAATGGGTTGCTAGGAAGGAACTGTTGCCTCCAGGGAGGGAGGTGCTGAAAAAGAGAAAGGCTGAGGAAAGAGGAATGAAAACATACAAAAGAAAAGCACTCCATGTTGCTTTGCATTTTCTCTCCTTTTCTCTCCCTCTCCTTCCATCCTTCCCCCCTGTCTCTGTCTTCCTCCCTCCTTCCCCTCTGTCCTCTCCATCCATCTATCTCCTCTTCTCCCCCTCCCTGTCTATTTCCCCCCTTCCCTCTCCCTTCTCCCCTACTTCTTTCCTATCCCTCCATCCCTCTCTGTCTCCCTTCTTCTATCTATCTCTTTCTCTGTATGACTTTGGACAAGTCATTTCCCCTCTTTGGGCTTCCTCCTTTGTAAAATGAAGGCATTATATCAGAGTAGGTCCCAACACTTCTAGATCTAGACATAACCCTAGGTAAATTGAATTGGTTTCCTTTCTCTGGGCCTCAGTTTCCACCTCTTTGAAACTAGTGAGTTGCATTAGATGGCCTCTACAGTCACTTCCAGAGTAAGATCCATAACCCCACGATCCTCTGAGCGCACCTCAACTTGGCTTCCAACTTCATGCTCCAAAGATGAAGTGCTAAATCTGGATGGGGCTTTTCATGGAAGGAGGCGCCTGCCAGAGTGGATGGTTAGATCTGGGAATGGGGTGAAAATGAATTGGTCCCATGGAAGCTTCTTTTTACTAAATGACTGGCTCCTGGCTCTTCCAATCTGGCTGTCACCAGCTGTGCCCGACAGACTGTGACAGAGGCCCGCTGGTGGCATTTCTAGAAGCTCGCAGAGCTCCCCCAGGATCGTCTCTTGCTTTGTTTCATTAGCTCGACAAGCTTCTGCTCGCCTCCAATGACAGCAGATATTAACAAAGCCCCAATGCACTTCCTGCGTCTTCCCCACCGCTTGGCTTGGCTTCACACCCGATTTGGCAATTGCGTCTTTGCTCTGGCACAGCTCACGGGAGCGCTCCGCGTGAAGCGCCGGTTGCCATCTGTCAGAGGGAGAGGGAACAAACGCCATCGCTGGGATGGCATCGGTCAGAATTAGGCCCATCACTAACAGGCTGACAGGGAAGTCTGCAAGTGGAGGATCACAACCCTGCTTAGATCTCGAGGCGATGCCGCGATCGGTCTTACTTTGAAGCAAGGGTACTGGAGTGGGTGTGGGGCTGTCTGCTCATTGGGAATCCTGGGAATTACTAGGTGACCCCATCAACCAACCAGCATCCATTGGCTTAGTATCTACTGTCTGTTGTAAGGATCACGAAAGAAGTAATCCTTCTTTCTTTCCTTATGAAAGGAAGACATGACGATCGCTTTCAAGAGAGAGGGATGGTACGTTTGACACGTCCTTGAAATCCTCATTCCCTCGGTTCCATGAAAAGAAATTATTTTGGTTCCACTCTTACTTCTCCGCCCAGTTCTCTGTCACCTTTAGAAATCCTTTATTCTCTGGTCTCTCCTCCTGTCTTTCCCCAAGCCTCAACCATCTATTAATACTCCAAAGGATTCAAAATCTGGCCTCCACAAAATCCAAACTTTCAGAGTTTGGCTCCCTCATTTCCCAGAGGACAAATCTCAAGCTCAGGGAGGTGAAGTCTCTTTTGAGACTGTTTTCTCATCTGTAAAAGTGAGTCTCTGAGGCTCTTCCAACTCTAGATCAATGTTCTCTTATATGTACCATTGGGCAAGTCATAGCCATGAGCTTCATTTTCCTCATTTATAAAATGAGGGAATTCGATTAAATGACTTCTAAGGTCACTTTCAGCTATACATCTAGGAACTTATGAAATCTTAAGTGGGTATGGCCAAGCCCTTTGTGGGGATAATAAGAGGATTAGTTGAAAAATCTGGGAATGTTGACCCTGGTAAAGAAAATACTTGGGGCAGGAGGGCAGGATAGCCATTGTCGTATATTTGAAGGGCTGTCATAGGGGTAGGAGGTACTAGCTATGTTTTGCTTTGATCCCAGAAAACAGAACTGGGGAAAATGAATACATGTTGGAGAGATGCAGATTTAGAATTAAAGAAAGGAAGAAGAACTATGAGAGTTGTCCAGAAATGGAATGGGCCAAAGTGATGAGAAGCTCTTCATTGGAGGTCTTTTACCAAAGACTGGAAGACCACTTGCTGGGTATGGTGTTAGGGGGTTCCGTTTTTAGACATGGGTTAGAGTAGAATCATAGAGCCAGACAGGGCCTTAGATAGTATCTACTCCCCCCTTCTCTTTGTATGAAGAAGTCAACTGAGGCCCAGGAGTGGAAAGTTATTTGTCCAAGGTCACAGTAAGACCTTAATGCCAGAGGGGGAAGGGATCTTGGAGGCCATGTAGCCTAAATCCCCTGATTTTACAGAGGAGGAAATGAAGACAAAGAGAAGGGAAGGGACTTACTCAAGCTCACATAAAGAGTAAATAAAAGAATTGGAACTTAAACTCACGTTCTCTGAATTCAAATGCAATGCTCTTTCCTCTTCCCCCTGACTTTGGGGGCTTCTTTTAGCTTTGAGATTTAACTATTTGGTGGTAATGCACAGCAAACGGACTCTCAGGCGCCTCCCCCAAATGGTGATCCCAAGATCATTTTGATATTCTCCTAAGGAAAACCTAATCGACCTCATTTGCAGTCTACAGCAGAAAGTCCATAACGACTTTCCAAAGACAAACGCAAATGATTTCCCTTTTGAAGCATCTGTCCACCTCGGCTCAGCTGGCATGGATAAATGAAAGGTTGTAAAACTTTTTTACAAAAAAAAAACAAAGTAAGTGGGATCAGGCTTAGCATATTCCAGCCTGAACGTTCCAGTTCAAAGATATCTTCTTTCCCCCTCCTTTGATGGCCTCCCATGTAGCCACTCTCTTTCCCTTTCCTTTTCCCTGGGCATCCTTCCCTAGAGGTACTTAGAGGTCTTGGTTTGACAATTTCCTCTCAACTTCTGTCCCGCTGCCGTTAGATGGAACTGCTCTCAGTTTTCTTTGCCTCTGGCTCTCCCCAGGCCTTAGCCCTTTGCTTACAACATTCAGCCAGTATTTTTCCCCTCTTGTTGTCAAAGGTACTGCTCTGACCAGAAGCATCCGAAGCTGACCCGAGGTGATTGCTCTGGACCCCGCCTTTCAGGCCCTGCTCTGCTGGTAACTCAGAGGTGAGCTGGGGGGCTCAACCGGTGGGAGAGAAAGATTAACCTCGGGCCCCCAGTCACCGAGACAAAGAAAATAAGACTGCCTTTCCGGTCCCTGCCTCCTCCTTTCTGCAGGATCTTTCCCCTTTAAGGTTGCTATTGATGTTCATTTCAAATGAATTTCACTCAAATACAAATGATAGGGAGCAGGCTGAGAGAATGAGTTCCTCTTGCAGCCATCACTTCCCATTGTTCATCTTGAGGACGGCTCTGGGTTCTGAGAGCAATTAAGGTTGTCTCAGAGTGTACATTTACATGAATGAGGGGGATGAGCCACTAGGAGCAAACAGTGCAATGAAATCATCCCATTGAATTGGTTCTTCTCTGGCTATTTCCTCTCGGAGACACTCATACTCTTTTTCCACTTTAATCAGCAAGCTTTTGTCGATCCCTCTACTTGTCCTCTCTTGGGCTTTTGACATTACAGTGTGCCCCCTACTCCCTCCTACTGGCTTCTTTTACTCATGTGATCTTGAGTCACTCACTTTAACCCATGCCCATCTTGGGCCAAAGTCATTTTAACCTTTGGTCTTTAGTTTCCTTTTTTTCCCTACCAAAGAATTAGGACTAGATGGCTTCTGAGCTCCTTCTCAACTCTCAAGCTATGATTCTGTGGGTACCCTTGGACAATGTGCTTCCTCTCCCTGGGCCTCAGTTTCCTCCTCTGTAAAATGATGGCCTCTTAGGACCTCCCCAGCCTCGCATCTAAGATCCTACAATCATACGATCCTTCTTCTTGCCAACACTAACCCTAGAGACTTTATCCTTATCTCCACCTCATCTTTTTGATGATAGATTATTCTCATTACCTTCTTTTTCATAATTCCTTTCTCATAATTCCTTCTTTTGCCTTGTATCCACTGGCTCCTTCCTTGCTGCTACAGACATGCCCAGGCCTTCATTAGACATTATTATTTCCCCAAGATAGAATCTTGTATCTCTTCCTCCTATCACGACCGTCCTCACTGAAAAAACTGCGAACACTCAGTGCCACCACTTTCTCACCTCTCACTCGCTTCTCAAACCCCTGAGGCTCAGCTTTCCACACTACCACCCAACGGAAACCTGTCTGCAGGACCCAATGATCTCTTCACTCATAAATCCAATGGCTTTTTCCCAGGCTGCCTCCTACTGGGTTTCTATGCTGCTTTTGATGCTGTCGACCTCCTTTCCCTACCTTTAAAAAACCGAGGCTATTCAGTGTACACGTTAACAACAATACTGTGCGAAGCTCACCTATGATTACTTAGCTCTTCTTAGCAATACAGTGATCCAAAACACCTCCAAGGAGGTGATGGGAAATGCTATTCACAGCTAGAGAAAGAACTTTGGAGTTTGAAAGCAGAGAGAAGCAGACTATTTTTCCTTTTTTTTTTTTTTGTTTTCCCCTCACCCTTAATAGTTTTTCCCTTTTGTTCTTTTTCTTCTTTTACAACACGACTAATAAGGAAACATGTTTAAAATGATCGCTACCTTATTTCAGATTGCTTGCTGTCTCGGGAAGGGGAGGAGGAGAGAGAAATTTGGGATTCAACATCTTATAAAAATGAAGGTTGCAAAAAAGAAAATTTATTACAAATCTAAGTTATGGAGATCCTGTATACTAAAGCCTCATTCTACCATGTCCTTAAGATCCAGGATATGGGGTTATTTAAAATGATGGTTATGAATAACCTATATCAGATTGCTTGCTGTCTCAGGGAAAGGAGGGGGAAAAATTTGGAACTGAAAATCTTATAAAAATGAACGTTGAAAACTCTCTTCACATGTGATTGCAAAGAATAAAATTCTATTACAAATCTCAATTATGAAAATGATGTGTACTGAAGCCTTCTTCTACAATGTCCTTAAGATCCAGGATATGGGTTGTCTTACCAGCACGTGGGAAGGAAGTTAGTTATTTAAAGGTCAGAAGACTACTCTCCAGGGAATTTTGGGAAAAAGGTCACCGTGCTGTATCTGAGAACAACTCTGCTTTCTTCTTGGCCTTATGGATGGACTTTCCATTGAGAACACATCCCCCTGCTTTTTGCCACTCTCCGTTTTAGCATCTGGGATTGTCAGTGCTATATGAGAATAATACTGATACTTTTCAGCCCACTGTCTTATCATGCTAATGACTTGAGTGGTGCCTTCAGGGAAAAAATATGCAAACCCCGAGGTAATTTTTCAATCCCCTAAAATAAGCTCACATAAAGATGTATGTGATTTACATAGCTACCACTGCTAAAATTAAAAAAAAAAAAAAGGCACCCAGCTTCTCATCAATAAGAATGCCATGGACTGGACGATTTTGCTTTGAGTGCCCCGAGATAAAGCCTGTCACACAGGTTTGCCTCCACCAAGACATCTGAGAAGCAGGATTCATTAAGCCAAGGATGTGCCCAGCGATGTAGGAGAGACACCAGCTGGTCCTTCAGCCAGGAAGGGAGCTGGCAGGGTACAGGAGAAAGACAATTCATTAATGCAACCGGAGAAACATTTGTAGTGCGTCATTTTGACATCTCCAGGAAGAGGCAGACTAAAGCACATCAGTATGTCTAGAGGACAGCTGCAGGGCTGGAAGATGGTGAGAGCATGGGGACCAGCAAGGGGGTGGGCAGCTCTCAATGGATGAGACAGACAGAAGGCTGGACTCCCTTCCTGATCCTGCAATTCTTCTGCCCATAATAGGGCATAATCTACTGCTCGGGGAGGAACACCCAGCCTGATTTTACAGAGGAACAGAATAGGAGAGTTAGAAGGGGTTTCGGTGGCCCGTCCAACCTTTACGCAAAAGAAATGACCTTTCCTTAGTCTCTTATATCTGGCACCACACGTGAGCACTCTACAAAACTCTGAACTATTTATTTGTAATTTCTCAGGATTTTCGATCTTGAGCTAGAAGAGCTCTCAGGGGCCATCTAGGCTAACCCTCTCATTTTAAAGAGGAAGAATCTGAGACCCAGAGAGGTGGACTGACATAGCCAAGATCACATGGGTTAGAAATGGCAGACTGGGGTTCAAATTCAAAATTGTATGGCTTAGTTCAATCCAAACAAGGGCCAGGTCAGAAGATATTAATCTTAATTGTGTATGTCCAACCTCTTTGGGACTATCTATTGAAGCCTAATGGACTCCTTCTCAGAATCAGACTGGTTTATAAATGTATAAAATAAAATAGCTAGGATGACAAAGGAAATAAATCATATTGAAATACAATCATCCAAATCTTTTAGAAATTCTTTTTAAATTATAATTTAAATGAAATTATATTTGAAAATTAATTGTAAAAAATTCATGGATCCCCTGAAATCCCTGGTCTGTGCATTTCATGTTAAGAACCCCTGCTCTGGTTGAAACTTGGCCGATCATCTCTGTATTTGTACTTTGGGAGCAAAGACGTAACAGATTTAACGATGAAATGAGTGAAAATTCATTCCCTCTAACCAACGTGAACTCCTTGAGAGCAGAGCTCGCCTCCTGCCTTTCTTTCCATCTCTAGTGCTTCCCACAGTACCTGGCAAACAGTGAGCACTCGATAAGTTTGCTTGCTTGACTGATTTCTGGTGAAGTCCAATAGCTATCAACATTTAACAGTCTGTTGATCTTCACTGATATACTAGAATCCTGGTATAATAGAGCAGGTTAGAGCTGGACAGGAACTTAAAATTCATCATGTTGACACTGGAAGGGAGCCCTGAAGTTTTCTGGTTCAACTCCCCTCATTTTACAGTTGAGAAGTTAGAAAAATAACTTCTGTGAGATCCCATAGCAAGTGGTAGAGTTCAGACTAGAACTCAGGATGCCCACAGCAGTTTGATCTGGCCTACACCATTTTACCTCTTCTTGTCCCCCCTGAATTCCCAGTTATCTACGCTTCCCTGAAGCTCTTTCAAATATCTCCCCGAAATGCTGATAAAAAACCAAGCCCAGATGGGAAAAGCCAGATCTCTCATGAAGACAAAATAAAGATAGTAGACTGATTCTAGTTCCAGAAATCTAAAGGACCAATATGCATCTTCAAAGTATCATGTAAGGACCCTCTTTCATATATTGACCTCACATAAAGTTATCTATCTTGGCTGTTCTTCTTAAGATTTTTGCTTTCTCCCTCCTTGTGACAGCATAGTTGTTTGATCTTATTTGAATGATGGTAATGTACCCTGAGGCACATTTTGTAAAATCTAATAAACAAGTGAGCAAAAGAATGAAAAGGAAGAAAAAATCAAGCTATTAGGCTGACTCTCTGAATCTTTCCTTTTTAGGGCTTTCTATTGCTTTGAAAAAAATCATTCTACAGCCCCCTGGATACATGCCACAGGCAGGAGGTCTTTAGCAAAAAATCTCTAGGGGAAAAAAGGATGGAATCTTGAAAGTTTCCAAACTGATAAGTTTCACAAAAACCGCATAACTTCCTGGGGCCAAGAAAACCTTGGGCGGATTATTGGATACGGGAGGTTCTGCCCCAGCTGACGGGAAGAAGACCACCCCGCATCATGTAACTGATAATGTCATACTCTAGTGTCATGGAATGGAAGACATCAACGTGTGTGAGTTCTCGAATGGAAAGCGAAGACAGATGACTGACTTATGGGAGCTGTGTACTTTCTGTTTGAATTTGATTTGACCTCAGGTGCTCGTGACTATAGACCTCACGCTCTATCCACTGTGCTGCCAAGTTATGTATAAGATAATTAGGTAATGGGGGTGAAGGTGTTAGCAACTAGGGGGATCAGAAAGGGGGCTCCAGCAAAAGAGGTAAACCTTGTAGGAAACCAGGGGTTCTAAGAGGCAGAGATGAAAGAGAACATCCTAGGCATAAGGGGGGTCCACTTAAGGGCCTGGAAACTGGAGGCAGTGGAGCTTGTGTACTTTGTGTGTGAAGGGGAAGACTGTAATAAAACTAGAAAAGGTTGACTGGGGCCAGCTTGTGAAAGGATAAAAAGACAGAACCCTTGTATTGATGTTAGAGGCAAAAGGGAGTCATTGAAGTCCCTTGAGTAGAAGAGAAACATGATCAGAACCTATAATTCAAGTCATTCTGTGAATGATATCTTGGAGATGGGAGAGACTTGAGGCAGGGAAACCAACTGCTACTAGTCCAGTCCTTAGCCTCTTATGCACTCCCCTTTTAACTTGGTCTGATGGAAAGCAGCTTTGGAGTCAAAGAATCTGCATTCATATCCCTCCTTTGACTGAGGATTAGGACCTGGGTGAGATTGGGCAGGTTATTTTCTTGTCACCTCCAATTCTTAGAATCTCTAGCTTCCTTTAAGACTCAGATCAAGTAGCACTTAACTGTTAAAGGCTTTGACTGGACCTCACTATAGCTAGGGCTTCACCACAATTATCTTACATTTATTTAGTATATACAAAAAGACTTTTTCAATCCTTAAAACATCAATTCCATGTTATTGTTTATTTTTTTAGTCAATAGCATTGAGGGACTTACTATGTGTAAGGCATTGTGAGAAGTTCTAGGAATACAAAGAAAGGCAAAAAAAAAAAAACCCAGTTACTACTTTCAGTGAGCTTGAAATCTAACGGGGAAGATGGCAGGAGAACAATTTTGTACACACAAGCTATGTCTACAGCATAACATTGGAGAAAATCAAGAGAGGGAAGGCATAAGCATTAAGGAGAATGGAAACAGATTTCTTCTAGAAGGCAGGGATTTACAGGAGACTTGAAGGAAGCCACAAAATTAAAGTAAATATGGAGAGAATTCAAGTCAATGGCGACAGGGAAAATGGCTGGAATGTGGAGATGGGGTGTCTAGATAAGGAGCAGCAAGGAGTCACTGGATCAGAGTATGGGGGAGGGTGTGAGATATAAGAAGACTAGAAAGTTAGAAAGTGATCAATTTAGAAATGGCTCTCAATCTCAAGTAGAAGTTTTTGTATTTGATCCTAGAGATGATAATTTATTGAACAAAGGGGTGAAATGGTCAGAGCTATAAGAACAGCAATTCGAAAACCAAATGGAAGATGTAGTAGAAAAGACGACGCAGGAAGACCCTCCAGCAGCCTATTTTTAGTCTAGAGGTGAGGTGATGAGGGCCTACGCTGCAATTGTGGGAGTGTCAGAAGAGAGAAGGGTGTATAGGAAACATGTTAAGGTAGAAATGGCAGGCCTTGGCAAAAGACTGGAAATGAGGTTTGAGAGAGAGTGAAGATTCAAGGATGACAAGCCTGGGGAAGGCTGCCCTCTACAGTAATGGGGAAGGCTGCCCTCTACATTAATAAGGAAGGTGGGAAGGGAAGAGTGTTTAAGAGGGAAAAAATAATGAATTTTGTTTTGGACAGTTTTGAATTTAATGTCCACTAGAGAGCTACTTTGAGATGTCTGAGAAGTTGGACCTAGATCAGCAAGATCTGGGAATCATCAGCAGAGAGATGGTAATTGAAATGATGGGAGCTGATGAGATCACCATGTGAAATGGATTAGAGAAATTAGAGAAGAAGGATCAGAACACAGCCCATTGGGAGAGCCACAATGAACTGGAATGATCTAAATGAATATGCAGGAAAGAGATTAAGAAAAGGGCAGATAGGTTGGAGGAAAACCAGGAGAGAGGAGGCCTCGTGAAAATCGAGAGGGAAGATATTTCAAGGAGAAAAGGGTGATCAACAGTGCAAAGGTGGGAGAGAGGTCAAGAAGTGTGAGGATTGAGCAAGGGTCATTGGACCTGGCAACTACAGATCAGTGGTAGCACTGGAGAGAGCAGTTTCAGTTGAATGATGAGCTCAGAAACTAGAAAGAGCTGAGAACAGAGTAAAAGGAAAGGAAATGAGGCTAGATAGACTTCTTAAGGAGGTTAGACACAAAAAAGAAGGAGAGATAGTAGGAACAGACAGTTCAAGTGAGAGTGTTTTGAGGATGGGGTAGACATGAGTTGTCCCTGAAGGCAGTAGGGAAGCAATGAGTAGATGGAGATTGAAGATTAGTGAAAGAAAGATTGGGCAATGTGCTGAAGAAGATGAAACGGGATCACTCGTGTAGGCAGAGGGATTTGACTTGATAAGGAGAAGGGCCATATCTTTACGTGAAAGAGGAGTAGAAGAATAATGGCAGAAGGCATCTGGGAATTGTGACATGAGGAGGAAGAAAGAAAAAGGAGCTCTCAACAAATGACCCCATTTTTTTCAGGGAAATACGAGGCAAAATTCTCAATTGAGAGGGTGAAAGGAAGGGAACCTTGGCGGGTTTGAGGAGGAATGAAAAGGTTTGGAAAAGCTGCTGTGGTAAGTAGCATAGTAAATTGATTAGGGAGGTGTAAAAGGATTGCCTTGCCACAGTGAGGGTCTAGTCAGGATTGGGTGACATAAATTTGTAGTGGACCCAGTAGCATGGTTTTGTGATTTTCTCCAGCCTCATTCAGCAGCACTTGAGTCAGAGTGAAGGCAACAGATGGTGGGAGTAATCTAAGACTGGGGCTTGGCAGGGAGAGATTGGTGATAGGATAAGAAGCAAGAGACTCAAGAGGAGGTGGTGTAAAATTCTCTTGTTTTACCAAGAAAAAGAAGGGGGGAGAGTGTAGCTAGTAGCTGAGGTGATGGTCTGGGGAAAAAAACTAAAGGGTAGAGGGGCTGGAGCTCATGGGGAGGACAAAGAACAGGATTAGGGGTTGCAAGGTCATGGGAGAAGTAGAATGACAAAGATTATGATCAAATTTCAAAGTTCACGAACCTGGCAGTGGCGTATTTGTGGGTGATGATAATACCAATGGTTTGACCATTCTTGTGTGTAGCTGGGCTGTGATAGAAATGGGTAAGTCAAGGCACTGGGAGATTAGAGGGAGGGTAGTAGTGAAGTTCCTTAGTATAAGGCAGGACTAGAGGGGTAGAGAAAAACAGTGAGCCAGGTACTGAATACATTAAGGGAAGAAGGAGAATTTCCCCGGGATCCATGGGTCTGTAAAGTCACTGCAATCTTAATTGGGTGGTAAAGACAAATTGAGTGAACTGCAAAGGAGGAGAGAGTGATGGAGATAGAGAGAAAGTCAGGAATTATTGGGGACTGAGCAAAGGCCTGGCAACGGGGAGCAAGGAGTAGTACAAACTTCTCCCAGATCCTTGACCAGTGAGTGAGGATGGGATATATGTGAATTATCATATTATCACATATAGCTGGCTTTAGAGTCACAAAGAACTCAATTCAAATTCTTCCTCTGTGTAACCCTGAGCAAATTACTTACTTCAAGAGCCAATTTCTAAGTTACATAATGGGTGCCCGTCCCATTTAATAGCAGGAATTCCTTATTGGGAGATCCCTACAACTAGATCCTCACCTATATATTTACATGTCTCCCTTTATGGATTGTAAGTTCCTTGAGGGCAAGGATTAAGCAATTTTATTTTTATTTTTGCATCTAGTACATTGCCTGGTAAACAGCAGGCACTTAATATATGTTTATTAAATGAATGATGACTAGATTACACCATCATCCTGTGATTCCCTGTGGCCTTTTCTATTGTTTTTGTATTTGTAACCCTAGGGTTTGGTACACTGCCTGGTTCCTAGAGTGCACTTGATCATTAACAAATGTCCTTTCATCCTAGAGGCCATTTTCTTACACTATTAGAAAACAACATAATCTTAATCTTAAACCTTACTCATCTTAAATACTTTATATACTTTAATACTTCCTATTACTTCCCTTTACACCCTGTATATTTAAGCCATCCTGAATTACTAGGTAGTTCTCCAAACTAAAAAGGCCATTTTCTTCTCCCAGGCATTTCCACACTAACCCTCCTGTCTGGTATGCCCTCATTCCTTATTACTTCCTCTCAGAACCCTCGTCTTCTTTTTAGGTCTTTTGAGTCCCTCGTTACACTAGAAAGAGTGTAGAACATGGAGTTAGATGACTTGAGTTCAGATTTCAGTCCTATCATTTAACTACTTCTGTTCTCATCCAGTCGTTTTTCAATCATGTCCGATTTTTGGACTCTTTAAAAGCCCATTTGGGGTTTTCCTGGCAAACGTACTGGAGTGGTCTGCCATTTCCTTCTCCAGCACATTTTACAGATGAAGAAACTGATGCACACAAGGTGAAGTTCCTTGCCCAGAGTCATACAGCTTGGAAGTATCTGGGGCCAGATTTAAACTTGGGAAGATGAGCCAAGAACTCTGTCTACTGCAGCACCACTTAGCTGACTCTAATTTATCTGTGTAACCTCACTTTATCTCTCTGAACCTCAGTTTCCTCCTCTGTCAAGTGAAGGGATTCAACTAGATGGCCTCTGAGATTCTCTTTCTTTTAGATCTAGGATCCTAGGAATACTTTTTAAATTGTCTTATATTTAAGATATTTCAGAATCTGTGTATCTGTCATCTCCTTGATTAGAACATTAAGGGCAGAGATGATTTCATTTTTGTCTTTGGTAGCCCCAGGGCCTACATGGCGCCTGGCACCTAGCAAGTGCTTAATATCTCCTTATCGTTTGATTAAGCGTGCCCAGTGAACAGCCCAGTATTTTTAGCTCACTGATCATCAAGAGATTTTTTTTCTCATGGCCAACAGAAATGCTTCCCACTTAGTTTGAGCCTTTTTTTTCCTTGGCTTAATTCCCTGCCCATGAGAAGCAATTTTAAACAATCTATTCTTATATACTCCATTGTACCAGGAATGGAACCGGGTGATCGATCCACAAGTACCTACTAGGTGCCAGGTCCTGAGCTAGACACTGGGGATACAAAGAGAAAATGGTCTAGTCCTTTCCCACCAGGAGCTTACATCGAAACTTCTCAGTTCACTGCTTCCCAACAATGCAATCACACACTTTGATATGTGATGAAGTGAACCATGGGGTGTCAAGATGCCCTGGGTCTGCTCCAAATCTTATGCTAATTCCTCCAAGCCTCCAAGATGCTAATAAGCAGGTTTGAGGGTGGATGGGACAGTTCCCATGGAAGAGAAAAGAGAGAAAAGAAAGAGGAGACAGAGAATGGCCTCTGTGTCTGTATGATATATATATATATATATATATATGTGTGTGTGTGTGTGTCTATATATATATATATATATATATATGTACATATATGTATATGTGCTCTCAGACCCATCTGCTACTGCATCATGTAGAAGAGATGGACCTGGGTTCTGGCTGCTCTACCTGCTAATTACAGGCGATATCAAGCTAGAAAATGCTATGAGTATAGAGTTAGTGATGAACACGGGGACTAGCCAAGCTAGGTTTGGAAAAACAAGCTGGCCAAAGAGCTAGGGGGTGGGGGGATAGAGAATAGGATTTTTTTTTTGTATAGCCAGAGATCAAAGACCAAATCATGCCCTTAATCTCAAAAACATAGTTCTTTTAAAAAATTAAGGCTATGTAATCACAGATGATAATAACTCATTATATGGTACCCAAGATTCACAATGTAACTTTCATACATTCGTAATATAATAATAATAGCATTTATATCGGTATGCTTATATAATTTAATATGATAATTTATAATATATTTTATATTAACACTAATATTATTATATTATATAATTTGTAAAACAAATAAATATAAACCTTTAATAAAGTTTACAAGGGACTTTAAAAATATTATTTCATTTGATCCTCATAACAACCAATGGAGGGAGGTGCTATTATCCCCTTTTTACAGATGAGAAAATTGAGGCAGAGAGAAGTTAAATGATTTGTCCAGGGTTACAAAGCTAGTTAAGTATCTGAAGGCAAAATTAAGCTAAGATCTTTCTAAGTCCAAATCCATCCAGCATTCTAAGCACTGTACCACTAGCGCTCTATAATTATGTATACATATGTGTGTGGTGTATGTGTGCATATATGTGTGCGTGCATGTGTCTCTGTGTGTACACCCACACGTGTGTGTTTCTATACAATTATATAGACACACATGTACATATAAGTAATGCCTATATATGGTATATATTTTTACAAAGTAAATGTGTAATAATTTCATATGTGATCATTTGTGATGTTTTTTTTCCCATAGATTTGAGAAATATTTTAATGACTGAAGTCATTAATTAAATTAATTAAATAAAATTGAAATAATTAATGAAGAGAGTCTTTAAACACCATATTTGAAGTTATGCTCCTGCTGAAAAAAGAAAGATGTTCAACTCTGCCAGTTGTCCCCCAAAACTGAACACAGATTCATCAAACAATTCATAAAAACAGTTCACAAAAGTTCTGTTCTGACTTGGTTAGCTTACAGCTCCATCCATGGTTCTTCAACTGGCTCCTGTTGAATCATCTAGAGTAATGGCAACTGGGGAATCAGGTGAGACTTTGTAGAACCTTAAATGAAACTAGAGATCCTAAGAGGCCTAAGAAAGACTGCGTTCTAGCAATATGGGACAGACACCCCGTATAAAGGAATAGAACCGGGAGTTGAAATGCATTTTGGACAAATAGGCCAGTTTGGAGGGGAATGCGGAGTATTGGAAGAGACGTGATGTACCATAACCCTGGAAAGGCAGTCTGGAACTTGCTTTTGAAGACCTTTAGATGCCGAGATGAGAAATTTACTTTTCTTTTTGATAGAATCAATAGGGAATCACCACAAGGTTCTATTGATCAGGGGAGTGGCCTGGTCAGATTGTGTTTTAAAAGAGTGAGGGGATTGAAAAGTGGAGAGCCTGGAAACTGGGAATTCAGTTCAGAGGCTTTTTCCATAGTCCAGACAAGAGCTGATGAAGACCTGAAGTAAGGAGGTGGTTGTATGAGTATAGAGAAGGGGCTCTTGGGAGATATGTTGTCAAGGTAGAATTGGCAAGACTCGCAAACTTACTGGCTATGAGAGGTGAGGCAGAGGGAGAAAAGTAGTGTGACAAGAAGGATGGTGGTCCCCTCCTTTGAAATAGGAATATTTAGAAGAAGGATAGGGTTATGTGGAGCAATATTGGGTTTTGCTTTGGACAGTTTAAGTTTGGGATCCATTTAGGCATGAATGTGATGATTCAGGACTAGAACAGAGAAGATAGAAGTGTTGGATGTGTAGACTTGGCAAGCACCTGTGTAGAGATGGCCACTGAACCTATAGGAAATGATGAGGTCCCCAAAAGAGTGGGTGAGGAAAGAGAAGAAAGGGAAATCCAGGAGCACGCTTGGGGAGTAGCTATGGTTAGGAGACAGTACATGGATGATGACCCACTAAAGGTGACTAGAAGAACAACGTCACATTGAGTAGATCTCTGAGGAGAGTGTACAAAAAAACAGGCATGAATCATACAAGATGAGAAGGTATGAATGGGTTTTGACTCATACCCATGCAAAGAATATCTACTTCAATGAAATTGGATCCACTGAAATGCTGATTATTTATTATACACACAATATAAGCACAGTGGATAAAACAGTCACTTCACCCTGTTTGCTTCTGTTTCCTCATCTGTAAAATGTGCTGGAGAAGGAAATGGCAAACCACTCTGGTACCTCAGCCAAGAAAGCTCCCAAAAGGGGTCACCGAGAGTCAGACATAACTGGAAACGGTCGAATATGTTCAACAACAACATCTCCAGCTCATTTTACAAATGAGGAAATGGAGGCAAACAGGGTTAAGTGACTCTCTGTGTTCTATCCACTCTGCCACCTATCTGCTTATGTTTTATACATCCTATGTGGATCTAAATTTATTGAAGTAGACATTCCTTGCATGGGCACAACTCAAAACTCATTCACATATACATATATAATGTGCATATAAATATGTAAATATATAATATATATATATATATGTATACATATACTCATACATATACATACATGTGCATATATAGTGTTGGGATATGGCTGGGTCAGTGGAAGCCAGGAATGAGGAAATGGGAATACTTAACACTAGTCCTCCATCTTCCTCTTCCTTCTCTCTTCTTCTTACACATCTTTGCATTTGATATTCTTCTGTGGCCTCTACAACAACCCCCCCCTCCCCCTGCGCTCTTGGTATTTCCAGACTCTCAAGACGCTTATGCTGTGTCCCATTCTATAGAGAACCCAGCTTTAAGTACCTATAGCTAAGGTGTTAGCTGATAAGACTTAATACCTTCCAGGAGTGTTTACATTTTAATAGAGAAAATCTGAAAACTTGCAAAGCCTTTAAGACCCAAAGGAATTACAGTGTGATGATGGAATGAGGGTGTGTGGGTGTTAGGGCTACAGGTTTGCAGTTTCAGGGCAAGGGTTACTGCCTAATCCCACCTTCCTTGTCCCACCCCACCATAGGCAACAGCCACATGTCAGAGCATCGTCATAGGTAGGACAGAGAATGTAAAAGTTGGGGAAATGCCACATTTTCTCTACACGTGTTAAAGCAGCCCTGTTTCTCTCACCCCCTGGCAGATTTATTTTGGATCCTTAGACGTACGGTCTGCCCAAATCTGGCCTCCTTTCTGCTTTCTTAGCCAGGGGACGGGGTGGGCTGGAGGAAGGCGCTGTCATGGCATCCTTCAAGAAGGCTTTGACCCTGGAGCTTCAAACCCTGCCTGGGACCTTGAGTCAGTCACTATATCTTCTGGACTCATTTTCTTCTTTGTAAAATGAGGAATTTGGACTAGCTTGGGAGTTCTTAATCTAGGGTCTATAGACCCCCAAAGGGTCTATGGAAAGATTTCAGGGGGGCTGTGAATGTGTTTTAAAAAATATTTTGGTTACTGTATTTCAATATAATTGGTTTCTACTGTGATCATATTAGAGAAGCTACCCCCCCCCCCCCCCCCCCCCCCGCCCCAAGGCTCATAGGGAGTATTTGGATCCGACCTGTGACAGATCATTCTGAACTCCTACTGGTCTGATCAGCCACAGTTAAGACACACTGTAACTCGACTCTAACACAGTGATGTTCCTCTATGTTTTTATTGTCGAGGAACATTTTGTTCCTCTATGAGAAATAAGAACAACAATCAACTAAGCAACCAAGCAGCCAACCATTTATTTTATTTATTATTTTTTCATTTATTCATTATCATATCATATATCATCATCATCATTATTCATTAAAAATATTCAAGGGGGTCCATAAGGTTCATCAAACCGCCAAAGAGGTCTGGGATGCAAAATAGGTTATAAACCCCTGGAGTAGGTGGCCTGAGGTCCCTAGAACTGGGATCTTATGTGTGAGCAGGGGCAAATCCTTTCCTCTCCCTCAGCTATAGTTTTCTTCTCTGTAAAATGAGGTGGTTGCAAAGGGATCTAAAAAAGGGAAATAAATCAGGTGTGCAAAAACGTTTGTAGTGGCAAGGAACTGGAAACTGAGTGGATGCCCATCAGTTGGAGAATGGTTGAATAAGTTCTGGGATATAAATGTGATGGAATATTATTGTTCTGTAAGAAATGAACAGCAAAATAATTTCAGAGAGGCCTGGAGACACTGATAGGAACTAATAATAAGTGAAATGAGCATTGCACACACCAACAACAAGATTAGGTGATGATCAGCTCTGATGGACGTGGCTCTTTTCTACAATGAGGTGATTCAGGACAATTCCAATAGACTTGGGATGGAGAGAACCATCCGCATCCAGAGAGAGGAGCAGGGGAGGACTGAATGTGGATAGTATTTTCACCTTTTTTGTTGTTGGTTGTTTGCTTGCTTTTCTCTTTCTCATCCCCCTCGTTTTTGATCTGATTTTTCTTGCACAGCATGATAAATGTGGAAATACGTTTGGAAGAATTGCACATGTTTAATCTATATTGGATTGCTTGCTGTTTAGGGGAGAGGGGAGGGATGGAGAAAAATTTGGAACACGAGGTTTTACAAGGATGAATGTTGACAATTATATTTATGTGTATTTTGAAAAATAAAAAGCTACTATTAATTAAAAATAAAATGCAGCTCAAAAAAATAAAATGAAGGCTTGGACTAAATAGCCCCTGAGGTCCCATCCAGCTCTAGGCTGAGGATCCTATGGGTGATCATGGGCCAATCCTTTCCTCTCCTCTGGGCCTAAATGAAGGCAATGAACTAGCTGGTCTCTAGGGTCCCTAATGGTTCTAGCTCTATGGTCCTCTGAACCCACATCAATGAAGAAGCTTCATCATCCCCAGAAATGGTCTACTGTCTAGCTCTAAAGCTAAAAGGCTTGGAGGAATTTCAGACTAGACTGCCAGGACCATCCATGGATAACTGCGGTCAGAAACATGTAGACTCCAACTGGAGAGAACGTGTTGTTTTTATTTTCAGAGGAGATTTCAGAAAACCCAACACTGTCTTATTTTCTCATTCTGCCAAGTCTCTATCAAGGCTGTTGTTTATTTTGGAGTTACCAAGGCAGCCTTTAGCATCCACTGAAGGCCAAATTCATCTCTATTGACTGTCTAATTTGGGGAAACATGTCCATTAATCACTGTCTTCTCCTGTTCTCTGCCCGTCTTCCTTCATCAAACAGCAGTGCCCATTTTGGACAAGAATTGGGCATCGGCATCAAACCCAATTGGACCCAAACAGTGTGTTCCCTCCGTTAGCATTCTGTGGTTAATGGTAGAGCATTCTCAACTTAGGGATGGGAGAGGAGGCAGCCCAGCCTATGATTATAAAGCTGGGCAAGGAACTGGAGAGAAAGCAGTAGGAAAAGAATGTGGGGATTTGGAGAAATATCCCAAAGTGGAATCAAAACATATGGACCCAGTCATACTCATCTCCTCTCCCACCAATAGGTTATGACTGCTGATAGCTTTCCCATGTTTTGAGGGCAAGGGTATGATGAAGGCAGCTTGAAGTAGTTCATGATGGCTTACACCTCAGAAGCTAGTAAATAGTACAAACCAGGGCAAAATTTATTGTTTTGTTGATCGTCTAGAGTTTAAAAAATTGATGGAAGATATTAATAATGCAGATTAAATTTAAAATTCGTGTGTGAGGTATATTGGTTCTCAAAGAGAGCTGGCTATTGAACATTTATCAACACGGTTCTAGGTCCAGCTGAAATTTCATGGCTTCCACACGCCATTCCTTGGTCTCCCAGTTGGAAAAGCGCTTTCTTCTGATGAATATACTAATCATTATGGGATACTCATCCGAGATACTCAAGAAATTCAATTGGCTTTCTGTTTCCATCAGGAGCAAATATAAAATCCTCTGGCATCTCAAGCCCTTCATGGACCTAGCCTTTTCTTACCTTTCCAATCTTCTTACACCTTGTTGCCCTTCACAAACCCTATAATTCGTGATTCCAGTCTTCTTCCTGATCCATCTAATCTCCAGACTCCTTTTCACATGCTGTCTCCCATGCCTAGAACACTTTCTCACCTCATTTCTATCTATCTCCTGGCTTCCCTGACTTTCTTTAAGTCTTAAAACTCCTACCTTCTGCTGAAGACCTTTGTCTGTCCTCCCCACTGCTAGGGCCCCTCTGAGTTAATCTCCCATTTTCACTGGATAATTCCTTCGTAAAAAAATAAGATTAGTCAATAGTGACTATTGTCACTATTGTGACAATAATAGTGACACAGTCACTAACAAGTGACAGAGAAATGCAAATTCAGACATCTCTGAGATACCACTACACACCTATCAGATTGGCTAAGATGATGGAAAAGATAATGGTGAATATTGGAGGGAATGTGGGAAAACTGGGACACTGATGCACTGTTGGTGGAGTTGTGAACTGATTCAAGCATTCTGGAGAGCAATTTGGAACTGTGTTCAAAACGTTGTCAAACTGTGCATCCCCTTTGATCCAGCAGTGCTACTACTGGGCTTATACCCCAAAGAGATCTTAAAGGAGGGACAGGGATCCACATGTACCAAAATGTTTGTGGCAGCCCTGTTTATAGGGGCCAGAAACTGGAAACTGAGTGGATACCCATCAATTGGAGAATGACTGAATAAATTGTGGTATGTGAATGTTATGGAATATTATTGTTCTATAAGAAACAATCAGCAGGAGGATTTCAGAAAGGCCTGGAGAGACTTACATGAATTGACGCTGAGTGAAATGAGCAGAAGCAGGAGATCACTGTATACGGCAACAACAAGATTATACAACTATCGTTGTGATGGATGTGGCTTGATATCTCAACAATATTAACAATGAGATGATTCAGACCAGTTCCAATGATCTTATGATAAAGAGAGCCATCTACACCCAAAGAGAGGACTGGGGAACTGAATGTGGATTGCAACATAGTGTTTTCAGGTCTTTTGTTATTTGCTTGAATTTTGTTCTCTTTTTCATTTTTTCCTTTTTGATGTGATTTTTCTTGTGCAGCAAGATAATTGTATGTATATATATATATACACATATATAGTTAAATCCTATATTTATATACCTATATATGTGATTTAACATATATTGTAACATGTTTAACATATTACTTGCCATCTAGGGGAGGGGATGGGGGCAAGGGAGGGAAATCCGGAACACAAGGTTTTGCAAGATCATTTGAAAAATTATCTATGCATATGTTTCGAAAATAAAAAGCTTTAATAAAAAAAGAATTTGAAAAAAAAAAACAGATTATAGAAAACCAGTTTTTCACATTTGGTGTTTTTTTTAGTTCTGAGTTCCAAATTCTATCTTTTCCTCCCTCCCTCTCTCCTCTCTGAGACAGTAAACAATCTGATATAGGGTATACTTGTGCAATTTCATCATCAGAATACAGAGTCAATCAGAATACAAACCCCTGGGGGTAAGACAATTGTCTTTTCCCTTTCTTTACAACCATACTGCTTAGCACATTGCCTGGCACATTGTAGGTGCTTAATAGATGCTTATTGTTGATGATGACATGGTGCTGTGAGGTCATTCATTAACGACCCCATGAGGGATTGAGAATATTGAGATAGCATCCATTTTATAGAGCAGGAAACTGAGGTTGATTTGTCCAGACTCACATACTTATGTATCTAGTATCTAGTATCTAGTAAGAGAGAGAGTTCAAATTCAGGTTCTGCTGGCTCCAAGTCCACTGCTCTATCCACTGGACCACCGAGTTGCCCTATGATGATTGGATTGTCAAAAACCGTCTCAGACTATCATTACCTAGGTGACACTGGGCAAGGGCACTTAACCAGTCCACGCCTCAGTTCCCTCCTTCATAAAGTGGTGTTAGACTTAAAGACCTGTAAGGATGTTTTCAACTGTAGAATTATGATCCTGTGATCAGACCTAAAAAGAGTGAAAAAAAAAGAAAAAAAAAAGAAAAAGAAAAAGAAAAAAAACCTGGAACTGTGTCTTCATCATCCATATGTCCCCTAAGCATGTAACAAGTGCTTTCAAAGTGTGTGGCGGAGAAGCTAGATGGTACAGTGGATAGAGCACTGGCTCCAGAGTAAGAAGGTCCTGAGTTCAAATGTGGCCTCAGACACTTAACACTTGCTAGATGTGTGACCAGGAGCAAGTCACCTAATCTCAAATGTTTCTGCCAAAAAAAAGGGCTTGGGGGATTAGTGAAAGGATCCTAGTTAGTCACTGAATATTTGAATTGGCAAAAATCATTGGGTTCATCCCTTCCATTTTACAGAAGAAGAAACTGAGCTCTAGAGAGGGGAAGCAACATATAAAGTAAGATAGCAAGGTATTAATAGAGTCAGGACTAGAAGCCAAGTCCATCCATCCCACCTCTAGGTAGACCTTGTCCTAATGAGTTGAAATAACAAAAATCACAGTAATAACTACCGTTTACAGGGAAGTTAAGGCTTTCAAAGCACGTCTCTGGGAGGTAAGTGAGATTATTATTTCCATTTGACAGAGGAAATGGAGGACTAGAGAAGCAAAGTGACCACCCAGTTCGGGAGTGTCTGGAGTAGAATTCGAACCCAGTCATTCTGATGCTAAGTCCATCTCTCTATCCAATATTCTGCCTAAGACAAGCAACGCATTACTTGCAGAAGTGTTTTGTGAGATTATAGATTTGTAGTGAGTTTTAGTTTTCTGGTTTTTTTCAATGGATAGAGGAGGGAAAAGGGAGGAAACACAACTGAAATTTGTTTTTGGCGGGGGGGGGGGGGGGGGGGGGGGGGGGGGGGGCTGAGGTGGCAATTAGGGTTAAGCGACTTACCCAGGGTCACACAGTTAGGAAGTGTTAAGTGTAAGAGGTCAGATGTGAACTCAGGTCCTCCTGACTTCAGGGCTGGTGCTCTATCCACTGCACCACCCAGCTGCCCCCAATACAGCTCAATTTTAAAAAAAAACCTATTCATAAAGCCATTGATTTAGGGTTGGGACTTGCAGGGTCATCAACTCCAAATCCGTCATTTTGGAGATGAGGAAACAGGGGTCCATTCAATTAAGGGATTTGGCTCAGCTTACAAAGCTAGCAAGTGTCTAAGGAAGGATTCAAATCTAGGTCTTCCCAACTCCAAGTTCAACACTAGATCACACTACGTCTTTGGTCAACTGGGCAAAGGGGATGTGGAGATGACCTGCTGAATGTCACCCTCCTGCTCCTCCGTCCTCTACCTTCTCAGGTCTCAGTTAATCAACTTGCCAAATCTGCTGCACATTCAGAATGGTTTGCTCCATAACTTCCTTGGCGAAAGGCCCAAGTGGAGCTCTATTAGTTTACTTCTTGGCAAAATAACAGCTAACGCTAACGAACATTTACATAGCGGGTCCTGTGTGTCAGGTACTATGCCATGTGCTTTTTACAAATACTATCTCATTCGATCTTCATGACCATCCTGGGAGGTAGGTGCTATTTTACAGAAAGGGATACAGAGGCAGGGAGGGATTAAGTGACTTGTCCAGGCCCTGCTGCTAGTTATCGACCAGAATCGAACTCATGGTTTCCCCACCTCAGGCTAGACATTCTATTCACTGCACTGTCACCAGAGCTCTTCCCTGGAAGCGTGGGTATTCCATTTGGACAAGTTGGCCCAAGCACATAAAAGTATTGGGTTTTACTCTCTCAGAAGCCTGTTTTGGACTTTTATTTTGAGATGTAGTTTTTCAGAATCCAGAGAAAAATCAGGCAACATTTTGGGTTTTTCCCTCTAGGGTTTGCTAATTGTTGGGGGGGGGGGTCAGGGGAGGGACGGTGTGCTAGAATATATGAAGGAGAGTCAAAGATGGACAGTGGGAAGCATAAAGAGGAAAGGCTCTAGAGTTAGACTTGGGTTCAATTCTCACCTCTGAAGCTTCTTACTATGTGTATGACCTTGGACAAATCCTTTCCCCTCCACAGACCTCAGTTGCCTCCTCTGTCCAATTGGGGATTGGACTAGATGGCCTCTGAGGTCCCTTCCAACTTGCTCTATGGTCCCCACCATATTACCACTGTCTTAGAAAAGAAAAAAGTCACCAGATAAGATACAAGCACAGCGGATCGATTGTTATACTGGGAGGCAAGAAGTCCTGGGTTTGAATCCTGTTCCAGATACCTACTAGTACCTACTAGCTATGTTACTCTGGACACAGCACTTCATCTTTCTCAACCCTCTGTAACAGGGGTCCTCAAACTAAGGCCTGTGGGCCAGATGCAGCAGCTGAGGACAATTATCCCCCTCACCCAGGGCTATGAAGTTTCTTTATTTAAAGGCCCACAAAACAAAGGTTTTGTTTTTACTATAGTCCGTCCCTCCAACTGTCTGAGGGACAGTGAACTGACCCCCTATTTAAAAAGTTTGAGGACCCCTGCTCTATAAAATGGAAATCATAATAGCACCTCCCTCCCAGGGCATTGTTCAGATCATATGAAATGATCTTTGTAAATTGCTTTGTCTAACTTAAAGTGCTATGGAATTGTTATTGTTATTATTATTATTAATTATATTTATTATACTTTTATTCATATATTTACATATAATATATAATATATTTATTATATTCATTCATTGATTCATTTATTATTATTTATATTTGTATTTATTATTTAATTAACTTATTTATATATTTGTTATATTCATTATATTATTTATAATAATTATTATTATTTATATTATTATTATTATTAATTAAGCTGACAGCTATAAAACAGGATTCCAAGGGGCTTCTCCAAAGGGCCAGTTATCATTACACATTAGGCCATATTTAATTAATTACGTCTCCAATCTCAAGGGACCTCTGACTTTCCTAAGCTCCCTTTTGATTTATTGTTCTTCTTTCTCCTTTCCTAAATAACTGGCTCAAAGCTGGGATGATGGGACCATTGAACTGAGCCAGAGGAAACAAGAGAGGTCCAACCCCTTCATTTTACAGAGGAGGAAACTGAGGCCCACGGAGGGGAAGTGAAGGTCATACACAAGATCCTAACTCTAAAACTGGAAAAGAATTTATAAGTCATCTAGTCAACCCCCTTTCATTTCACAGTGGAGCAAATTGAGGTTCAGAGAGATTAAATGACTTGGCCAAGGTCGCATAGCTGGTAAGAGGTATGGGTAAAATTTGAGGACAGGTCCTCAGACTTCCAATCCAGTGCTTTTTCCACTGTGTTTTCATTAGCCAGACTAATTTAATGTCCAATAATTTTCCCCACACATAAATACTTGATTTCAGTGAGAAACTTCTTGTGCCAGTCTTAGGCATTCTAGGCATGGAGATGACTTTTGGAAGCAAGACAACCTAGCAGCCACAGAGAGTCACTGATAGCCCCAAAGCTCCTGTCCTGAGCCTTCTGCTTTTAGCCATACTAAGTCCAGCTTCCATTTTCTCTTTCTACTTTTCTGCCCTTCTCAGGCTCCCCTCTCCTGTCCATATCCCCAGTTCAATTTGTCCGACGGTCCCCAGGGGCAACGGGGTCCCCAGTCTTATCTATACCCCTGGGTATAGATGGGCAAGGAACAGACTTAAAGCGTCCGGCCCAAGGAAAATCTAAGTTATCATATAAACATCTAAATTCCTTGTGCTACTTAGACATTTTCATGCTCTCTCTCAGTGGAGGTGGGGAACAGCTGCTCACCAGCCTCTTTGTCAGAACTCTTCTAGTCTTGGAGACCGTTGTTATTTAGCCTCTGGCCTTCCCTCCTACTGGCTGAACTGAATAATTCCAATTTCTTTAAACTTTCTGCATAGGATGTTTTATCCTCATGGTAGTTTCTTTCTGAATCCTAAGCCCTCCACATTCCTCTCTGGTGATAAAGCCCAGAACCAGATGCAATAGCCTGGAGAGAAAAAGGGCAGAGTTGAATCTAATGAGGGCAGAGCGGATAAGTTCCTGCTCAATCCTTCATTTTCAAGTTATTTTTTCTGCATCCTGGATCGTACCACCTTTTTTTTTGGCAGTCTCAAAGGTAGAAAGGCCCTCAAAGACCATCTAGCCTGACGTACACTTAACTGAGAGCACCCTTTATGGCATCTATAAGTTTGGGCTTAAAAAAAAATAATATTAAAGAGGAGGATCAAAGGAGAAATAGATGTGGCCAAATGGTTAAGGAGAAGGTGCGTGGGAATGGGATTTGGATTGCCAGATCGAATAGGGAAGACAGGCTCTTGACCAGGGAAGGAGTGTATCTATTAAAAGATGATAAAAATAGATTTGCCTGGAGTCTTGCAAATCTAATCAAAAGGGCTTTAAAGTGAAAAAGAAGGAGAAAACTGCCTAAGCCCAGCTAGCTAGTGAAACACTAGAGAGTGACTTCAAGGGTGGAAGAAGAAAAGAAACTGAGATGTCTAGAGAGTCATAGGAGACAAAAATCTGAGAAAGTTAGGGATGAAAACCATGATTTCTGATGTCTGAATATAAGTGCCCAAAGTCTAGGTAACAAGCAAGTCAGACTAGAGGCACTAATTCAGGGATGCAAATTTGAACTCCAGGATATCACTAAGAGTTGGTGGGAAAGGACCCTTGAGAAGAATACGGGATTCAAAAGCGATGTCTTATTCCAAAGGAACAGGGGAGGCAAAAGAACAATGGGGTAGCAGTTTATATTAAGATGTAAGGCCATCTCAGGACCCAAGGAGGGGAAGTATGGTAGAGAACACTCTGATGGAGGCAGAGAGAAATGATATTGTCAGGAGAACACACTACCGGACAGAAAGAGAGAATAGATAAGGAGCTGATGAAACAGATGGCGAGCTTGGCACTAGAAGGCTGACTCATTATCAGCCTATTATCTACTGTGATCTTGGGATCTTTGGGTATCTTTATACAGAGCCAGGCGTTCTTCACTTTGTATTTCTCCTGCTTTGTTTCACTCCTCGATTGTTGTGTACTGTATCGTTCATGTGGAATCCCGTTCGATATTTTCTGGGCAAAACAGAAATAAATGGGTATGATGTGTTCCTAACCCGTGACTCGATACAGACACCTGGGTCATTGACAGATAAGAATAACGATCCTTTGTATTTCGATAGCTTCTTAACTTGGCAAAGTGCTTTACGGAGATCTCATTTTATCCTTGTAACAACCCTGGCAGGGAGGGAGGCTATTATTATCCCCTTTCTTAACCTGGGCTTGATGAACTTGGTTTTTTTAAATATGTAAAAGAAAGAGAGTTTTAGAAACATTTTAAAACAGCTCAACACGGTATATTTTCGAGACCAAGGAGTAAGTCACAAGAACTTGTTTTTTAAAATAATATTTTGATAAGAGTATTTCAGCAGAATTGGTTTTCTTGGTATATTCCATTATAAGCATTTAAGAATGTTATTTTGAGAAATGGTCTGTAGGCTTTCAAAGGGATGAAGCTCACATGGTGGAGGTCAGTCCTGCTGATAACAGATCAGGTTTAAGGCCGTGTGGGCCTACCGACCGTCCGTCACCCTTTCAAGAGCTACAGACTTTGAATTATTTCCCAAGGAGGAGGGATGGGGCTTTCTGAAAATCTTTCCAAACACTTTCTCTCCCTTTTCCTTGGGCTTAGAAGGATAGGGATAGCCCGTATACATAGGAAAAGCTAAGCTGATTTGCCTGTGTGTGCAATAAGCCCTGACCTTGACCAACTTCGATAACTGGCAAGGATCCCGGGGAAAGTCAACAGTCTCAATAACATGATAAAGAGAAGTTAAGTTCTGAGTAAACAAGAGCAAAATTTCTGAGAAGATCAAATACAGATCAAAGCTTACTCGAGGCTGGGATTTGAAAACTGTCCCCCATCAGCCCGCAGGAAAGGAAGCAATGGAGGCCAACCTCCTAGGGAGCAGAGTGAATTAGGGCACAGACTTCCTAAATCCATTTTCGGTGATGATGCGTTATTCTTCTTAGTAGCTGATTAGGCAGGAGCAGGTGTCACTAATACACAAATCTTATTACACATGGAAAATGGACTGGGGCACAGAAAAGGACCATGATGAGAAGCATCTCTGAAAGGTCCTGCTAAACACTCCCTGCTTCATTTGCAGGGAAAATGAGATTTTTTCCAGCCTGCAGTGCACAGAGAAAGGTTGGATTCAAGTCGCTCTTTGCTTTGGAATTTCAATCAGAATTCAGCTCACTTTCTTCCCTTCAAAGAAATTAAAAACAAAACTGATTTTCTTCTGTCTTCCGAGCCTAACAGGGCCCATGCCATCGAGGCAAAGAGCATCAAAAGTGCCAAAGGAAAGGGGGAATAGGACACAGCTATTCAAGAGGGAGATGACTACGTATGGGCCAAATGCTGAATCAAAGAATGGTTCGAGGGAGGGGAGCGTTCAACTTTCTGCCCTTGCTACACATGATTCTCTCTCTCTCTCCTTCCTCTCTCTTTCTCTCTGTCTGTCTCTCTGTCTCCCTCTCTCCCCTCCCCCCTCCCTCCCTCACATCTCTCTCTCTGTGTCCTTCCCTCCCTCCCTCTTTCTCTGCCTCTCTCTTTTTTCTCTCTCCTTCTCTCTCTTTTCTCTCTCTGTCTTCCTCTCTCTCCCTCACTTTCTCTGTCTCCGTCTCTGTCTGTCTCTTTTTTCTCTGTCTCTTTCTCTCTGTCTTTCTCTATTTCCCTCCCTCCCTCCCTCTCCCCACATACTCCAAGGAAGATTATTTATTTACTGCTGGGCGAAAGAGACAGGAATGAGAGATATTTGAAATTAATGGGTCTTATTTTTTTTATCATTTTAAGGTGTCCAAAGCATTTTCCCAACAACTCAGTAAATTACACCATGCAAGGATTATCATCCAATTCTGCAGATGGGAGGGTAGAGGAGTAGCCTGGGCTAGTCTCTACAACCAGTGTCCAAGTCAGGAAGACTTGGGTTTGAATTTCACTTCCGACACATATTGGTTATGTGTGACCCAATGAAAATCCTTCCATCTCTCAGTGGCCTGGAGGCCCAAATAATGATGATGGTGATTCAACAGCTAGGATTTATTAAGAGCCTACTATGGGCCAGGCACTATGCTAAGCACTTTGCAAATATTTCATGTGATCCTTGCAACAACCCTGAGAGGTAGGTACTATTATTATCATCATCCCCATTTTATAGCTGACAAAATTGAGGCAAACATAGGTTAAGTGACATACTCAAGTAACTAATAGTATCTGAGATTGGATCTGAACTTGGTATTCTTGACTGTAGGTCTAGCACTCCATTTATTGCCCCACCTAGATGCCTTTAAGTTGCAGCCCCATCCTGGCAGAGGGAGTTTCCTCACCAGAGTACCCAAGAAAATTGAAATCACATGCCCTGACTGATACAAAATCAGAGGAAAGACTACGAGTGACACGCTTAGCAATCAAGGCTAGTATCAAGACATTTTGAATCCAGGTATGTTGACCCCAGCTCCAAAGCTCTCTCCATTCACTCATATTCAAATGGTTTCCAGTGGGTAGATTTTGTGCTTACTAACCTGCGTACATGTCCACCCTCCTGCTCTCCCGCTAGAACGTAAGCTTTGTTTGGTCTTTGTGTTCTTAGCACCTGACACGTAAATGCGTGTTGAATTGAATTCTTCTGCTCTCTCTATTCTACCTTCCCATTTCCCCTCCCTCTTTCTCCAGCTCATCACTAGAGAGATATACCTCGAATTAGCTACAATTCCAAAGCAAAATGGTAAAAATGAAATGCCCCCGGCTAAAACAGTACCAGAAACTAAGAAGTGGTACCTGTTGTGGAAAACAAAGCAAACTAGCTAGGCTGGAAGGCAGTGAGGGAGCGCTGCTTAATGAGCCTTCTCCAATGCGATTAAAGGAGATGCCAGTAGGAACGGACAGGGACTAAGCCATTTGTTGACCAAATCAAAGAGTTTTTCACAAAACAAAGAAGCAATGTTAGTGGAATGAATGAATAAAAGAAAACAGATTAAGTACCTACTATGTGTCAGGCAAGATGACATAGTAGATATAGGGAGTAGGGTTCTGGAGCCAGGAAGACTGAGATTCAAGTCTTGTCTCTGACATCCTAGCTGTGTGACCATGGACAAGTCACTTAATAGTTCGGTGCTTTAGGTAACTCTCTGAGTGTAACTGTGGACCTGCACTGGTACAGTTATCAGGGAGATGATTCCATGACATACAAATTAGATGGATTGAATTGAGGGAGGGCTGTGCAAGGTCACCTGCCTTACTTTTTACTCCAGAACCGTCTAGATCCAGTGGGAAGATATAGATCAGGATGACTGGAGATGGCCCTTCTTCCATAAAAGCCTTCCCTGACTCCCTCAGGCCTAGCACAATAGAAAGAACACCGAATTTATATTCTAAGGACTTGGACTCTGCTATAATATGAATAAAAAAGAGAATAGATTAGGTACCTACTATGTTCCAGGTAAGATGACACAGTAGATATAGGGAGTTGGGCTCTGCAGCTGGGAAGACCAAAATTCAAGTCTTGTCTCTGACATCCTAGCTGTGTGATCATGGGCAAGTCACTTTATAGCTCAATGCTTTGGGTAACTCTCTTGAGTATAACTGTGGACCTGCACTGATAAAGAAAGCTCTTTATGAGGTACTCTTTACATCACGGAAATGACAGGCCCAGTGGCTACCCTCTATGTTCCAGGCGTTCTGCTAAATGCTGGGTATACAAATAGAAAAGTGAGACGGTCTCGGCTTTCAAAATTTCCTAATGAGAAGGAGACAACACTCATAGGAGGGAGCAGCTGTTGGGCAGATGGAAAGGGCCAATGGTCTTTCTGGTGTGGAAGCAAAGTTAATGTCTTTCTTTAATGTCATTTAATTTTCTTATTAATATATTTTCCATCGATAAAACAATGTCTATGACTGATGTGACAGGGCTAGAAGACAACTATGAGGAGTAGCCAGGGGGCACAAAATCATTGTCATATGAGGCAGGGTAAAAGGAGCTGGGGATCTATAACTATATGACTCTAATTTTGATATTTTCATTGCTATTTCATTGGTTATTTTGGCTCAAAGCATTTCTTTATATTTTCTGGCTTTTTCATCCCATTCAATTTCAGTGTTTTTAGATTCTCACCCTTTGTTGCCAGGTCCCATACGTTTTAGCTTCCACATGTATACAATAAACACAGAAGGGACATGGATTTGTCCTTAGGAGATCCGAGCTTAAGATTTGATTCTGCCTCTTAATGTCTATATTATCTTATGTGAATCACTTCTATGTGACGCTTTTTTAAAAAATTTGTCAAATGGAGGACATTCCAGTTTGATCTCCCTCCCTACCAGGGTTCTTGGAATGACCGAATGAAATAAAGTATGAGAAAGCCCTCTTTACTCAGAGTCACATGCTTTCAGCTTTTTATCTTCACGAGAGACAAGTGATTTACCCCGAAATGGGTTAGGGAGTTAGGGCTGGGGTCGTGACACTTTTTTTCAGTAGCTGAGAGAATGTAGTAATATGTGGTGGGGTATCCCAATGGAAGGAACAAAAACTCGGGAATAAAACTTCTGGTAAATCATTTATGTACATAAGCTTCTATTTCCTCCTCCATAAAATCAAGGATTTGGACTAGATGTCCTTTGAGGTCACTGCCGCTCTCTCTGGAGCTAGGATCCTGTCCGTATCCTTAGACAAATCATTCTTCCTTCCTGGCTCTCAGTCTCCTCTTCTGTAAAATGTTATTCTTATTGAGTCATTTTAGTTGTTTCCAACTCTTTGTAAACTCAGTTGGGGTTTTCTTATTGGAGATACTGGAATGGTTTGCCATTTCCTTTTCCATCTCATTTTCCAGATGAGGAAACTAAGGCAAACAAGGTAAAGTGATTTACTCGGGGTCACACAGCTGGTGAGTGTGTCTGAGACCACATTTGAAATGATGAAAAGGAATCTTTCTGATTCCAGGTTCCACACTCTATCGACTGCAGCGCCACCTAGCGCTGTTCCACTGAAGAAGTCAATCTCTTAGTGCTCAGGACAACTCCCTGAAGACTGTAACTTGTGGCACTATGTTAGCAGAGGAATCTTCCGTATTTGAGGTTTCTCACACTGATGAAATGACAAAATAGAAACGCATTATAAACAGTAAATAAAAGGAAGACGGTAAACACGTCAGCAAACAGAGCCTTTCAAATTGAAAGAAAATTTTAGACTATTATTGGGCATCACACACATAGATAGAGAGAAAGGAAGGTGGTAGAGGAACACCAGGAAGGGATAATCCCTGTGCTCCTGAAGGACAGACCCTCAGGAAAAAAATCATGCTATTGGATGCCACTCTGCCTTACTTGGGGTTCTAATCCTGGCAAAATCTGAGAGGTGGAAGGAAATTTAGAACTCAATCAATTCAGCCAATACCATCCAGTCTGCTATGTAGATATTAAACACTTGTCATAATCAAAACAGCTATGGAAAGGGGGCTAGAGGGGCAACCTCAGAACCGGGAAAATCTGGATTCAAATCATGTCTTACCAATAATTTATGTATTCCAAGATATAGCGCAGTGGTATGCAGCTCAAATAGAAAGGGATCCTTATAGGCCCCATATCGACTTAGAAAACCACAAATTCACATTATCTAGGCTGTATTGTATTTTATTTATTTTTGCTAAACATTTCCCAGTTACGTTTTAATCTGATTGCATTGGAGTTTTGCCTTCAGAGAATTTGCCATGTTTGTTCGAGACAGCTTGGGATAAAAATTTGCAGAGATGCACTGGAAGAGGAAATTTCCTCTTCCAAGAGTTCTCTGGATTACTGAAATTATTTTCCATGTTTAAGGAATTGTGTTAGGCACTGATCACAAGAGGACAAAATGAAAAACAGTCAAGAAATTTCCATTCTACTGAGAAGGATACAGTATGTACATTGCTAAATACATAGTGACAATTTGAGGGAAATCTAATAGTAAGGGCAGATGAGGAGATTAATGTTTTCATATTTACAACATCCATAACGATAGACTATCTAGTCTCTTCTGGAATACCTTTAGTGACAGGAAGCTCATTACTTCATGAAATCACCCATTCCATTTTGGGAAAGTCTCTTCTTTCCATTGTCTCAATATCTGTCTCTTTGTAATTTGTACTCATTAGACCCAATTTTCCTCTGGAGTCAAACAAATCTCATTATTCTACAGGTAAAAGTCTTTTACAATATTTGAAAACAAAACTCCTCCGTGAGTCTTCTCTTTCTGAGGCTAAATTAAACATTTCTAGTTTCTTCAGATAGTAGTCAAATGACATTTTCTTAAGTATACTGCTCAATTCTAAATCCCTTAACCTCTTTGAGCCCATCGAATAATAACACCAAGTTGCTATGTAAAAGCAACAACGACAACGATAATGACGATAGCTGAGATTTACATACTGCCATAAGGTTTACCGAGCATATTTATAAATATCCCATTTGGTCCTTCCGATAACTGTGGGAGGTAGATGCTATTATTACCATCTCTATTTCAGAGATGAGGAAACTGAGGCTGAGAGCAAGTTAAGAGACACAGGCTGAGGTGGGATTTGAACTCATGTCCCTATCTCCAAGTCCAATGTTTGAGACACTATACCCAGTTGCCTTTACACGGTACTGTGTTAAAAAAGACACTAAGGAAATCGACTAGGAAAGGACTTTTTCAGGAGACATGAAAAAAATATAATCAAGTAATAACAGAAAGAAATTTGTGGACCATCAGTGTATTTATAGTGGGGACGGAGGGAAAGAAAATGAGGAAAAGAGAAGGTAGTATGTTTTATAAAAAGACAAATGAGAATCTATTGATTCCATATTTCATTTGTACATTAATTTTGACTAGCTGAACTTGAGGAGAGATTATGTCTTTGATTTAAAAAGGAAGAGAGGGGAGGTCTAGTACTTATTTCCTTAGGATCCTATGTGTGACCCGACCCTAGCAGTGACTTCCCTTTCGTAGGTCTGTTTCCCTTTTATAAAAAATTCTCCTCCTTTTTTTCTCTTCTCCTTCGGCAATTAGATTAAGTCACTTGCTGAGGATTACACAGCTAGTGGCTAAGGATAAATTTAAAATGAGGCCCTCCTAGCCCCAGGTACAGTGCTCTATCTACTGCACCACCTCGTTGCCCCCAAATGCCAATATCTTGCTGTTCTCTACTCGGATGCCCTGTCCTACGATACATGTGTCCAAAACAGAACTCCACATCTTTCCTTCTGAACCTAACTCTACCTAATTTCCCTATTTCTGATAGCGTACCCCATCATTCTTGTCACTCAGATTCACAATCCAAAAATCATTCTGGGCTGTGAATTTACCTTTACCCGATATTTAATCAGCTACCGAATTGTGTTTATTCCATCTTCCCAAGATCTCCTAACCATCCCCCTGTCTATATTCACACAAAACCCACTCTTCTCCAGACCCTCATCACCCTTCTTGTCCAGCACTGTTAAGACTAATTGGTTTCATTGCATCATGTCCCTTCCATTTCCTATTCCTCCTCCCCAGGTGGCCAAAAAAGTATAATTCTGATCATGCCATTCCCCTGCTCAAGGATTTTCGATAGCTCCCTATTGCCTCTAAGATATAAAAGTTGCTGTTTGACATTTAAAACCTTTCACAAGCTGGGTCCACCTTCTTTTCTAGGGATAAAAGGAGAGATTTTATTATTATTATTATTATTATTAGAACTATTATTATTGCTATTACTATGTTTCTTCTCTTACAATATGAGCTCTTGGAGACTAGGGGATTTTTTTCTTTCTTTCTTTTCTTTTTTTTTTTGGTAAACCCAGCACTTAGCACAGTGCCTGGTATATAGTAAACACTTAATAGTAAACATGTGATTTCATTGATATAGGGAAGTTCCAGGGGGAGGAAACAGCCTCTATCAATGAAGTCTGGCATCTTCTCTGCAACTTACAGTTTTAAAGAGTTGCCTGAAACACAGAGAGGTTGACTGACTGACCTAGAGTTACACAGACAATATGTGTCAGGATTTGAATCCAGGTCTTCCTTGCTCACTATCTGTTATAGCATGCTGCCTCTGACTTTTTAGACTGATCTGACATTACTCCCCTTCTTCAAAGACTATTTTCTAGCCAACAAGGCCTTTTTGCTATTCCCTATAAATGACATTTTTATCTCTTGAGCCTTCTTCCCCATATACCTCTCCTTCCTCACCTCTGTCTCTTGGAATTCCTAGCTCCCTTCAAGGTTTACTTAGCTCAGATGCCATTTCCTTCAAGAGACATATCCCTTTTCTTCAAAATGTCTTTCCATTTTCCATCTTGGAGGTACATTTGGAATGGAGGTATCTAGATGGTACAATACATATAGCACCAGACCTGGAGTCAAGAAGAATCAAGTTCCAATTCAGCTTCAGACACTACCCGTGTGATTCTGGGAAATTCACTTAGTGTCTTATCTGCCTCACTTTCTTCATCTGAAAGTGGGATAGTAATAGCACCTACATCCAGTATTTTTCTAAGGATAAAAATGAGATAATATCTATAAAGTGCTTTTGTCAATCCTAAGGTGCTATACAAATTTTATTATTATTATTAGAACTACTATTATTACTATTACTATGTTTCTTCTCTTACAATATGAGCTCTTGGAGACTAGGGGATTTCTCTCTCTCTTTTTTTTTTTGGTAAACCCAGCACTTAGCACAGTGCCTGGTATATAATAAACGCTTAATAATTGTTGACTAACTGACTGGTGCCCCTTATGTGAATGACTGTTCTCCCCTTTACCAAGCTGTTGCTTCTTCCCAGTAGAATATAAACTACTTGTAGGCAGAGACTGGTTCATTTGTTTCTATCATCCTTGCTTAGCACTTAATAAATGCTAGTTGATTGATAACAGCTACCCTTACCACCCAAAATGTTGTCGCCCTTATGGAGAATATCAGCATCTTGAGGTAAGGGAGAGATTCATTCTTATTTCTGCATCCCCGATGTCTAGCACAAGCCCGAGATACTCTACTAAATACTCAATTACTAAACTGAATTAAAATGAACTCCTCTTTTTGATGGGCAACAGGTTTGAGCACGGATTTGTTTTTCATTGCAACTTAAATGAGAGAAAGCTGAGTAATTAGGAAGAAGAAAAATGCATACCTTTGATTCTGTCCTTGCTGCACTGGGAAGTTTTTATTGGCAAGTCAGCACTGATGTACACATTACAGTGGCGAGATGCTCAATTATTTAACATTTGCAAATGTTCTATTCATGGGCCTGGGAACCATTGAAAACAAAGTAGTCATCGCAAGGCTGGAGACCTGGGGAGCCTGGGCACTGATGGGTAATCATCATTGGGAAATACATGGATTCCACATCTTCCTTTCTATTCCACTTACTCCTGTGGGTCCTTCACTAAAATGACTCTGAGCATCAAAGGGACTGGATCCTGTAGCTAAATCTATAACGGACATTTTCTCCTTTCTTTAGAGATGATTTTTACTGGATGGCAGCCTAAAGCTGTGGAGACCCTTTGACTCCCTTCTATGTGTCTCTCGAGGAAGTGTGGTGGCATTGCACTGGAAAGAGTACTAGACCTAGAGTCAGAAAAATCTGAGTTCATATGGACCTCAGGCACTTCCTAGATATGTGTGACCTTGGGCAAATCACTTAATCTCTGTCTGCCTCGATTTCCTCAATTGTAAAATGACAATGACAGTATCTACCTAGCAAGGTTGTTGGGAGGATCAAATGAGATATTTGGAAATTCCTTAGCATAGTGCTGGTAGATAATGGGTGCTTAATACGTGCTTATTCCCTTTCCTTTCCCTTCTTCTTTTTTTGCTATTAATAATCTATATTTAGCCTAGGCAAATACTTAACATACAGGTTGGATTTTGTCCTCTTCTTGGTTGCTAATCACCAGCTAATTACAAAGCCCCCAAATTATGTCTCAATTCTTATCCCCTTTGCCCTACTCATAGAACCTGATACTGCTGTTTGTTTTCAGTCCTTTCTTCTTTCGGCCTCTAGGACATCATGCTCATAGTTCTCCCCTTCTCAGAAAATTCTTGTGATCATTAATTGAAGCTGGAAGGGACATTAAAGGGCACGTAATCTAACCTCTTCATTTTACATATGAAGGAAGTGGGAAATACACTAGCTCGAAGTATAGAAAACGTGGCTTTGAATTCCAGTTCTGCTACTTATTACTCGTGTGATCCTGGACAAGCCATTTTACTACTTTTTATCCCTGTATCCTGGGCTACAAAATGAGGGGGTTTGGAATAGAATAGAATATGAAATAACTTTGGGGTCTAAAATCTTCAATCCTATGTCTCTGAGCATTAAAGAAATGAAGTGATTTGTCCATGGTCACACAGGTAGGAGTTAGGCAGAGGTCCTCTGATCCTAAAGCTAATGTCCTTAAAGTGATACTCTGTACACAGAATACTAAATCTGGGGCACATCCTGCATTGTGATGATTGTAGCAGCAAAGAGATTACTGTGGGAGCACTGGAAATTCATCCAGCTAGTTTAGGGTTGGGAAGCTAGGTGGCGCTGCAGTGGATAGAATTCAGGCTTGAAGACAGAAGATTTATCTTACCAAGTTCAAATCTGGCCCCAGATATTTATTTTATTATAGCTTTTTATTTACAAGATATATGCATGGGTAATTTTACAGCATTGACAATTGCCAAACCTTTTTTTCCAATTTTTCCCCTCCTTCCCCCCACCTCCTCCCCTAGATGGCAGGATGACCAAAACATGTTAAATATATTAAAGTATAAATTAAATACAAAATAAGTATACATGTCCAAACAGTTATTTTGCTGTACAAAAAGAATTGGACTTTGAGATAGTGTACAATTAGCCTGTGAAGGAAATCAAACATGCAGATGGACAAAAATAGAGGGATTGGGAATTCTATGCAGTGCTTCATAGTCATTTCCCAGAGTTCTTTCGCTGGGTGTAGCTGCTTCTATTCATTACTGCACTGTTGAAACTGATTTGGTCCATCTCATTGTTGAAGATGGCCACGTCCATCAGAACTTATCCTCATACAGTATCGTTGCTGAAGTATATAATGATCTCCTGGTTCTGCTCATTTCACTCAGCATCAGTTCATCTAAGTCTCTCCATGGCCCCAGATATTTATTAGCTGTGTGAACCTGAGCAAGTCACTTCATCCTGCTTATCTCAGTTCCTTATCGACAAAATGAACTGAAGAAGGAAATAGCAAACCACTCTATCGCCAAGAAAACCCCGAATGGGGTTACAAAGAGTTGATATGATTAAAATGACTTAACAATAAAGTCTGGGGTTGCTTCTATCAAGAGGAAAATTTTGGCTGAATATGGGAAAGCATTCTCAATAGTAAGAGCTGTTCCAATTGCCACGGGCAGCTTCCATAGGTAGTGAGTTTGCCATCATGGCAGGTCATCAAACAGAGATACGATGATGATTTGTCAGGGACATCATGGAGACAATCTGTGCTCTAAATGGGTTGGACTAAATGACTCCCAACTCTGAGACTTTGTGCTGTCTGATTCAATGGTTATGTCTGAATTATCTTTGTATCTCCTTTAGTCTCTAACAGATTGGAAGCATATGTTTCTTGAAAACTCCCGGAATACATGAAGACAGGAAATGAGCATTTATTAAGTGCCTACTATGTTCCAGGCATTGTTATTTTGCTTTGCAAATAACATCTCCTTTGATTGTCACAACAACCTTGGGAGGTAGTGGTGTTATGATCTCCAATTTACAGTAAAGGAAACTGAGGCAGAAAAAGGTTAAGCGACTTGTCCACAATCACATAGCTAGCAAGTGTTTGACGCCAGATTTGAATTCAGTCTTCCTGACTTCAGGTCTGTTCCTTTAGATATCGTCCCACCTAACTACCTCAAAACAAAAATAAAAGGAATTCACCGAGCACAGAACTTCTGAGTTAGAGGGCAAAAGAAAATTATGACATCCCTAATCCATCCATCACTGGCCAGTATAACCTCTCGAGCTAACTACTCTGGCTCCTTTCTATAAGTGCCCAGATCCAGACTCCTACCACTGCCATGTTGTTTTAGGAGAATATTAATCCATTTCTTTTCACTTCCAAAGTATCTCTTCTTCTGCATCCTCCTACAAATCTCTGGCTTGGGGGCTTCTAGATTCAGGGTTTCTGTGGTGGTCTATTCTAGGAAAAGATTCCACCCAGATTGGCAGCTAATTCATTAGATATGTTCACCCGAAAGAATGGGCATTTGAGGTACTTCACACATATCCATTCTATATAAAGTCATAGTCCTATATTCGGATACAGAAATATCCAACAGACTTATCGTTATATATACTTGGTCTCCTCCAGTTATTTTTACATTTATTCTTTGTTTTCCTCAGTTGTATTTTAACTCCAGAAAAACATGAAGGGCAGAACACAAATACTGGAGCCCCAATAACTCAGATGAAATCTTTGGAGCTCTTTTTTCATTTTAAAGAAGTTTACTGTCCCCTTTCCAGTTTCATTCTTAAATATACTCCACCATAGAATCCTATTCTGACATCCTACTTCCTTATATAAATTATACTGGATTCTGAAGGCCTGTGTCAGCAGAGCATCAGCTATAGAAGGTCCTAGCATGACTGGACAAGCTTTGGTAACACATTGCTTTCTGCAACCTAGCTAAGTACAGAAGGCGTCATCACAAAAAGCTGACTCTTTATTGATAAAATCTTTGGTCATGGAAACACAAATATAAAATCATCTTATGCTCTGTGTGGGTCCCCTTCTGTTTTTGTAGAGCCAGCAGCAGAGTAGAATAAGAGGGATCATAGCATCATAGAAGCATTGATTTAGAGCTATGAGACACTTAAGAAGTTATGTAGTTCAAGTCCTGATTTTACAGATGAGGAAACTGAAGGCTAGAAAAATTAACGGACTTGCTCAAAGTCATACAAATATAAATAGTAGAAGTAGGGGCTAAAAAAAAAAAACAGTTTTGCGATGATCTATAGACGTTAGCTTAGCCATTAGTGCTCTCAATGTGAGATGGGCATCCAAAGGCCAATGAGTAGACAGTAACCATAAGGGAACCGAACTGCATCGAGTCTTGACCTTCTCGATATAAACAAAACCACAAAAGTCAGAAGGGCGATGCCGCGAAATGGAAGATGACTCAGGCTCTCCTTAGAGACTAAAAAGGAGTCGGTGGAATTGGTTTTATTGTGTGTCCAAAGGCAACAAGAAATGTCATTTCATGAGATATTTGTCCATCTCATATTGCAGTGCTCTTAGCAAATATTTGCAAAAAAAGACCACCATGTAAAGAATTGTATCTTATGAGTCAACATAAGTCAACATAAATTTCAACATAAGAGGCTGAAAAGGCAGAGAAACTCTACAAAGAATGAAATTCAATGTATATTTTGATGGTCGGTGACTTTGATGCAAACAATATGTTGGAAAAATAGTTCAGGAGCAAGCAATGAGAAAGGTCAAAGAAGTATGCACAGAAGGTGCGGGCCCATATAATATGGTTATTTTCTTTGGGAAAAGAATTGGTTTATGCTGAGCACTGAATGACATGCCCCCAAATGAAACGAATGATATTGAAACAGATGTAAAACTACACATTATTTATACAGATTCCTGATTCAGCTGTTAATAATTGTGATGGTAAGAATAACTTTTACATAATGCTTTATTGTTCATAAAGCACTTTATAAATATTATCTCATTTCATCCCTACAATAGGTAGGTCCTGATATTACTTCTATTTGACAATGGAGGAAACTGAGATAGAGCTGAAGATATTTATGCAGAATTATTATAGAGCTAATAAGTAACTGAGGAAAGGTTTGAACTCAGGTCTTACCTAAGTCTAGATCCAGCATTCTATCCATTGAGCCACCTAGTTGTGGTGACTTGTCAGAAAAAAATTAAAGAAATAAAAATTGAAAACTCCCACTGAAATAAACTCTAGCCCGGTATATTTAAACATGTCATTGATGCAAAAATCATTAATAGAGAGGCAGGGTAGTATAGTGGAGAGAGCTTGCTTTCAAGCCAGAGAGCTGGGTGCAAGTCCTTGCCTTTGACACATACTGGCTGTTTGATGTCGGGAATAGAAGTTAACTTCCCAAGACCCCCCACATCTCCCTAACACAAGTTACAGAGGTTGGTCTGATCTGCTGTAGTTGAGGGAGTTTTCTTACATGACAGAAATCATAGATCTGGTCCGAATTAATTAAAAAAGAAAAGGAAACGGATGAAGGGAAAGGTAATAATTCAGATCATAACAATTCCAATTTGTAAATCAGTTACTCTAACAAGGTAACAATTACCATACAAACCTAAAACTTTCTTTGTCAGCAAATTGTTGACCCACTTGCTGGGAGCAGAGCAAGGACAACCTAGGGCAATGCTGGTTCAGAACATAATCGTCTTTGGAAAATCTTATTAAGAGGGAAAGTGGAAGACATTGAGCAGAATTGACTCACAGAACAGCAGAAACTCACGGGGAGGGAGAGAAAGTCAAGGAGAGGAGGATGAATTTGGCTAAAGCCTCGTGAGACACCCAACTGAGCAAAGCCATTCAAATCATAATGGTATCCCATGTCTGGCAACAGAAATTGAAGTCATTTTGCTCCCCAAGCCTTTGGAAAGAGAAGTAGGCATCTTCAACTCATAGGTAGACGGGGAAGGGCAGGGGTCAGTGCAGGGCACTGTACCCAGGAATAACTGGGTCTAGAATACCATTCTTATTGGGTTCCCTGGAGGCTCATGGATAGACTTTAAGAGGCTCATGAACTTGAATGGGAAAAAGTCATGTCCTTCTCTTCACCTAACTTTTTTGTGTGTCTGTGTGTGTCAGTCTTATCTTTTTTTTTTATAGCTTTTTATTTACAAGATATATGCATGGGTCATTTTTCAGCATTGACAGTTGCAAAAGCTTCTGGTACAACTTTTCCCCTCCTTCCCCCAACCCCCTGACCCAGATGGCAGGGTGACCAATACATGTTAAATATGTTAAAGTATAAGTTAAATACAATATATGTATACATGTCCAAACAGTTATTTTGCTGCACAAAAAGAATTGGACTTTGAAATAGTGTACAATTAGCCTGTCTTCACCCAACTTCTTTCTGAAATGGAGACTTTCCTTCCTATAAAAACTTTATTCTGAGCAGGGTCTATACATAGGCTTTACAAGACAGACCGCCAAAGGGTCCACACACATGTAGAAGGATAAGAACCCCCCAATCCAAAGAAATATCATATCCACTGTTGTTGGGTCAGATCAGTCAAGATGACGTCTGTCAGTTACTATCTAACAAGATTCTTCCCAGTCTGATCCTCAGTTTTCTAATCTGTACAATAGGGTTAATATTCCTGCCCATTTCATGAGCTGGCTGGGAGGCTCTACTCAGATTATATATGAATTCTAATGGGCCAGATGGAGTAGGTAACTTCCTTTTTGAAGCTCAGGAGAGCTGAGTGATATTTTTTTAAGGAGTTGGGGAAGCTAAGCTTCTGAGAGTGTTATCTCCCCCTCATCCCCTACCCTTGGGCCAAGTTCTACTCTGCTTATCCAACAGATCTCGATTTCATTTGGGAAAAGTCTCTCCAGGCCCCCACAGGAACACTTTTCTCATTATTGGGCTTGGATGTGTTGGTAGTTTTCATTTTGCAGACCCTGCGTGGGAGCTTGTGATGAGACGAGAGGGGACATCCTGATGACTGCAGGGTAAAGAGCGGGGCTGGATGGATAGGCCTGTAAATAATAGCAAAGCTAGTGAAACGGCCGGGATGAGGCAGAAAGATTTATTTCCGTTTATCCGAACACTCCGGGGAGATAGACAATGGCATATAAGCCCGAGCATTCAATTTCATCCCTCTTTATGGAGTCGGGGAATGTTTAAAGAAATTTATGGAGCTGTTTGAAAGTCAGCATTTTTAATAAGTGGCAATCCAGGTGACAATTGGGGATACTCGAGAGACATGAGGGAATTTCTTCCACCGGCTGAGCTTGTTGTGAAGGACAAAGGCAGGGTTGGGGGAAAAGTGTAACTAAGTTTATATTCTTCTTCCTGGCTATCTCAGTGGGGTCGATTTTGGAGATTTCTGATTTGTCATCAGATAGAAGGCTGAATGTCTCAGCACTTAATCTGGAATGACTGCCACCCTCGATAAGTCACAGAACCTCCATAAAGTATTGGGGTGATCGAAAAGAGAAGAGATGACCGAAGGGACATGCTCAGAAACATCACTGGCTTTCTACTATCTCTGCGATCAAATACTAAATCTTCTGTTGGACATCAGTAACCTGGCTTCTCCCTACCTTTCTAGCTTTATACTTTATTGCCCTTCCCACATCTCTTTTGTCCTGTCAAACTGGCCTTCCTCTTCCTCAAATATGTCATCCTATCTCTTCTCTCTAGGCCTTTCACAGGTTCTCCCCCCGACTCCTAGGAGGCACGGATTTACTGCCATATATTACAGCACTAGTTTTCTTCAAAGCTCAGCTCAAATAGCATCTCTCATATGAAAGTTGTCTCGGCTGAACCCCTCCAGCTGTCAGTGTTTACCCCTTCCGCCAGCAAATCATCTCGTTTTTATTCCGATTGAATTTTATATATATGAAGGCATGTTTGTGCCGTCTCCCCATAGGATGGAAGCCTCATGAAGACATTTTTTTCATGAGTCCCTAGTGTTTGACAAATGCTTAAAGATTGATTAATTGATTGATTTCAAGATTTCAAGAGATAAGAATAACGGCACCATGATTTCCTTTTTGGTTAAGGGATTTGTGTTTGCCATGACTGCTGGGAAATTTTAGCCCTCGACCTAAATGCTGGGGCCACGTCTAAGCTGGCAATATAACTGACTGGTATACAAGCTGACTTATCAAGAGTCTGCTGTCATTCAGTCATTTCAGTTATGTCTGACTATTCATAAACCCATTTGGGATTTTCTTAGCAAAGATACTGGAGGGTTTTGACAGTTCTTTCTCCAGATCATTTTACAGATGAGAAAATTGAGGCAGACCAGATTAAGTGATTCATCCAGGATCTCATAGCTAGCAAGTGTCTGAGGCTGGATTTGAACTCAGGAAGATGAATGCCATTTAACTGTTCCTTGCTAAGTTAAAAGGAGGGCACTGATGAAATCCCCATTTCCTGGCTCTCTTCAACAATGAGAGGATGCAAATAAGTTCCAACTGATCAGTAATGAACAGAACCAGCTACACCCAGAGAAAGAACACTGGGAAATGTGTGTGGACCACAACATAGCATTTCCACTCTTTCTGTTATTATCTGCTTGCAGTTTTGTTTTCCTTCTCGGGTTATTTTTATCTTCTTTCTAAATCTGATTTTTCTTGTGCAATAAGATAACTGTATAAATAGATTGTATTTAAAATATATTTTAACATATTTAACATGTATTGGGGTCTACCTGCCATCGAGGGGAAGGGGTACAGGGAAGAAGGGGAAAAGTTGGAACAGAAGTTTTTGCAAGGTCAATGTTGAAAAATTACCCATGCATATGTTCTGTCAATAAAAAGCTATAAAAAAAGAAATCTTCTCCATTTCCACCCCAGAGCAGATGAGAAGAGAAATAAGTTTACTTCATAGTAACAAAGATTTAGGGAGAACAATATAAGCTGAGGCTGATTCTAATCCTTATTTCCGTATGATCTTGGGGCAAGCCATTCTGGGTCTCAATATCCTCCTAAGTAAAATAAGATTTTTGGACTAGATGCCCTCTGAGGGTTCCGATGAATTCTGGATCTATACTCTTTTGACATAATGACAGTGAGTGTAAATCATAGACAATAAGTCCAAGCAGGAACAGCGGGGTACAGTGGCAAGAGAATTAGTCTCAAAGTCAGGAGGCCTTGGGTTCAAGTCTCGTCTCTGACAGATATTGGTCATGTGACTCTGGGCAAGTCACTTTACATTTTAGAGCTCTATGCAGTTCTCCAAGAAGATAATATAAGCTGCAGAGCAGGTGCAAGACTTTATTAGTAGAGGAGATCTTCCTTTTGCTAATTCACTCTACCAATGAAATTACAGGTCCTGACCCCATCCCCTCCCAAAAAATGGAAAAAGGAGAAATCTAGGTCAAAATCCCATGTTTGCAGTTAACTTGCGAGTAGGTTTTGTTTTGTTTTTTCCATCTTCATTCAGAAAGTCTCAGCATTTTCGATTGCTAGCGCCTCTTATTGGCAATGGATAAAAAGCCTCTTTGAATTCAAAAGACACCATGGAGAATACTCATCAGTTCATTTGGATTTCCTCTGCAGGCTATAATTAAAGAAGCATTTCAGAATTAAACAAATGGAGTTCGAAGTGTGCTTAAAACTCACGATTTAAGATCCTTTCTTTACATCCTTTCTAGCAAGCAAAAGAAAAATTTATGCAGAAATCTGTCTCCTGGCCTGCTCTTTGTCTCTCTATACTGGCTGCAGGAGCTATAACTCATCCATAAAAGACAACTGAAATATGTTCTGCTTCGAATTGTTTTAATATTGCGCACAAGGGACCGGAGGAGAGAATTAACGGCCATATGCTGTCTCATTCAAAGTATCAGATGGATAATAATAAAACAGAAAACATATAAAATCATTTAGATCCATTTTAAGACCATATGCTCAATTTCACCAACAATAATCAACTATAATATATGTTGAAGTCTAGAAGGAGGGAGAATTTACTTCTACTCATTAGAAGGGGAAGTCCAGGGCAATCATCTGAAACTCTCTAGGCTCTAACTGGGACTGAGCTAGAGTTGATATAAATGCATGGGTGGAGTTGGATAAAGATCAAGGCACACCAGCATGGGGGAGGACCTCCCTTTTCTTTTGCCGATTAACTAGAGAGCGGGGAACTAGCAGCCAGAAGCCCAAACAACAGGAGCAATGAGAACCGACAACAAGTAAGAGGCTCTGCGGGAGGTTGTTCCCCAAATGTCAGACCCAGCAGAAGGCCAGAGATCCCTGCTGGGGAAGAAGGAACAGTCTTGTACTTCAGGATGGACTTGCAGATCAAATCTATTTCAACAGTGCTGGGTTCTCTTTTCTTATAGTCCCAGCCCCCTTTCTTATACTCCCTGCTCCCCTTCTTATAGTCCCACCTCCCTTTCTTATAGTTCCACATACCCTTCTTATATAGTCCTGGCCTTTTGACTACTTGGCCAAATTATTCATACACTGCCCCTAGGTTGTGTATCAGATTCCCTACTTCCTTTATCTCATATATCCCCCATAATCTCTAGCAAGGAAAGACTTAAGGACATAATCTTTGACTTGGCTCTATGATTTTGCCAGGAATTTTTGATGGTATAGCTGCCCCATTCCATGATGGGAAAGCAAGTGAGAACGGATGAACAGGATCAGAGACTCACAGGACATACCGCTACTGTTGCCTAAAAAGATCATGGGCTCAGCTAAAAGGGCCTTCAGGGATTGTCTAGTTGAGCCCCTCACCTCCCAATTTCACAGAAGGAAAAACTGAGGAAAGTGACTTATTCAAAGTCGCATAGCTAGTAAGTTTCTAAGATGAGATTTGAACCAGGTTTCCCGGACTCCAAGTCTATTGTCTTATCCATTATGCAAAGCTGCCTCTCAGAAAGAAGCTTCAATTTATGGTGAAAAATACTATCCACATCCAAAGAAAGAAGTGATGGAGTCTGAATGCAGACTGAAGCATACTTTTTAATATTTTTTGGGGGGGGAAGGTTTGTTTTCTTTTTTAACATGGAAATGTTTGCATGACTGCACGTGTATAATCTCAAGGATTGTGTATTTGCACGTGTATAATTCTCAAGGAGGGAGAGAATTTGGAACTCAAAATTTTAAAAAAAGGAATGTTAACAATGGTTTTTATATGGAATTGAGAAAAAATTAATTAAAAAAGAAAAGTTCCCTGATGCTGTCAAATGATCACAGCAACACGTAAGTATTTGCTGTTCTGTGGATTACCTTTAAAAAAAAAGATGAGAAGGTCAAGGAGATCTGGGAGATGGTTGGACTAAGTATCCCACAGGGAAAGAAAATATAGATTTCTTTAATGTTTCTAGGTTTAATAAGTCATATGGCTTGACATTAGTTGATTGAATATGTCATTTAAATAGAGAGAGTTAGAAGAAGCTAGAAAATTTCACAACTACTGGGTAGAAGGAGGGTTAGAAGTTTTCAATTAATCAAGAAATACTGATTAAGCACTATTTGCCTGGCAAATGTGCTTAGTGCTGGAGATAGAAAAAGAAGCAAAAGATAATTCTTGTTCTCAAGGAGCTCATGATCTAATAGGGGAAACAAAATAAAAATAAATATCTATATCTATATTTATATTTATAAAAAGAGAGAGAGAGAGTGCAACAAGTTAGAGCCATGTCTTATTTTACTTCTAGATCATTGTTGAATCTGGGTCACTAAGAATGTTGCATTTTTGGCCAGCTGTTTAACGTTGAGCAGTATGGTGGGACAAGAGGCAGGCAACAATATAATGGAAAGCAGCCTATGAATATACATATAGGGATGGCCATTTAATCACAGAAACAAAGAATTACAGAAGCTCAGAGTTACAGGGAACCTTGGGGATCATCTGGACCGACCTCTACCCACAAGGCATCTCCACTATACCATACTTGACTCAACTTGAAAACAGCAAAAAGAAATCCCATACTCTGAGGCAGCTCAGTCTACTCTGGGCCTCCTCTCATAGTTAAAAGTCTTTCCTAACATCATCAGATTGGCTTATTTGCACATTCTTCTTCTTGTGCCCTTTGGGGTCAAAGAGAGCAAATCAGAACTCTGTTCTTCAGGATAGAACTTCAAATACTTGAAGATAGCTCTTCTGCCCACCCAGTTTCTTTTTGCCAGGATAAACATGCTCCATGCTCACTCTTTATAATTATTTTTTTCCTTTCTAGATAATTGCATTCATCTCCAAAATTCAAAATCAAGTTCTCTGGCCTATAGTTCAATGGTTCTAAACTTTTCTTTTTTTGGGGGGGAACTACATTTGTCCTTCTCCAATCTTGTGGAACCTCTTTTATTTTTCATGCTCTTTTTCAATGACATTGTGCTTTTCTGTAGGCTTAAAGAGAGCAGGACACGAGCCACATGTGAACGGCACTGCTCCTATGCCTCAAAGGTCACCTGGGATACTCTCTCCTAATTCACACCCAGACTAATAGGGATTGGTTCTTTTCCCATTGGGTGAAAGCTTTGTAGGAGTCTGAGCTAATCTTTCTAATATGGAGACAGATTATACGTGTGCAGTTGTGCAAAACATATTCCATATTAGCCATGTTGCAAAAGAAAACACAGATCACCAGAAAACCCCAGAAAAATAAAGAATAAAAAAGTAAATAAAGAATTAAAAAAAGTATGCTTCAATCTGCATTCCGACTCCATCAGTGGATTTGGGAGTGATTTTCTTCAGACAGAGCAGAATGTGATCCAATCTGGTACTTCCTAAGAATAAATCTCTAATGAAATGTACTTGCTCCAACAAAGAGAATTTAGGGAAGTCTCATATTCATAGGATATATAGAATTTGTAAAGCAAAACACAAACAAACTTCTAAAAAATAGAATTTTTAAAAAAAGAGCTTTGAGGGACGGAGAATGAAACCAGTGTACACTGGGCAAATCACAGAGGAGGAGGAGTGGTCTTGGTTAAAAGAATACTAACTTTGACTTGTTTGATTAGACCTATGGCTTTTTAGTATTAGGAAAGCCTTTCCACCATTGCAGAATGTCTATTTCTCTGCAATTTATAGTCCTTGAGAGAACCTTGTGTTATTGAGAGGTTGAGTGACTTGAACTCGGGTCCCCCTAGATCCAAGGCCAATTCTGTATCTAGCAATCTTAGGAGGAATCTGATGAGATCATCCAAAATAAGAAAACATTCACTTATGCTCAGTAATGAGATTGTGGACTCAGGAGAGGGAGTTAATAAGTATTTAGGAACATAATTCAGTATTAATAAATAAAATGGGTTAAAATCTTATGGGTAATTCAGAAACTTTATCCCTCAATGTCACAAATAAGTTCTTTAAAAATAATCGTGTTGACCCAGCAGTGTTACTACTGGGCCTGTATCCCAAAGAGATCTTAAAGAAGGGAAAGGGATCTGTATGTGCAAAAATGTTTGTGACATTCCTTTTTGCAGTGGCCAGAAACTGGAAACTGAGTGGATGCCCATCAATTGGAGAATGGCTGAATAAATTGTGGCATATGAATATTATGGAATATTATTTTTCTGCAAGAAATTAGTAGCAGTATGAATACAGAGAGGCCTGGAGAGTCTTACATGAACTGATGCTGAGTGAAATGAGCAGAAAGGGAATCATTATTACTTCCAACATACTTTATGAGGGTATTCTGATGGGTGGCTCTCTTCAACAATAGATAACCAAATCAGTTCAACAAAGGTTGGGAATTTAACCAACAAGCAAAAGAATCTGGAATGACTAAGAACCACTACATAGAATTCCCAATCCCTATATTTTTGCCCATCTGCATTTTGGATTTCCTTCACAGGCTAATTGTACACTACTTCAGAGTCCGATTCTTTTTGTACAGCAAAATAACGGTTTGGTCATGTATACTTCTTTTGTATTTAATTTTATATTTTAATATATTTAACATGTATTGGTCAACCTGCCATGGTGGGGGGAGAGGGAGGAGGGGAAAATTTGGAACAAAAGGTTTGGCAATAGTCAATGCTGTAAAATTACCCATGCATATATCTTGTAAATAAAAAGTTATAAAATTAAAAAAATAATAATGGTGAAAGAAGCTAGGTATGGTGGGCCCTTAAGGACAAAATGAAATTCATTATATTTTGATTAGACATCAACATATAAATTTATGACTAGGAATTTCCATACCTGGAGCGTATACTGAAAATCTGGCCAGGGTCTGAGCACATCAGGCAATAGAAAATAGGGAGTCAGGCATTGTATTTGGAGGGAGAAAGAATACCAATGACACCATGAGGTAGTTACTGAGGAAGCTGCTAACTAGGTTAAGCATACCTGGAGCTAAGAAGTCTCTTTATTAAGCACCTGGGATTGAGTGGGAAAAGTTTTAAGGGAGGAGGATGACAATGCAATATATATATATATATATATATATATATGTATGTACATATATATGTATGTATATACGTATATATATGTATCTATGTATCTCTCTCTACATATATATATAGAGAGATACATATATATATATAATATATATATATATATATATATATATATATATATATATATGTATCTTATACTTACAAAGTTATTTGCATAGAGGCAGTTAGGTAGCATAGGGGAGAGGGCACCGAGCCTAAAGCCAAGAAAGCTTTGAGTTCATATCTAGCCTTAGATACTTACCAGCTGCCTTAGTTTCCTCATCTAGAAAAGAGGGATAATGACAGTATCTAACTCGCATGGTTGTTGTGAAGATCAAATGAGATGAAATTTGTGAAGTGCTAGTATGGTTGTTGTCTAATAAGACTGATAAGGATGCATAGGAAACTCACCAACTTCTACTTTTAAAAGGTGTTTGGAGGAGATGAAAGCAAGGACAGATAATAGACAATGATTTTAAAAGCACAGTACACTCCTGTAAAATAGCATTGGGAGAACTCAGGATGGGTTAAGAATTTGGAGGGAAGCTAAAGACAACCACAAATGTTTTGGATTTTGAAGAAACTATACTGATGAAAAGAGAAGAATCAGAGAAGAGTTTGAGCAGCTTCTTGAGATGGATGAAATTATAACTGGAATGGAAAGAAGAGCTGTTCAGATTTTGATTTGCTTCTCTTTTTCCTGTTAAGGAGAATGCCATTTGCCTTGGAAATGAAAACGATTAAGAGAGCACCTAGTCACTGTCTTTTGAAAATTCAAGTCTCCTAGTTCAGAGGAATTATAGCCTTGGGTACTGGAAGAGGTGGTGGCTGTCGGACGTGATCAGAGATACTTGAAAGCTTGTGGAGAACATAATTAGAAGTATTGCAGGACTGGGGAAAAGCAGATGTCTTTATTTTTAGAAAAGGGAAGATGTTACAGTGTGCAAAATCTAGGCTAAGGGGCTTGACTTGGATTTCCTGGAAAAGTCCAGAAGAGATCCTTGAAGAAACAGGTTGGTAACATTCAAAACAGGAAGTGTAGGTTGCAGAGCCAACATGTGTCTCAGCCAGACAAGTCATTCTGAATCAAGGGCTCTGAAATCTCAATAACCAATTACAATCTCTCATTTCCTTTCTCCCTCTCCGTTATTTCTCCTAGAACTATTCACCCTTATTGTGACCTCCAGTCAGCCCACCCTGTTAGTTCTTTGTCAGGCAGTCACTACTGATCTGACTAGGCTCTCTGCTTTTCCTAGACTTGATGCTTTAGGTGAACCATTTCAAATCGATACTATCCTCTATTCTTGAATGCTTGTTCCTTTGTCTTATCACCAATCCATATTTATTTCCATTCTCCATCTCCTTCACTCCATCTAACATAACAGGCTGCTAAAAGGTCCTAGATGAAGTCACACAATCTTGCTTATTGGGTCCACTACAAATATATAATGTCTAATCTCAACTGATCCCTTACTGCAGAAAGGTTATCCTCCTTCTCTTTGATAATTAACTATCTAACTCCCCACAGTGGCTAATCCTTCTCTTCTCTTCTTAAGGCTCTTCATCCTCTTAGCTAAAGAACTATTCTTATATCCAAAAATTTAAGACTAGTGGTCAAGAGTTCTCTTTTCTTCCTTCTCATCTCACAATATCCTGATATCTATCATTACTTCTTCCTTTACTCTAAGCTCAGGTTAAAAATTGGTCCTTCAAGAGAAAGACAATCCCTTTATATGTACCCTTTTTCTTTTTTTTTTATTAAAGCTTTTTATTTTCAAAATATATGCATAGATAATTTTCAACATTCATCCTTGCAAAACTTCGTGTTCTAAATTTTTTTTCTCCCTCCCTTCCCCCCAACCCCTCCCCTAGATGACAAATAACCCAATCTATGTTAAACATGTGCAATTCTTCTATACATATTTCCACAAATATCTTGCTGCACAAGAAAAATCAGATCAAAAAGGAAAAAAGAAAGAAAACAAAAAATGCAAGTAAACGAAAACAAAAAATTGAAAATACTATATTATGAACCATACTCGGTCCCCCCAGTTCTCTCTCTGGATGTGGTTGGCTCTCTCCATCACAAGTCCATTGGAACTAGCCTGAATCACCTCAATGTTGAAAAGAGCCACTTCCATCAGAATTGATTATCACACAATCTTGTTGTTGCTGCATATAATGAACTCCTGGTTCTACTCACTTCACTTAGCATCAGTTCACGTAAGTCTCTCCAGGCCTCTCTGAAAACATCCTGCTGGTCATTTCTTACAGAACAATAATATTCCATACCTTCATATACTTATTCAGCCATTCCCCAACTGATGGGCATCCACTACATGTACTCTTTATTTCAATCCCTCCTTTCTTTTCCAGCAGATATTTCCCATCATTGTCCCCCTCTAATATTTAATCCCTTCCCATCTATTAGTTCTTTTCCCCAAGGCCTACAAACTTATCTACATCCCATCACTGCCTTTAACTGACTGTTGGATATTCCAACTATAGGGCCCATCAGTATCTCTAACTCAAGTTCAAAATAGAAATCAATCCCTTTCCTCTGCCCCATCCACTCCTCTTTTGAACTTCCCTATTATTGTTGAGGCTGTAACCTCTTTTTTGATCACCTAGGCTCCAAAGCTGAGGTCCTTCCTTGTCTGACTCCTCATTCTGCCTCACCGCATTTATCAAAATGGCAAATCTTGTCCGTTCTATGAACCGATCTTAACCCATGAAAGGTCATTGATCAGCTGGAGCGGGTTTAGGACAGTGAAGGGCCTTGACTCACTATAATGAGAAACAAAACAGTAGATTTCTTCAGCATCTAAAGGGCTGTTTTCTGGAAGAGAGTTAACTATGTTCTGTTTGGCCCAAAGAACAGAACCAGGATCAGTGGGTAGCTGCAAAGAGCTCTATTTAATTTCAATGGTAAGAAATCATCCTAGAGATCAGAGCTGTCTAAAACTGGAATTGGCCAACATAGGGCTGTTGGCTTCCTTACTGGAAGTCTGCTGGCAGAAGGTGGACAGACACCTAGTAGGGATGGTAGAGGGAGGATTCCTTAGAATATGGGATGGTCAAGGAAATCACTGAAGTCTCTTCTAATCATAAATTCCAGAATTTTCTAAGTGATTTTCCCAGGATCCCACAGCTAGTAAAAGTCATAGGCAGCTCTTAACCTTTGGGTCTTTCTAATATCAAATTTAGTACTCTCTTCTCTACAACATATTCCACCCCATCTCTAAATGAGATCCAGAAGTTCCTTTTCCATATCAACCAGTTAGCATTGATTCAGGGCCTACTGGGTGTAAGCTAAGGATGCAAAGACACCGAATGAAACAATCTTGAGGGATTCCACTGGGTGAGACGCAAATTAAAGATAAATTGTCCTGAATGTAGAGAGTCACTAAATTTAAAGTCGGAATTTGTTCACAGGAGAAAGCACTCATCAGTCATATCCTGACTGGGAAGCAGGCGCTGAAACAGGTGGCCTATTACTAGATCCATTAAACAAGAGATTTATGCATTACATATCCATCTTGAGGCAATTAGGCTGATCTTTTTTTTTTTTTTCCCTTTTTTTATGGCTTCATTGAAAACTTCTGGCAATAAAGCAATTATGAAGTAACTATTTAAGCCTTTACCTATGATATCAAACGCAACACTGTCTCTTTAATTAGAAGCAAAGTAGTAGCTTGTAATGCCTCTGGGAGAAGGATATTCCACACCCTTTCCTTTTAGAAATGCTTGGTTTCCAAGCCATAGTCATATATGGACCAAATTGTCCTGTGAGGGAACTGCAAGCTAGATAGTTTAGACATTATCTGATAATTGCAAAATCATTGTTTGCTGATTTTATGTGAGTCCCAAGTCCTCCCCTTCCCTGTTTTCTCACCTGGGATTAAACATCATTTGAAATGTAGGAAGCAGAGGTAAGGGGGGAAAAGCCACTACGTTAACGAATGCATAGACAGACAGAAGATGTGTGACAAATGTCCTTCATCAGGAAGTGCTGGTGAGATGGACCGAGAAGGGGAATTTGGGACTAACAGGCAAAGGAAGGGAGGGTGGGAATTTCAGGAACAAAACCAGGTCAGGAATTGGTCCATTTAAAAGTAAATGTGAGCCAAAGCCCAGGAGATGAGTCTTTGGAGAAAATGATAGGCAAGGGGGTAGGTGTGCTTATCCAAAAGGGGCAAAATAAATTTAGGTTCCAAGGCATCTGTCAAAGGGTGATGTTGGAGATGATCTATAGGTGGGCAGTGTCACCTAATGGGTCAGTGTTGGAAGGGTTTTGGCAGCAGCTACGAGGGACTCATTCATCAGGAAAATGGCAATCCTGATTCTCAAGAAATCTCAAGGTCCAGGGGGACCCACTGGTACGCACAAGGCAGAAACTCTAGTATTGGGGAACAGGGTAAGCAAAAAAATAGAGTGATGCTGGAAGCTGAAGAGACTGTTACGGGGCTCCTTGTAGGGCCAGGATTGGTTCCAGGGATGACAGGATCCAATATTTAGACTTGGAAGAGACCATCTGCTTCATCTTGTCATTTCAAAGAGGAGGAAACTGAAGTCTAGAGATGTGAACAATCTCAGATAGTGAGGGCCAGACATGGGGTTTGGCTGAGACTGAAGCTAAACCTTTATGTTTAGGGTGAAAGACAGAGAGGGAGTCAAGTAGATTATTCCACATTTGACACGTGGGTCGAACAATCCAATCGTTGTGTGGGAAAAGTCTTTGAATGATTGGGTTAATATTTACTACTTTTCATTCCAGTGCTTTGAAGTTATATAGACATCCATTAAATACTATGTGAAAATTTTAACTAAGGCCCTCAAGACTTTGGGCTCATGTAAAACCAACTCTGATCCTAGGGAACCTGACCTCCCGGAAGATCAGTTTTGACTCATTGCTCCCAACTGCCTCAGGGAAACCTATTTTACTCCTGGTATAACTTAGGTCTAGGTTTCCCCAAATAGAGATGAGAAGCCCCCCAGCTCCCATACAAGTAATCAAGGTACCGAATGTACATATGGTACAGGACAATCTCTATTTTGCCCCAGATCAAGTGTGTAAGACACAAAGGATCCCCAAGAGCCCGTAACCAGTCACTGAAACTTATAAAGCACTCAAGTAGTCTATAAGCTACTCCCAGAAGGGAAATAAACTTAAGAGTTACCATCAGAACAACTCTTTGACATTACGGTGAGTACTTCTTTCGCAGAGAGCCGTACTATCCAAGACTTGTAGCATTACCCTGAGGTTAAGATTCTTCTCTAAAAAAGTAACTATTCTTTGGAAGTTGTTGAATAAGCAATCGTCTTTCCATCAGACCCGCTCTGTCCAAAAAATTCACTGACTTTGTTCTTCTAAAAGGAAGTCGTCTTCTTTTTTATAAAGATCCACTCTGAATCTTTCTCTAAAAGGTACAGGGCCTTGAGTTTCTGAACCTCTGACTTTGATGTAACTCATAACGTAACTCCACAAAAGCTCCAACTCCCTTCCTTGGGCAAGTGAGCACATATATATCTATTTCTGCTGTGGAGTTCTACAGGAAATTTCTGGGATCTCTCCATTATTGCCCGTTCTTAATCTGAGAAAGTCTATTCTTCAGTCTCTAGTCTTCGACTTACGTTCAGAAAAGGAAACAGTAACACAGAAAGTGCTCAGAAACATGAAGTCCATGAGTTCTCTCTCAGGCCACCAGGTCAATCACAGGCTGCTTGCCATGGACTTCTTCTAGGCAGCATGCATCCTGGGATAAGGAAGTTGTTCATGGACACTTCTCATTCTGGCCATCTCCCACAATGCTGTTCTATATACTATGAGCTGGGCTGTCTTCTTAAAATCCAAGAATGAAGGAAATAGAAAAGGAAAGATGGTCTGGTCTCAGCTCATTTTTATATACTATGGCTTAAGGGCTGTTCCTCCCATGTGAATCCACCCTCTTACTAATCAACCATCTTTAAGTTCTTTTTATCTTGTCAGCAAGACCCCTGTCCATGTTCAATCCAGATGCTAGTGGTTATTACCTACTGGCCTCTGGGTCATTCTCCCTTTTTCCTCAAGTAATTTAGTACTATGCTCATTGTTTTCCTTTCTATCTTAGGCTGTACTTTTATACTAATCTTTTATAAATGTATGTACATATATATGTGTTTATATATATGCCCATATACTATTACATATATGTATGTAAACATATGTATGTTTATTACATACATATGTAAACATATGTGGAATATACGTGCAAATATATTATATAAATATGTATGTAAATATATATGTATAAATGTATAGACAATAGATAATATATATTTATTATATATAAGCAAGTTATATATGTGTATTTTAAAATACTATGCAGAAACAAGTTATATATAATATAAAAAGTTACATGTATATGACTTGCTTATACAAGTTATATATTGTTGTCCCTTTAAATCCTCTTATTTCCCAATTTCAACTTACTCAACTCCCACAATCTACGTGATTCCATTTTAGTCACATGAGGGGAGGGTCAAAGCTTGATCTCATTGTCACTCACAAGGAATACGGTGATGTAATACATCATTATAACTATAGCTTCCCATCTTCCCATTTCTCCCTGTACCTCAACTTTTCTAAACCCTGGTGAAATCTCTACTGGAAGCTAAGTGATCTGGTGCCTAGAACATTAGAGCTGAGGAAGACCTGAGCTCAAATCCAGTCTCAGACACTTACTAGCTGTAGGACCTGGAGGCCAATCAACTTAACCTTCATCCACCTTAGTTTTTCAGCTGTAAAATGGACATAATAATAGCATCTACTTCCCAGGGCTGTTGCGAGGAACAAATAAGGTAAGATATTCAAGGTACTCGGTGCAAGGCCAGGTATATAATAGCAACTCTACAAATGCTCTTCCCCTTCCCTTTTCTTAGACTCTCTATCCTTCCTGCTTTCCATCAACTCCTGGTCTAGCCTCATTTTTCTCCCTTCAAAATCACAATCCTTTTAGGAAACCAATTACTTTCCATTTTGCTCAAACCCTTGAATCCCAGGTCCCCATCCTCTTTTGAGTTTCACGGCTGGATGTTTCCCACTATCTACTTTCTCAGTTTGTGTCCATGTGCTTCTCAATATCACTGCACTTAAGCCACGCAACGCTGCCGAGTCCCCTACAAATTTATATTTTCCTCTCTCACCCGGGCCCTCACTGCTGCATGCCAATCCTATTACACTTAGCTGATTGTTGTCCACAGGGGTCATTCCCTTGTTTTTATTTCTTTTCAAGTCACCTGCATTTCTTCCATCTCAGCAGAAGCCTCCTACTTTACTGAGAAAACAGAGGTCATTTGTCACGAAGCTTCCTCTATTTGCCAATTTTACACTTCAGATTGCTTAAGCATCGGCCTCCAGCTTCACTTCTTTTCCTCTAGTCTCCACAGCTGTAGTTTTTTCTTTTTCCGCCGACTCCAACTGCTTCCCTTGCGACACTGATTCCATATTCTCCAGTCTCCTCTGGCATCCTATACTTTTAATCATCCCCTCTATCTCCCTAATTTTCAATTTCTTCTTATCCAACAACGCGCCCCTGCTGCATTCATGCAGACCTAGATCTCCTATGTCCCTAAAACAATCGTTGCTGGATGTTACCATCACTTCAAGTTGTTATCTCTCATGGTCAAACTCCTAGGAAAAGCTATCTTCACCCATCACCCCCCCCCACCTTCTCCCTACTATTCAATTCTCTTTTCAAATTAGCTTTTGTCTCTCCCCGGGACCACTCCCCGGACTGGAAAGTCCGATGGTTTTTCCTTAGTTATCATCTTTCTTGAAATCTCTGCAGCACTTGATACTATCATCAGCCCTTTCCTACTGAATGCTCTCCTCTCTAGATTTTCATGACACTGCTCTGTTAGGGTTTTCTTCCCACCTATTGGCCCAAATCATCCTCAAGCTCCCTTTTAGAACCAGACACATTTCTATCTCTGCCTGAGAACATTACAGGGCAATCTCTGGAATCCTCCTAGATCCTTGTCTCAAAATGATCTCATTTTTCATGGATTCCATTTTCAACTCTTATGTGTATGACTCACAAATCTACTCACTCAGCCTTTAGCTCCCTCCTGAACTTACATCTTTGAATGCCCATTGGACAACTCCATCTGGATGTCCCACTGACATCTTCAACTCATGTCTTGACTATTTCCTTGGATGGATCACCATCCGTGGTCTAGCTTATAGATGAACTTACCAGAATATTCTGTGCTGGGTCCTCTTGTCTTCTCTAGATCTAGATCATCTCTTGATGATCTCAAAACTTCCCTAGGTTCACTTGTTATTGCTATGCTGATAACTCTCAAATCTACAAATACAACCCTCATCTCTCCTAAGCTCTACACCCCCATGACCAACTTCCTGAAAGACATTTCTATCTTGATGTCCCATATATATCTTAAATTCAACATACTCAGAAGATTAATTAGTCCCCTACAATTTCCTCTCCTAGCATTCTTACTTGTACCTTCAGCACCCTTCCAATCTCTTACATTTGCAATCTTAAAGTCATCCTTGACTCTTCTTCTCC